>NC_080832.1:35938515-36563515 GCF_030435755.1 Ochotona princeps
GGCTGTCACACCTACCAGCTTGTGTGTGACAGGGATGAGAGCATACTTAATAGTGTCAAGTTCTAGAACCCTCAAGGGAGAGCTGGGTCTGGGGTCTGGCCAGGTCAGACCAGGCTACAGTATCCAAAGGCAAAGATCAGAACAGGTGAGGAACTACGCCAAGCTGGGTCAGAATACCCACTGGCATGTGCAGGATCTGTGGCTGGGAACAGGCCTCGTTGGGGAGCAAAGGGAATGCCTTGTTGGATTGTGGTTTCCACTGGTTAGCACAAGGGCCAGAGTGGGGGCTGCTACCGCATATAGACATGGCTGCAGTGTCCTTCAGCTCAAGTGTGGACTGGGTCTGGGGTGCACCAGACTGGACTAGATTACAGCACCTACTGGTGCTCTTAAGAACCAGGGTAGTTATAGGACAGGCTGGGCTAGGTCTCTGACTCTACTAAGCCATGTGTGAGCTGTGTCTGGGTTTGGACCAGACTTGACTGGGCTATAACACCCAACAGTAGAAACTGGAATCAGTTAGGAAAGGCCACTGTTCCTGGGAGGATGGGAATTGGACTATGTAGGGCTGACCCATGGATTGACTTGTGGGCATGAGAGCTGGCACTGGGAGAGGTTCTGAAGGAGGAGCTTTGAGAACTGCTCTGTCGGGACACAGTCCCTGTAGGTAAGCACAAGAACCATGATAGGGAGCAGCCCAGATAAGGCCAGGTAATGATACCCAGTGGCATACTTTGGGTGCAGGTTGGGGGCGAACCAGACTGGGTCAGTTCATATCACCCACTGGCAAATTCAAGCACCAGAATGGAGTGTGTGTCAGTTTGGGTTGGGCCACAACACAAGCCAGTTCACATGAGGCCAGGACTTGGGGATGGCTGAGCATGGCTAGGCTGTAGCCCCCACCAGTGTGAGCTACAATTGGGGGTGGCCTGGGTCAGTCCAGGCTACAGCACCCACTGGCAAATGCTGAGGTGAGGTGGGCAATGCCAGACTGGGCTGCAGCACCCAGCAAGCACACGTGAGATCCAGGGGGGGGAGGAGAACCCAGTAGGGGGCTGTGCGTGAGGTTCCCCTGCTAGACCACCAAACCCACTGGTGTGTGAGACCCAGCCTGGGCTATGACAACTGTTGGCCTCATTTGAGCTGGATCAGGGGAAAGTCAGGCTGGGTTGACTGTTCCTATGGTGCATGCATAAGCCAGAGTAGATGTGGGCTGATTGGGCTTTGCCGCAACATCAGCTGGCAGATACTAACACAGGGACCAAATTCTGTAAAGTTTACCTGCAGACCCACCTTGAGGATGCAAGATCCAGGAGTGGGAGTGGGCCCAGTAAGGAAAGAGTGGGTACCTCCGTCTTGGATTTCCACTCCCCTGTTGAACATGAGAACCAGGACTGGCGCAGCATGGCTAGACATACAGTGGCAACTGCTGGCACATGTGTGGGTTGGATAGTGCGGCTGGCTGGGTGGAACTATGCTTCAATGCCCATTGACATGTATAAGAGCTGAATGGGATATGGGACAGACTGGATCAGCTTGCTGTACATATTGGAGCGCAGAGTAAAGGGTAGGCCTAGTGGGGGTTATTACGGGTTGCTCCAACTAGGCTGTAGTTCCCTCTGCTATACATGAGGGCTGAGTGTGTACTTGGCAGCATTGGGCTGGGCAGTAATACCCATTGGTTTGTGTAGAAGACAGGGCTAGAGACAGAACTGACCCAGTAATTGCAGCCATCATCATGCACCTATGCTGAATATGGTGATGGACTGTGCCAGACCCTGTATTGGCAAGCACACACAAGAATCAGGCCTGGGATCACCTCAGATGAAGTTTCTTTGGGAATCCCCTCAACTGAATTACTTGACTCAAAACTTGACTCAGGAGAGAATTACAGCTTCCATGGTCTGATCGTGGAGTGCATGTGTCAGAGCTGGGCCTCTTCAGCATCTCAGATGGAGCAGTGGACAGCATATCCAGGTGCGCATGGAAAATACGGCAGTACATTGGAGTCTGCAGAGTACACCTTGTAACCACAATAGAGGACAAAAGACAGAACAAATTGACCAACTACCCCAGCCAAATGTTGGCAGTGAATATCTGGGCAAACAGAGACTCTAAGTTGGACTATGTCAGCCAGTAAGTGCCAGAAAGATTTCATCACACGTGGAGTGGCAAGATCAGCAGTAATTCAGAACTGTTGAACTGTAAAAACCTCTTGAGCAGGACACTCAGAGCATGCCCCACATTGGGAACCTAGGGGTGGTGTCGGATGGCTGTCCTCCATCCCAGGGTAGTGAGGCATTTGGGAGGCTGGGAGTAGCATCTTTCCTTATCCTCCCCCTTCCCCCAGATGCAAGAAGCAAAAGAGGAAAATGTGGAAATAATGGTCTCACCCACCTTCCTGTATCCCTTGACCCTTACCACCCTATTCAACTATGTAAAAGCATCAAAAGTAAAAATAATTATAAAGAAAAAGTAGCAGAGGGTAAAGCATAGTTGTGAAAGGCCTTAGCATTAAAGATGTGTTCCAAAAGACATATATAGCTCCTTAGCAAAGGGTACAATGCTACTAAAAAATCCCATCATTGGATAATCACAAAATTTATAGATCAGTGTTTTCAATGATAACAATAGAATGCAAGCTGTATATTCATTCATGGAAGTCACTGACCCAACAATAACAAATGAAACAAGCAACAAAAAAATCTTTGCGGGAATGGGCATCTGATTTACAGAATTGCTAATTTATGTTTGTCTGAAATGGTTAGTGATAAAATAAAGAAAGGACAAAGAACCAAGAAAGTATTATACATTGCCATAAATTAAGTCAATTAACCAGATAATGTGGCATGGATTGTGTATACTTGCTCACTAGCAACTTAAAATTTCCTTTTCAGTAAGGGGAGAAAATTTCGGCATTATAGAATACCTGCCTGCAAAAATAAAAATACATATCAAGTGATCTAAAAAGCAAATATTCTCCAAGTTATTCCATTTTTCCATGATTGGGTAACAAAAATTTTGGATTATTTAATGGATGACCAGGTGCAGTAAAATGTTGTGTCATCAATTATAACTTTATCTCTAAAATGAGCAGTGGTCATAGAGTTTAATTATACCAGGTTTTATTTGAGGAACAAAAGATTCAAGAAAAAGTACATATGTTCTTCAATGGTAATTTCCAGATTTACCATTCTAATGTTGTCTCTGATATTTTCAACTCTAGGAGCTGAAGTTGACTCTGAGTTCATTAACCCTAAATTCTGAAGATAAGAGAAAAAAATAGATTTGAATAGAATTTTGAAAATTTGAAGTAGTTTAATTTTAAATGCATGTTTTCCCCACTTGTCTATTAGGTTAAAATATTATTCTAAGCAAGAAGAAGATTTTCAAAGAAGCAGGGCTCAATTTGTGGATCATTTAGCTCCACCACTCTTTCCAACAACTTTGATTAGAGTATGTGAATTCCACAAGGCCCTGCCACCTCGCATACTTAATAGTGGAGATAGAGCGCCTTTCATCCATGGCTTCACTGACTTACAGAATATAACCCTGCTTGCTTTAAAATTCTTCTACGAAGTTCATAAGTATACAGGTAAGAGACATAGAAAAGTCCACGTGTTGTGTTGTTTCCACAGGTGATGAAACAATTGTGCCTCAATGTTTCAACAGAAGTGCTCTGCACTGAAGGATAGTTTTCACTTAATTGAACACATATCATACACCCATCTTTACTTGGCATGTCCTCTCATATAAGACGCTTGCACAATATGGCAAATCACTGCTACTAACACTGCATATTAGCGTAGCCAGGAGATACAGGGGACCTCTGCCTCTTTCTTACGTAAGATTTGTTTTATTTCATTTCATCTTTCATTTTGCCATTAAACTTAAAAACCACCAACAAAAACGTTAGAAAACTTGCCATTACTAATAGAATCACAAGGTATATTTCATTATTAAAACTTTCTGTATCCAGAAATTCTTCTACTTACTGACATATACATATTAGCTGACCCCTCGATTTCTGATAATGGAGTGGGTATATATATTTTTAAGCATTCCAAACCATAGGATCACAATTAGTAACAATAAATTGATAAATAAATAAGTCTGCAATGTTAAGCTTTAAATTATTGTATTATTTAATTCTGCAAATATCATTTGGTTTTATCTAAAAAAAATATGCACCCTGCATAGGTGCACATGGATGGAATTTCCTCTCTAAAGCAAATTTCAGGAATAAAGTATGAGTCAACCATTGTTTATACCTACCATGCCATGATAAACTGAAATAGCAGAATAATGGACTTGTGACTGTTGCTGAAGGACTATACTATTGCAATTATAAAGGGGAAAACAAGACTGAGGGAATGGAACGGGAAACCCCTGAACCTATGGAACAGTATCATGAGAAGTAAAAATTTGAAAAAGAAACAAGTCAAAATGACAATGTAAATATTATCTGTATATTAAATGTCTTAGAGTGCATTATTTTGGTTGATATTTGGTATTTTAATGCACATTCAAGCTTTAATGCTATGTTTGAATGAAGTTCTAGTGCCAGCTCATATAAACACTTAGGGTATTTACTCAATTTCAAAGTAATTCTAAGACCTATGATCCCTTTTAACAGCTGCAACTCCTTCAATCTTGACAGCTTTAACATCACATGTCCTCTGCAAAGAAAAAAGTAGAGGGATTAACAATGGAGTCTTTCTTCTATTGGCTTTCCACATAAGTGACCAACATAACTTTATCTCGAATATGTTTGGCAAGAACAGTTGCACAACTCCACTAGACGGGGGATGAAAGAGCATGAAAAAGTTCATTCTTATCTGAACTTCACAGATAGGAGAATCATAAAATTACATGTTCTGCCAGGCCACCTTTATTCACTATCAGATTTAGAAAGTTATTCTAGGTCTAGGCATTATAAACAAGCCAACTTCCTGGTGTGTAAACAGTGAAGCACTGAATGCATACTTAGAATTGGCTTACATATTCTGTTAATTTTTCAAGTCTTGCAAGTTTCTATTTTATTAAAATTACATTTGATTTCATAATGACTTCTAAGGTGACTCCACAATTTACAACAAAAATTAGTGAAATGGCAAGTTGGAATGCCCGATAACATATTTTAAATTTACATTTTAACAGAAGGCTTAGTGGGTTTCTAAAAAAGAAAAAAAAAATAGAGAAAGAGTCCAACAAATAAACAAAAAGACCATAATTTAATTTAGTAGAAGTACATAGGCAATGGTAATGAACAAAAGTAAAAGGGAAAGTTATTAGTTTCACACACTTACAGCAAGTTTTTTTAAAAAGCCACAGATTATGCCCGGCGCTATAGCCTAGCGGCTACAGTCCTTGCCTTGCATGCACCAGGATCCCATATGAACGCCAGTTCTAATCCCAGCGGCCCTGCTTCCCATTCAGCTTCCTGAGTGTGGCCTAGGAAATCAATTGAGGACGGCCCAAGGAATTGGGACCCTGCACCCATGTGGGAGAGGTTCACCCCACACCCCAGAAGAGGTTCTAGGCTCCTGGCTTTGGATCAGCTCCACTCTGGCCATGGTGTCCACTTGGGGAATGAAACAGCAGATGGAAGATCTTCCTCTCCGTATATCTGCCTTTCCAATAAAAATAAATAAATCTTTAAAAAAAAAAAAAAGAGCCCCAGACCAAACTGTAGCAGTATATACTTCTTAAGAATTTGTTTGCAAAGATGCAGGGAAAAGTTAGACAAAACACTAAATTGGCAGCAAAATTGAAGCACTCAGACACTTATTTTTATATTTTTATCACTCCCTCTTAATTTTACTTCCCACATTTAAGAGAGAACTTGTGTTTGTCTTCCTTTTTCTGGCCTATTTCACGCAGCTTGATCTACTCCAGCTGCAACCATTTTGGTTCAAATGACAGAATGTCGCTTCATAATGAATAATATTCTATTAACTGTATTAATGCCACATGCATATAATTACACCTTTTATTTAAAAATAATTCAATATGGTTTACTTTTACCAAGTTAATCTCTACAGAAAGCTACTAAATGCATATGCTTTGCCTTCTCAATTCTTAGCCTCTAGTCCCACTACTTGTAATTTTGACTGCAATTTTAAAGAATATTATAAATCTCATTTCTATAAAAATACTACATAAAGTAAGTGAATAAATTATTTGATGCAGAAGTTTTGTTTCCATAAAGGATGTATATATGATATTGTCTGAGATCAATGATTTTCCTTGGCCATGTACTTTTGAGATATTACTGAAGTCACTAATGTTAGCATGTTGGCTAAATTACAGATAACTTTATGTTAAATGAATTTCTTTTCTAGTTCTAGCAATGAGAAGTGGCATCCAATAGGTTTATCAGCTTAATTTGTCAGAATAATGACAGAATATAATCCTAGAAATCAATTCCTAGATTGAATATTACATAATGGAAATTTAATATCATGCTAATTAAATTAAATATTGCTGTAAGTAATTTTAAAATTTATAATCAAAATGAAAAACTTATCTGTAACTTTAAATATCTTTACTGCTTTTCTAGGAAAATTTTCTTGGGCTGTATGGAAAAGTTTAATGAAGTTTAAAGTTGCAAGGATACCCTTCTGGAAATTTTGGAATTTATCATTCACTTATTTAATTGAATTTATTTTAAGCATGTAATAGGGGCTAGTATTGTAGTATTTGAGATTAGGCCACTGCCCTGCACACCGGTATGCCGCATCAGCACTGGGTAAAGTCTTGGCTGCTGCACTCTGATCCGTCTACTTACTAATGTATCTAAGAAAACCACCAAGATGGCCTAAGTGTTTGGACGGACCCCTGGAAAACACCCAGGAGATCTTGATGGAGTTTCATCTTAGCTCACCCCATCACTACAGCCTTTCCAGAGTGAACCAGCAGATGGAAGATTTCTCTGTGTGTTTGTCATTCCCCATTTAAACAAATAAATACATCTTTCAGAAAAAGGAAAATAAATCTATAATGAAAATAAAGAATACAACAGTAATTTCTTGAGGATTAACACTCAGATAATTCATCTTCAGCTTTCCTGTTTACATGATTTATCAATATGTATTCCTAAATTTTAGAAATTGATTTATTTTCGCTGTTAACTTGTATAATTTTTATTGAACTAATATTAAATAAAAATTAATTTAAAACTCCCTATATTTCTGTTTTCTTATTGAAAAAATGTTATCAATCCATATTTTGAGTAAATCAAGTAAGAAGGTCAATAGCCAGAGGAGTGAGCCTCAAGTTAAACAGGGTAACACAGCAACTTGCACAGAGTACCTATTTGATGTCATTTAAAGAATTCTGCTGATGAAAAAATTCAACTATCACTCTGATAGATAAGTACAAGAATACAGAACCATGAATCATACTCATATTGAATTACAATTTCACCATGCACAGAAACTTCATTTGTTAATAAATTTCAACAATTATTTTCCTTTTGCTGAGCAGCAAATTCTCTCAATTGCAATCTTAAAGCAATATATATTCCTTATATTGTACTTTTAGAAATTGTAAGTCTGACATGGGTTCACTGGGTGAAAATTCAAAAGTTGATAGGGTCAAGGTCCTTCTGAAGCCTTTAGAGCTCCTGCATCTTACAAATGCTAGAGGTCACACTGATTCTTTGTTTTACATCTCTTTCTTCATCTTCAAATCCCACAGCAGAGCATTTTCATCCCTTCCGAAGCCTAGCTTTCCTAATTCTCTTTTTCCCAGTTACAACTGTCTTACAAGGCCAGCCTTGAAGTCTAGGGGATTTCTGGGAACTGGCTGCAGTATTGATGATGGCTCAATTATTTGGCCCCTAACACCCATTTCAAAGATCTAGATGAAATTCCTGGCTCCTGGCTTTGACCTGGCATAGTATTGGATGCTTTAGTCAGCTAAGATGTGAACCAGCAAATGGGAGATTTGCACTCTCTCTTTTGCTATCTCTCTTAAAATAATCCTTCAAAATAAATAAGTAAATAAACCTTTATTTTTTAAAAAAGGAAACATCATGATCATAACGACCAATGTTGATTATTACAAAGCCTTAAATTAGGGCCTGGCGGCATGGCCTAGCGGCTAAAGTCCTCACCTTGAACCGCCCCCCCCCCCCATCCCATATGGACGCCGGTTCTAATCCAGGCAACTCCACTTCCCATCCAGCTCCCTGCTTGTGACCTGGGAAAGCAGTCGAGGATGGCCCAAAGCTCTGGGACCCTGCACCCGCATGGGAGACCCGGAAGAGGTTCCAGGTTCCCGGCTCTGGATCAACGCAGCACCAGCCGTTGCGCTCACTTGTGGAGTGAATCATCAGATGGAAGATCTTCCTCTCTGTCTCTCCTCTCTCTCTGTATATCTGACTTTGTAATAAAATAAAAATAAATCTTTTTTTAAAAAACTTAAATTAGTCATATTTATGAAGTTTCTTCATAACATACCCATATGTTCTGAACCATCACACGTGGATGTCTTATGGGGTAATTACTTAAACTGTGACATAACTCCTAACATTATGTTTGATTTTGGTATTCAAAGACAGGCAAGTATTCAAGAAAAGTCACTTATAGGTCGCTACAGTAAATAATCACATAACAAATTCCAGATACATCTTCACAAAGTAGTGCTTTTGCTTGCTGATGACAGCTTTAATACATTAAGGATTGTTCTAGTTCATATCAGAAACTGGTTGACATGTCTTAATGAGTTATTAAGTTTGTTGTTAGTTGCAAATTAGGCCTGTTAAGAGAAAAGGGAGAGTTTCATGTAGAGTACAAGAATATTACATCAAAAACAAAAGAATTAAAGAATAGTTTCCTTTGGAACTTGGAACAAGAGCATAAAGGTCATCGAAAATGATCTGATGTTGTTTACATCTTGTGGGCTTTGTGAATTTCATGCCCATGTCTTCCCATGCACTGTGCTTCTTCTCTTGGTGTTTACCAACTGGCTACTTCCACCTGCTTTACTGACAGCTCACCCTCGCAGTCCACAGGTGTAGAGCTGAACCCCACGACTAGGTGGACCATCCTTGTAAAGACAAATATTCCAGGGAATATGTTTTATCTGAATAATGTAGCCTTTGCATTGGCTTCTTAGTTTTGGTTGCACAGACTGGAGATGGACAGGGACTGACACAGTCACTGTGGACATCTTCATGCAGAGCCCCCAGGTGTTGAGGCTATTTCCAGGAAGGAACAAGTGGAATAAACCTTATGTACAAACTTTTCACAGATGATCACCATCTCTGAAGTTCAGAAAGAATGCTGGAACATTATTAAGTGGATTCATAGTTCAGACAACCTTTCTTTTCAAATATTATAGGATAACTAGTTTTACAGTACATACAGTCTACATAAAAGCAAAAGATACTATTGTGAATGCTTCCTAGTTTTAATATTGGTGATATTTTGTCGGAAAATTCTAATTGTTAAAAAGACAAGAGACTGAAATGGTTGCAAAATTAATTGGAGTATTCTATCTTACATTCATTTTTCTTCTCTATTTTTTATCTCTATCATATGTATAGAAAATAATTTAGTCTTAATTTAGTTATTTAATAATCACAGTCTTCAACTTTCATGTTCAGATAATTTAATGCTTTCTTCTCTATTTATCAACAACCAATAACTGTGTCCCTTTGACTTTTATGCCTCTTTTTTACATTGCTTTTCAGTAAACAAATTTTAATTTCACTTTATTAGTTTCCTAACATTTATATCACTTTAAAATATATTTTTGTTGCATATGGATTGTAGGATAAAACTTATTCTCAAGTAACTAACATTGTGTTATTTCATGGGTAGCACTAATACAATAAAATTTCCTTTTTTGTTTTCTTTTTCTCCATGCTACTGTCATACATTACACCTTTACATAGGAAATAACCATATTATCATTATGATTCTTTTAAAACTATTTGATTATTGTTTATAGTAACAACAAGAATTAGAGACAGAGAAAGAGATCTTTCTTCTACTTGGCTGCAAGTGGCTGCAATCCAAAATTGCTTTCATTTTACTCCAATGGCTTTGTGTTCTATCCACCTTATGTATCAACCAATGTTTTTATCACTCAGGACTGCTGAATAACTACAAGTTCTGTTTGGATGACTTCCATAATTTTTTCCACAAGGAAAAAGCTCTGTGACTATTCTTTTTACAATTTCTTTTATTTCATCAATATAATGAGAATACATTTCATCTATTTCATGCATGCAATTCTAAAGAGATAATTATAACTCCTTCTCCTTCCTTTCTTTTATTTTTTCCTTAATTATTTAAAAAAGATGCCTTTCATTTACTTGAAAATCACAGGCTTAATACATCAATAAGATATAACTTTTATTCTTATACATTTTTGTATTCTATATTAACTACCACAAATCAAGAAAACAGATATTTGTGTTTGGGAGATTGAGTCATTTCACTAAGCATAGTGATATCCAGTTGTATTCATTTTGTTGCAAAATACAGGATTTCATTCCTTTTACAGCTCAGTAGTATTCCATTGTGTATGTATACCAACTTTATTTTTCTGGTTATCAGTTGAAGTACATCTTTGTGTTGGGAATTTGGCTGTTATAAACATGGAGGTACAAAAATCTCTTCTACACACTGATTTCATTTACTCTGGGTAGATATCCAGGAGTGCAATTGCTGACTCATATGGTACATATTTTTTCAGATTTCTGAAAATCGAATTGGGGATAACATGCGCAAGAGGATAGTGCCATAGGTTTCTTCTTAATAATCAAAGTTTCTAAGTCTTCTTTAGCTTTTGAGATGGCATGGAAGTCAGTGAGCTTCGGAATAACATTTGTTGAGTTTACTCTTTTTAACCAGAGCTATTTCAGTCTGCACATTATCTCCATATGTAACATCAAGGTTTTATCATTGCTGACGTTACGTAGAGCTGTGCTTTCATATGGTTTAGGAAAGAGTTGTAGGAAAGTGTTTACTACAATGTCTCCAACATCTACAGCTTCTGAGAAATCCTCTTGGTGTTTGTGAAGTTGACAATATTTATTGATGTTTTCAGCTCATCACAGATGATTAAAAATTCCCAGAATTAAAGTGTGCATCCTTCTAGAAGCACAATGACTGTGATACTAGTTGCTATGTATACCTGCTTCTGACATGTTGTGAAGAGCGCTGGTATTTTATATTCATGTTATGATTGACTCATCAAAATCATCTTGTAAAGAAAATTTTACAGTTTTTTATCCTAATAGTACATAAAGTAAAGCTCAGGGACACTGCAGAATTACACTAGCTCATAGAGCTTGCCAACAACAGCATAGTTTAAAATGCCCCACCTCCACTTTAGTAGCTCTACCACTTAAACTGAGTCTAACTTCACTTCCCAGTAGTTAATAGGTAGAGTCAGTCTGTGGATGAAGACTTGGGAGGAAATTTATGTGAAAGTTTCATGTTGCATCAAAATTCACGACATCCTGGCAGTGCCTTCTCCTGAAAGAGAGTAACCTTGACAAAGCTGACCTTATATATTGCTTTTCAAGAGTTGGTCAAAGGAGAAGAACTGTGACATGTAATTGCTAAAATCTTGCACTCAGTATTGAGACCCAGAAGAAAAGGCAGTTTATGAGCCAAATGGGCTGGCCTGCCCCAGGGCTGGATCCCAGGCAGTGGAGCTTGGATCTGGCGCCTTGGGCCCATTAGGCAGCCATATGCTCTGAGCCGGGTGGGTCACTTCATCCAGGGTTGGGGCTCAGGTCTGAGGGTTTGGGCCCATCAGCCTTCCAGGTGCTTGGAGCCAGAAGGGTCAGCTACCCCTGGGGCTAGGGTCCTGGGCAGTGGAGCTTGTGTCCCTGGAACCAGCAGTGCCCAGAAGAAGTCCTTGGGCGACCCAGCAGTGCAATTTTGAGGGGTAGGATAGATGTGAGGAACTTTACAGTTACGACCAAAGCACCAGCCTTTGTGGGAAATCAGAGCTGGGGTAGTTAGATAGATCAATGCCAAATACCACTCACTGGTGCTCATTAAAACTTGGACTGGAGGCCTACCTGGCAGGGCTAGGTCACAGCACCCACCAGTGAGAGTTGGAATAGGGATGGGAAATGTTAGACTGCAATGTGTCACTACCAGAATGCAAGAGACCTGGATTTGGGACAGATTTTGTTGTGAATGTGTGGTCCCACCCCTGTGATCTGCAATTTCAGCTGGCTTACTTGGGAGCCAGGGGATGTGACAGGTTGAGCTAGGCATGGCCTTGAAACCCTCCAACATTCATGGGTACTGAGTACAGGCTGCATTGGACCAGGCTACAGCACCCACAAGCACATCCAAGACTTCAGTGTGGGGTGGGCTGGGCCAAAACATCCACTGTTCATATGCAGACCAGGATGAAGGAGATAGTCTGTGATCAGTAAAACTAACCCACTGGCATGCGTGATACATGGAGCTGGAAGTGGGTCTGGTGAAGGAACTTGGGAAAATCTCATGGTGGGTCATAGCTCCCATTGGTGAGCATGTGATTCAGGCCTGGGTTTTGGTCAGACAAGGCAGGGTAGCTCAACTCATTGGCAAGTTTATGGATTGTTTTAGAAGGGGCTGGACAGGGCAGGGCCAGGCCAACTTTAGCTCATTGGCAAGTTCAGGAGCCAGGCTTGAATGGCATAATTTTTATAACAAGAAAATATAAAACTAAAGTTTGTCTAAAACATAAATTTTATTAGATGGTTGAACAAAGGTGCCCAGATATTGCCTCCCCAGATTAAAAAAAAAAACAACTAACACTAGCAATCAAAGTACTGCATTTCATCATGAGCACAGGAACAGAGCACTGTAACTCAGCAATAAAAACATAAGAGCCCCATGCAACACATACAGGAAATTTTAGCATAAAGAGAAGAACAAAATGCACCAACAGCCATGAGCCCAGGTCCATGGTCAAGGATAATTTCATAGCAAAGGAAAAAAATAATAGGAAAAACTTCTGGGTCTCAATACTGAGTGCAAAACATTAGATGTCAGTAATCTTGGCACCAGGAGGGTTCTACACTGCATAGTTGTAACATAGCAAGAAAAACTACCATGAGTATACATCATAACTTCAGGGAGAGAACTCACTTGCCCAACCCTATCTCACCTCCCCGGTACCACAGACTGAGGCAATGCGACACCTTGACAAAGGAATTACTGTTGGAAGCCTCATTGGTCTATGGGAAATTTTATCTGAAAGCTTTTATTTGAATTTCTTTTTTAAGACATTTATATATTTTAGGGCCCAGCACTACAGCCTAGCAGCTAAAGTCCTTGCCTAGCAGCTAAAGTCCTCGCCTTACATATGCCATATGGATTCCATATGGGCACCGGTTCTAATCCCGGCAGCCCTGCTTCCCATCCAGCTCCAGGACTGTGGCCTGGGAAAACAGTCCAGGATGCCCCAAAGCCTTGGGACCCTACACCTGCATGGGAGACCCAGAGGAAGCTCCTGGTTCCTGGCTTCAGATCAACTTAGTTCCAGCCACTGCAGCCGCCTGGGGAGTAAGCCATCTGATGGAAGATCTTCCTCTCTGTATTTCTGCCTTTCCAATAAAAATAAATAAATATTTTTGGGAAAAAAAGATATTCATATATTTTAAAGGCAGGGTTACAAAGAGGGAAAAAACAGAGGAAGCTCTTCTATGGGCTGGTTCAGCCCCTAATGACTACAGTTGCAAGAGCTTTGCTGACTTAAAACTGGGAACCAGGAGCTTCTTCCAGGTCTCCCACATCAAGGACCAAGAACTTGAGGCATCCTCCTCTGCTGTCCCAGACGCAATGTCAGGGATCTAGATTGGAAGTGGAGTTGCGGGGACTCAAACTCATGCACGTATGGAATGCCAGTGCCTCAGGCAGCAGGTTTATACACTAAGCCCCAGCATCAGCCTCTTAAAGCATTTCTGTCATTGTGAGTTTAGATGCATTTTCATGGTCCCTGCTTTTAATTTATACTTTGTTTAAATTTCTGTGTCATTGTTATATCTTAAAGGTCTATCATCCTTTCATCTCATTTCATTTTTTTTCTGTTAGGTTTTGCAGTTTTCCATAATATTTAATAAGTCTCAGAATTCAATGGATATTACTCCTTCTCTATGACTTATGAATATTTTCTTCCAGGTAATTTACATTTTAGCTATGATACTTTATCATGGGAAATATTTATATATTATGTGATCAAATTAATAATTCATTGCCTATATTCAACTTTTAAAAAGTCTGTGTGCTGGGTCTGTGTAGTAGGTGTGGACGGCACGAAGGTGTGAAGAGAACAGCTCACCTGTTTGGCAGGGCCCAGCGGATTTCTCCCTGACCACCTTGACGCAGTCTCACCACCTTTTTGCATGGAAACTCAAGCACCCCACTAAGAATTCTGTAATCTATTGAGGCATTGTTTGCCCCTGTGAGATGGCTTTGGCAAGTAATGTGAGCTTCAGACTTAATGTTATTGATAATATTTTGGTGAGTGGGCCTTTAACTGCACACAGGAGTACAATTAAACCCATGCCATTTCTGAACACCTTATTGTGTACCTACCCATTGCCCTGAAATCAGGCCCAGACATATAGCATGCCTTCTGGGAAATGGCTTAATAAGAATTTTACAAAATTACGGAAGTGATGGGAATGAGAGCTGAGGCTGCTATGGCAATGAATGTGGTTGTTGTTGACTCAGGGACTAGCCTGTCTTTGTAATTTTTTTGGAGCGTGGAAAGTGTAACTGTTTTAGCCACTTTTGTAGTTTTTGGCTGGAGGAAGTGGGAATGCTTTTGTTATGGAAGGATGCTTTTGATTGTTGTCTCATTATTTATGGAATTGTGGAGTCTGTAGTTGTAGGGGGATTCTGTATTTGGGATTTCTGTTTTGGAGGTTTTTTCCCCTTGTGGTCTGTTTTCCCGTTAGATGATGGGTGGATTGTGTAAGTGAAAAATGTGGTGAGAATGTGCTACTGGTTGGAGGATGGTCGTATGTGCCTTGGCCTTGGAGTCCTGGCTGTTGCTCCATAGCTACTGTTAAAGAGTGAATAATGGCTTGCTTTAAAAAATATGAATACAGTATTTTTTCAGAATTATCTTTTGAGACACCTGCTTAGCCTTGAAGTGCAGACGGAGTGACCAAATGTCTGTACATGCCCCCTGAGTCATGAAGTAAAAATAAAATAATTAGTTGCTTGTGCAGAGGCTTGTGAGGTATCTGAGTAAGTAAAAAGGACAGCCTTTTCTTGGGCAGTGTGTAAGAACGCACCAAATGTGTAAGAACGCACCAAGTGTCAGTGTCTGTGTCTTTCTTTATCACCGACTCCACGCACCCTTCCCGAGCTCTGAACTCGGCTAGAGCTGGGCTCCGGCATCTGTGCCCATCCCAAAGGTAAATACATCCATATATTTTTATAGTCCTTTTACATTTGATATTTTGTGTGATCACTTTCAGATACATATGTCATATCCATGGTTTTCTTCCTCACAAGTGGCACTTGCAAAAGACTACAGCTGGACTACTACCTATTTTTGAGTTATGTTGTGCTTTAAGATAAAAAAAAGTCCCCTTTAAATTTAAGGCTTAGTCCTGTTAGATACCACTTATTCTGAGTAGTTCAAAATCAGGTACAACAAATTTTTTTTCTGGTCACTCAGACTCATGTTTAGGCTGCTTTGCTACAAGACTTCCACCCTGGTCTTCACCTGCAGTTTGTCTGGGTCTACTTGTGCCTGCTAGGATGACATGGGGTCATTGGTGCTGGTTCAGTTTTTGCTGTCTAAGTTATTTTTACTCTTTGCTTGTTGTCTTTTCACATAATATTGAGACTCTGCTATGGTGTCAACATTGCAAAGATGCACAGTTTCTCGTGGTTTCAGATATGAGAGAATATTTACTACACCGCCTATGTTGTCTGCACTTACTGGGAAATCCTCTTTGTGTCTGTGCAATTAAAAACATTTACTGATGCTCTTGGCTCATCATAGATGTTTATATTTTCCCAAAAATAGAACACGCATCCAACTAGAAGAACTGTTATAATGACAGTTTCCTCTCTATGTGGATTTTTCTGACATTTGGAAGGAGTACTACATTTATATATCATGCTTTCATTGACTTCTTACACTAATCATGAAAAGAAAGGTGTATCATTATGAGAGTAAATAAGATGTAGCACAGGCACACCAGAAAATTGAACTGGAAAATCAAACAGCTGAGATTTCAAGTATACTTATCCTTCTTCAATACATAGGCTATTCAAATGAATGTGTCCAATTTTATTTCCCAGAGGTTACTATCAATGGGAAAGCCTTTGTATGAAAGATTCATGTTGGCTTTGGAAATCATCCTTCCCTTCTCTTAAACAAGAATAACCATAAAGCTTTCATTTCAACAGTGGGGCAAAGGATGGAAGCAGTATTAATGTAATTGGCAATCTCTTGCGTCAGCTACAACACACAGAAACAATGACAGTTCTGTTAGAGGATAGCAATTATGTCTTACTGGTTGTAAATACTAATTGAATGTCAGTGTTTTATTTTCAAATATACTAGAATTTGGTTATATATCAGCAGGTAATAGGGCTATATAAATCTTAGGAATTCGAATTATATAGGATAGAAACACAGGAGACATACAAATTTAATAATTGTTTATTAATACCTCAGTGATTTTTTGTAGCTTAAATGAATCATAAACAACTTCATTATTGATTTCAAGAATCGCATATTATTAACTCAACAAAATAATTGTGGTATTAATTTGAATTTAAAATTAGGACTATATTGGACAAAATTCTAACAAATGTGCATATGTCAAACACTCAAAAGCAATGAAATTACACAGATGTGATTATATTAATATAAAGCACTAGTTATAAAGAAATTAGCTTGATTCATTTTTAAATCAATAAACATTTCCAGAAGTTTCTAATTAAGTAACAATGAAGTAATCGAGCAGATCTAGAACTAGCTTCCTTACAATTTGTGCCTTCATTACATTTTTCCATAGGGTCAAAGATAATGAACCTGTAAAAGACATTACATGCAAAATTATTTCTTTTAAATTATTGCAAACAGTTCAAGTACTATATGGCAATGTGACTTGTCAACTTTATTTCATTTCTCCTCTTCTAACTTGGTGGGGAAAATCATAAATTATGCCAAGAAAGGCAAACAGGGTATGTTGTTATCACATTATTGCCAATGCCATTTGACAATATCTGACCTGAAATTTTATTTCATTAGCTTTTCCTTAATTGAGTGTGAGAAACAAAACATGTGAATAGTGTCATTTTTATATTATTGTCAATAGCATATAACAACCAATGTCTGAAATTATGATTACTCATGAAATGAAACAGTCAAAATGTATATTAAATAGAATGAGCTGAATCAGTTCCATTTCTGAAATCATTGCAAGAAAAATCCCCACAGATGAAAGGATACAGTCTATTCCCGATTGTGCAAGAGGAAGCAGTATATAAATGAGAATGTGGTATCATTGCCATAGCTCAAGTAAGAAAAATCTTCAATTACATAGCATTAAAATTGTTTGGGAATTTTGTTTACTTGATAAATGCAAAGGTTTTAAAATCATGCTTAATTCACTCACTTAGAATTTGCATAATTTCTATCTTACAGATTCAATTTTTACTTCAAAAAAAAAACCAGTAATAGTGTAATTAGGCCTTTGGTTTGCTTCAATCCATATATAGAAATAGAAATGACATATTAACTACCAAAGTTGTCATAGGAGAATCCTGTTTTCTACTGTAAGAAGAAAATCTGGCATTGACAGAGCTGGGACAAATAATATCTGATATAAGAAAAAATACTAGATTCACAAAATTCAAAAAAGCTGAATTAGAAATATTTATATTGATCATGCAGGTTTTGCATTGAAATCTCCTTATTTTTTAAAAAAGTAAAATAGAATAGAAAATATTTTGAGTAAATTATGGAGTATGTGTGAGTATCCACTACACAAATGTACATCAGTACACAAATTTCAATTTATAATCTGAGAAAAAGGACAGGCCCTAAGTGTGAACACCAAGGTGTGTGCTTATTCAATGGTCCTGTCATATATCAGGAGTTTTTATAAAAGAAATGAAATATATCCCCAGGCAACGCTGTAACATCCTTTCTAGAGTGTGTGGGAATTTCTACCTCTCTACCTCTTTGACACAGTATTAATGTTGTAATGCATCTATTCAAGATTCTTACCTGTCATTTGATCAACACTACAAAGAATATTTAAAACTGACAGCACTGTGTTCTGAAAATAAGTCAGGTCGCTGATGAATGGGGCCACATCGGTATCAAGAAGGACTCGTGGTGGCAGGCCCTTCTGGGATTCATGCACTCTAATCATGGTTGTAGGAATGCGAACTGCAGCTAAATATTCAACAGCCAATGTCCAGTTTTTACCAAATTCTGCTTCTGGTTTATAATAATAAGCCATTCTAAAATACAAGTACAAAAGTACATAGTCATAGTGAGTCACCTCAGAATTTCATCCTCAATCTCCTTTATAAAAGTCATCTTTGCCAAAAAGCTAAATTCATAACACCACTATGTTTTTAGAAAGATTTATTTATTTTAATTGAAAGTAAAATTACTGAGAGAGGGAGAGTCAGAGAGATCTTCCATCGCTAGTTCATTCCTTAAATGACTGCTACTGCCCAAACTGAACTTACCTGAAGCCAGGAGCTTCTTCCAGGTCTCCCACATTGGCGCAAGAGCCCAGGGGTTTGACCTATCCTCCACTGTTTCCCAAGCCATTAGCAGGGAGCTGGATTGGAAGTGGAACAGCCAGGACATGAACCAGCGCATATATGGCACCCCATGCAGATATGGGATCCTGGTGTCAGGGGCAGAGGATTATCTTGATATGTTACCACTCTGGGTCCATAACACCTCTCTCTTAAATATAGGTTTTATAATGTAATGTCTTCAGTTCATTCTTCAGGATATGTGAAATAGGTAGTGAAATATTTTAATCGAGGAAGGATTATTTTATTATCAAAGATAGCTGGAATAAACTTTCCTTTACCCCAGTAAGAAAAAGAAGATCAAATTTGAGAGACTGGCAGCATGCAAGCTGACAAACCTTACTGAGGTAGTACATCTGACAGTCAATGTAGGTTATTTAATAGAACAAAAGTCCAGTTTGTATTTAGACTGATATTTATATTTACATGTGGTCCAAATCTTCCTACTGTTTCTCCTCTCATGTCTCTCTTCATGGAGATATTGCCAATTAAAGGACTTTTCAGGCATGAAATTCTTCCAAGGCCCTTTATTACATTTTCACCAGATTGAACAGTCTTCTGGGTTCCAGGCCAGGAACATTCAGGTAGATTGTTTACAGTGTGGAAGGTTGATACAATCACCACAATCCGTAATCTCACTACAAAGATAGTCAATACAAGCAAGACTTCTGATGTGCAAATGACTGGCTGCTTCCAAGCCTATTACTTCCTTCTCATACAAATTCCATCTCTTTTCCCTTACTCCTTTCACACACTCAGCATGGCATTTGCCATCCACTGCAATGGAGTGTAAAAGAGAATGGGTGTTTAACATGAAGTGGTGTTGAATTGTGTCGAAGGCTTTTTCTGCATCTATTGATACTAATATATGGTTTTTGTTTTTCAGTTTTTGCATGTGATGTAGCACATGTATGGATTTCCTTATGTTGAACCATCCTTGCATTCCCTGGATGAAACCTACTTGGTCTGGATGGATGATCTGTCTGCTGCTTTTTTTTATTCCATTGGCTAGGATTTTGTTGAGAATCTTAGCGTCAACGTTCATCAGGGAGATCAGTCTGTAGTTTTCCTTCTCTGTTAATATTCTATTCGGTTTGGGGATTAAGGTGATATTGGCTTCATAGAATGAGTTTGGAAGAGCTGCTTCCTTTCCTATTGTTTTGAAGAGCTTGTAAAGGATTGGGGTTAGCTCTGATTGGAATGTTTTGTAGAATTCTGCGGTAAAACCATCTGGGCCTGGGCTTTTCTTGTTGGGAGCTCTTTAATCACTGATTCTATTTCTGATTCAAGGGTGGGGATAGAAGGAACAATTCACAATATAATCAAAGCAATATATGAAAAACCCAATGCCAGCATCATACTAAATGGAGGAAAACTGGATCCCTTCCCACTGAGATCTGGAACAAGAAAAGGCTGCCCACTATCACCACTGCTATTCAATATAGTCCTAGAGGTACTTGCAGAAGCCATAAGACAAGACAAAGAAATCAAAGGAATCCAAATTGGAAATGAAGAAGTCAAGCTTTCACTATTCGCAGACGACATGATTCTTTATAGAAGAACCAAAAAACTCAATACAAAGACTCCTAGAATTCATACGAGAATTTGGTAGAGTGGCAGGATACAAGATAAATGAACAAAAATCAACAGCCATAGTGCATCAAAACGGCCACAAGATGGAAGAAGATCTAACCAACAAGCTACCATTCAAAATAACAGAGAAAAGCATGAAATATCTGGGAATAAATTTAACCAAAAGCGTAGATGACCTTTATGAAGAAAATTACAAAACACTCAAAAAACAAATAGAACAAGACCTCGAAAAATGGAACAACATCCCATGCTCCTGGATAGGCAAAATCAATATCATCAAAATGTCTATACTACCAAAAGCAATATATACATTCGATGCAATCCCAATCAAATTACCCACAGCATTCTTCATCGAACTGGAAAAAATGACACACAGATTCATCTGGAAACACAAAAAACCACGAATAGCCAGAACCACTCTGAAGAACAGGAACTTAACAGGGGGAATCACAGTACCGGATCTATGGACATACTGTAGGGCAGTGGTCATCAAAACAGCCTGGTACTGGCACAAAGATAGAGAGGAAGATCAGTGGAACAGAATAGAAGCAACAGCTGGAAACCCACACAGATACAGTCAATTAATCTTTGACAAAAAGACAGACAACAACCCAAGCAAATGGAAAGGTCTGTTCAATAAATGCTGTTGGGACAACTGGTTGATAGCCTGCAGAAACAAAAAGATAGACCCACATCTCTCACCATACACCAAGATCGAATCTAAATGGATAAAAGACCTAAACCTACATCCAGAAACCTTCAAACTTTTGGAAGAAAATGTTGGAAACACACTGGAACACTTAGGGGTAGGCCCTCACTTCCTAAAAAAGACTCCAAAAGCAGTAGAAATCGAGACCAAAATAAAAAACTGGGACCTCATCAAACTAAGAAGCTTCTATACAGCTAGAGAAACAATCAACAAAGTAAAAAAACAACCTACAGAATGGGAGAAGATTTTTGCACACTACATAGGAGATAGAGGGTTGATCTCCAGAATATACAAAGATCTCCAGGGAAACCAAAACACCAGAACAAACAAACTGCTCAAGAAATGGGCACGGGAAATGGGCAGACATTTCACAAAAGAACAAACCCAAATGGCAAGCAAGCATATGAAAAAATGCTCAAGTTCCCTGGCAATAAGGGAAATCCAAATGAAGACAACAATGAGGTGCCACCTAACTCCACTAAGGATGGCACACATACATAATACCACCAACACTTGTTGGCGAGGATGTGGGGAAAAGGGAACCCTTCTCCACTTCTGGTGGGACTGCAGACTTGTACAGCCTCTATGGGAATCAGTTTGACGAATACTCAAACAACTGACAATCAACATACCATATGATTCAGCAATAGCACTCCTAGGGATATATCCAAAAGTTCTCCTACACAAGAAACCAACATGCACACCTATGTTCATAGCAGCACAATCTACAATCGCAAAAACCTGGAAGCAGCTAAAATGCCCATCAATAGAAGACTGGATAAGAAAGCTATGGTTCATCTACTCTATGGAATACTACTCAGCTATTAAGAAAAACGAAATGAAGTTCTTTGTGGTCAAATGGGCCCGACTGGAATCCATCATGCTAAGAGAAATGAACCAATCCCAAAAAGTTAAATACCACATGTTTGCCTTAATCTGAGATGAAAAGATGACAACTTGGAAGATAGTACCTGTATATTGTAATACTAGTGCAATCTCTAACAACCTGTATCTAATACAATAAGATAACGCGATGTAATCTATAAACCAACAATTAATGTCGGAATACTTAAGATCTACATCATAAAACTGTAAAACCTACTATACCCTCATTACGCTATGTTAACCTGTAATGGGGAGGGAGTGCAGGGAAATCTTTCAGGACCATAAAAAGAGTGAGAAAAAAGTACAATATAGCCTTATCAAGATCAAATCTGGTAATTCATAGACAACAGACTCAAAGCGGCACTAAGCAACAATAAAACGACTATACCAATGCATGAGGGGGGAATCGGGTGCGATCCTGACAACCTCTTAACAGGAGGTCATGTGCGTGGAGCAGGGGGGCACTCCAGAGTGGAGCAGGTGGTAAGGAGGAAGCTTGGATCCAACCACAAAGACTCCCAGACCTTCACCACAAACTATTTATATGAGCAACAAGAACTATATCCCAACTGCCAAGGAGGCTACAGGGAATTGGATGCCCTCGGAGGCTGAGTACTCTGAGGTCACCCACCCCAAACCAGAGCTTCCGCAGGGGATGGAAGAAGTCCAAACACTACTGCGCAGAAACTAATGTCATTGGAAAGACAAACAGAAGCCCTGAGGGGTCTGCAGAAACAGAAGAACAATAAATGTCCTTCGGGACCAGGGAGGAGAGCTTTCTCTGGTCCGAGCCTGGTTCCGCCTCTGGACCCCCGCCCTCCCTCGCAATGACCATCGGGATCGCTTCGAAAACCCCTCACAGCAAACAATCATACAAACTAAAAAAAAAAAAAAACAACTAAAATAAATAGACAAACAACAGAAAGTAGAGCTTGAAATCTGACAGGAAAGAGCTGGCGTGGATTGGCTCATGCCTTGCTGGGTGGGACACAAAGATTAGTCACTCCTCACCATGGTGTTGAGGATTTTCTTGCACCCCCTCCCCCACTCAAAAAAATGTTCTGCACCTTAAATGTCGACAAATATCTTGTTAGAGTTACAAGCCAGTCTAGATTATCCCAAAATCTGCCAAGATCAACAAAATTATACTTCAACACAACAAGTGGCTAAATAATAAAATGAAATAGACACGAGACAGCTGAATGGTACCCTATAGCCATTTGAAGGTATATAGCAGCCTGTCCGGTCCTGTATATAAACTAAAATTGAGATGTCAATGAGCTAATCATAGGTTGTGGTTAGGACTTGTTTTTTTTTTTTTTTTTAACATACTGGTTACTCAAAACCATGTCAATTCCATAATATTGCAAATTGCTGTTGATGTTATATTGGGACTCTTAATCGACTGTGATGATATTCTACCAGCTCCAACTTCAGACCAGAAATGGTCTCCCCAAGAAACTGTTCAACCCATCTGGACAATAAGTAGCTGGACTCTATGCTTGGTATATGTTTGCAAGGAAAGAATCTTGATTGAATTTGAACTGTAATGCTGCATCAAGGTGGAGGAATCCACCAGGGGGGAGAGGAGGGAGAGGGCTAGGAGGATTCCCAGAGCCTATGAAACTCTCACATAATGCTAAAATATTAATAAAAATATATTAAAAAAAGAGAATGGGTAACTAAATGGGGTATGATGAAGTGTGGCTAGAAGAAGAATAAATCTTACTGGTCATAGACTTTGGGGAGGCGGGTATTATTATGGTTAATAAAACACTAGAATGCCTGAGTTCGACTTTTCCTCTTTCAGTTTCCAGTCAAATGTTATGCAGCTGCTCACCCATGTGCAATAAGCTTTATGTAGAACATAAATGAAGATCAAATGAAGATCAAACATGTGAAGATCAAATCTTCAATTCTCCTTCATCATTTTTCTTGAAAAGCCGCACTAACACTTGAGATATAGCTTTTTAGAAAATCCTAGTTTGGGATCTGCAACCTGTTTCAGCATTTGGCTGTTGATTTTAAGCCCCTACCTCTAATTTGTAACATAGCCTCAGTCGTGTCCTCCCAAACAAATCTTACATTTCTGAAATTCCCTTCGTTGGTAGTTTATGAGACTCTGATAGGTTACCACCTCATCTATCAATAAATTGAATTGTCTCTTTCCTTTATCTTTAAACCTTGCCTTTGTTATTCTGATTTGACAACATTGAAAAATATGGCACTTTTGGCTCCTGCTTTGAATCTAGCCTAGTGCTGGCCATTGGGGCCTTCTAGGGAGGTAAACCAGCAAATGGAGTTTGTCTCTCTGTCTTTCAATCTCTATCTCTATCTGTCTCTTTCTCACTTTCTCTCCGTAACTGTAAAGATTTTTGATAGCGATAGTGCGCTGTAAATTTTAAAAAATAAAAGAGATATTTAATGGTTTCACTAATGATGCCTTCAATGGTTCAGGAAAATAAATTAAGGACTTCAAAAAGGCTTGACTAACAATTAGTATAGGTGATGTTAATTTAGGTGCTAAAAAAATCTTCAAATGGATGCTGTTGCAAAAATTCAAAAAGAATTAAAGAAAAACGCATTTCATGGAAGAGGTATGCATGAAATTCAAGAATGTTTTGCAAAAAAATTTAATTTTTACTTTCCATGAAATTCTTGACATACTATTTCTTATAATTTATCCTATTTTGAACATTATGTAAATGTATGTACATGCTGAAATGCCACATGGTATCATAAACAGGTGTACTTTTATGTTTTAGATAAAATTGTAGGTGAAGAATCTGCTGAACAGGACCCCAAAATTACAACAGAAACAAAAATAATTAAATGGGCTTTTATCAAACTACTGCTTCTACACAACAATATTTCACAATTATTTTACTTTTTGAGATGAACCTGAAACATCAATTTTTTAAAAAAAAAGTATGTAGCAACATTTTGCTATCCATCCAAATATGGATGTTGACCATCTTCACTCAAGAACATTGCTTGGGGGGCTCGGCAGCGTGGCCTAGTGGCTAAGGTCCTCGCCTTGATCCCATATGGCTGCTGGTTCTAATCCCAGCAGCTCAACTTCCTCTCTATCTCTCCTCCTCTCAGTATATCTGACTTTGTAATAAAAATAAAATAAATCTTAAAAAAAAAAAAAAAAAAAAAAAAAGAACATTGCTTGGGCCCGGCGGCGTGGCCTAGGCTAAAGTCCTCGCCTTCAAAGCCCCGGGATCCCATATGGGCGCCGGTTCTAATCCCGGCACCTCCACTTCCCATCCAGCTGGGAAAGCAGTTGAGGATGGCCCAATGCATTGGGACACTGCACCCATTGGGACACTGCACCTGCGTGGGAGACCCGGAAGAGATTCCAGGTTCCCTGCTCTGGATCGGCGCACCGGCCCATTGCAGCTCACTTGGGGAGTGAATCATCGGAAGGAAGATCTTCCTCTCTGTCTCTCCTCCTCTGTGTATATCTGGCTGTAATAAAATGAACAAATCTTTAAAAAAAAAAAAAGAACATTGCTTGATAACTCCATGTCTGTTTCCTGTCATCAGAAGAGAGTGAATATTTGAGTTTTTGATGTGATACCTGGAAACCCAAGTTATATCACAGACACTCCTCAGAAAATAAATGGCTGAATTTCCCTTAATATCCAGCAACTTGATGTCATATCAAGGATGAGGAAAACATATCCTATGAATATACTGCTGAACAATGTTCTCTGAAGAGAATAGAAAAGCACTCAAACATACCTGCCTCAATTCACTTATCTACTTATACAATTCCAGCAGCTCCTCCCATCATGACTTCTGCTTTTTGACCTATCTGTAATAATACTAGTTATTGATTTCACCCTTTAACTGGTGTTATTTACTTCCAAACCCTATTGCTCTTACCCACTTTTAGATAACACAGTATTCATACTGACTTTGCAAAGTTTTAAGCTGTCATGTAAACCTTCATGTTCACTAGATCTTTCCAAAGTTGTGTCACCACATTATGTAACTGTGAAGAAAGCAATGAAGGTCGCCCACGAAGGTACATTCTATAATGCTCTCACAATTGGAGGAACCTCTTGTATTTCATTTGTTTGCTTGTCTTTGAGATGAACTTTTATTGATTATGGTAAAAAATATTTATACTCCATTACTATAATCTATAACATAGATTTATTATTTTGAATATTTAGCTTGCAAAGTTCTCCCTTACTGCAGGAGCTAAAATTAAAAAAAAAAAAAAACAGAAAAAATGTCTGTGTATATCAGTATTGTTGCAAAGACAGTTTTATAACATTTTGTTTTGAACTTGGTAAAACCAACAAATTAATATTGTTACGCTACTACAGTTTTAATGATCTGTGATTATTTTAAAATTTGCTGTGTCTTGGTCGAATGCTGATCTTCCTACTTAATTATTATTTATATTGGTTTATCTGTATTTCTACTGTACTAGGTTTTCTTGTTTTCTTACTAAAATTCTTATTCAGTGACATATTAAGACATGTTAAGTAATGTAAATTCTAAAATAAGAACGATGGAAGGAGAGTGGGATGGAGGAAATACAGAGGAGAAGAATATCATTACATTTTTAGAAGGCAATCTGCAAATTACATTGATTTTCTCAATGTAATTTAATTTAAAATTTAAAAAGTAATACAGTATATTAAACTAAAAATAACTAAGTATCAGTTCTTACCTATCGTCAAAATGTTCACTTATACCCTCCAAGCTTGAGGTATGTGCAGCCCATAGGTGTTGTAACAGGTCATCAAAGTTGCTAGAGGGTGACTGCAAATACTAAAGAGAAAAAATTAATAGTTGAGCAGCTGTGACTATTTTTATGAAACTCAGTCTTATCTAAATGCATAATTTTGCATTAGTCCCTGTGAAACAGAAATTTATATTCCAACAACCTATTTGTAAAAACTTAGTGCCTGAACATTGTAAAGAATAAAAAACTACTGTTTATTTCTAATAATGCATGCATCTAGGAAAAACTCATGTCAAGTATTGACTCTTATGTAATGTGTAAAGAATGCATATTTTGTCTCTGTTTTTTCCACTTACATTGTTAAAAATACTATAAAGCATAATGAGTAAGACAAAGAAAATTGTTAGGATAGCTAATTTAATTATATCTGAAGTGATTAACCAATTATTTAAAGAAATTGTAAATCTATCTTTCCATTATTCATTTCAGTACATATCTATGCTTAACCATTAGATATTTACTTTATAACACATAAAGTTTTAGTTCTGCCCATTGTAATCACTAAGTAAACTTAATGTAAATAAAACCATTTCATTTATCACATTTCTTTCCAATTCAGCTGACTCGAGATTTCAAGTAGCCAAAATATTTATTTATTATTTAACAACATATTCTACATGCTCATGATTTTTGTATACTTTATCTGGCTGATAAGAATGGATAGATAGGGCCCGGAGGCGTGGCCTAGCAGCTAAAGTCCTGGCCTTGAATGCTCTGGGATCCCATATGGGCGCCGGTTCTAATCCCAGAGGCTCCACTTCCCATCCAGCTCCCTGCTTGTGGCCTGGGAAAGCAGTCGAGGATGGCCCGATGCTTTGGGACCCTGCACCCGCGTGGGAGACCCGGAAAAGGTTCCTGGTTCCTGGCTTCGGATTGGCACAGCACCAGCCGTTGCGCTCACTTGGAGAGTGAATCATCGGATGGAAGATGTTCCTCTCTGTCTCTCCTCCTCTCTGTATAGCTGACTTTGTAATAAAATAAATCAATCTTTAAAAAAAAAGAATAGATAAATAGATTTTTTTTGAGACTTGATTGTCTTTTTTTCTTTTTAAGATTTATTTTATTTTTATTACAAAGTCAGATATACTGAGAGGAGGAGAGATAGAGAGGAAGTTGAGCTGCCGGGATTAGAACCAGCAGCCATATGGGATCAAGGCCTTAGCCACTAGGCCACGCCACCAAGCCCATAAATAGATTTTATATTAATGATGCATTGCGGCTGGATGTTAAAGACTATAAATCTCAATTGTAATCTCAAGCGTTAATTTTCATTTTCATCAAAGGGGAAACATCACACAGTGATTAAATTTCCTGGACAAAAATTGTAAGACAGCAAAGAAGCACTCTTGCTTTCTCCTAAGTGTATAAACTAGGAAACTAAAAGATAGAAACCTGGTAAAACAAATTCCACTTGTTCATTTTCTCAGGAAAAGTTAAATGACAGCTAGCAACATCATAACAAAACTTCATCTGATCCTTGGGAGGTGGCAAAAGTTTAACTTGGTGTGGAGATACTCCCAATATGCCAGAATCAACCGCAGCAAGGAAGGGCAGTGCACTCAGAAAATAATTGATATCTGTAAGAAAAAAAGACTTATTATTACTATAAACAAATGTCAAAGGTGACTTTTAAAAGGAAATCACAAGTCATTGAGGAAAGACCTAGAGATACAGAAATGTGTGTCTAAAGCTAAGCCCGAGGAAATAATGGTGAAATTCCCACGGCAGTCACATATCTACTTTAACTTGCTTCTATTAATAAGCTATGATGAATATAGATTATCTTAAGTACTTGGCCAAGATATAATAAAACAAAAGTAATTCTGTTGGAATTATCAATACTATTTTTTAAAATAGTTAACTTTAAAAAGCTGTCAATGTGTCCACAGAATCATAATAAAATTTCTCACAGGGACTGTATAGCATTTTTCTGAAATCCTAACCTAGTAATAGATTTGGTAAATGAGTATCATCTATTTTATATATGTAAATTTAACTTGTGATCATGATAGTGCAAAATCCTTTGCCTCAGTATGTGTCTCTAAATTAAAATTTTGGAAAATTCTGTTAATTTTTTGATAATTGAGTTGACAGTCTAATACATTTCATAAAACATGTAGTCACAGATAATCTATTCCACCAGATTCATACATGTTAACTTTTTAGATATTTTGCTTCTGTTGTTTACTGCTGTAAGTCATTGATGCAGAATATTGTTCATCACAGATAAGCATTACAAATGCCAAATTATGCCCTGATCCAGAGGCTAACTACAACTACTAGATAAATCTGAAATTAACAGTCTGAATTCTGCATCTGTGTGATCACTACTGTTTGTGGGTCTTTTGAAAGACTTGAGCTACCATGAGGAAAACTCAGGTGTCATGGTAGGTGTCATTCTGAGAAAGTGAAATTTAACATCATCTTACTTGTGTCAGAATATATCTCTAAGTGCTATGTTATTCAGTTTCATTATTAAAACATAAAATTAGTTTAAATAATTAGTAAATGTCCTCATGTTATTTTAGCATTGATTGTACAACTGGAACCTGAGGTTAGGGATTGGTAAATGACTCGCATAGGTACCAATCTCTCAGACTATGCATTTCAACATTTAACACATCCTCCTGGACTTTCACTAGCCTTCTCTCTTTATTCTAGTCTGCCTGTTACTATTGTAGGCTTCCACATCAGCCAGTGCCGGTCCTTGAAAGGGCATGCCCACTGGCAGGTCAGTCAGTCCTTGTTTCCACCCTTCCATCAGTGCAAAGCTGAAAATATTTTAAGGAATCATGATTGATGTGTGCCTGTTAATTCCTGTAAAGCCACATAAACCACAGAAGGGCCTTTGTGAATCCAATTTCTTTTGAATATTGAACATGACTGTTTCAATTCTGTCCCTGTCCCCAAGCTTTTCGGCTGATGGCTTTCTTTGAGGAAGGCTAATGCCCACTTTGCTGTGTAAGAGAACCTACCAGCCCACCAGCTGTCCACGGAAATGCACAAAGGATCTGCAGATTCATAGCCACAGGATGTCCTTCTGCTAGGATCAACTAGCCTGCCTGGAGGAGAGACGATGGAAATTACTTGTAACAATCTATTCAAACATTTATGTATAAATGACATGTTGCAATTTTACCATCACACCTTCCTCTTCTGTTTACTGTTTTTTTTTAACTGTCTCCCAATCAATTTTTGTTTTCTTAACGTCATATCCCTACAGTTAAGGATACAAAATAGTCTTTCCTTCTCTGCTATGCCTTCTTCACATCTTCAGAAATATGGTGATTCACACAATCCAAATTCCTGCTTCATCATTGCTAGACTTTGTTTCATTATCTACAAATGGGAATGATATTAACTACATACAAAGATTGTTATGTGAAGTGAGAATTCACCTAATAAATATATACTCTCTAAGTTACAAGAATAAACTTTCTTTTCCATGTCAAATTAACTTAATATTTTCTTAATATTTTAATATTTTTCTGTTTAACATTTGATTGTCATGCTGGGTTAGGCACAGGAACCACTATTTCTCTTGGACCAGCTAATCAGCACAGAAGAGAAAGAATGTAATTAGGTTTACTTTGTACATTTTGAAACTACTTGTAACATTTTCTATATAAAAGTCTACTTACAAATTACTTGTTTTGATATTCTATGACCATGAACTCCTGATAGACATAACAAAAACCTCATTTTATCCATAAATATTTTCTTAAAATGCGTATGTCTATGTACTATAGAATTCCAGGTTTCTAAGAGAAATCAATCATACGTGGAGAAAGAGATCCATAAACAAAATGAAGATTATTTGTAAAGCATATCCATCATCCGATAGTCACATATATGCTTCCAGAAATCCAAAGCAATTTTGTATCACCTGTTGTTTTTAATAGACATCTCCTTGACTCTTCTGTTCCTCCTAAAGCTTACAAAAAAGGACACTTCTACTCTCAATAACAATTCAGTAAATATTTGCAAAAATGCTCATGAGGGGCCTACATTATTGCACAGTGGCTACAGTCATGAAATTTTGTAGGCTGTAATTCTAATCCAGCTCCCTGTTGCAGTGTCTGAAAAAGCAGTGCTAGATGGACCAAGGGCTTAGAGCCTTGAGATTCACATAGCCAACTCACATATAGCTTCAGGAGCGTGGTCCAGCCTGTCATTGTGACCATTTGTGGAGTGAACCAGCAACAGGAAGATGCCTATTTCCCCGTAACTCTGCCTTTCAAATACATAAATAAATCTTTAACAAGCAAAAAGAAATGCTCAATAGATCGGTAGGATGTCTTCTATGTCTCAATCTTCAACTACAGTTTTTAGTAGAAATATGCAATCTGTTTTGAAAGAATTGATAGAGAGAAAATAAAGATTATGAGGCAAAAGAAACAAAAAGAGAAAATAAAAATTATGAAGCAAAAAAGGAAGAAACATTAAAATCTGATATAAAGAGTCTCATTTCCCACTTTGTAGTTTATATGAGTAAATAATTAGAATGAGGACAGCATTCTTACCTGTATTATATTGCCAGCCATGCTGCAGACACAATCCCCATAAAATATTCTGTTCATTTTCTGGTCCAAATTTTGAAAAATACCTGGCTGTCTGGTTCAGTAGGATTTTATACATCCCCATTCTCTGAGGGTATACCCAGGCATTAATAATGTACACATTGTTCTTCACCTGGAAGTCACTGAACTGACCAGGACTCTCATCCCACAGAGGTGGATGTAGGTGTGAGAGATCGGAGGCTTCTGCTAGAGACGTAGTACAGCAAGCAACTAGCGTAAGGGCCCAGAAGCAAAGGAAGACCATTGTGCCAACGCTGACACTGAGTTGCAACAGGGCTTTTATTGTAAAGAGGAAGTCACGATATTTTCCTACATCACAAAAGTCAACATCTTTTCCTCTTTGTCTTGGACAGACTGAGTGGTTAGTTCATTTTATGATTCTGAGAAAGATATGAATTTTCAAGCACTGGATGACCCTTGCATGCCAAGTAGATACAACCAGAAAAGATTCATACCATGAAATATTATAAACAAATTGTCAGAAGTATAAAACAGAGAATTCTAAAAACTATAAGACATTACAATTTTAGATTAGATTAGATTAGATTAGATTAGAATAGCTATTGTCAAAAAATTGCTGGCGATGATGTGGTGAAAAGAGAATCCTTTTCATATTCTCTTGCTGGAGGTGCAGAAAAATGTCTCCATTGTAGAGAATAGCATGGAGTTTACTCAAAAAATAAAATAGACATGGCAATATTATTCATATATACAAAGAAAAGAAATTAGCATAAGAAAAAGATGTACCCAAATGCCTGCGTTCAATGCAACACTATTCACAAAAGCACAGTAGTCATCTCTCACTGTTCATATGATCATTGCTAAGATAGTTACTGGAATTCCAACATTAAGTGGGAAAATATAGAGAAGAATTTCATCTATTTTATATTTTAATATTCTAAAAATAGATATTGAAGATAACAATAGGAATTACAGCTTTCAATTGTAGAATGTAGATGAGGAGCATGTAGATAATACAAGTAAGCATCAAGCTGATTACAGAATGAACTACTAGCAGCATGCGACTAATCCATTTTATTTCTCCAAAAGAACATCACTAAGACATAGCATAACACAGTCATCTGGAAATAAAGATTGTATTGACTAGTTTCAAAAAAGACACGGCTATGCAATAAAGGTCTGGTCAAATATAGCTTCAGGCTGGTACGGTCCCAGATGCTCGGCACATTTGGAGAATAAATCAAAGGAAAGAAGATTTCTTTTTCCTCCTTTCATTGATATGTTTTTCTTCTTTTAGTTTTACCATTTATTTATAAGGCAAATAAACAAATAAAATACATAATGAAAATAAAATTTTGTCCCTTTGAAAAATCAAAATGGTAAACCATTCTTATTTCATAGAGTGATTCTAAAATACAAATGTGTAGATATAGAAAAAAGGAGTAAAACAAAATAAAGCACTACAAAAATAAGTGGAAGCCCATTTTTCAGTTGTATTATATAACAACTTAGGAAGATAGTCCATGTTTTCCTAAATCTGTGTGTAGAGTTTTTTTTTATTTTCTTTATATATATTTTTTATTAATTATTTAGCATTATGTGACAGTTTCATAGGCTCTGGGAGTCCCCCCATCCTTCCTCCTCCCCTTCCCCGTTGTGGATTCCTCCACCTTGATGCAGTATTGCAGTTCAAATTCAATCAAGATTCTTTCTTTGCAAACATATACCAAGTGTAGAGTCCAGCTACTTATTGTCCAGGTGGGTTGAACAGTTTCTTGGGGAGACCATTTCTGGTACGAAGTTAGAGCTGGTAGAATTTCATCACAGTCGATTAAGAGTCCCAATATAACATCAACAGCAATTTGCAATATTATGGAATTGACATGGTTTTGAGTAACCAGTATGTTACAAAAAAAAACAAAAAAACAGAAACAAAAACAAAATAAAAACAAAAACAAAACAAAAAAAACAAGTCCTAACCACAACCTATGCTTAGCTCATTGACATTTCAATTTTAGTTTATATACAGGACCGGACAGGCTGCTATATACCTTCAAATGGCTATAGGGTACCATTCAGCTGTCTCGTGTCTATTTCATTTTATTATTTAGCCACTTGTTGTGTTGAAGTATAATTTTGTTGATCTTGGCAGATTTTGGGATAATCTAGACTGGCTTGTAACTCTAACAAGATATTTGTCGACATTTAAGGTGCAGAACATTTTTTTGAGTGGGGGAGGGGGTGCAAGAAAATCCTCAACACCATGGTGAGGAGTGACTAATCTTTGTGTCCCACCCAGCAAGGCATGAGCCAATCCACGCCAGCTCTTTCCTGTCAGATTTCAAGCTCTACTTTCTGTTGTTTGTCTATTTATTTTAGGGTTTTTTTTTTGTTTTTTGTTTTTTGTTTTAGTTTGTATGATTGTTTGTTTGCTGTGAGGGGTTTTCGAAGTGATCCCGATGGTCACTGCGAGGGAGGGCGGGGGTCCAGAGGCGGAACCAGGCTCGGACCAGAGAAAGCTCTCCTCCCTGGTCCCGAAGGACATTTATTGTTCTTCTGTTTCTGCAGACCCCTCAGGGCTTCTGTTTGTCTTTCCGATGACGTTGGTTTCTGCGCGGTAGTGTTTGGACTTCTTCCATCCCCTGCGGAAGCTCTGGTTTGGGGTGGGTGACCTCAGAGTACTCGGCCTCCGAGGGCATCCAATTCCCTGTAGCCTCCTTGGCAGTTGGGGTATAGTCCTTGTTGCTCGTATAAATAGTTTGTGGTGAAGGTCTGGGAGTCTTTGTGGTTGGGATCCAAGCTTCCTCCTTACCACCTGCTCCACTCTGGAGTGCCCCCCTGCTCCACGCACATGACCTCCTGTTAAGAGGTTGTCTGGATCGCACCCGATTCCCCCCTCATGCATTGGTATAGTAGTTTTATTGTTGCTTAGTGCCGCTTTGAGTCTGTTGTCTATGAATTACCAGATTTGATCTTGATAGGCTATATTGTACTTTTTTCTCACTCTTTTTATGGTCCTGAAAGATTTCCCTGCACTCCCTCCCCATTACAGGTTAACATAGCGTATTGAGGGTATAGTAGGTTTTACAGTTTTTCAATGTAGATCTTAAGTATTCTGACATTAATTGTTGGTTTATAGATTATATCACGTTATCTTATTGCATTAGATACAGGTTGTTAGAGATTGCACTAGTATTACAATATACAGGTACTGTCTTCCAAGTTGTCATCTTTTCATCTCAGATTAAGGCAAACATGTGGTATTTAACCTTTTTGGGATTGGTTCATTTTTCTTAGCATGATGGATTCCAGTCGGGCCCATTTGACCACAAAGAACTTCATTTCGTTTTTCTTAATAGCTGAGTAGTATTCCATAGAGTAGATGAACCATAGCTTTCTTATCCAGTCTTCTATTGATGGGCATTTTGGCTGCTTCCAGGTTTTTGCGATTGTAGATTGTGCTGCTATGAACATAGGCGTGCATGTTGGTTTCTTGTGTAGGAGATCTTTTGGATATATCCCTAGGAGTGCTATTGCTGGATCATATGGTATGTTGATTGTCAGTTGTTTGCGTATTTGCCAAACTGATTCCCATAGAGGCTGTACAAGTCTGCAGTCCCACCAGAAGTGGAGAAGGGTTCCCTTTTCCCCACATCCTCGCCAGCAAGTGTTGGTGGTATTATGTATGTGTGCCATCCTTAGTGGAGTTAGGTGGTACCTCATTGTTGTCTTCGTTTGGATTTCCCTTATTGCCAGGGAACTTGAGCATTTTTTCATATGCTTGTTTGCCATTTGGGTTTGTTCTTTTGTGAAATGTCTGCCCATTTCCCGTGCCCATTTCTTGAGTGGCTTGTTTGTTTTGACATTTTGGTTGTTTTGTAGCTCTTTGTATATTCTGGAGATCAGCCCTCTATCACCTATGTCGTGTGCGAAGATCTTCTCCCATTCTGTGGGTTGCCTTTTTACTTTGTTGATTGTTTCTCTAGCTGTACAGAAGCTTCTTAGTTTGATGAGGTCCCAATTGTTTATTTTGGTCTCGATTTCTACTGCTTTTGGAGTCTTTTTTAGGAAGTGAGGGCCTACCCCTAAGTGTTCCAGTGTGTTTCCAACATTTTCTTCCAAAAGTTTGAAGGTTTCTGGATGTAGGTTTAGGTCTTTTATCCATTTAGATTCGATCTTGGTGTATGGTGAGAGATGTGGGTCTATCTTTTTGTTTCTGCAGGCTATCAACCAGTTGTCCCAACAGCATTTATTGAACAGACCTTTCCATTTGCTTGGGTTGTTGTCTGTCTTTTTGTCAAAGATTAATTGACTGTATCTGTGTGGGTTTCCAGCTGTTGCTTCTATTCTGTTCCACTGATCTTCCTCTCTATCTTTGTGCCAGTACCAGGCTGTTTTGATGACCACTGCCCTACAGTATGTCCATAGATCCGGTACTGTGATTCCCCCTGTTAAGTTCCTGTTCTTCAGAGTGGTTCTGGCTATTCGTGGTTTTTTGTGTTTCCAGATGAATCTGTGTGTCATTTTTTCCAGTTCGATGAAGAATGCTGTGGGTAATTTGATTGGGATTGCATCGAATGTATATATTGCTTTTGGTAGTATAGACATTTTGATGATATTAATTTTGCCTATCCAGGAGCATGGGATGTTGTTCCATTTTTCGAGGTCTTGTTCTGTTTGTTTTTTGAGTGTTTTGTAATTTTCTTCATAAAGGTCATCTACGCTTTTAGTTAAATTTATTCCCAGATATTTCATGCTTTTCTCTGTTATTTTGAATGGTAGCTTGTTGGTTAGATCTTCTTCCATCTTGTGGCCGTTTTGATACACTATGGCTGTTGATTTTTGTTCATTTATCTTGTATCCTGCCACTCTACCAAATTCTCGTATGAATTCTAGAAGTCTTTGTATTGAGTTTTTTGGTTCTTCTATGTAAAGAATCATGTCGTCTGCGAATAGTGAAAGCTTGACTTCTTCATTTCCAATTTGGATTCCTTTGATTTCTTTCACTTGTCTTATGGCTTCTGCAAGTACCTCTACGACTATATTGAATAGCAGTGGTGATAATGGGCAGCCTTGTCTTGTTCCAGATCTCAGTGGGAAGGGATCCAGTTTTCCTCCATTTAGTATGATGCTGGCATTGGGTTTTTCATATATTGCTTTGATTATATTGTGGATTGTTCCTTCTATCCCCACCCTGGTTGGGGTTTTTAACATGAAGTGGTGTTGAATTTTGTCAAAGGCTTTTTCTGCATCTATTGATACTATTATATGGTTTTTGTTTTTCAGTTTTTGAATGTGATGTATCACATTTATTGATTTCCTTATGTTGAACCATATTCTCTGGATGAAACCTACTTGGTCTGGATGGATGATCTGTCTGCTGCTTTTTTGTATTCCACTGGCTAGGATTTTGTTGAGAACCTTAGCGTCAACATTCATCAGGGAGATCGGTCTGTAGTTTTCCTTCTCTGTTAATATTCTATTCGGTTTGGGGATGAAGGTGATATTGGCTTCATAGAATGAGTTTGGAAGAGCTGCTTCCTTTCCTATTGTTTTGAAGAGCTTGTAAAGGATTGGGGTTAGCTCTGGTTGGAATGTTTTGTAGAATTCTGCGGTAAAACCATCTGGGCCTGGGCTTTTCTTTGTTGGGAGCTCTTTAATCACTGATTCTATTTCTGATTCGGTAATGGGTTTATTCAGGTCTTCTGTTGCTTCTGGGGTGAGTTTTGGTAAGTGGTGGGAGTCTAGGAATCTTTCCATTTCCAAGTGGTTATCGGATTTGTTGGCGTATAGTTCTTTGTAATAATTTCTAATTATTTCCTTAATGGTAGTAGTGTCTGTTGTTATGTTGCCTTTTTCATCTTTGATGCTGCTAATTCTTGCTTTGTCTTGTTTATTCTTTGTTAATCGGGCCAGTGGGGTATCTATTTTGTTTATCCTCTCAAAGAACCAGCTTTTTGATTCATTTATTTTCTGAATGGTTTTTTTTAATTTCTTTCTGATTAGTTCTTGTCTTGTTTTGATAATTTCTTGTTTCCTCTTGTTTGTGAGGTCCTTCTGCTGTTGCTTTTCCAGGTCCTGGAGGTGTGTGCTTAATTCCTGCATTTGTTGCCTTTCTTGGGCTTTGACGTGCGTGCTAATTGCAAGAAACTTACCATGTAATACTGCTTTGGCTGTGTCCCATACGTTTTGGACATTTGTATCTGGGTTTTCGTTCGTTTCCATAAATTTTTTGATCTATTCTTTAATTTCTTCTCTAACCCGTTGTTCGTTTAATAGCATATTGTTCAGCCTCCAGGAGTTTACATGTTTCCTGGGACATTTTGAGTTGTTGATTTCCAGTTTCACTCCGTGATGGTCTAAGAAGGTACATGGTATGATTCTGATATTTTTGTAGTTAGTTAAACTTGCTTTGTGTCCTATTATGTGGTCTATCCTGGAGAAGGTGCCATGCACTGCTGAGAAGAAGGTGTAGTCTGTGGCCTTAGGATGAAATATTCTATAGATGTCTACTAGGTCCAGTTGTTCTATTGTTTGTGTGAGTTCTGTGGCTTCTCTGTTGAGCTTTTGCTGTGTTGATCCATCTATTGGTGTTATTGGGGTGTTCAGATCTGCCAGAATTATCGTATGTTCATCTATGTCTCCCTTTAAGTCCAAAAGTAGTTGTTTCACATAGCTGGGTGCATCCGGGCTAGGAGCATATATGTTAAGAATTGCGATTGGTTCTTGTTGGATCCTCCCTTTCAAGAAGATGTAGCGCCTTTCCCTGTCCTTTTTGACGTTCGTTACTTTGAAGTCCATATCATCTGAGAATAGGACTGCCACACCAGCCTTTTTTTCTCGTCCATTGGCATGGAATATTTGTTTCCACCCTTTCACTTTCAGTTTCCTGAAGTTCCTTCTGGTTAGATGTGTTTCTTGCAAGCAGCATATAGTTGGGTCCTGATTTTTAACCCAGTCTGCTAATCAGTGCCTTTTGAGTGATGAATTTAAGCCATTTGTGTTGAGGGTTAATATTGAGAAATTGTAATTATGCCGTGACATATGCCTGTGTTTTTGAGGTTGTTGGTAATTGGTTGTCCTTTCCATGGATGGACTTTATTGAGATCTCCCTGATTGCCATCCTTGCTTATGGCTTGCTTCCTTTTTCTCTGGGAGTAGCGCATTTCTAAGGAGATTTTGTAGAGTTGGTTTTGTGTTGGCATATTCTTCTAATTTCTCTTTGCTGTGGAAGTATCTAGTTTCGTTCTCGTATACAAATGAAATCTTTGCTGGGTAGAGTATTCTTGGTTGACAGTTCTTCTCTTTCAGTACTTGAAAGATTTTGTTCCACTCGCTTCTTGCCTGGAGCGTCTGTTCTGAGAAGTCGGCAGTGATTCTAATGGTCCTGCCCCTAAATGTAAGCTTCTCTTTGGTTCGTGCTAACCTTAGGATTCTTTCTTTGTATTCATTGGAGGGTTGCTTGATTACCACGTGTCTTGGGGAGGATCGTTTTGGGTCCACCCTGTGGGGAGTCCTCTGGCCTTCCTGAATTTGGATTGGATTCATGTTCCAGGTATTTTGGAAGTTCTCCTGCATAATTTCCTCAAGTACTGGTTGTATGCCTGTCTCTCTTTCCACTCCTTCTGGGAGCCCCATGATTCTGATATTTGACTTCTTGATGTTGTCATTCATCTCCTGGATCGTCTTGGTTGCCTTGTGTAGTTGTGACTCTAGTTGGTTAATAATCTGCCTGCTTTCATTCTGGGAATCTTCTAAGTCGGATATCCTGTCTTCTGCTGCTGTAATTCTGTTGGCTAAACACTCAACTTTATTCTTCAAGTCTAGGATCTCGTTTTTGAGTGATTTTCTTTCTGTGATTATGTGGTTTTTAAAATCTTTGAGCTCGTCCCATCGTTTTTCATTGTCTCTGAAGAGTTTTAGAATTATTTTTCTGAACTCCTTATCAGAGACGTCTTCAATTTCTTCATCTGTAATCTCTGCGATTGACCAGGCTTTATGGTGGCTTTTTGGGGTGGAGCAAGCTGTGTCTATGTCACTACCTCTCTTATTCCGTTTCATATTTGTGGCCCAAGGTGTTGCTGAATTCTCACCCTTGACCTCTGTTGCCACCTAGTGGGTGGCCTGAGGTCTTGCTAGCCTAGGTTTTTGTTTTCTTTTTGGCCCAGGGAGTTTTTGTTTTTTTGTTTCACTTCTGGGTTTCAGGTTTCAGCGCCTTAGGTTTCAGCGTCTTAGGTTTCAGGGCCTAGGCATCCAAGTCTGTCTCTTGGATTTTTTTTTTCTTTGTTTTTTTGTCTGAGGTATGGGATTTAGCGACCCAGCTCTGCTGCCTCTTTCCCCTCTACAGTTTAGCTGTGATCTTGGGGATTTCACGCTTGCTGCCGCAGCTGCCGGCTACCACACCTCAGGGTCCCACCGCCCCTCTGGTACCGTAGAGCTTCGTTATGGGGGAATGTGTGTGAGCTAGCCGTCCCTGTCCTTGCCTGGGTCCCGCCAAGGTTGTCAATATCGCCACCAGTGCTAGAGGCTTCAGCACTCCTGCAGTTTCTAGCCGCCACTGTAGGGGCTTTGTGCAACGATTTCCCAAAATTGCCTGTATATTTTCCTGTTAAAATTCCCTCCAGCCTTTCCCCCGCTGGGTTCCCAACTCACCGCCTTCGAGCTGCCGCGCCGCCGAGCCGACCACTAAGCACTGCCTTGGCCCTTTTGTTGTTGTTATTTTTGGTTGATTCTCCAAATTGCGTGGATCTTGTCGATTCCACAGTGTCCTGGGAGGTTCGCACACCTACTTATACTATTTTTAACTATACTTGCTGCTTCTTCTGGCACTTTTTGGCCCTCTCTTTCTGCCTTCCCCTTTACATCAACCCTCCATGGTCGGCCATTTTTTTTTTTAACTCTGTGTGTAGAGTTTTAAATGATTTGATTATACTCCTGAATTATCTTGATGTAGTGATTCCCCTCTTTAACTCCCAATCCTCAACCAAAGGGGAAAAGCTTAGAATTTTACATACAGAAATAAAGACAATTCACAATCACGCAAAATTATGTTAATAATCAACCTGTCTACATTTTCCTCTTTCTTTTATTTAGAGTACTTCATCCAAAATTACATTCAATATTAGTCTTTGTTGCAAAATTTTTAAGGAGTTTAAAAAATATATTTTGGTATGTTCTAAAATTTAAATGACAGTTTGGATATAGGACCTTATGCTAAGATCTCCTACTTTGATACTTGAATATACTATTTCGTTATTTTGTTTTTTCTGTGCCCTTTTTGGTGAAATATCTAGAACACCTGGTTATTGTATGTGATTTTCTGTTTCTGTTTCTGCAATCTTTTTAGAATATGCCATAATTTTAACATTCTCAATTTTACAACTTACAAATTTTCCTTTTTCCCCCTTCCTCTTTCCTTTCTAAGTAGTTTATCATTATTCTTTAGGATCCTAAGGAAAGTATGCATTTTTATCACAATCTCTACAATAATCCCTGAATTTTGTTTTTAAAGTGAATAATAGCATTTTGTCCTGTTCACTTTTTGAAGGAAAAGTTCTGTTTATGTTTTTTCAATCCTGGAAGATTTCCATTATCGTTTACCAGATTACAAAATTCCTCCTCAAGACTCTTTCTTCTATTTTTATCCCATGTGCTAAGTTCCTAATTTAATCATCATAATTCTTATATCTAGTATTGTTTTTCAATTTTTCTCAGTCATGCAAGTAATATCTTCTTTTCCTTTTAAATGCATCTATAGATTAATTTTAAATTCTTAACTCCTTCTAAGAAAATCTGTGAAGCATCATGTCCCTTTTCCTTTGATGTGCCTGTGAGCCTTGTATTTTCTAGAAACTCACATTTCTTTAGAAAATTTTGGCATGTGGGAAATATGCAGCAAAACTAGGTATGCAGGGGTAGTTGAACTGGTATGTTTGTCCTACTGTTTCTACCCTAGCTGTACATCATAACTTTGCCATATTACTGTCCATCAAATATATATATATGATCCAAATAAATAATATGCAATATATAATAAATATAATATAATATTAATATGATATATACATTTTTCTATAATGTGCCTGCTCCTCCTACACTAGTAAGGCGAAGATTCCCTAATGGTCAGGTGTAGGTTAAGTTCCAAATAAAGATAGTATGAAATTTCAGAAAGTCTCACACACTGAACTCCATCCCTGTCGATGAAAATCAGTACCAGTTCCTACCTCATATATGGGAGTATCACACATGAGACTTGAAACCAACCAAACCTGCTAAAATATTGGCCACACCTTCAAGTGAGCAGCACAAGAATTGCCCAGCCATTTCCTAACTGGCTGATAGACCACCATTGAGGAGTATCTTCCCTGTGAATTCCAGCCCAGACATGGAGGAGTCAAGGGACAACACTAAAACACTGAAAAACACATCTGAACACCTTTGGTCTCTCTCCTGCTCTCCTCCCAAGAGGCACCTCATCTCCTGGCCAGTGCTTTTCCTTTCCCTCTTCTAATAAAACTTTCTAATAAAACTTTCTAATAAAACTTTCCTGTTTGCATCTGATTCCTGGCTTTTTATTTCTACACTCGATCTTAGCCAAAAGGCCGAGAAGCGATTGGCTTTTTATTTCTTTTTTTTTTTTTAATTTATTTCATTTTTGTTGGAAAGACAGATACACAAAGAGGAAGATCTTCTGCCTGATGATTCATTCCCCAAATGACCCCAACAGCCGATGCTGAACCGATCTAAAGCCAGGAGCCAGGAGTTTCCTCCGGGTCTCACACATGGGTGCAGGGTCCCAAGGCTTTGGGCCGTCCTTGACTGCTTTCCCAGGTCACAAGCAGGAAGCTGGATGGGAAGCATCCCAGCAACAATATGGGATTCCAGTACATTCAAGACAAGGACCTTAATCACTATGCTATCGCGCCAGGCCCAGCTCTTTATTTCTATACTAGACCCAGCAAAAACCTATCAAGTTTTACTAGTAGCAGGAGTGTGCTTTCTTTTCTCTTTCTCTCTCTCTCTCGCTCTATCGGCTCCTGTTCTTTTTTGTTGTTGTGCTCTCTGGTTTCCTCCCATAGTCTCTCCTTTTAGGTGATTTTCTGGCTCACTTATGACAGATAGATTTGTGTTAGATTTGCCCATACTCCAGAGAATATATATTGACTTTGTTTTTATAAATCCCTCTCTCTTGTGCTCCTTACTTAGGCATTGAGCTGTTTTCTTTGTGGAAACAAGAACTTGGGATAAAAATGAGATATGTACTCTGGTAATACACAGTGAGCCAGTGACCAGGAGTGATTGGTGAGCAAACTCTCCCTCACTTTCTTAGGCTCACAAATTGCTTTCTGGTCTTTGGGAGCATCTTAGTTAGCTGAGTATCTTGACAGGCCTTTGAAATGCAGATTTGGATTTGTCTTTGTTTTCTGCTGGTTGATTGAAGGTTCCAAGCAAGTTAGGGAGGAAAGTACTGGCTTAGGCCAGTCCCCCTGCTCTGCCTCTCACCCCTCCCAGCCTGATCCCTCTCAGCAGCCAGGGAATACCTGGGCATTACCTTTTTTTTTCTGTTTATATCTTTTATTTATTAATTATTTTAGCATTATGTGACAGTTTCATAGGCTCTGGGAATACCCCCAGCCCTCCCCACACCCTTCCCCCCTGGTGGATTCCTCCACCTTGTTGCAGTATTACAGTTCAAATTCAATCAAGATTCTTTCTTTGCAAACATATACCAAGCATAGAGTCCAGCTACTTATTGTCCAGATGGGTTGAACAGTTTCTTGGGCAGACTATTTCTGGTCTGAAGTTAAAGCTGGTAGAATATCATCCCACTCAATTAAGAGTCCCAATATAACATCAACAGCAATTTGCAACATTATGGAATTGACATGGTTTTGAGTAACCAGTATGTTAAAAAAAAAAATGCAAGTTCTTAACCACATCCTATGATTAGCTTATTGATATTTCAATTTAAGTTTATACACAGGACCAGCTGCTATATACCTTCAAATGGCTATAGGGTACTATTAAGCTGTCTCGTGTCTGTTTCATTTTAGTATTTAGCCATTTGTTGTGTTGAAGTATGATTTGCTGATCTTGGCAGATTTTAGGATAATCTAGACTGGCTTGTAACTCTAACAAGACATTTGTCGACAATTAAGGTGCAGAACATTTTTGGGGGGGAGGGTGTGCAGGAAAATCCTCAACACCATGGTGAGGAGTGACTAACAGTCATACAAACTAAAAAAAATCTAAAATAAATAGACAAACAACAAAAATTAGAGCTTGGAATCTGACAGGAAAGAGCTGGCGTGGATCTGCTCATGCCTTGCTGGGTGGGCATTACCTTTGACAATGAACCACTTGCCCAGACCAGAGCACACAGGCTGTCTGTACATGGCCACAGTGGGTTTCTGGAAGTAGCACAGCTTAAGAAGTGCTTGCTTCTAGGATGGAGCTGCAACAGCCAAAACCATATGGTTGTCTTCATTCTCCTCCTTGCTCTTGGTGCATGCATCTTCTCTACTCTCTTGCTTATTTGCCTTCTGTTACAGAAAAACAAATGGGAGGATGAATATCCCTTACTTATTGTCCAGCTTCCACATCTGACAGTGCCTGACTTCCTGTTCTGGCACAAAATACAAAGTCACTCGTTCCACCCCTCAGCTCCAAGGCAGCTTGTCAACTTGATCAGCTGACCTGTTTGAGGAGAGGCACACTGCTAGTCTTGTGAGCAACAGTTTGCTTTTAGGTTCGTTGAGCACTGTGCCCATTTGTGGGCCTGGACACAGCTCCTACAATGGGATCTGGTGAATGTCGACTTCCTAAGCAGTCACTATATTGCATTCTGAGACAGAAGCTGTAGCCTCTGGGAGCACAGAGGTGAGCTTGAATAAACCTGGCTTCCAGTTGCCATCATACAGGTCTGGATACACCTGGGCAGCTGGCACCTGGAATCATTTCCAACCATGTTTGTCTGTATCTCACTAGAGGAGCTGAATTATATAACAAGCAAACCTCAAATAAACAACATGGAGCAAAATCACTGGAATGCCTTAGAAGTATATGCTGGAGCATTGTCTGTCTTAATATTTTTTAGGGCAACTGAGTACTCTTAAACAAGCAAATAAATGTTGTATAACATCTAACTGCTTCCCCAATTTAAGGTGTAGTCCAAATCACATATGAAAAGGTATCAGCAGTAACATGTACTTATGCTAATTGTCCAAACCTGGCAATGTGGAAACTGCAATCTGAGTATAGTAGTATTTTGATGATGAAGAGCATGATTTCCTTTAGCAGCTTGAACTGTACCCACAAGAGTTTTAGTTGAATTTATCTAGACAATAAGATGCTGGACTCCGCATGGTCCATGCCCGCAATGAAGGAATCATGAGTGGATATGAACTGTACTACTGTAACAATTAGGAGGAATTCAATATGTGGGGAGGGCTTTTAGGAGGGGCAGGGGGAATCCCAGAACCTATGAACTGTGTCATAAAATGAAATAATAATAAAACAAAAGGATCAATGAGTGTTTTCATGACCCAGCCTAGATAGATTGCATTGTTTTCATGAACCAATCTAGATAGATTAGAATGAACTCTCACATGACCCACAGAAATTAGCAAATGTCTAAGGTGAACTAAGTCCTGTAACTGAATAAACAAGTTAATAATAGCAGTACGACCGCCAGTTAAAGCAGTAATCTCTATTTGTGGAAAAAAAGAATGGCAATATAAAATGAATCAGTGTAAAAATTAAAAGCAACATTTTTTAAACATTTAAATGTCTCAATAACAGTGCAGGTTTCTACTCTTCATGCAGAAATTACTTTTTCTGTTTTAAAAGAAAAATTTTCAAAATTTGTGATTAGGGAAGCTATTCCATTAGATGACCTATCTGTAAAAACTGAAGAAGCAGGTTGGTGTACAGAGATTAAGGAACAAGTCATTTGAAATAAAAAAGGTGACCTTTAATAAAATGTAAAAGGGAATTTTGGGGCAGTTGATCTGAAATTTTACCCTAAAAAGTTAAAAAGTGCAATTTGCCTTGTCTCATCCTCAGATATTAGTTAAATTGTTTGGAGCTATAAGGGACAATTATTTCGTTTACCTCTTTATCAAAGAGCTCCTTACTTCTATAATGTTCCTTTATGATCAAGAAAGAAACCAAAGCACAATAAAGAGTAATAACCTCCTCATGCATAGAAGGTAAGTGTAGCCACTCTAAAGGCCCTTGTTGCCACATTCAGCTGGGGTATGAATACTGGGTAATATAATTAATTGTTAATAAAAATTATAGTCAATTTTTAAAACTCTATTTTGAGTTAATCTGGTTCTAACAATCGCAATGGCTTTTTTGCCTCATCTGTTAGCTGCTATGGGTACCACAGATCAGACCCCCCTCAATACAAAAAATAAAGGTTGAAGATCAGCAGTAGTTAATTTTAAATTGGGACATACCAGAGTATACCTCCCAGAAATTTTTGAAAATCATTAAGAGTTTCCAAATTGTCCATTTTAAGTTGTAAGGTTTGGAGTGAAACAAAGTCAGAATGTATTTGTCATCCTGGAAAATTATAAGGAAGCTGTACTTGAATTTTTTCCAGAGCTATTACTAAGACATGGCCAGTTAAAATTTCCATTAATTTAGTAAGAGCTTCTTGTAGGAAATCTCTTCTTTGCGAGAAATTAAAATATCATCCATATAATGAACAACATAAATAGTTAGAAAATTTTCCCTAAACTTCTATATGTCTAAATCCACACATTTTTGACATAAGGAAGGATTATTTTTCATTTCCTGGGGCAAAAGTTCTCACTGATACTGTTGAAAGGAACATTTTAAACTGGTGGAAGGCAGACTGAAGGCTAATGTAGATTTATCATTCAGGTGAGTGCGGAATAGTAAAGAAACAGTCTCGCAGGTCTAACTCAATAAGTTTCCAATCTTTAGGGATCACTGTCGGAGAAAGGAGCTCAGTCTAAAAGAGCTGATAGTAACCAAAGTGCAATTAGCAATTTGTAAATTAATCAATGGTTTTTTAATAACAAACAGGGAAATTGAGGGAGTAAACAAAGCTTTTATATGTCTTTGTCCTAACTGTGCTTTGTTAATTCATTAAAATCCTATCATTTTTCTTTATTTAGGGTCCATTGAAGTGACCTTTATACTTAGAGTAGAGGAGAAATAAATAAATCTAAATCACCAGGTTGTTTACACTAAAAAAAAAAAATCAAGTGAAAACTATTAAATAATAGCTTTAGAAAATACTTACCCAAAGGTTCAATACCTGCTATAAATTTGAGACAAGAGCACGGGTTAATAATTAACGTAAGTTGTACATTATAGGCAGTAATGAGAATATATCATGAGTAACTTGTTTGATCGACAAACTGGAGCACAAGCGTATCGGTGACCTAAAATATTATAACAACAGCTTATCAAAGATTTAAGTCATATGAGCTAGAGGGTTTTTTTTTCCATTATTTTTGTTGATTTAGTGATCTTTATTTAAGGCAGAAAGATTGTCCAGTGTTACTAACAGTTTAAAATCTCTAGATTGCTTTTGATAATCAGTTGATTAGAATTATTTTCTATTTTAATAGCATGAGTTTGCCAATTTTTAGATGGTTTATAAATATAGGTATAATTAGATCCCAAATAACTATGGCTGGAAACATAAATCTCGCTAACCAACAAGAAGATGTACCTGTTGCTTTATGTACTATTTAAAATGGACCCAAATAGGTTTTTTTTTTTTTATTCTTGCCCATTTTATACTGAAGTTACCAAAACGACTTAGAGGAAATATATCAAGCAAACACATCTATTCTTTTAAATAATTCTTCTGTTACAATAAACTAATCATCAATTTGCAATAAGTGAATAGTGTAGGATTCCCTGACCAGCAAACATACATAGTTATTTAAAATTACATAGACAATTTAAATTTTTCTAAAGTCACTGAAAAAAAGTGGCATAAAACCAAGATTTATTATGAGGCTATTCCTCATTTACTTTTAAGGATCAGAGAGCTCAAATAGTGTTACTATAGAATCACAATCTTTTTTTATTTGTAAAAGACACCATAGAGGACTGTAAGACTAGAGTTCTGATTACCAGTTATCTTGGCATTGTATCTGTTAAACCAAATGCTTTTTGCAAAAAGGCATACATTATGACAGACATAGGTGGACATCACACTCACCTAATTTAGAAATTTAATGGGCCCTGACTCAAGAAGTTGTGCTGTGTCAAGCCCCCTTGAGTCCCAAACGAGTACTCAAAACAATTTTGGATAGTGAGATACCTGCTTACTGGTAACGGTCAGTGTAAATCCTGCGAGCCAGGAAGCCAGGATTGGCAGTTAGGGCTATGTAAATCATCAGTGCCTCCAAATCCCAGCCAGATTCCACAACACAGGATAGCTACTGCCCTCTCTGACTGAAGCCTCTAAAATGTTGCAGCGTGCAAGAAAGATCTTCATGTCAGATAAATTTAGAATTTACTAAGGAATCTTTATTAACCAAGCTTGGTAATAATAATGCCCACTAAAAATCAGCAAATGAAAAATCAACCATAATAATCCAGTCTTAATTAAAACCTTGAAAGGAGAAAATTGTCATTATGGTGAAATCCATTCATTAAACTGAAGATCTATATTTTAGCTTTCCCTGCAATATAAACTATCCTAAGAGATATACAGTGGACAACCTGAAAATATTCACAAAACTGAAAACATTTACCTTTTACAGTTGTTATTTGTTATTTGTTTGGTTTTATTTCTTTTTGTGTTTTTTCTCTACATTTCATTATCATTAGGCATCACCTATTTTGAAACTGTTGAAAATACACAAATTTAAATTAGGTTTTTGTAATTTTTTAAGCATCAGTAGTAGTATTTTGACAAAATGAAATGTTACCCATCTTGGCATTTGACAGTTAATGTAATACAATTAAAATATTTTGATCAGTTGTTGTCTATACAAAATAAGAAATTATTTTTTAATATTTCTAGGAGACTGCAGTAGAAATACCAAAGCCCCAAAATTTAAAACTTCTGAATTTTTAGATGCCTGTCAAGGATGACAAGAATGCTTAAAATATCTGATTGAAATAAAACATCTTTATATAATAAAATATAAGTTAGATTTAATTAATTGAATAAAACCATTTAAAGGCGATATTACCATAACAGGTGTTTCTAAAACTTTGTTGCTTTAACAGAGGATAAGACTTTAATCTCATGTATCAATGATATTCAGAAAAACATTACAAATAATATTTGTAGAACTATAATCAGTATATCACACACAAATTTTCTTTTATAATTTTTATTAAGAACACATTCTTATGCTATAACTTTGCATCTTAATATGTAATTTCACATCTTAATATTAAAACTAGCAAAGAGAGTGCATGGGTTCATCTCATGCTTTGGAACAATGTAACAGTGGATTAAATTTTAATTTTACACAAATTTAGCCTTGATATAAATGTTATATTTTTAGACAATACTTTAAGAATTATATTTAATTATGTACCAACATTGTCTAAAGAGCAGAAAAGGTTAAATATTCTTCTATGAGGCAGAGAAAAAGCAGGAGCGGAGAGACAAAGACACAGAGAGAGAACAAAGTGGAGAGGCTTTTTTTATATCCTAACGGTGAGTATGGGGAGTTTGGACCATAATCATAAAGAGCATATTTCAGCTCCTGAATGAGCTTATAAGGTAAATTTAGAGTTGGCTCCCTGAGGAGCCAGGAACTGCCTGTCTGCACAAACTGTAAAAATTCTAGAAGCTGCTTTTCACCAACCTTAACGCCTTTCCTCTGCAAAATGTGTTTAGTAGTATCAGCATGTAAGAGTCCCTAACTGGATGCACTCTGTCCCATTATGTGGCTAACAGAGGGTACAATGCTTCTCAAAAAAAAAAAAAAAAAATTTCTGACAATTCACCCAAACCTGATCTAGACTTATCAGGGGACCTGCAGTGAAGTCTGATTCATTCCACAAAACAAGAGAAAGAAAAGACCTAGCTTCGTCGAGCCTCACCTTGGGCACCACTTACCAAACACCAGCTCCAGTGGAGTTCAGAGCTCAGGGACGGTTTGTGAATCAGCAGGAAAGAAGACAAAAAGAGACATGGACCACAATAGTGTGATGCTCACAATGGACAACTCAAAAAAGCTGCCTTCTTCATACAGAAATCCTCACAAGCTTTTGCACAACATTCAATTACTTCATGGCTAAATGAATACAAAAACAATTCTAAAAAAACATTATTATTATTTTACTTCAAATAAAACATTTTCAGCAAACCATTACTCATTCAAAGCTGTAGTCACTTGCTTAAAACAAGGAACTCCATGGTTGGCAGCACATGTGGTTACCTAGTGACAGTTGATTTACAAATATCCAAAATCAATTTTTAATAAGCCTAAAGTAATATTGCTTAAAATATCAAGAATAAAGAATTAAAAAGAAAGGTTATAAATGAAAGGAATTTATAAAGGCATATGTCATGGATTCTTTTTTATAGACATATGCAAGTATTATTTTTATCTAGTCTTTTGACTGAAATGAGAACTAGTGATTGAAAAACAAATAGAGGGCCTGGCGGCGTGGCCTAGCGGCTAAAGTCCTCGCCTTGAAAGCCCCGGGATCCCATATGGGCGCCGGTTCTAATCCAGGCAGCTCCACTTCCCATCCAGCTCCCTGATTGTGGCCTGGGAAAGCAGGAGAGGATGGCCCAAAGCTTTGGGACCCTGCACCCGCGTGGGAGACCTGGAAGAGGTTCCTGGTCCCCGCATCGGATTAGCGCGTACCGGCCCGTTGCGGCTCACTTGGGGAGTGAATCATCGGATGGAAGATCTTCCTCTCTGTCTCTCCTCCTCTCTGTATATCCGGCTTTCCAATAATAATAATAAAATCTTTAAAAAAAAAAAAAGAAAAACAAATAGAACAAATTGGCATCTTCTTAGAAAGGCTATAAGACACAGAAGCAATTAAGTTGGCATTTATGAAGATGGCAAGGTATTCGCTATTAAGAAGTAAATACAACTGGAGTGACAGTAAATTTTGTGCAGTTACATTGGTAGGTGGTAAGATAAGTAAGTATTAGCATCATCAACTTTTCCTGAAAAATTGACAGTAGATAAGACATACTCATAATACTGTAGTATGACTCTCTAATTGAGATTACAGTGTTTCATTACAGTTCACATATTCCTGTTGGCTTCTGTGACTATCTAAATGTTTTGTTAGACATGATCTTGTGGTCCTTCTGGTTGGTAAATAGTGGAAGCTCTGCAAACATAGCTGAATTACAGATTAACAAAAGGGCATTGCACTCATGTTTTCATAAGCTAAGTGGTACCTGTCAAGGTAGGTTGGCTGACTAACTGCTAATGGTTTTCACTTTCCTCAGTATTCAACCAGCCAAATGGACTTTTCTGAACAGATTGTGTGAATACCATTGTGGGGCTGTATATATGTGTGTTTCTGCAGAGGAACACTTCACAATTCCTATTTACAGCAAGAAAATAAAAGTATTTATCCATTTGTATTTTGACTGAAAATAGTAAGGTTTACAGTTCTTAAAATCCTAGTTTGCAAAAGCATTTTACTGTATAATCTCCCCTGTATTTCAGTTTACTTGTAGGTTTACCTTGGAAGAGTAACAGTTTAGATTTCTACTAATTTAAACTACCTGTTTTGCTGGTAGTTTAGATTCTTTATTAAATCTTATAATCAAGCATATAATAATTACCATCACCTCACGTAGTGCTGATTCAATTGTTTTTTGTCCTTTTGTTAAAGGGCAGTGAAAAGGGTCAGGGCAGCTCGATCTTTCAATGAACAGAGAGCCTTCACAAGACATTTCTTTGCATCTTTTCAAATTATTTTCTTTCCTTAAATATAAGTGTTAATATAAAGTAGAAGTTTTTTCTTAATCTATTTTATTGTATTGTTGTTGACAATCTTTACATAGTTAATTACAGTTAAAAGAACAAAAAAAAAAGGTTCAGGGGCTATAGGGAAGTGGGTAATACTATTATGTCCATATTGTTTCCCTCATGTATCTGAGGTAAAGGGGGATATTGAGGGAGAAGCTCCACCTGTTTTCCCACCCACCCCAAGTCCCGGATGTGGGGCATGCTCTGAGATATTTGCTCAAGTGGTTTTAATAGTTCTCCAGTTATGAATCGCTGCCAGTTTCGCTCGATGAGGTCATCCACTGATTGATATGGTCCATCATAAAGTCTCCGTTTGCCCAGTATTTCGCTGCCAACACATAGCTGAGATGAATGATTAACCAGTTCTGTCTTCTGTCTTTTCTTGGTTAGAGTTCTGAGTCCAGCAGTTCGATTGGAGATATCCCCAAAGAAACTTTCAGGTATTCCCAGACCAAATTCTTGTATGTTTTAGCACAGGGCCCGGCACAGTCCATTGCCCCAATCAGCTGGTGGTTGCAATTGCTGGGTTGGTTCTGTTTTCAATCCCGAGTTGCACTGGAACCAATGGGTGTTGCAGTCCAGTCTGGTTCGGCCCTCACATCAACCAGTGGGAGCAACAGCCTAGTCGGGGCGACCCACAATAACCCCCACCAGGCCCACCCCTCCCCTGGTTTGCCAGTATGTGTAGCAGAAGACCAGTCTGTCCCCCATCCCATTTGGCTCTGGTACTTGTCAATGGGTATTAAAGCTTTGTTCTATCTAACCAACTCAACCATCCAGCCCTCACAGATGTTGTTGAGTGCCTCTCTATCTAGCCATCCCAGCCCCCATCCTAGTTTTCATGCCCTCCCATGGGAATAGTGACCCAAGAAAGGGGAACCCACTTTTTCCCTCCCAGGTCTCTCTGTCCCGGTTTATGCACTCTTTAGGTGGTTCTGTGATTTGACTTGACAGAATTAGTCCCCAGTGCCAGCTTCTGCCAGCTGATGCTGCGGCTATGCCAAAACAACCTTCACCCACTCCAATTTATGCTAGAACTGGAAGGAATAATCAGCCCAGCCTGGCTTTTCCCTGATCTAGTCCACATGCAGCGCACAGGTGTTGTAGCCTTGCTTAGTCTGGTCTGTCTCTATCCCAGCCCGCGCTCTCCAGTGGGAGTAGCTGTCCGGCGAGGGGACTAGCCCCATAATCCCCCTGCCAGTTCTGCCCCCTCCCTTCCTGGATCTCACGTGTGCTGGTTGGGTGCTGCATTCATATCCAGTACAGGCAACTGCGCCCTGGCATTCCATAATGTGTACTTGTTTTGTCGCAACCAAACCTGGCTCATCCCACACTCTGTTCTGGTGATCGGATTTGCCAGTGGATGACATGAACTGGTTCAGCCTGGTCTGCTCCTGACCCATGCTGAATGTGTGCCAGTGGGAAACTTTCCATGGCCTATTCTGGGCTGTTTCCTATCATGCTTCTTGGGCTTACCTGCAGGGACTGTGTCTTGCCAGAGGAGTTGCCTAGACTCCTGTATCAGAACCCCTCCCAATGCCAGATTTTGCGCAAACCAGGGGGTCCTTGAGCCAGCCCTATTCAGTTCACCTCCTGTCCTAGCAGGAACAGTGGCTTTTCCTGGCTGGCTTTCACCCCATTCTGTTTCTTATTGTTGGATGTTTCAGCCTGGCCATGGCTCGTCCATACCCACATACAGCTCACACATGGCTCAGTAGGGGTTGAGACCCAGCCTAGTCAATCCCACATCTAGCCTGGTTCTCCATGACACCAGATGGTGTTGGGATCTGAACCGGCCTGGTGCATCCAGTTCCAGCCCACACTAGTGCCTCGGGTGACTACAACTGTTTCCTAGATAGAACGCAGCCCCCATTCCAGCACATGCGCCCCTTGGTGGGAACCTCAACCCAGTTAGGGTGCCCCCTTACCTCCCCGATTGGGCCTGTTCCTAGCCGTAAATCATACACCTGCCCATGGTTGCTCTGAGGACCACTAGGTGCAAGAGCCTAGCTCGGTATGACCTGTGTTCCATGCTGGTTTCTAGTTTTGCTTGTAGGCAAAGGTTTGCTCAGTCCTGCCCAGTACATCCTGTTCCATTACCAATTTACACATTTTGGAGCTACTATGCCCTGCTTGTCCGACCCCCAGATCTGGACGACATGTTCACCAGCGAGAGCTATGACTCGCCAGGGGAACTTCCCAAGTTCCTTCACTTGATCCACTCCCAGACCCAGTTTACATACATGCCATTGGGTTTTAGGCCAGTGCCTGGTGTACTCTGGCCTCCCATTTGGCCTTGTATGAGCTGGTGAATGTTGCAGCCTGGCCCATCCCACAACCTATTTGGGTGCTGCTGCCTTGCCCAGTCCAGTCTGTGGCAGGTCCCTTTGCCTGTGATTGATGGCAGGCTCCTTGGTCATACCTAGCTTAGTCCATAACCACCCAAACTTTTAGGTTTACCAGTGGGGCTAAACTTTCTACAGGGTGTGGCCCACAGATCCTGCACAGAATCCACCCCAGGATAAGGTTCTAGAGTGCTAGTTAATATTATGGCCCTGCCTAATGTGACCAGTTTCCTGAACCATCATCATGTCAGACAAAAAATATCCTGCTAGACAAGCTGGAGCTTATCTTTTGCATGATAGGTGTTCACAGCTCAGCATTATTAAGTGATTAGAAGTTCTTCAAAGGAAGAGTTACTGGCATTGGGAATCTTTAGGATTGACTCAGATTCCAGAAACAGTGGGGTCAGCCTAGAGCTGTCTAAGCAGCAATTCGAACATCCATTACCCCAGAGCTCCCCGGCCGGGCGGCCAGCGGGCACAGCCTGGAGCCAACTGGCACACTGGTCGCCCGGGCCCAGCTCAGCATGAGCACATGTTGGCTGGGATCGGGATCCGAGCAAACGCTCTCTCCTGCAGCCCCCAGCAGCCTCCTGGCTGCTGAAGTTTAAACCTGTAGACCCAAGGTTGTGCCCCACCCCAATCCCGTCCGCCGCCCAATGAGGGCGGTGGGTGACCCCGGACCCACCCAGTCCCAGAGACCCCCCTCAGTGTACTCACCGGAAAGGAAGCAGCCCCTGAATCCAGGTGGGCCCGGGCCCAGCTCAGCATGAGCACATGTTGGCTGGGATCGGGATCCGAGCAAAACGTTCTCTCCTGCAGCCCCTAAAGTAGAAGTTTTAAGCCATGTTCTTGTGAGGGCTCACAACATTTGTCTCCCTTTAGAAAATGCCCCATATGCCTTATGCTTTATGTAGCGCAAAGCCAAAATGTGCCGTTTCATGTGTTATAACAATTTGAGGCTGCATGATTAACAAACTTTGTACGTCCATAATAGCCCTCTGTTCCAAGATATTACCAAGCCATTTCTTAAGAATATTGCATAATTGGAAGTTCCAGGACAAAGGTGGGCACGTAATAAGACATTTGTGAACAATAGGTTCAGTTGTATTATTGTGCGCTTTTTGCTGTGTCTCATTGTCTTTAGTTGCTTAAGACCCTTTTACCATAACATAATTGAAGAAAAATAAACCTCTGGTATTAAACCAGTTACGAAAATCATTTCAACATTTGCAGAAAAACAAAAACACCCTCAGGAGAATTACATGAAATAGTAAAGGTATGATCAAGTGTCTGTGCAATGGAGTGAGGTAGCAATGAGGTGATAAGAGAGACACTCTGCTGGGAATTGCCACGCAGCCAGAAACTCCTCTTAGCTTTGCTAACTGAGGAGCCAGGCTCAATACACCCTTGTGCCTTTGTCCCAACTACATGGCATCTCACACTTTCCCCTATAGGTACAGTTTCAGAAATGGTTCTTGGGACCCTGAGTTTCCATGAACCAGATGACAGATGCAGAATTCCCAGGCATTTAAAAATAGAGACGGTGCTCAAGGGATAAGCTACTGCAAGGTAGCAAGCAGCCCAAACAGTAAATTCATAGAATGGCATTCATCCTAACACCTGGAGTGCACAGAGTCACCTCCAGGGACATTTTTTTATGATTGAAAAGTCCACAAGAGAACATGTAAGGTGTAGGAATGGGACCATGGTGCAAAGAATAACTTTACCTGAAGAGATCACCCTTCCTCAGCTCCATCAAAGAGAGAACCTTGAAATCCCTCTTGGCCTTCTCTCAATCCTGATCAGGCCTGGGGACTCAGAGCGCTCCCACAACCCACATAAATATCTCATGTCAGGAATCCAGGTGGCCATTGTGGGTTAGAATACTAATTTTCCTATTGTTTGGAACCATTTACTGTGTGCTAAATTCCCATGCAGGATGCCTGTCCTGAAAGAGCTATGTCACTGCAGGAGTTAATGACAAACCTCACACTGGGCAAGGTGCACTGACAACACAAGTGTTTGCACAAGTTCAAGAATATTCTAACAGACTTTTACACTAGGAACCCCTAATTTACACATGTCCAATGTGTAAATTGAGAACCAGGGGTGCGTTCACTCAGTAACTGCAACCACTTTTATGACCATTGGCCTAGTTTTTCAAGCAACCAGATCCATTGGTCACAGGAAGATCTACTTCTTTAAGACCAGCTGCTGCTACACTGCTTTAACTAGAAGAAACCACCATCCTGATTTAGACTGGCCCTGGAAGTTCAAAATACACAATTCTGCAAATTCCAGAGATTCTAGCGACTACATAATTTCAGTGGTTAACAGTGCTTAATAATTTCAGTGGTTAAGATGACCTACTGAATATCAGGCTTTATTTTTAGGATTATCTGAAATAAACATCAAAGTTTGCCAAGTTCCCAACACAGCTACTCCCCTGTCATCTACAAGCGCTGAAGAGTCAGCTCACACTTACAAAGAGACTGTGTAAGTTTGAGAGGTTTTTTTGTTTGTTTGTTTTGTTTTTAAGATTTATTTGTTTTACATGAAAGTCCTAGTTAGAGAGACAAAAGAGGGAGAAATCAATATTTTCTATCTACTGGTGAATTTCACAAATGGTCTCACCAGCAAGAATTCTGCCTAGCTAAAGCTGGGAACCAGGAGCTTCTTCCTGGTCTTCCATGTGGGTTCAGGGGTTCAAGGCCTTGAGCCAGCCTCCCCTGCTTTCCCAGGCCATTAGCAAGGATATTGATTGAAAGTGAAGCAACTCCAACTAGAAACATTCTTATATGAGACCCTGGTGCCGCAGGCAGAGGATTAACCCTCTGTGCGCAGAGGATACAATGCAGGCGCCTGAAACAAAATTTTATGACCTATTTTCAGATGTTCATGGACAAGGCATTCTTTAATGTCTAATTCATGTAGAAACGTAGGAGATGATTATCATGAACATGCGCCTGCACTTTTTCTCAGTTGCTTAGGTTCCACCTTTGTTCTCAACCCCAACACAAATGTCCAGCTGTACAACATTGTGTTTTCTTTTGGCTTTTTTTTTGACAGGAATGGCCTCCATGGTCTAATATTCTACAGTCAAGATCCTGAAATATTTTTATACGATGTAGTAATATATAGAGAGGGAAAATGTAACCTTCCTTTTCCTAATGTTGCAGAAAAAGATGATAAATAAGATATTTTCATCCCAAAATATAAACTTTTAGGAAACATAAGCTTTTTTCATGTTTCACTGGTTATACTCATACTTCTGACATATTCTCACTCCCTGTTTTGTGCAGCTCCTCATGATTTCTCACATACTTCTTAGTATTGAATACACTTCATTTCTTGCTTTTAATCTTAGGCATTTGTAATTTAACCTGGAGCTACATTTGACACTATAATCTTAAGATTTGCTTATCTATGTTACTTATCCTTTCTGGATTTGAAGCTTCCTTTCCCTAATCCATTGCACCTGTTCCTCTGCTTAGACTTCGATAGCTCATCTGCCAGAGGTTTTATCTTTGATTATGGTTCAGTGACTGCAATACAATCACTGCATTATTTTTCTGATTGTCATTGATACTCACACTCAAAGAGTTCTTAAACAGATCATAAATATTGGTAGCCTAGTGATGTATGTTATTGACAGAGGTGTGAATCTACACAGAGGATAAATGTCACAGTGAATATTTTTAAATCTCTATGCCAATACTGTGCCACTTGCTCTCAGGATCCAACATCTCATAATCTCAGTCACTCCATCCACATGCTGTAATTGCACCAAGTAAATCTTGCCCAGATTAATTTGGTGCATAAAGCCTAAGTATGCAAGAAAGTCTTGTGCTCAAATTTATACAAACTGAGGCCAGTGCCATGGCGTAGTAGAAACACCTTCTGCCTGTGAAGTCGACACCTAGTAGGGGTGCCAGTTCAGGTCCCCGTTGCTCCAATTCCAATCTAAATTCCTGCTTATGGCCTGCAAAAAGCAACAGAGAATAGCCCAGATCCTTGGGCCTCTACTCTGATGTGGGAGCCCCGGAGTAAACTCCTGATTTCGGATTTTAGATCTGCTTAGCTTTGGATGTTTGGTCCATTTGGGGAGTAAACCAGTGGATGGAAGATTTCTCCTTCTTTCTATAACTCTATCATTCAAACAAAAATAAAATAAATCTTTACAATATTATACAACCTAAGATCATCAGTTTCAAAGCATCATTCCAAAGCATGCCACACAAACCCATGTGAATAAGCTGCGATATTTTATTGAATATTAATTTTTAATTTATTGGAGAAAACAGTATGAATGACATTACCTCATTGTTCATTGCCTGAGTAATCTCTGGTTCTACTTCAGATGAACAAGGCGGCTTTATTCTGTCTTCCAAAGATAACCAAAAGGCTAATATTTAGGAATTATGTCCCTCCAACTAAGGATTATCAAAGCCATAATTATATAAACACCATAATTGCTAGTTCATCTGTACTCAATGATACGCAAGAGTTTACATCAGACTTAACCTCTAGGCTCTCTGCCACCATGCCATGTTGGAAACGCCTCTCGCTGGATCTTACCCAACACCTGCAATCAATTTTCTTTGTGCATTTGATGGTATTGTTTGTGCAGCTGCACCTATCTGAATGCTTCTATGGATCCCAGATATTCAAACAAAGTGGTAAGGCAACTATGGCAAATAATTTGCTATTTCTGACTTATTTCCCTCTTCCCTGCATATGCTGGAATAATAAAGAACCTCCACATTTCATATTTTCAACTTTTTCTACATCACAAGATGCCTATATACTTGATAATACAGCAAAGCTAACGTCTTCTATTACATTTCCCAAATACCTTCTGCATTTAGTATATTACCTGCAGATATTCTGCTTCAGCACAGGTAGGAGCCATGTGAGAATACCACTTTTCTTTGAGTAAGAAAATGTCAGAAAACCTATGAACTCAAAACTTTCTCCAAGCCCATCACAAAGATGGGTTTCCTGGTCAGACAGATGTAAGTAGGGTTGTGATGAAATGATGAATGAGCAGTTTTGCCTTTGAAACAGTGTAGAGGAAGAAGTGGCAGCCATAATGTGGATAAGGAGAAAAAAAAGTGATATTTTACTAAGTGCTTTAAAACTCTATGTAGACCAACATATTTTACAATTCTATGTATTATATTTCACAATTCCTATATTCCTATATTCGCCTATATTCTCCCAACATAAAAGCAGAACAGAATTATTCAACAGCTCTTTTTCTTGGCTTCAATTATGTGGTTTGTGCAAATGCTTGGACATAGAACAGCATGCCTGCAAGAGTACCTTCTACAATAAGATGGTAAGCTTGACAGGTTGTTGCTGAGAGAGGTACAATACCTGGGCCACTTTTTTTATATATGAGTAACAGCCCTTAGCTGTCATTGAAGAGCATGAAATCCTTTTGTTTCCTTGTCTGAAAATACTGGCTGCTTCTCTGAGAGAAACAAATGCAAACATCTGCCACTGTGTGATGAGCACAAACCTTCTTTATTTAAAGCCCCTCAGCATAAAATGTGAAGGTTCTTGCAGAAAATGAGTGGGAACAGAGTTACTGCCACAAAAGCCCATCAGAGGTTGATTTCAGTTGCAATGGGGCGGAAAGACAGGCCTGGAGATAATCTGTCCATTTCACTCAAGTCGAGGCACAGACCACACTGCCTAAAGCAGGTTTATGTGAAAGAACAGAGAGCTGTCCCTATCTCCCATCGTGAGTGACACAAAAAGCAACATAGTGTTTGCTGACTTAAGAAAAATCAGTAAATATGAGGCTCACTGGAAGTATATTTTTAATAGGAAATCTGCAAAATCATGGTAACATGCCAGGACTGATTTTAAGCTCAAAGTAAAAGATTTCCACCACTAGAGGTATTTGAATTATTTGGTGTACTGAAGAAAATACTAAATCAATCAATCAATAAATAAATGAATAATTAAATAAATAAAACTAAACTCAATTTCATTACCTGATCCAACTTCTAACATTATCAGCCTGAGTACAAAAAGTGTGCATACCAACTAGGAAATATAAATACTGCTGATGACACTTATGACTCTGATATTTAATCCAATATTAGGCACAGAAAAAAAATCCATTCTAATAATTAACTCTTGTCAATAGATAAGTAAATCAAGAAAAAGAGACATAAAGATTCCATGGGCATTAGAATTATAGGCATCAAAAGGACATATAACTAAAATGAAATAGACATGAAACAGCTGAATGGTACCTTATAGCCATTTTAAGGTATATAGCAGCCGGTCCTGTATATGAACTAAAATTGAAATGTCAATGAGCTAATCATAGGTTGTGGTTAGGACTTTTTTTTTTTTTTTAACATACTGGTTACTCAAAACCATGTCAATTCCATAACATTGCAAATTGCTGTTGATGTTATATTGGGACTCTTAATTTACTGGGATGATATTCTACCAGCTTTAACTTCAGACCAGAAAAGGTCTGCCCAAGAAACTGTTCAACCCATCTGGACAATAAGTAGCTGGACTCTATGCTTGGTATATGTTTGCAAGGAAAGAATCTTGATTGAATTTGAACTGTAATACTGCATCAAGGTGGAGGAATCCACCGGGGGGAGGGGGGGAGGGCTGGGGGGACTCCCAGGGCCTATGAAACTGTCACATAATGCAAAATAACTAATAAAAAAAGGACATATAAATATATATACACATACATATATGCTTATATATACATACATATGTATTAGATCAATACTTAAGCTTCTAGCTGATTAGGTGTAAAAGCTGCATAAGCCAATGGAGAAATTCATAGGAAGAGAGAAACTATTTTTAAGTGTCAAAATAAAAGGCACACTACCACAGATAATGTTTCTTCCATGAAATTAAGAACAGGTTGAAAAAACAAGAGAAAAAATCACCTTGAAGAGACACTAATAGAAATTATTCAAGTTAAATGGAAAATTAGAGAAAAGGGAATGAAATGATAAATTCACAGGAGCATCCAGCAGACTATGAGAAGATTCTGAGGGATGAAGTCATCAGGCAATGCAGTAATTAGAACTCTAGTAGATGGTACAGAATCAAGACGGTGGAATTGGGTAAGGACATGTTGAAATAGATGGAGAAATATTAGCCAGTGTGAAACAGAAAGGGCACATTCCAGGAAAAAGAAGAGTACAGAACAACATCAGAGGGTACCTGAAGACTGACAGACACACGGGATAGCAATGGACACAATGGTGTGATGTTCCAGTGACTGATACCCCAGCAACATTCAATGAATGGCAATGTGAACTCCACCAGTAACAAGATGGGAAGGGACGTTTCCCAGGAGCTCCAGAAGTGAACCCAGACAAAAATCTGCTCATCCTGTTGGTCTGTTTGATTTAACCAGGAGCAGAGGCAGAGCTTCAGGTCTCAGACAGGTGGTGCAGGAACAGGGTAGATTTCACAGCACAGTCTCCCTCCTAGACCCAAACTAGGTTCATTTTGCTTAAGGAGGCAAGGGCTATGGGAAGGGCTGTACATGCATGGAGCTTGGAATGAACTCATTTCTGACTCAGTGAGCTGCAACAATGTGGCATCCTGCAGGTTCCACCCAAGACAGGTCCAGGTAGCCCTCAGGCCTGACAGCCAACAGATCAAGAACTCTAGTAGTGATACATCAGGCACCATTTCTTACAGTGTGGCAAAGAATTTAAGACTGCAGGGGACAACAGTGAGCTGTGCATGCACTGAGCTTGATGAGAACTCACTGAGCTCAGTGCATTGCACTGATCCCACAGGAAAATAATACTGACTATGGCATTGTACAGGTCAAAATAGTTCTGTTTTCCTCTCCAACCTCTGGCCAACAGGTTCAAGCAAGATCAGCACTACCAACAGCCTCGCTATATAAGACACCTGGTCTCTCCCTAATCCTGGGGCCTACTCCAACCAAAATTGGGAGAAAAGTTGTACAGACAATGGTGCAGCCTCAGCATGGCATCACAGGAGGTGAGACTGGTGAGCCAGGAGCTGAGACTATGGAGATCATGGTGGAAGTCTAACATAAGAACCTAGACCTGGCACTTGCTGGAGGGAGTAGCACAAGTGATATCTAACAAGGAGCATTGTACCAACTGCAGTAAGTAAAACCGAATTATAGACCTTTGGCTAATACAGCTTAGAAACCTGCCAAAAAGAGAAGGACCTGCTAACCATATAAAAAGAACTCTGAATTTCAGTTAATGAATAGTCCTAGAGAAGTACGTGACTTTTATCATTTTTGTCCCCTGTCCATTTTTTCTTTTTATTTTTTTAAAGATTTATTTATTTTTATCAGAAAGGTAGACATACAGAGAAGAGGAAAGAGAGGAAGATCTGTCTGGATTCACTCCCCAAGTCACCGTAATGGCCGGAGTTGAGCCAATGCAATGCCAGGAGCCTCTTCAGGGTCTCCCATGCAAGGCTTTGGGCCATCCTCAACTGCTTTCCCAGGTCACAAGCATGGAGCTGGATGGGAAGCAGAGCCGCTGGAATTAGAACCCATGCTCATATGGGATCCCATACAAGGCAAAGACTTTAGCCATTAGGCCACCACCCCAGGTCCTGTTTTTTTTCTCTTTTAATAAGTCCTTGAGATGCATTATTAAATAACTTCTTTGAGATATTTTTATTTTTTGTAAGCACCTGATGTTATAAATATTCTTCTCAATACTGTTTTTACTGCATCTCATGAGTTTTAATATTTTTTGTTTTTATTTTATTTCTTTAAAACATTTTTTTCTTTAATTTCCTCCGTGATAGGTAGGTCATACAGTAGCATCACTTTCTTCAAGAAGGTTTTTTATTTTCTTTTTCATTTTTTGTGACATACTGGTCATTTTGCAGCATGTTATTTAGCTTCATCTTGTTTTAAATTTTCTATTTCTCTTGATGTTGTTGGCTTTGTTTGTTGGCTTTTCATGTAAGGGGATATGTAGTAACTGTGTAGCAGAGACTATCATACCCCAATGTGAAGATAAAAATCATTATACATCTCTACTTCCAAATCAAAGATGGACTCCCAATGAAACTGTTAAATATACCTTAACAATATGATGCTAGGCTCTCTGTCACTGTTCATACTTTAAATGTCAAGATATGCTTAAATAGCAGAATATGGGATTTATAACTGTTTATAAATTTTTATACTATCGTAATAATATAGGGGAAATTAGGGAGGGGGGATTGTGGAGTGGAGAGGGGAAATCCCAGAGTCTATGGAACTGTATAATAACACAATAAAAATAATTGATCAAAAAAAGTTGAAAATATAAGTTTCAGACAGGGGAAAATATTTGCACTTTGGTATTTAAAATATAGTATATTCTGAAACACAATAATAAATAGTGATAATCCATTTAGAAAGTGATAAAAATATGCAGGGGCATGTACTAAAAGTATATGTATATGGTAATTGAATGCAGGAGACATTGTCAACTGTGTTAGTCTTTAGGGAAACATAGATGAAACCTAACAGATTTTCACCAGATTGTCAAAATAAAATATAACCATGAACAAAAACTTAAAAAGATTAGCTATTCTAGAAAATCAAAAATTTTTAATTATTTTTATTATTTTCTATGATACATTTTGTAGGTATAGGCATTCCCCTTTGCTTCCCCTTTCATCCTCCCTTGTTTCCCTTCCCTTAATTTCACTCTTATTATTACAGTACTATAGTCCTTTAGTAATGATTACAAGTTTAACATTCTGCTTTTTAAGTACACCATGGAATTGTAAGACAGAGAATCTAGTATAATGTTGTCAACGTATATGTAACTGTTTCACGAGGAATCCTCCTTTGACTTATTTATGTATTCATTTTTTGATGATGCAGTTTCACAAGCACAGAGATTTCCCCTTCCACCACTCCATTTCTCACCTGTCTGCAGTGCTTCACCCCATAATATTATAGCCATATAGTCCTTCAGCAACAGTTGCAAGTCCATCCTTCTGCTATGTAAATGCAGCATGACATTCTAGGTATAGAAAATGATAGGAAGACAGCTTCTTGTTGTTAAGATATATTTAACGGTGTCATCAGGAGTCCTGCTTTTATTCAAGAGTAGAGATCATGCAACAATATATCTTCACTTCCTGGTATGCTAGTCTCCATGTTGCAGTTCCTCTAGGTGAATATATACATATATATGTATATGTATATGTATATGTATATGTATATGTATATATATTCTATCTTGTATTTTGAAGGAATGTTGGCTTATATCAGAGAGAACATATGATATTTCTCCTTTGGGGATATGCTTATTTCACTGAGCATACTGATCTCTGGTTGGGACCATTTTGTTGCAAATGGTAAAATGTTATTCTTTTTAATGGCTGAGTAGTACATTATAGAGTAGATGCACCACAGTTTCTTTAACCATTCCTTGATGGACATCTGGTCGTTTCTATATGTTTTTCATTGTAGACTGTGCTGCTGTAAATATATGGTGGCAGGTCACTTTCTAATATACAGATTTTACCTCTTTATCTGTATATTAGAAAGTAGCCAGGTCTTATGGTAGATCAATCTTCAATTGTCTTTGCACTCTCCATACTGACTTCCATAGTGACTGTGCTAGCCTATGCTCCCACCTGCAGTACCTATTTATTTGCAGGCAGAGTTGCAGATACAGACTTAGCGACAGAAAGAGAAATCCATTCATTGGTTCACACCTGACATGGCTGCAACAACCAGGCAGGAGCCGGCTGAAGCCAGCATTCAAGAACTTCGTACAGATCTTGAAACAGGGTCCCAAACACCTGCCACTAGCAGGGAAGTAGATCAAAAGTTAAGCTATCCTTATTTGCACATGACATGATCTAGGGAAACCAAAAGACTGTGTAAGAGACTTGGAAACCTGAGAGAGTTTGGGTGGTTGCAGGATACAACACACCAAAAGACATTGGCCTTTGTCTGCAAACAATTCTGTGGCTGAGAAGGAACTTCTAAGTTCAATCCTGCTCACAATCATTACAAAGCATATAAATGTCTTGAAATAAGTCTAACCAAGGAGGTGCGGGATCTCAACAACAATAATTATAAAACATTAGAGAAAGAAATGGAAGAATACACCAAACATGAAAAATCTGCCATTTCAAAATTTCTGTATTACCAAAGGTAATTATCAGTTTAATGTGATTCCAATTTTCTGAAAGATAATCTAGTGTTGGCACAAAAGCAGATGTAAAAAATAAATGGAAGAGAATATAAATCCCTCAAATGAATCAACACACCTATAGCCTACTTGTTTCCACTAGCTAGTTAAGATGAATCCCAGGAGAAAGGAAATCCTCTTCAACAAATGGCACTGGGAAAACTGTATCTACACATGCAAAGCTAAGAAACAAGAGCCCCCACATTTTGCTTAATAAAAACAACAACTCCAAATGGCTCAAAAATCTAAATCTGCAACCTAACACCATCAAATTACTACAAGAAAACATTAGGAACACTCTGAAACATGTACACATAGGAAAAGACTGAGGGGCTTGAGGATGGGACTCAGAAAGCATAGGCAATCAAAGCAAAAATAAACCCAAAAATGAGATTATATCAAGCAAAGAAGTTTCTGCACTGCAAGGGAGATTGTCAATAAAGTGAAGAGGTGGAAAACAGAATGGGATCAATTATTCATACACTCTAGAACAAACACAGGATTAATGACCAATATTTACAAAGAAATCCACCATTTCAATGATGGAAAAACAAACAATCCAGCTGAGAAATGAGCAAAGGACATTAACAGACATCTGTCAAAAGATGAAATTCAAATGGTTAGTAGACATACAAAACAGCATTTAGGTTCTCTAGTCATCAGGGAAATAAATACCACAAGGGTGTTCCAAATGACCCCAATGAGAATGCCCCACATACATAAATCAACAAACAGGGCACTGTGTGGTAGCTTAGTGGCTAAGGTCCTTCCCTTGCACAGCCCAGGATCCCATATGAGCACTGATTTTAATCCTAGTGGCCCCAATTTACATCAAGATTCCTGCTTGCAACCTAGGAAAGCAGTCGAGGATGGCCCAAAGCCTTGGGACCCTGCACCTGCGTGGGAAACCCAGAAGACTTGTGGCTCCTGGCTTTGAATTTGCTCAGCTCTGGACATTGCAGCCACTTGGGGAGAGAATCAGCAGACAGAAAATCTTCCTCTCTGTCTTCCCTCCTTTCTGTATATCTGACTTGCCAATATGAATAAATAAATAAGTAAATAAATAATAAAAGAAATCAGGAAACAAAATGACTACTGGTAAGGTATAGGGGAAACGTAGCCTAATCCATTGCTCATGGCAATGGTAAACTAGTGCAACCACCACGGAGGTTGTTTAACTATCTAAAAATAGATCTACCATGTGGTCCACTCATCACACTCCTGGGAATATATATACACATGAGATGAGATCTGCACATAAGAGAGTTACCTGTAACACCGTGTTTATAGCAGGGTAATTCACAATAGCTAAAATATGGGCTCAACCTAGATGCCCATCAACTGAAGACCAAGTCAAGAAAATGTGGAAAACATACACTATGAAATACTACTGAGCCATAGAAGAATGAAATTTTACTGTTCACTACAATAAGGACTCAATTAAGGACCTATAAGCTTAGTGAAATAAGCCTGCCGCACAAAGATAAATATATGTTCCCTCTGATCTGTGATGATTAATACAGATAGCACAAAAAAACATAATCTGAGATTCGCTTCTTAGGAATTAACTGCTGTTTATAGCACGTGTCTATACTCATAACAATATGACTTCTATTTTACCTTATCTTTATTTCATGTTATTTTCTTTTCTTCTCCTTGATATGTCATGAAGCCTTTTATATATCATAAAATTAAGCTTGTTACTATGAAGCAAATGGATATACTATTTCAATAATTTGGGATCCCACACAACATAGAATGTAGGTTTTTATCCAAAGTAACAGCAAAATTTGCTATTTCACCTTTAGTCACAGAGTCCAGATTGAGGCTGAATGTTGACAATGAGCCATTCAATCTTTTATGTTAGTTAATTTGTGCATTTCATGTACACACACACACACACACACACACACACACACTATCACATTTTCCATAAGTCAGTGGTGGACCACTATGCACCATATGCCCCATTCAGCAGAGTTCTCCACCAGTGAACAGTCTCACTATAATAACAACCAAAGTTGTCTCACTTCCAGATGTATATTCTCTAGTCTCCATAAAAGAACATCTCGACCATCCATAATACTTTGCTCCAAGCACTTTACTAAGTACATTATACACATTGTCACATGAATATGCTCACACTCTGTAACAGAACAATTATCATCTTCACAGTGTGGATGAGAAAAATAAGTTCTAGACAAATTTATTTGACTTATACAGTTACACACAGTGTGTGAGCAAACAGAAATTTGAAATGTATGGCCAGCAGGACACTGACTCTACAAATAAACGCAGGAAGCATGGAGGTAAATAACCCAGAAGAGGCTTTGGAATGTGACCCACTGGAATACACTTGGCTCGGGTTGGGGCAGACCAGGCTGAGTTGGTTCACGTCATCCACTGGCAAGCCCAAGTGCTGAAACTGCGTGAGGGCCTGGCCGGGTTTGGTTGCGATTAAAAAAAAAAAAAGTACAAAACACAAAATGCCAAGGTGAAATGGCCTGTGCTAGTAGGGAATGCAACACCCAACCAGCACTCCTCCCACTGGTTTAGGTGAGGGATGAGAGTGTGATGGGCACAACCGGGGAGAGCTGCGATACTCATTGGTTCCAATGGAGGTCGGGGCTCAGAAGAGAACCAACCCAGGGGTTAAAACCATCAGCTGATCGGCGTGATGGACGGTGGCGAGCACTGTGCTTACTAGTAGTACATGTAGGAGCCTGGACTGGGAATGCCTCAAAGTTTTTTTTCAGGGGGATTCCCCTGAACGAAATGGAGGAATCAAAGCATTAACCAAAAAAAGATGGAAAATGGAGTAGATGAATCAACCACCTCAGCTTTATGCTTCCAGCGGAAAACTGGACAAGGGGAAACCCTAAGACGGACTATGTCAATCAGTGGACTCTGCACCAGCCTCATCATACCTGGACTGTTGCTGATGATATGTTGGAGCTTCTAATTGATTGAGGTGATGCTCTGCTGGCTCTGCCTACAAACCTGAGAGGGCCTCCCTAAGAGGCGGTTGAACTTGAACTGGACAAGTGGGATGCTGGACTCTGTATGGTGTAAACTTTTAATTAGGGAATCTCAACGGAACTTGAGCTGTGGTTATGCATCAAGGTGAAGGAATTCATGATGGGGGAAGGGTTTGGGGTGAAGGGGGGGGAATCCCAGTACCTATGAAATTGTGTCATGTAATGCAATGTAATTAATGAATAAATGAATATTAAAAAAAAAAGAAATTACCAGCCAGAAAACAGATTTTCTTTATTGTAATTAACCAATGATGATTTTTGGATTCTTTTTAGTTGAACAATTGTCTCACTCAATGTTCCAACAATAAACTACACATTTAGCAGGTGGTATAAATAATCATACTACCAAAAAAAAAAAAAAAAGGAAACATGCTCCGGCCAGCAGAGCCAGTAACGTGGACTTGGAGAGGGTCTGGTGATGAAGCATCAGCAGGGGACCAGTGACGGTAGAAGTCTCGGCGAAGTCTCTTTATTGCTCCTTCACCTCTCCTTATATACTCTTCCCCCCACATCCTCACTTAGCAGGATATTGGATACAGATGAGTCCAATTAGTCTAGGTGTTTTTAGCCACAAGCCCAGTTCCTTTTCCTGCCCAGCTCAATGAGCGCTAATCAACTCCTTAGCCCACAACAGGTCCGCCTTTTTGTTTTAAAGCAGACTTGAATTCGCCTTTCTTAGGTTGTGGTCTCTCAGGTCATTAGCCTTACCCATCATCAGGAACCTCCATAGCATGATAGAGCCCCTGTCTTAGGTTGGTCAGTGCCCACTCCATCTTTCCTGACACTGGCTGCCATTCAACACGTTGCCTGCTACAGCTGCACAAACCATACTTGGGGAGGCTAGTAACCCTGTTACATGGCTAGGAGTATCTTTAGCTCGGTAGCAATGAGCAGAAAGCAGTTCCCAGGCTTGGGAAACATTTTGCACTTGCACAGGTGTTACCTACATAAAGACATGATGATGGGGAACAAGAGACCCTGACCACATCCCACGGCATCTGCTGCTCCTCTGCCAGCAAATCAACCCACTGTTACAACGTAAACATGCCCACCCACACGTGTTTATTAATAAAGTTCTGTTGTTCCATAGCTCAGGCAGTCAGTTCTGCAAGCTTGTTCATGGTCTCAGTAGCAGCTGTAGGGTGTCCTAGGATCACCACTGCTGTGGTGACAGCTGCCAACGCCAGGGCAATGCTGACTATGATGATCAATGTTATGTTAAAGTCTCTTTTTTTTTCTTACATATATATTTTTTTATTGATTATTTTGCATTATGTGACAGTTTCATAGGCTCTGGGAATCCCCCCATCCCTCCCCCTCCCCTTCCCCTCCCCCCGGTGGATCCCCTGGTGGATTCCTCCACCTTGATGCAGTATTACAGCTCAAATTCAATCAAGATTCTTTCCTTGCAAACATACACCAAGCATAGAGTCCAGCTACTTATTGTCCAAATGGGTTGAACAGTTTCTTGGGGAGACCATTTCTGGTCTGAAGTTAGAGCTGGTAGATTTTACGCCTTATCAGGCCAACAGAGGTCACTCCATCAGTCCCAACAAGCACAGGCAGGATACTAGGCAGCCACATGACAACAGTAGTATTGCCATTGCCATTCCAACATGCTGTTAGGGTGCAGCTGATCTTGGTGCAATTCACTTCAGAGACGTTTTCTGTATGTAAGAGAAAAACGGGGATAACACAGGAGACACAGGTTTAAAATTCAGGGAGCTAACGTTCACCCATGTGAGCAAGTCCTCAAGTCCAGAGGAGTGATAGAAATGATAAATTCCATAGGAATAATTACATCCCTGAAGAAGGGAAAAGGGGGACGTGCCAGAGCATGTCCATACCCCACAAAGCTGCCACATAGAAAAGGTGGGTATTTTCCCTATGGTGATAATGGGAACGATAAGAAAAAGTGCAGGCAGATATTGAGCTATTTATAAAAGGAGGGCCAGACCCCCAACACCTGGGGTCGCACACTAGGCAGTCTGGTAGTCTGATTTAAGGAGAAACTGTCAGGAAATATCAGGACCTCAGTACTCATAGGAAGAAGACAAAAAGGAGGGGTGCTTAACAATGACCCAATATACTTTCTTGTCCCATCAATCTTCTGACTCAAATGTCATCACCATGGCCAGTACCCAAGCTTTCACAAGACTCAGCAGCAGGAGCTTGCCGCACATGCCTCTCAGGAATCTACCTCAGACCATTTTTGTTTTCTGGGAAAACACAGACTGATCCTTGCCCCCATATGAGGACGGGATCTGGGCCTTGCCACTGACCAGTCAAGGGATCCTTCCACATCACGTAAACCTTCTGCCTCTGAGATGGATTCCAATGCCGATCTGCAGCAGACCATCCTTCAGCATCCAGTGTTAGGAAATTTAAGATAAATAATACAAGGTTCAAATGATCTTGGGGAGTGCTGTATTCCCCCCCCTTTTTTTAAGTAAGGTAATCCTTAATAGTACAATTGGCGTGTTCCACAATACCTTGTCCTTGAGGATTATAAGCAATGCCTGTAATTGGTTGTATATGGTGGGAGGCAGCAAAATCAGAAAACGTAACTGATATAGCAGGGCCCATTATCAGTTTTTATAACTTTGGGGGTTCCCAATATGGAAAAACATGCATAGCAATGGACTAGAGCATGCCTGACTTGTTCCCCTGCCTGAGGAGTAGCTAGAATAAATCCAGAGCAAGTGTCGACAGTAACATGCACATACTTTAGTGTCCCAAACTCTGGGATGTTTGTCACGTCCATTTGCAAATAATCTTACTATAATCTTAATATAATCCAATCAACCTGATCTACTGTCTCCACAAATGGGAGATTAATCTGTTGGCATTCTTGAGGTCTCATAAGAATACCAAGGGAAGCCCTAGAATTTGAAACTTGAATCCTTAGATGCTTTTTTGAAGATGGTTAAAAACATCTGAAACAAGATTTTTTGCTGCTGAAGTTAACATAACACATTATAGATTAGACACAGTTATTGACATGAAATCACTCAAATACCTTTAAAACAAATACAAAACCTTTACCAATTTAAAGCAGTGAGATATTTGATAACCAGCCAAAAAGACCAGAGTCACATTAACGTAAAAATGCTTTGTATACAATGAATACCACATTAATTTAACTTGTACATTAAAATAATTTAATAGTGCATTAGAGTTTAATTCTATGCCAAGTTATTTGTGATAAAATTTCACATTTTTGAAAATACCAAGAATGAAACCTTAAGAGTTTCATTAGACAAAAATCTTCTTTGCACAGCTTCCACAGAACCTGGGGTTCCTTCTCCTTTTTCACCCTGGTTTGGGGTCCTTGTGACTCCCTGACCGTTCTTAAGGGTATTTTCTCAAGAAAGGGTTGCACCACCACTTGAAAGGATGGCAAAGCATTTTTTACCAAGCACCAGAGATAAAAGGAGGCTACAAGGAGAACAAAACATGGGGATGCATTGCAGACAGTTTCAACAAACTTCTGTGAGGCCTTAAGCTTAGTTTCAGTGCCTTGTGACTGGAGCAGATCTCTGATTCCCTTAGTCATCTGCAATTTACCGAGTTTTTGCCCCATGATAAATTTTACTCATGCCCCTGCAAAATTTTTAAACTTGCCTCCTTATTTCCAGGGTCCCTCAGATTGTCCCTCATGCCCCAGGATGGGGAGAAGGTCTGGGGATGAAATCATTAATGGTCCTCCAGAGTTCCAGGGGTCCCTCAGAATTTCCTTCATGCCCTAGGACAGGGAGAGGGTCTGTGGATGAAATCACTATGCCCCTGCAAAATTTTTAAATTCTAAACTTACCTTTGTAGGTCCAGGGGTCCCTCAGATTGTCTCTCATGCCATGCCCCATGTTAGGCATCACTTGCTCCGGCCAGCAGAGCCAGTGACGTGGACATGGAGAGGGTCTGGCGATGAAGCATCAACAGGAGCCCAGTGACGGTAGAAGTCTTGGCGAAGTCTCTCTTTATTGCTCCTTCACCTCTCCTTATATACGCTTCCCCCCGCATCCTCATTTAGCAGGATATTGGATACAAATGAATCCAATTAGTCTAGGTGCTTTTAGCCACAAGCCCAGTTCCTTTTCCTACCCAGCTCAATGAGCGCTAATCAACTCCTTAGCCCACAACAGAAATGTTTCAAAGGTTTTGTTTGAAATATTTTAATTTCTGTGTTTCCTATTTTAACTGTCCAATTCACAAGCACTTTTTGTGAATTTTTAGCATCATTCCATGGTGATGGTAAGGATTAGCCTAAACAGCGGTTCCTGGGAGGTGAATCAGCAGGTGATGACCAAGAGAATATCACTAATGTATTCAGTTCAGTCAGAATAGGGGCTGAGTGCTAACAAGACAGCGGTGCATGGAGACATCAGGCACTCTGTGCCCTACGAGCGGATTCACAAGTAAAACATGCTGTCTCCCTTTGCACCTACTCACCTGAAAAACCACACATGGGTCACTTTAATGTTAATGAGACATCCAAAGTAATTACAAGTTTGAACAGTAAATCCATCTTTTTAAGAGAATAAAGTTTTTTTAAAAAACATGATTAACTGTAAAAAGTGTGATTAGTACTAAAGTGCAATACTTAAGTATTACCAGTCCTGTGGTTCTTTGCTGCATTCATTATGCTTATTTTTTCCCAACAATCAAATGTTCTGAAGTATGTATAAATTCATACATAGCAACTAAAAATTTGATATCTTTTCCTTTGTTGCATTTTCATAGAATGACATTACAGAAAATATTGGTTTTCTTGGCATGTCATTTAACCGCATCGCTCTAATCATCCTGCTAGGGGGCGTGTCCAGGTGGAAAGGATTGACAGTGTTCATATGCTGCCACCATGTGGCCAAGGAGAACAGGTGCAGACTCCCAGGACGAGGAACACCCCAGAAGCCTGACACAACCATAGACTTTGAGGAAGTCTCTGAGGAAGATTTTTTCTAATATATATTTTTATTATACTATTTATGTATCTGAGGTGAAGGGGGATATTGAGGGAGAATCCCCACCCAGTCTCCCACCCGCCCAAAGTCCCGGATGTGGGGCATGCTCTGAGATACTTGCTCCAAGTGGTCTTAATAGTCCTCCAGTTATGGATCGCTGCCTGTCACATCACTCCCAGCTCGATTAGGTCATTGAAGAATCCACTGATTGTCACAGTCCATCACAGAGTCTTCATTTGCGCAGTATTTCGCTGCCCAATGTTTAGCTGAGGTGGTTGATTGACCTGTTCCGTCCTCCGTCCTCTCCTGGCCAGGGCTCTGAGTCCAGCAGTTCAATTGGGGAGATCACCAAAGAAACTTTGAGGTATTCCCAGATCAGATTCCCGCATGTTCCAGCAAGCACCGGGCCCGGCACAGTCCATCGCCACGATCACTTGGTGGTTTGCAATCGCTGGGCTGGCTCCGCTCTCAGTCCCGACTTGCACTGGAACCAAGGGTGTTGCAGTCCAGCCTGGTTCTGCCCAGCACGCACTCGACTCTTTCATCAACCAGTGGGGGCTGCAGCCCAGTCGTGGCGACCCACAATTATCTGTACTGTATTTGAATGCAGCACCCAAACAACACGCGTGATAACCAGGAAGGGAGAGGGCAGAGCCAGCGGGGGGATGGAGGGGCTGGTCCCCTTGCTGGACAGCTACTTTCACTGGATAGTGTGGGCTGGGATGGGGACAGACCAGACTGGGCAGCGCTGCAACACCTGAGTGCCGCATGTGGACTAGATCAGGGAAAAGCCAGGTTGGACTGATTATTCCTTCCGGTTCTAGCATAAATTGGAGTGGGTGAAGGTTGTTTGGGCTTAACTGCAGCATCAGCTGGCAGAAGCTGGCACTGGGGGCTAATTCTGTCAAGTCAAACCACAGAACCACCCAAAGAGATCATAAACCGGGGCTGAGAGAGACCCAAGAGGGAAGTGGTGTGGTTCCCCCTCTTGGGTCACTACTCCCACGACAGGGCATGAAAACTAGGATGGGGGCTGGGGTGGCTAGAAGGAGAGGCACTCAGCAATATCCGTGAGGGCTGGATAGTTGAGTTGGTTGGAGGGAACTAAGCTTCAATGCCCATTGACAGGTACTGGAGCCAAATGGGAAGCAGGACAGACTGGACTAGTCTGCTATGCATACTGGCAGGCCAGGGTGGGGGGTGGGCCTGGTGGGGGAAGATTTTTTTTTAAGGTTAACCTACTTTAAAGACCACTTAAGATCATGATTATTTTTATGTTTTAGAGTCTCTATATTAATTAGTTTCCTTAAAATAATTTTCTTCTCATGATATGGGAGGAAACTGAAATAGTTTTGGAATTAAATATTTGATGATCACATGTTTACATTTGTAAATATGATTATTAACTTGACTCAGTATTTTTATTTTTAAGATGAATTTAAGCAGGAAATATTTTCCCTAAGGAATTAATGTGTCATAATTGGAAGTGTAGGGGCCTGGCAGGGTAGCCAACTGACTAAACTCCTCTCCTCGCACACATGAATGCAACAGGATCCCATATGGGCACAGGTTCTAATCCCAGGAGTCCTGCTTCCCATCTAGCTCCCTGCTTGTGGTCTGGGAAAGCCGTCAAGGATGGCACCAAGCTTTGGGAGCCTGCACCCACATGAGAGACCCAGACTCTTGGCTTCGGACTGGCTCAGTTCCCGCCGTGTGGCGCTTGGGGAGTGAATCAACGAACAGGAGATCTTCCTCTCTGTCTCCCCTACTCTCTGTATATCTAACTGTCCAATAAAAATAAATCTTCAAACAAAATTTGGAGTGTAACACTGACATCCCATTTGAACTCCAGTTGCAGTCCAGCTCCGGTTGAATTGCCTGGGACTGTCCAAGTATTTGGATCTCTCAGTTTAGCCTATCCCAACAATGAGCCCCAGCCAGTGCACACTCTCTCTCTCTCTCTTTTACCTCCCTCACTCTGTATGCATGTGTTTGTGCGTATGTGTACATATGTTATCCTCTCTTTGTAACTCTTTCAAATGAAGACATCTTTCAGAAAAATGGAAGTGGCATTTCCTCTACAAATGTTACTATTTATTCCATATCAAGTTCACATCCTAGCAACATGATGTAACTTTTGATGTTAACTGTGACTACTTAGCTGAGGAACCATTTCTCCGGGATTTCTCCAATGTAAAGTTATTATTTCCCCACTTTCATATCAACCTTTTGACAGTCAATATCCGAAGTCCCACACTGATGGTATGAAAAGTTATTTACTTATATCACTGTGAAATCATAAACATTTACTTTATCCTTGAGGGTAATCTAACACTTTGCTAAGTGTGCTGTTGCTTACAGTGTTCTAGGTTAGAATGGAGATGTGTTCTATTGGCTCCTATGTTTCCTTGATGCAGCATGGCAGTTAAAAAGACACACAGAAAATGTAATTCAAAGATGAGGGTCTGGGGTCTCGTGGCTAAAGTCCTCACCTTGCATGTGCCAGGATCCCACATGGGCAATGTTTCGTGTTCTGGCTGCTCTACTTCCCATCCAGCTCCCTGCCTGCAGTCAAGGATGACTCAAAGCCTTGGGACCCTGTATCCACGTGGGAGACCCAGAGGAGGCTCCTGGCTGCTGGCTTCGGATCAGTTCAGCTTCAGCCGTTGCAGCCACTTGGAGGGTGAGCTAGTGGACTGAGGATCTTCATCTGTCTCTCCTTCTCTCTGTTTATCTGACTTACCAATAAAAATAAATAAATCTTTAAAAAAAAAAGATGAGGGTCTTTTCCTACAAAAAGTTTGAAATCTATGCAACAGCTTTTTCACAGTACAGGTTTTCTATGAACTATGTGGATACATCCCATACTTGTACGATTGCATCTTATATGGAATTTTGGAGTGTCTTCTTTGTACTGGTTGTGTGCTTTTGAAACTTTATTGTTTTCTGTTAACATACAGTGTTCCATGAGCATCTATATTCCTTGTCCCACTCTTAGAAACATCCATTTCTTGAAGGAGCTCCAGTTATTTATGTTAGCAAATGATAAACACAAATCTAAATCTGGCCACTGAGTATGCTCATTACTTTTGGGCTATCCCTCCCTGTTGTGTCTGGGACCTTTCAGCTGACAGCAAGAGGAAATGCATACTTCTCCAAGCATTTCTATAAGCAGCCACCTGTATCTGCATTAAACTAAACATGAGCTCATTCGGGTGTTTCCAACTCTAACCAGTTATAACAGAAAAAGAAAAAAAGGTGACTTCAAGAATAGCAATCTTTCTTTCAAGTTCATCCTTTTGGTTTGGTAGCTAATGATTCACCTCTAGACCCTGACTCATGCAGATTTTCTTCTGAGATTTCTTCTAGAAGCCTCATAGCTTGGCTCTGGTTGAGGTCTTTAAGTTTCCTATGTCTAGATATTAATATCTCTTTCAAGACTTGGGAAGTCTTTTGCTAAAATCTTTTGCTAATGGATTTTCAATGCCTTTTCCCTTTTTTTCTCCTTTAGGTAGGTATCCTTATAATATCATAATTACTCATGTCATGGTATGCCATGCCTCAAAGTCTTTATTTGTGCTTTTAAATTCTTTTTTCTTTATTTTTGTCTGGCAGGCTTATTTAAAGTGTCTTGTCTTCAGAATCAGAACTCCTTTCCTCCATTTGCTATATTCAGTTAGTGAAGTTCTCAACTGCATTCTTTTTCCACTGATTTGCTTTCTGCTGCTTTATGATTGATATTTTCACCTGCAATGTTTCTGATTCTTTTAAATGATTCTTACATCTTTGTTCAATTTTTATTCACATCACATATCATTGTTCTCCAGTATTTGAATTTTACATCTGTATTCTCTTAAACCTCATTGAGCTTCTTTGGGTCATCGTTCTGACCTCTCTTTTAGGCATTTCACAGATTTCTTTCATATCTGCGTCCATTTCTGGGGAAGTGTTGTGTTCTGAAGATGTCGTGCTTTCCTAGCTCTTCATATTTCTGTGTCCCTACACTAACATCTGCATTTCTGATACAGCAGTTACTTTCTCTTTGTGGAGTAGCCTCCCCTGAAAAACATTATTTTGTGTATACAGATTTTGACATGCCAATCAGAGAGTTGCTTTGTCTTTCATTCCAAGTTCAGCTCAGAAATGTCAACTTTTCACGATTTGCTCAGCTATAATCAAAGTCAACAATATCGATGAGTGCCACAATCTGTGGCAGTTCATGGAAGTAGTATGACTTTAGATGGATGTGAGCTTCCAAACAGGTGTATCTTCAGACCCTAGAGAATTAGATGAAAATAACACCAGGGTTTGTGACAGCAGTGACTATGTAGCTGGTGCTATGGGACATGGGCGGCTGCTGCCTTACCTTTCTAGAAAAAGTCTGAGTGATGCTGGGACCGGTGGCATAAACATGTGTGGCTTTGGCACTGTGTGATAAGGTTGGACCTTACCCAGATCCTGCTGGGTGAGTGTAGGTGGTAATGGAACTCATAGCACTAAAAACCACAGTCCCTGCATTGGGGCTCTGAAGGGAAGTGTGTCCTGGTCTCGTGTGTAAATGCTGGAGATTAAGCACTATCAGGTGTGGGTGTGGAACAGCGAACTGTAGATAAGATCTTCCCTATTTTCTTCAGAGTGTATGCCAGTGACTCTAAGCAAGATAATACTATTAGTCACAGCCTCAAAGCTACTGAGCAGGAAGAGCACCTTGCCTAGGTCCCATGGGGCAAGCATAAGGTATGCTGGAATTATGCATTGGCAACTACGGTGAAGCTGTAGACCATTCTCCAGTTCCCACAGGATTTCCTGGGACATCCAGAACCAACCACTTCAGTCCCAGAGGCTACAGTGGTGACCTCTCCAGGTCTCATGTTTTAGCTTCAGGCTGTGTTGAAGACTGTGCAGTGGCATAGTGGGTCTGAATCGTGGGCCAGTAGAGGGGTGGGAAGCTACAATGTCTCTGTGGAGGATAGCTGTAACAGCCTAATTCCTAGAGCTACAGGACTCCAAGAGTATCTTATCCACACTGCTCAGGTGGATCACGCGTTGGATTGGGCATTGTGCTTCAGAAGATGCAAGCCTAGATGAGTACAATGCAGATAGGGTTTTCTCCAGGCCGCATGTGCAAGCACAAGTGTACCTGGGACTTACAAAACAGATAGCGAGCCCAGCGCGGTGGCCTAGCGGCTAAAGTCCTGACCTTGAATGTGCCGGGATCCCATATGGGAGCTGGTTCTAATTCCGGCAGCCCTGCTTCCCATCCAGTTCCCTGCTTGTGGCCTGGGAAAGCAGTCGAGGACGGCCCAAAGCCTTGGGACCCTCCATCCGCGTAGGAGATCTGGAAGAGGATCTGGGCTCCTAGCTTCGGATTGGCGCAACACTGGCCGTTGCGATCACTTGGGGTGTGAATCATCAGAGGGAAGATCTTCCTCTCTGTATATCCGCCTTTCCAGTATAAATAAATAAACAAATATTTTAAAAATATAAGATCAAGCAAAAATGGTGTTCTCAAAGGAAATTTCTACCTGAAACGCATATATTCAAATATCCAAATGGCTTATGAAAAATTCATAATGTGATGAAACTATTCATAAATTTCAAAATGTTTCTGCCAAAATGCATTCACACTAACATTAGCAGGAAGCTAGACTGGAAGCCGCCAGGAAGCTGGGCAGCCAGGACTTGCACCAGCTCTCTGAAATGAGATGCTAGCATCCCAAATATGGCTTGACCCAATGTGCCACAATGGCACACACTAACTTGTTATAACACAGATGGCATTTGCATCTGCTGCCCATACACCAATAATGTGCTAAACTAGATCCTGTGAAGAGGGTCCATTTTAAGGTACCAGGAAGGATGAGACATCAGTTTGAAAAGAACTCCCTGAAGAGAGATCGGGATTTGACTAAACTTAAAGCAAGAATATCTCTAATGGCGAAGGTTGAGTGGAAGAATACTGAGATCATCAGTGCTTTATGAAAAGTTCAGGGCTCTAACAAAATCAGCGATTTATAAATATTCATGCATATTAAGAGAGGGTGAAATGATGTTAAAGATGAATCCTTTAGAGGCAGACCATCTAGATAAATTGGGGGGAAATATTAATTTTATTCATTTGCAATGATTCATAGCAGAAAAATACAGCCAACATCAAAGACATATCAAATTGATGCAGCTTATACAGTTCTGACTGAAAAATCAAATGGAACAAACATTTGACTTGATGGATCTGGATCAGCTGCAGGCAAAAGCAGAGCTTTCTGTGGGAACTGCAGACAAGTGGAATCCATGATGTGTAGCATCCCTTCAAAGAATTGGAAGAGAAGATGAAACACAGCTCTACCCATACAGTCCTGATGACAAGCCCGACGTCACGGCTACACAGAGATGGAAGTGCTCCAGCCAAAACAAAAGTGGACTGACTAAGAGCAAAGTTTACAACAGTAACTGAGTTCACAGGATCTCACCTGCTGAGAGCACCAAATAATGACCTTCCCTGCTTGTTAGAAGGGATTGGGTGAAGATAGCCAAACTGCAAGCAGAACACCTGGGAAAATCTCTGCAGAGTCTTGCTCTTCTCATCAAGCAAGGATCGTTTCCATGGACTTCCATGGGAAATAATGAAGCAGTCACATTGCTTTAGTGAGCAACCGTTCACCTGTAGGCTCCCGCCCAACAAGAAGGGATCAGGAAAAGCGTAAAAGCCCCACACTCTTCCTCAAACCCTTGATGTCTCTCCCCTCTCCTTTCGGGAGACACCCCACCTTCTGGCTTTCTCTCATGAAGTGTGCTCCCCTTTCCTCTTCTTTCCACTCTCACCTGGTCCTTTCATAAATTCTTCTGTGTGCAACCGGTTCTTGGCTTTTAGTTTCTATAGTAAGCTGAGGAAAGAATCCACCAGGCTTTTCTGGTAACAAGCCCTATTTGCGTTAACTTTTTCATCTCTCAGAGTATCTCGTATGTTGTCAGAGCGTAGTTATCTTTAAGTCTCATCACACACCAGCGCAACACTACACACACTGGGATGCACAAATAATCCTAGTCATCTGAGGTATAAAAACTTAAACACATTCTAGAAATCTGGATTTTTCTCATTCTTTTTATGACTTCCTTGTAACTTCAGCTCAAGCAGTTATCCTGCAGTATGGTTCCCCTGTGGTTGTCCTGCTATATAAACACAGCAGCAAGCAGTTTAGGTCCGATGTCAGAAAACATGGATACAATTGGTTTGGGGCTTTGCTTGCTGCTGTTAAATTTTTTGTTTATTTGTGTGTACGTATTTGAAAGGGGAGGTGGAAGTGGGGAGGAGGACAGGAGATAGGAGGGAAGGAGAGCTGAAGGGAGGAGGGGTGCAGGGACAGCTCTTCCATCCGCTGATTTCATTCTCTAAAGAAATCTTGGACTTGGCCAAGATGAAACCAGGATTCATAAACTTTGACCATGTCTACCTCACAGGTGGCATGAGCCATCACTGCTGCCTTTGGGGAGCCGCATTAGTAAGAGGCTGGATAGAAAGCAAAGGTACCAGGACCATGAAAAGAGATGAAGAAGACATACAGCAATAACATCCCTATGACCTACAATTTGTAAACCTTCACCTAAAATGTTGTCACTTAACATATAGTGAATATAAGAGAGCTCCAAAAAGATTCTGAGAAAATAGGACTAAAGCATGATGCACATTTTCCTTGAACTTTTTGAAACCTCCTTATAAACGTTCTGTCTCCTCCAAGTATGAGCTGCCATGTTCACTCCTTACCACCAGGTGGGGATAAGTTACATAGAGAAATGCACATCACTGGCTAGATTTCTGTTTCTTAGCAACTGGAAGTTAAGAGGCCATCCTCTTCTCTCATTTCTTTTCCCAACAGCCAGTGGGCCAGGAAACCAAGTTATAAAACAGAGAAGAGACCCGGGATTACTGAAGGATTTAAGCCTTGAACAGAAAGTTTCGTTACCTAAAAGACATGCAATTTTACTACCTAGGTAACTGAGACCAAGACCATAGAGGTTAGTTTGCCTAAAATCACATGGTGGGTCAGAAATACAACCAGGCTCAGATTCTGGTTAGTTCCATCCGTCCGACGGACACTTTGTTCTAGGAGAGGGGTGCTCTGTGGCTAGAAGGTTGCATTGCTGGGGTATGTTCTGGCCCTGTAGAAGAAGAGGTTGCAGGGAAGAGCGAGCGAGGTGTTTTCTGTAAGCAGGTGGGTGGGAAGTGACACGCCAGTGAGGCGGTGTCACCAGAAGGCAGCGCACAGTGCCTTAAGAAATCAGCCTGGCTCTGGTCTCTCTTATCCCTCCCTCTCTGGTCTCTCTGGTCTCTCCCTCTCTCTTTCCTCTCTCTCCTCTCTCCCGTTCTTTCCTGATCTTCACTACCTCTACCCTGTTCCTGCCCCATTGGAATAAACCTCCTAAGATACCTCGTTGCATCTGGTAATTTCAGCTCACGGTAAAGAACCAGGTTGTGGGAATTAGCTGCACATAATAATATCGTAATATCCTATGAACTAGAACTCTATGATATTTTTAAATAACTAACATTTGGTGCCGAGACTGGTCGGTTTCCCCTGGCACTTGGCCTCGGGGCCTTCGGGCCTTCGGGCCTTCAGCCATTACCGGGACCCGAGCCATGAGAACTGCGATCTGTGTTAACTGTCTTTTTTTTTTTAATTCATTAATTATATTGTATTATGTGACACAGTTTCATAGGTACTTGGATTCTCCCCACCCCACCCCAAATGTTAACTGTCTTCATCTGCGCCACCGAGACTCATCAGCAGCCATCAGAATCCATCTCCATCCGCCCGCTGGTTCACGAATTCATCTCCAACGGCCTGTTCCTGATTTCATCTTCTCTGGCCTGTTCCTGATCTCACCTGCTTCGCCTGCCAGTTCCAGAATTCTCTACCTCCACGTGGCCATTCCTGAGTTCATCTGACCTGACGGTGCTGGCATCTGCCTCCATCCAGCAACGACATAGCCCAGACGCGTGCTCCCTGGTACTCCATCTCCATGTGGAGCACATGAGGTATTCCCCATCTTTCCGAATGCTAAGTTGTTGCATGCATACACTGTTATAGGTAAGGTTCCCTCTCAGCCCTTGGAGTTTTGGATGCGTTCGGCACATTTGTGCTCCTCTAACCAGGTCTGATTTTCCACTTTTGGGAGTTTTTGGGAGACCGGTTCTGTAAACCCCGGCCGGGTGCCGTGTCTCTTAGCCGCTGGGCTGGAAGTCCCTGGACCACTGGGCTGCGGGAACTTCCTGTACCTCCGAGTCGGGCTGCTAGGCTGTTAACGACTTCGGATACAGGCGGTGTTTTGGGACCTGGCTTGTCCCTTACGTAGGGGGTGACGACCTTCTACGAGAGCCATTTTTTCCTGACCACCGGATCCGACCACTGGGTCATTTTCACGAACCACCGGGTCCACTGTGGTAATCAGTCCTGACTTTTAAGCATGGGAGCTATTTTTTCATTGCCATTTCCTCCCAACACTCCCTTGGGCTGTCTTCTAGAAAATTTACAAACCCTTCAATTGGCTTGTTATCTAAAACGTAAAACTCTAATACGCCTCTGTAATGTGGATTGGCCTCAGTGTTCCCTAGCTAACTCCTCCAGGTGGCCGGTTAATGGCACTCTGGATCCGGACATTCTCCAGAATCTAGCTGACTAGTGTGTGCATTTGGAAAAATGGGCAGGAGGTCTCATTCCCTCTTCACTCTCAGCTTTCTGTCTGTCTTTTCCATAGTTTTCTAGCCATGAAGTAGGAAACCCCAGTGCCCTCTTCCAGGGCTCTGGCGCCACGTGCTTTCCCCATCTCTTTTGTCATCTAAGAAACCGCCATCTTATCCTTCATCTGCACTCAGCCCCCACCCCATCCCTCTGTCCACCATCTTGCCTTTTCTCTCCCTTCCATCCCCCTCTGTCTGAAGGTCTCCGTTTGCTCTCTTCACTGGGTAGCAAAGATTTTCTGTTTAAAACTTTTTTTCTGTTTTAACCCTTGGCCTAACTTGCTCTCCCAGTTTCTTTTGACTTGACTACACCCAGCCACTCTAAGGGCCTAAATTTCTCTAATTTCCCTCCCACCCCTTAGCTGAGAGGGGCGGGGTAAGAGATAAGTGATTTAGCCTTTCTTTAAAAAAAAAAAAAGAAGGAAAAGGAAAAAATGCAACTTATTCTGTAACTTAATGTAATGTAACAGTTATATAAAATACTCTTATAAAGTTGTCCTAACCCACTGTTAAATTACTCCAAATCATAAGACAAACCTATGTGCTTGTTTTACAAGATATTTCCAGGTTAAAGTATGTCAAAGAAGGTGTGAACAGGTACCAACTGAAAGCATCTATAATTCGGGTTGCTGAGAGCAAGATGTAATTCTAAATAACTGGTAACTTTAAAACATCTAAGATATTTTTCAAAAGCTGTTACAAAACCTATTTTGTTTTATAATGTATGTTAACTGGTATGCATGTACATGTTTATGTGGCAAACTATGTAGTCTGTTTTAATTGACTTATAGATGAAAATGTTCATAGCTGAGAATTGCTAAGCTAAATCTTTTAATTTTGATTTAAATAATTCCTTGAGATTAGGGCCACAGAGAAATCCTCCAGCTTCCTAAAATGCTTGAGGAATGACTTTGAGTATATTCCATTAGATTCTATGTAGAGAAGAATAGGTGATGTATAGATAGCAGATTCTTAACTGCTCTGACATTAGGAAAGAACCTTAGAAACTTACAAATGGGACCTGAAAGTACCCTGATATCCTCTTAAAGGGGTCACTATGGTCTTTTACCTCAGAGACCAGGAGGGGATCCCGTGGCAGAACAGGATGAGAGAGGTGTGTGCTCCTGGTTCCAGTGTGACCCCCGGAGGCCTCCCAAGTGCTCTTCATTGCAGAAGCAACAGACACTTCGCCAAGGATCATCAGAAAAGACACCCAGGGCCATGTCCCAACTACCAAGGAGGTCATTGGAGATGTGACTGCCTCTGAAGGCCAAGTACTTCAGGTCAGTCATTTCCCATTGGATCTCCCACGTGGGACAGGAAGCAGCCCAGGAACCTGCACAGGCTCAAGGCCATCCACGGACTTCAGTGACAGCTCGGAACAGCACCCAAGAGCCCCGGGTGGTTCTCACAGTGGAAGGGAAACGTAAGTTTCCATCTGGACACTGCCTTCTCTGTCCTAGCTGGCTTTGGCTCCTTCCCTCTCTTACAGTGACCATCAGGGTCTCTCAGGAGCCCCAGATTAGCTTAGGTGACAGACTAATCTAGAAGCTCAGAAAAGAAGCATTCCTAGGGAAAACTTAGTTAACCTGTAACTGTTCAGCCTGCCTCAATGACCAGGCACCTGATAGACATGTTTGCCATCTCCCTCTTCAGTTTTTGCTAGACTTCACTTAGGTAGGATACCCTCACTGCCCTAAGGCAGATTTCATGCCTTGCTCATCATTTGCCAAGTTATTTGTGATTTCTCAGCTTACCTATTTAAGATTCTTGTGTTCAATTGCCAGTACATGACTTGTTAGCCTATAAATTAGTAGATTGCTTGCCTCTGCCTTAAAGTGTATAAACTTCTGTAAAATCTTGTTGGAATACTATAAACTGCTGGGTTATTGTACATGAAAACTATTTTAAATATTGTGCCATCTACAATGTGACTAGTAGTCTTGTAACAGAATGTTTTGAGTGCTGTGCTTTATATTCTAGGCTATAGATGTCTTCCTGAAACTCTCAGGGCTTACAATGATTGGTAAAGTATAATTGTTAAATCTATCACTTGCCTGCTTCTAGCTAGATTCAAAGTTACTATAAACATCAAATGCAATAATTGTTAAGTTACTCAAGGAGTCAGCTTGCATTTACCTGTCTTGTGATGGGTTTGTATTCTGATGCCATACACTAATACTTTCATTGTTTCAGATAACAATTTCATACAACCCAAAAGGTTTCATGTGTTCCATTGCACTCATTGAGTATGTTTCAAAATTTGGGACTTGAAGTAGTTAAGTTAAACTGATATAAATCTAGTCCATCATTTTAAACTAATGTTTACTCTGACAAAGTATGAAACCTGACAATTCTTTCATATCTAAGCTTGAAAACCCAAGTATTCCAACTGGGTTTCTAACTGAACTCATGACCTGCTAGGTTGGGAAAGATTATAATTATGGACATGTTTTCTTATCTAGACTTCAACAAAGAAAAACCTTCAAGTGCCAGGCAGTACTTCAGACATCTGATGACTTCTACCTTCTACCAGGAACCTCTAGAACCCCCAACTCCTGCAGTAACAACGCCCCCTTTCAGCTAGAAGAAGCTAGAGCGGTCACCGTCCCTTTATCCCTGTTCACTCCTCTGTTTGGAAATGTGAGGAGTTAGATAGGATGATAGGTAGTCAGGGTCTCTGGTTCCTGGTGAAGCTACCCTGTCTATGCTGACCATTCAGGAGTAATGAAGAATCGAGTACAAGAAGGCCTGGCTAAGAGAAAGTCAACTCAAGCCAGCTTTTCAATAAGGACTCTTAATAACCCTTCCCTCCATTCCCATCCACTTAAATGTAAACTTTTTAATCAAACCATTAACCAGTTTCTTTTGCAGGACTAGAAGCGTCTCTCCATCTCCAATTCTTCCCACCAGGCTGCAACCATTGCCAAAAGAAACCAGCTCCTAGAAGCCATAGAGAACAATGCCCCTCTTCCTTTATATATAACAAAAGGGAGGAATGTAAGGAGTCATTCCAATATCCCTCCCTGGACCCGGCGCCATTCCTTCTTCCTCACAGCTCACGAAATTCCCGCCGGCCTAGCTATCCACCAATAGGATGTAACCTGGCATTCCACCTGAATCCCATCCCACCCCAATCTTCCAGCCCCCTCCCCAACCCCGCCCACTCACCAATCATCCCTAGGCATTCACACGCAGGCACCAATCCCCTGGGGGCCTGGCCTCAATCCCTCCCAATCCCTGCCCCCTACACCTGGCAGACAAAGGCCCCCCCCAGGTGTGGCCCGCTCTGGTCTCTCTTATCCCTCCCTCTCTGGTCTCTCTGGTCTCTCCCTCTCTCTTTCCTCTCTCTTTCCTCTCTCTCCTCTCTCCAGTTCTTTCCTGATCTTCACCACCTCTACCCTGTTTCTGCCCCATTGGAATAAACCTCCTAAGATACCAAAAAAAAAAAAATCAGCCTGAAACAGAAATAACCAAGAGACACTTGGAAAATATACTCAGAACACTAAGCGTTGGGGGAATGTAAATAAAGGCCACAAAGATTTCACCTCACCCAAATGGGGAAAGACACCTGAACACACCTTTGGTGGGCGTGTGAACTACTATAACCACTATGGAGGAAAGACTGGAGATTGCCCCAAAATCTGAAGATAGTCCCCCACTCCTGGAAACTCACCGAAATATAATAAAATCAACATGTTCTCCACACTCCACGTTATCAATACCCTGTGCTGTTATCAACTCAGTTCATAGGAGCTACAATATGGAATGAACTGAGATGTCTCTCAATAGATGATTGGATAAAGAAAATGCTGTGAATATACCTTGTGAAATACTACTCCACCATAAAAAGAACGAAATCCTATCTTTTGCAATAAAATGACTGCAACTAAAGACCATCTTGCTTAGTGAAATAAGCCATACCCCCAAACACAAATATTGCATATTTTCTCTAATTAGCACTGGTTAATATACACAAAACCAAAAAATATATAAAAGTGAGATTAAAATCTTACAATGCAATTATTGTTCAAAGCCCTTGGATATATGCCAGTGGAATGGTGCTCTAACTTAATGTGTGGAGTATTATATTTACTGTTGTATTAGCCTGTGCTTACAAAGTAAATTGCAAACACATTAGTGCAAAACTCAAAAAAAGAAAAAAAGGAAAAGAGGTAGGAGGGAAGAAGGAAGGGAGGGAGAACTGTGGAGAGGATTGTTATATTCTTCTAATTGTATGTTTGAAATACATTAAGTCTGCTTCCTTTTGATTAATACAGTATTGAAACATAAATTATTCGCTAGAAATGCATATTATGAAACATCTAAACTAGGATTTCAAAGAAATTGCACCACAATAAATGTGCCATCAAATTACTTTCTATCCACAAATATTTCAAGCATCCTCATATGTATTTATATTTTAGTTTTTAACATGGAACAATCACTACATAAGAATTTTGGAAAAGGTTTGTTCATTTGTCTATTTGTCTATTTGAAAGGTTGAGTTATAGGTAGTGGTGTCTTCTGTCCACTATTTCATACTCCAAATGGCTGCAAGAGCCATGGTTGGGCCAAGCCGTTGCCAGGAGCAAGAAGCGTTTTCTGCATCTCTCATGTGGGTGCAGGGGCCCAAGTACTCCTTCAGCTTTCCAATGCAGGTGGTTGTATTGGAAGGGGAGCAGTCTGGACTCTCACCAGTGCCCCTGTGAAATACTGGTGCCATCTGCAGCAGCTTAACCCACTACGCTGTAGCATAGGTCACAAAAGGAGAATTTAACAGTTAATTTCAAAGTAGCAAATGTCTTAACCAAGAGAAGATTTCATTACTCATCAAGAAAAAATAAGCCTGAAAAAATTTCAAATGGGTAAATGTCAGCATCCCTCCAGGCTGTATCATTAAAAAAAAATGTTTGGGGGAACTTTGTAGATTTTTGAAGCATTACATTACTTTAAACTGATGCTTATAGAAGAGGGAAACCTTATTTGCAGACTCTCAATAATACTTGAGTTAAATAACAGCTTCAGTATGATTGAAAGTATCAGAGTAGGGGTCAGCATGGTAGTAGAGCAAGTTAAGTTGCTGCCTGTGTCGCCTGCATCCCATCTGAGCACTGAGCCCAGTCCTGGCTGACCTGTTTTTGATCCTAGCTTCCTACTATTGCATCTGGAATAATAACTAAAGATAGTGCCGGTGGTAGAAGCCCTGCCACCCATTTGGGATGTGTAGATACAGTTCCTGACTCTTAACCTGGCTCAGTCCTGGCATTGTGACCACATTGGAAGTAAATGAGAAGATGGAAAATCTCTTGTGTTTTTCCATCTTTTACTTTCTCTAATTCTGCGTTTCAAATCAATAACTCCTTTTTTTAAGAAAAGGAAATGGTGAGTCAGTATAAATGTCTTTTACCTTGGGAACCAAGGAACTGGATCAGAGAAATGAGATAATCAGCTAAGTGAGATGGAGAAAAATAAGATTCAAAATATGAGGTGCTGAAATAGGGCACTTCAAGGTTTGAGGTAGAAAGGCTCCCTGCAGTCTATGGAAGGGAGAGAAGGAAGATGTAAGGGCTGTGCAGAGGCAAACGTGAGAGCCAGGGCAGGGTATGGTGTTATGGATTGGAGGCAGCATTTAAACTCACTTTGAATTCTGTATCAGTTCTACAAGCATATACACACTGAGCCATGAGCTACCCAGAGAAGAGATGCTGCACATGACTGATCTAGCTTGATCAAGCACTTGCAGAATTATTTTAATGTTAATAAGAGGAATAAACTTGGACATGAGAAACTAAAAACTAGAACATACACATTATGAATGAGCTATCTCTCTCCCTTCTCTATCTTAGTTCCACAGGATGTGACAAAGCATCATTTTTTACAAACCCAAGGAAACCTACTGCTGCAAAAAGTAATTCAGAGTGGAAAATCATTAGCAGAACTAAAGCATTTATATGCAAAAACTTACAGTGGTTCCACTGGAAAAATACTCGTTATTCAGAGAGAGGAATAAAAGGAGGGCTTTTTTCCTGAATTAGTATTCAGTGTTGATGTACAACTCAGTATTATTCCTGAGGAATGTTCTTTGTTAACATAAAAAGGAAAATTATTCATACAGCAATTTGAATAAGACACACTCCTTTAATCTATTTGTTTAGTTTTCAGTGCTTTTGAAAAGGAATGATTTATGCATATTCATATTTCTCTTTGGAACCATGGCCCTTAATTGCATGTTAGTGGAATTAGGCAGAATAACATTTTATGGCAGCTACCATTAGTGCTAATATGTGGCAGCCACTGAGTTTTAATGCAATATTTTCATCACTTATTATTGCTCCCAGGAGGATTCATCTATGCTTTGACACTTGAGAACTGGAAAGGATAAATCTTATTTTTAAAATAAATTCTAAGCATTTCAAGTTACTTGCTTGAGCTAGTTATTTATGATTGTTTTTTAATTAAGAGTGATTTTTTAGCAATTTGTGGAAGGCATGATATTTATGAGATTTAGCCCCTACCACTTACTAGCTCACTTGGAAAATCCATGCACAATCTGCAGAAAGATCTGAAAACATATCTTTCGCTTCAATAATCAGGGGATATAGGCAGATTTGAACAGGCAAGATGGTAAGTGATGCATGACTGTGGAAAAAGAGTTCCCAACTTGGCTTTTAATAATTCTTACTGAAGTCCTGTGAAAAGTTTAGCCACGCCTTCTGGAGGAGCACTCTTCCTGACCCCATGACCTAGCACTGAGCCTTACCCTTGCAAGAGTCCACTAATTGGGCCCAGTGCAATGGCTTAGTGGCTAATCCTCACCTTGCATCCACTGAGATCCAAAATGCGCACTAGGTTATGTCCAAGTTTCTCCACTTCTCATCCAGCTCTCTGCTTGTGACCAACGGGAGCAGTAGAGGATGGGCCAAAGACTTGGGACCCTGTACCCTTGTGGGAAATCCCAGAGGATGCTCCTGGCTCTGGGTTTCAGATGGGCCGAGCTCTGGCTGTTGCAGCCATTTAGGGAGTGAACCAGCAGACAGAAGATCTTTTTCTCTGCCTTTCCTTCTCTCTGTCAATCTGCCTTTCCAATTAAAAATAAATAAATCTTTAAAAAAAAATAAGTCCACTACTCTCTGAGGCATATATTGTTGCATACCATGTCAAACCACCTGCTAAACCTCTGGTCGCATGTGAGCACCAGTTCCCTAAGAGTTATACTTCTACCCCAGCTCCGTTCTAATGTGCCTGGGGAAAATAATGAAAGATGGATCAAGTCCTCAGCCCTTGGACCCATATGGAGATCCACATGAAACTGCTAGCCTCTGCCTTGGGTCTGGCCAAGCCTCAGCTGCTGGAGACAAAATTAATCAGCAGATGAAGGTCTTTGTCTTCCCCTGCCTCTCTCCATTTTCTCTCTGTGTTACTCTGCCTTTCATTTACATATATACACATACACATATATATATGTCTGTATGTACATGTGTATGTCTGTATGCATACCAACTTCCAACATATGAACCCTTAGGGGATACCCTAGAATCATATTCAAATCACAGCAACCAGTAAGTGAATCAAACAACACTATCATATTGGATTGGTAAAGAAAAGAAAAATTAGTTATTCCCATTATAGTCATGGTGAACATACTATAAATGACTCTATACCACTATCCACTGTCGCTCAGCAAGTTTAACCAAAAAAGGAAGGAAAGAAAGAAAGGAGGAGGAAAAAAGGGAAGAGGAGGAGGACAGAAGAGGAGGAAGGGAGAAGAAGGAAGAAAAAAAGAAATAGGAATAAATGGGATATATAATATATAAATATATTCAGTATATTTATTAATACATTAATAATAAATATAATATTAAAAGTTGCACAAATATAGAAAGAAAAAAATTGTATTACTTCAAAGCAATGATTAATATTATAAGAATTTTGAAATAATTAAATAAATACCAATGCCAATGAGAGGGTTTAGAAAAGCAATACCTTCCTAAAACAGCAAAGCTTTCCTACCTTTAAGACAATTTTTCAAAAATATAAGCTAAAAAGACTACAGCAACTAAACAGATGGAATTGAAAGTCATTATACTGAGTAAGCTAGTTCCCAAAAGGACAAAATTACATTTTCACCGATCTGTGAAAACTAATTCCCAGAGTACAAAAAAAAAATGAAATCTACCCGAGCGAGACTGACATTATGGAACTTTATAATTGTGTGCAGCTTTTATTTATAGTCCTGAGGAATATTATGGCTCTTTTTATTGTTACTTTTTACTTGCCATGTGCTGATATTTTTGCCTAACAATGTTAAGCCTGTGATTGTGAAGTGAAACGAAAGTATGCTATTGCAAAAATTAGGGGGAAAAAATGGAAGAAAGAGGACCAGGGTGGGTGGAGTGTGCAGAGGGATGGTAATATGACTTGGGTAGAAAGGATGGGGGACAGTATCACTAAGCTGCTAAACTTATACTGTAATATATGTAAAAGTTGTTCATTTTATATAAATAAAAAAATTAAAAATTGTGGTTAATGTGATACCTCCTAAGTAATCACTAGGAAGCCAGATAACTTTAGCAAAAATGTTCATATACACAAATATATGATCCAAACAATGAAAATATACTAATGTATGACATAATCATTTGTCACGTGTAACATTTTAAATGTTAAATGTTAAATGTTAAAAAGCTTATTCCTTTCTTGTTACTATGGTGTGTATTCAAAGATTATGTTGGAACTCAATCATATTAGTTAGTTTATCCTTGCCCCTAAAAACTGCTCCACACAATATTTTAAAGTAAAAAAATGCTTTTAAAAATTAAACTAAGGTTTGTTTAAAAAAAACTAACCCCCCCAAAAAATAAATTTAAAAACTGACCCCATGAGGACAATTGATACAAAAGTGATACGAAAATTAATCTATTTTTATTGTCCAGTCAAGTTCAACGGCTTCTTAGGTATACCCTCTCTGGTCTGAAGACAGAGCCAGCAGAGTATCATCCCAGTCAATTGAAAGCTCCAACATACCATCAGCAAAAATTTACATCATTATGGAATTAATTGACATAGTAATGAGTAACCAATATGTTAAAAGTAAATGCGAGTTCCCAGCCACCTTCTGTGACCACCTCACCTACACTTCAATTTTAGTTGAACTTGACTGGACAATAAGATGCTGGACTCTATGTTTGGTATACGCTTGCAATGGGGGAATCTCAACTGAACTTGAGCTGTGGTTATGCAACAAGGTGGAGGAATCCACCATGGTGGGAGGGTTTGGGGAGGGGTGGGAGAACCCAAGTATCTATGTTACTGTGTCACATAATACAATGTAATTAATGAAGTTAAATAATAAATAATTAAAAAAAAAAAAAAGAAATTCCAAGCAAAATGATCTCTGCCCCTGAAAAGAAACTCTAGTAGCAACAACACGATATATATGTGTGTGCATATATATATATATATTATATATATGTATATATTTACTAAGTTTGCCGTAAGGTTTCATCATGTACTTGATTCCTTGCCATGAATTATACTTTAAATTAGAAGCATTGCTTTGACATAGGAATCCATACCTTTTATAGTTTAAAAAAGCATTAAAATCCATACTTACAATGAAAAAAAAAAAGAAAATTAATCTATTTTTAATTTTTACAAGCTGGAGCAGTAGCTTTTTCTGGGATAGCATAGGATAACATTTCCACACAGTGTGAAAATAGAATATTTAGGGTGACTTACATTTTCATGATATCCCCCCCTTGTCATTCCTTTTTAGATCTGAAAGACTTTCATCACATAACTGTAGATTTCTAAATATCCATGTTCTGAACCTAGAGAGCATGGGTGTGATGAATTTTCTAAAAACTCTGGCACCATCACCATAGCATGGTAGGTTAAGCCTCTAACTGCAGTCCCAGCATCCCGTATGGGTGCCAGTTCAAACCCCAGCTGCTCTACATCCAGTCCAACTTTCTGCTAATGTGCCTGGGAAAGCAGCAAAAGATGATCCAAGTCCTTGGACCCCTAAACCCATGTGGGAGATCTGGAAGAGGCTCTAGGCTCCTGGCTTAGATCAGCCTACTTTAGGCCATTGTAACCACTTGAGTAGTGAACTACAAGATGGAAGATTTCTCTGTCTCTCCTTCTTACCTTCTCTCCTAAAATCTGCATTACAAAAAAAATTTTTTTTCTAAAAATACGAAAAAGTTTTGGTACATGTCTATTAATCTATTAATCACCTATATTGTGAAAAATCATTTCTGAAATGTAAATTTATACTAAATATATACTGAAATTTAAAGATGTTTAAAATATTCAAAATAAAGGACTTTCTCTTTTTTAAAAATGTATTCACTGTTATTGGAAAGACAGATTTATACAGAGAAGGAAAGACAGAAAGATTTTCCATCTGCTGGTTCATTCCCCAAATGTCTGCAAAGGCCAGAGCTGAGCCAATCCAAAGCAGGAGCCAGCAACTTCTTCCTGGCCTCCCAACTTGGGTGCAGGGGCACCAAGGTTTTGGCCCATCCTCCCTGCTTTCTCAGGTCATAAGCAAGGAGCTGGGTTAGAAGTGCAGCAACCTGAACTTGAACCAATACCCATATACGTAGAAGATTGGCCAATTGAGAAATCAGGCAGGCCTCCAGTGCTTTCTTTTTTTGTATAAAACCAGGAATAATTAAAAAAAAAAATATTGGAAGCCCACTATTATAAATCACACTGTGGCAAAAGAACAGTGTGGCTACATTTAATCAATGTGCTTCACGGGGATCAGGGCGAGCAGGTGGATTCCGCTCCGGGATGAGCGTCCAGCTCAGGGCCTGACTCCCCCTCTCCTATCTTAGCACCCAACTGTCAGGGTAGCTCTTCATGCAGGCAACTGAAAAGAGGAAGAGTCTCCTTAGAACATCAAGCAAATTTCACTGAACTATATTTTATTTCATTCTAAAGATTATAGAGTACTTTAAAATGGAATTAACATATGATTTAATTACATTTTAATTTTTCATATGTGTAGAGGGAATAATAAAAGTATGCATGGATTTCATAATCATTTGAATGTATTTTATACCTATTCCCAGAAAGTGGTATTGCATATCATACTGTTACAAGCCATGACATCTGGTTCATTTTGTACTGATCCTAAGAGCAAATGAATATTTAAGAAGATTTATTCCCAAAACTTAAATTTTTAAGGTCATTCACAACATTGCATTAAAAAATCTGGACTTATAAAATAGAAATTGGGATTACCTTTTAAATCAGGCCTTTTCCTAGTGAGCCCATTAAACAGGGATAAGAGATAGATTGTCAATTTAGGATGCCTTTTTTTTTTAGACAGAAAAATTTTGTTTACAAGGTGACCAGGTGAATGCAGAAAGGGGGATATGGTTGGCAAAGTACCTCCCAAAGGAGAGAGAATGAGACATACTAAGACATCTCCTTTAAAAGATGCATTGAGGCAAATAAAGCTTGCGCAGATGCAAGGTAAAACGAAAATGTGTGATGCTGAAGTTTTCCGGGTCATCACCAGACGGCACTGTAGAACTTACTGAGTATAATCGAGTTCTGGTTTTGCTGCTCTTTGCTTCAGAATCATTCCTATCTGCTCTCTTCATGATTGCAAGTTCAATCGCAATTTGCTTTTATTTACAGACTTCTGCAGACACTGATCCAACAGCATCATTCTAGCTGAGTGACCTTGGACAGATCTTCCTTGCCCCAGCTCCCTCATCTACAGAGTGAGTAAAAGATATCAGTTTCCAGTACAGAACTGCACAACACGGCCTGTTGATCTCAGCTAATACACCAACGGCGAGCCTATCACCGAGCAGGACAATGGGTCAAAGTTCCTCCCGGGTGTCTTTTAAGTTGGACTTCGGATAAACTAACTGATGCTGGTAAAGAGAGCAGCAAGAGGTGAGGTGCAACCACAGTGTTAGGGAAACTAGGGAAGAAGCTGACCCCAAGGAGGAGAAAAGTCAAGGCTGAAGGGCAGAGAAGAGCAGACAAAAGCCGAAATTAAGAATCCTGGCAGTGTCTGTGTCCTCAGGGCCAGTGATTCCTGGAGCCTACTGCAGTCCTGCTCCCTTCCAGTAACTGATCACGTATAATAACAATGTGACCCTCCAATAAATGCCCTTTTGACTCCACCTAGTTTGATTTTCAGTTATAGCTATTGTAACCAAAGGAATTCTTACTAATCCAAATAGCCACTCTGTCCATTCAAGACTATCTGTGCAGTTTAGGAGAAATGCAACAAGCAAAGGGAAAAGATAATGAGAATAAGCACAAAGTTTGTGACTCATTAAAACTGATGATAATCTTGGGTCTGCTGCAGTAGCTTAGCAGCTGCAGTCCTAGCCTTGCACCTGCCAGGATCCCATATGGGTGTCAATTCTAATCCCAGTAGCCCCACTTCTCATTCATCTCTCTGTTTGTGGCCTGGGAAAGCAGTAGAAGACAGCCCAAAGCCCTGGGACCCTGCATCTGTGTGGAAGACCCAGAAAAGACTTAGGGCTCCTGGCTTTGTTGCAGCCATCTGGGGAGTGAGTCAGCAGATGGAGGGTCTTCCTCTCTGTCTCTTCTCCTCTATGTATATCTGACTTTCCAATAAAAATAAATCTCAAAAAAAAATGCTGATGAAAATCTCGATATACATACTGCCAAGAAATGTCAAATACTTTGCAAACTCTTAAAACCATCACTCCAAGACCCGGTGCAATAGCCTACTGGATATTAAGTCCTCGCCTTGCACACCCGGAGTCCCGTATGGGCGCCGGTTCTAATCCCAGCAGCCCTGCTTCCCATCCAGCTCTCTGCTTGTGGTCTGGGAAAGCAGTTGAGGGCAGCCCAAAGCTTTGGGACCCTGCACCTGCATGAGAGATGTAGAGGAGGCTCTGGGCTCCTGGCTTCAGATCAGTGCAGTTCTGGTCAGCCATTGCTGCTACTTGGGGAGTGAACCATCAGATGAAAGATCTTCCTCTCTGTCTCTCCTACTCTCTGTATTTCTGATTTTCCAAGAAAAAGAAAATAAATCTTTAAATCAATGAATAAACAAAACCATCCCTCCAAATCTTCTGCTACTGGAGATATCAACAGTTTTGGAGAGGCGGGAGGAGTAATGAATCAGTGCTATTAACTCAGAAAGATCTTAGTTCCATAATTGCATGGCAGTGGTGTAAGTATATAGTTCCCAGGTGATTACATTCTCAGAAACCCAAGATACAGAAGGTTCTTGTCCAGTGCAGAACCACAAAGTAACAAACAAACTTGGATCTGTTTCCTGTTCCCTCTCCCCCTTTCCCTCGTTCTCACTACTCCTTGAACAAACACATAAGAATCTTAGGATCCATTATGCCAAAGCCCTAAAAGAGACATATCAGGAGAGGTAAAATCAGAGAGAATCTGGAAATGCATTTATCATTTTTATGATTTCTTAATTTTAGCAGGGACATACCTAAACTAACTATGCCGGACAGGAATCTTCTTCTCATGTACAGGTCAATTGTTGTGTCCGATGCATGGAAATGTGATAGGAAGCGTAACACTCAAAAACCAGATTTGAAATGTTCAGCCTTTTATGAGAGCAAAACTACTTGTTCCTTCTCTAAGGCATTGCAATGATGAGCACTGTGGGTTCAAAAATGATTTTTTGGATAATTATCAATTAACCACAACTATTCATCCTACCCTCCCATTTTCAGTGATATCACCTGTTCTCAAAGTTAACTTCTTAACTTCTTCCCATTGGTGGGTTGTCACATTTTCTAGTTCCCTAACTTCACTGCACTGGAGATGTTAATGAAATACCACTTCCCCCCTTCCACTACACTTAACCAAGTCCATTCACATTTTTCCACTATGGTTCTTATTTTTTCTCCATTTCCATGACAATTTTTTTAATCAGTTCCCTCCTAGATTGAATTTAATTAATTCCTTCGTTACTCTGTGGGAGTAAAGGAACTTTTTCTCAAGATTTCTTCTGTCCATAACATTGATGACAGTATTTCTTGACTTTCTAGGGTAGTTTGTAAAGAGAGAAGCAGGAATCAGAGTTAAATAACCAGAAATACGGAATTTTCTCTTGCATTCAAAAACAGAAGATTCCCAACCGAAAGATTCTTCATATCAATTAGACCTCCTTCATGGACTTATGCTGCATTTCTCATTTCCTTTGCTTAAAGTCATCTTCCAACCTACAAAACTCTCATTCAGTTAAAAGCATTTTCAGGGCTTGACACAATAGCCTATTGGCTAAATCCTTGCTTTGCATGTGCCAGGATCCCATGTGGGCAGTAGTTCTAATCCCAGTTGCTCCACTTCCCCTCCAGCTCCCTGGCTGTGGCCTGGGAAAGCAGGGAAGGATGACCCAAGGCCTTGAAACCCTGCACTCAAGTGCAAGACTCAGAAGTTTCTGGCTCCTGGATTTGGATTGGCTCAGCTCTGGCCATTGTAGGCCACTTAGGGAGTGAACCAGTGGATGGAAGATGTTTCTCTCTATCTTTCCTCTCTGTAAATCTGCCTTTCCAAGAAAAATAAATAAAATATTTAGGGAAGGGCCCGGCGGCGTGGCCTAGCTGCTAAAGTTCTCGCCTTGAAAGCCCCGGTATCCCATATGGGCACCGGTTCTAATCCCGGCACCTCCACTTCCCATCCAGCTCCCTGCTTGTGGCCTGAGAAAGCAGTCGAGGACGGCCCAAGGATTTGGGACACTGCACCCGGGTGGGAGACCTGGAAGAGGTTCCTGGTTCCCGGCTTCGGATCGGTGCAGCATCGGCCTGTCGCGGCTCACTTGGGGAGTGAATCATCAGACGGAAGATCTTCCTTTCTGTCTCTCCTCCTCTCTGTATATCCGGCTTTCGAATAACAATAAAATCTTTAAAAAAAAAATATTTAGGGAAAAAAAACATGTTCAGCCATTAATCATTTGCAAGACCCTGTGATAAGAAAAATAATCAAATTGTGCAATGTGATTCCACAAGTTCCTAGTGATCTATGCGAGAAAAATGTGTATGCAACTATAATATTATCTTTCAAAAATGAAAACATCTCTGAATAAATAACATCTTACAGGCAAAGAGTAGTGACCAAGTGCAGAGACTCAAAACAGTAACCATGAGGCCCTAACACTTGCTGAAAATCCATTGAGTGATAGCAATATCCCTCAGTTTGAATATAGAATGTTTTTCAAAATTTCCTAAATTGAAAATATGAAACACCATAACTAAACTGGAAACAGATTAGTACTAATCAAAGAAATGAAACTGGTGTGCCAAACCTGCAAATCTTTTAATGAATTTTGAAGTGTTACTTTTTTTAAATGATACTTGCTCTAACCCTCCTATAAGCTTCCTTGACACCTGCGCATAATCAATATAAGGCTGTTTTGGTTGCTTCCAGGTTTTTGCAATTGTAGATTGTGCTGCTATGAACATAGGCGTGCATGTTGGTTTCTTGTGTAGGAGATCTTTTGGATATATCCCTAGGAGTGCTATTGCTGGATCATATAGCATGTTGATTTTCAGTTGTTTGAGTATTCGCCAAACTGATTCCCATAGAGGCTGTACAAGTCTGCAGTCCCACCAGAAGTGGAGAAGGGTTCCCTTTTCCCCACATCCTCGCCAACAAGTGTTGGTGGTATTATGTATGTGTGCCATCCTTACTGGAGTTAGGTGGTACCTCAAGGTTGTCTTCATTTGGATTTCCCTTATTGCCAGGGAACTTGAGCATTTTTTCATATGCTTGTTTGCCATTTGGGTTTATTCCTTTGTGAAATGTCTGCCCATTTCCCGTGCCCATTTCTTGAGTGGCTTGTTTGTTTTGACATTTTGGTTATTTTGTAGCTCTTTGTATATTCTGGAAATTAGCCCTCTGTCACCTATGTCGTGCGCGAAGATTTTCTCCCATTCTGTAGGTTGCTTTTTCACTTTGTTGATTGTTTCTCTAGCTGTACAGAAGCTTCTTAGTTTGATGAGGTCCCAATTGTTTATTTTGGTCTCGATTTCTACTGCTTTTGGAGTCTTTTTTAGGAAGTGAGGGCCTACCCCTAAGTGTTGCAGTGTGTTTCCAACATTTTCTTCCAAAAGTTTGAAGGTTTCTGGATGTAGGTTTAGGTATTTTATCCATTTAGATTTGATCTTGGTGTATGGTGAGAGATGTGGGTCTATCTTTTTGTTTCTGCAGGCTACCAACCAGGGAGGAGAGCTTTCTCTGGTACGAGCCTGGCTCCACCTCTGGACCCCCACCCTCCCTTGCAATGACCATCAGGATCGCTCCGAAAACCCCTCATAGCAAACAAACAATCATACAAACTAAAAAAAAAACTAAAATAAATAGACAAACAACAAAAAGTAGAGCTTGGAATCTGACAGGAAAGAGCTGGCATGGATTTGCTCATGCCTCGCTGGGTGGGACACGAAGATTAGTCACTCTTCACCATGGTGTTGGGGACTTTCCTGCACACCCCCCCCAAAAGAAAATGTTCTGCACCTTAATTGTTGATAAATGTCTTGTTAGAGTTACAAGCCAGTCTAGATTATCCTAAAATCTGCCAAGATTAGTAAAATTATACTTCAACACAACAAATGGCTAAATACTAAAATGAAATAGACACGAGACAGCTGAATGGTACCTTATACCCATTTTAAGGTATATAGCAGCCGGTCCTGTATACAAACTTAAATTGAAATGTCAATGAGCAAATCATAGGTTGTGGTTAAGAACTTGTTTTTTGTTTTTTTTTTAACATACTGGTTACGCAAAACCATGTCAATTCCATAATGTTACAAATTGCTGTTAATGTTATATTGGGACTCTTAATTGACTGGGATGATATTCTACCAGCTCTAACTTTGGACCAGAAATGGTCTCCCCAAGAAACTGTTCAACCCATCTGGACAATAAGTAGCTGGACTCTATGCTTGGTATATGTTTGCAAGGAAAGAATCTTGATTGAATTTGAACTGTAATACTGCACCAAGGTGGAGGAATCCACCAGCGGGGGAGGGGCGTGGGGAGGGGTGGGGGTATTCCCAGAGCCTATTAAACTGTCACATAATGCATAATAATTAATAAAAAAACATTGTAATAAAAAAAATCAATATAAGGCTGATTCACACTTAAGGTCACTTTCTTAGAAGCATGTATTAGTTACACTATATAAATTAAATTTGAAATCAGGCTTTTATCTTACTTAATTTCCTTTGAATTTTACAGACACTAAATATTATGAAAAGTGAAGATGTATATTTGAATATTATAAGATATCTTACTTTACTTATAATTGCTTTAGATTTAAAGGGTGAGGAGGAAGTGGGTGAGAACCTTTCCAGAAATCCAGAAAGTAGCCTCCAATGAAATGTGTATCTTTTGTAGCTTAAGTTAGGAGTCCGCTAAATAACCAGAAAAATTAAGTGAAATGTTTATTTGTAATTTTAGATGTTAGATTTGAAGTTTGGAAAACATACCATTTTCACACATTGTTTAGTTTCAGTCAATCATAAGATGTGTAAAGGAAAGAATCCTTTGGTTGGGTTCTATGTATTAGTTTAATTTCTGCTGAAATAACTCAAAGACTACGTTCCCACATGTCTTCAATGGAATTTCAAAATCGCAATAATTCAGGAGATGCACATTTTGTTTGGGCTCGGTGGTTTACTGCTTTGGAATTCTTGCGTAACTCAGATGTTAGGAGTTTCTCATCTACTAATTCCTTCCTATGACATATATTACTAAATTGATTAACAATTACTAAAAGGGTTGTTTTTAAAAACTGAAGCATTTTTTATTTTATTTATTAATATTATTTATACTTGAGAGGAATGCACACCCATGCAGACTTCTGATGGGAGGAAAGATATGGAAGAAAATGGGTGAGATTTATCTTTCAGTTGTGTGTGTGTGTATTTTTTTTCCCTGTGTCCATGAGGGAGGCAGGGCGAGGAGACTGTTCTTTGCTGTCAAACTACATCAGCACCTGGGAATAGGAAATGGTCATTTGATGCCACCTTGGAGACCTCAATGTGGGGACAGTGTTCTGGTGTGGTTACTTGAGTGGTTTTTAATAGTTCCAAGAAGCTATTGGTTTCGTTGCTCCAAAGTTGCAAACATCTTTCTAAGGTCAGTTGGCTGACAAAGTTTACCATGGTGCATCCAAAGACCCAGGAACCTGCTACAAACCTGGGCCAGGAGACTTGTCCAACTTGTTTTGCACTTCAATCTCTAACAAGGCTACTGAAGCCTGGCCCAGCCTGGCTTGTCCTCAGACCCAGCTCACACAAACACTGACAAGTGCTACAGCCTTGTGTGGCCTAGCCCAAACCCCCAGCCTTGCAGCCCTGGCTCTAGTCCTCCCGTACTAGCAGCACTGACCCCACTGTGGCCTACTGGGGAGTTCCCCAAGTTTCCCTAACTGAGCCATCTCCCAGCACCAGATCTCATTTGTGTCAGTGGGAACAGTGGCCTTATTTGGCATGGTCTGTCCTCAGTCTTGGCCCTTGTGCCAGGGGATGCTCTAACCTGACCTAAACCAGCCTTTTCCCAGCCTCAGCTAACACAAGTGTCAGGTGGGTTCCAATCAGGAGAGTACTGTGGTCCAGCCTGGCTTGGCGTTATTGTTCCCAACTCTCCGCATAAACCAGCTTATGCCACAGTCCTACAACAATGAGACCAACATTCCCCTACAGACTCTGCCTCTAGATCAAGTTCTCTAATATTCTGATGGGTTCTATGGCCCAATCTGACACTACAACACTCACAGGCAGGTACTACTGCCTAGCCAAGCAAGATATGTCTCCCAGTACAGGTTTTGGGAGCAGCAGCCAGCAGATCTCCCATATGGGCAGATATCTTGGCCTAACCCAAACATACTCTCTGGTTTCCCTCCTCTAAACCACCTGGTTTCAGCTCCCTCACCTACCTGCAAGTTCAGTAGCCTGAACTGTGGAAGACCCTGTCAAACAGGTTCTCTCTTGGTCCCACTCCAACACATTCCCAGAACCCTTCCTCAGGCATTCTGCCATCCCCCAGACCTGGGGAGTGTGTCCTAGCCCAGAGTTCCCCACCTTCTCCATTTATCTTAAAAAAAAAAAAAAAAAAGAAAGCAAAAAAAAAAAAAAAAAAAAAAAACAGGGAAAAAGAGAGAAAAGAATAATCAACTATGCTGACATACTGATATAGTTAACACACATTTGATGTTAACCAGGCCCAGAATGCCCACCAGCTACTGGTTACTTTTCTTCCAGCAGTGTAACAGGGGTTCATTCCCCAAAAGAACCAAAACAGCCCAGGTTTGGTCAAGGGATTCCATCTGAATCTCCACCGTGAATCCTTCATCCTGTCCATGTGCACTGGTGAGACTAATCCTGGTCTGTAACTTAAGCAACTGACAAATTTAGCTTAAGTGTACCATTCCATGACCAATATAGAGAAGACTCAGAGTATAAAAATTAGACATGTGTCCAAAATTATATTGAAGCCGCCAGGTAAAACACTGTCTTCATTTTCCTGGGCTGGACAAGCCTGAATGTATGGGAAGATCCCTGAGAATGAAGCCAGCATAAAGGAAAGTAGAGATACACAGAAGGAAAAAGACAAAATGAGGAGATGCTAGCTGTTCCAAAAATAAGTTCTATGTGTCAACCACTTTTTTCTTGAAGTCAGAGCTAGCTTTCAATAGCTAATTATCAGTTCCCTTTTTATAACTCTAACTTCATTTTTATGAGTGTATCCCTAGAAATCTATTGCTTAGTTTTACTTGTTTTAAACTTACGTGTGTGAATTATTTGTTCACACATTTTGTAATTTGCCTCTTTTGCCTAACAATATATCATGACACACAACTGTGTTGCTTGTGATTACAGTTTAACTCTTTTCACTCTTTAATGTAACTCACTGAATTAATATATTATTATTAATGTACTTCCTTAATTTTGATATTACAAATGTCTCCATATACACATATCCTCCTCAACATGCAAGAAATTCTAAGACAAGAGATAGCTTGTAGAAACTGGTGTATTCAAACAGCATGACATTGCAGCAACGTACACTGATTTCAGCCATACAATGATGTCCTGTTTCTCCACATCCATTTCAGCTTTTAGTTCATTTCAGATACTTAATACTTCACAAATATTTTGAAAATTATGTGATAATCCATGTAGTTCTAGTCATATCACCATTTTACTAATCAGGTTAAGTATATTTCTGTATTTATCCTACCATTCATATTTGCTCTCCTGTGTGATTCCTTATTTTCATATTTTGATCATTTTCTACTAACCTGTTTGTCTTTTTTCTTGATTCGTAGGAACTGAGATTCTCTGGATTTTAATCCTTCGTTCTTATACAATTGAAGCCGCTCTTCCCAGTATGATTTGTTTTTCATTTTTTAACATTATCTTTTTGTGGAATTAAGTTCTTTTTTTTAAGATTTATTTATTTTTGTTACAAAGTCAGACATACAGAGAGGAGGAGAGACAGAGAGGAAGATCTTCCGTCCGATGATTCACTCCCCAAGTGACCGCAACGGCCGATGCTGCGCCTATCCGAAGCCGGGAACCAGGAACCTCCTCCAGGTCTCCCAGACGGGTGCAGTGTCCCAATGCATGGGGCCATCCTCAACTGCTTTCTCAAGCCACAAGCAGGGAGATGGATGGGAAGTGGAGCTGCCGGGATTAGAACTGGCGACCATATGGGATACCGGGGCGTTGAAGGCGAGAACTTTAGCCACTAGGCCATGCCGCCGGGCCCAAGTTCTTATATTTAATAAAAATAAGCTTACTTTTCTTCCCATTTCCTCTGTATAATTTTCAAAAAGTATTTTTCAAAAATCTTTTGCTATCCAAGACTTAACAAAATGAATACTCCTGAAACTTCAAAGGCTTACTAGGAAGTTGTCTGATTAATACACTTGGGGAGTACAGGCAACGCTGCAGCTTCACTCCCGTCCTTAAACAGCTCTTTTATTTTTTGCTTGTGAAAATTCCAGTAATTTGGAATAAATTTGTGGCAGTAGGCATTCATGTCTTGGTTCTATTTCAAACTATTTCTAGTTAGTGAGCAAGTTCATTTATTTTTGTTATGGACAATTATATGTATGTACTGCATTAAGAAGAGAATTTTTATTTATTTTTAATGCACTAATTGCCAGCTTTTAAACAAATGGCTCAAAATGCATGCTTTTTTTTTCTGAGAGTAAAATTTTAAGATCACCATACATGAAAGACATGAGTTTGTAAGAGTTGTATTAATTCTAAAGTTGTCACAATATTGTTATAGCTTGGATTATGCTGGATATCCTGCATTTGACTCCTTCAGATCTGTTTAAACCAGGAAACCAGTGTGTATGTTGCACGCCAAATGACGCCACAGCATTCTAAATGCATCGTCATTAGTGCAGAGTTAGGGAGCAGAACTGTTATGGAACCTTGTAGCTGAGAGCTGTAAGCATTCCATTCACCTATCTGTGTATGTTAGTAACAATCTGTTTCCAACTTTCTATTGGAAATAGTGAATGAAACAAGAATGAATCCTAATTTGTTCACCATGTAATGAGCCATTATAAAATTATACAACATTAGCAATTTGTTTCTTAAGAAAAAGATTTTGCTTATTTATCTGAAAGGTAATGTTATGAAGAGAGAGTGAAAGATCTCCCATCTGTTGGTTCACACTACAAATGGCTGCAATGACCAGGAGTAGGCAAGGCTGACGTTGAAAGAACCTGAAATTCCATCTAAATTTTCCACATGTTGACAGGGACCCAAGCACTTGGATATTCTCCAGCTGCTTTACCAGGCACAATAGCAGGAAACTGGATCAGAAATGGCACATCAGAGACTTGAGCCTTTGCTCACAGGGGAGGCTGGTGTGTGCAGACAGCAGCTGAACTGTTGCACCATAGTGTCAGACCCAACCAAATGTTTCAAATGGACTGGCATTAGTTTTATAGAAATCCGGGAATGTGGGCTGCCACAGTTGCACAACAGGCTAAATCTGACTGCAGCATCAGAATCCCATTGTGGCACCAATTCATGTCCCACCTGCTCCACTTCTGGTCCACCTCCCTTCTTATGACCTGGAAAGGCAGAGGACGATGGCCCAAGCCCTTGGACCCCTGAAGTCTCATTAGAGACCCAGGAAACAAACATCTGGCTTGGGAACAGCTCAATTCTGGCTGTTCTGGCCAGTTGGAATGTGTACCAATGCATGGAAGATCTCTCTCTCTCCTCTTCTCTTTGAAATCTGCCTTTCAAATAAAAATAAATAAATTTTTTTAAATCTCAGGAATGATGTTTTATGAAAGTCAATTTAATAGTACTAATAAAATATCAATAACAATGATAGCTAATATAAGCAGGCAGCCTGCATTGCCAAGCACAGAGCAATCATTACCTTTTCTTACTTAGCATTATTGTGTTCCCTGTGATGAAATTACTTTCACTATTTTTTAAGTATGATCACTTAAATTAGGTACTTTAATATCAGAAATTTATAGGTGTAATGTGTGTGGATAAGTAAATCTGTAAGTAAAAATAAAAATTCAATTAATTTACCTAAGTTCATACAACAGAAAGATTTGAAATTTAAGCTCAATCTTAAAATATACACACATTATGGGCACAGCACAATAACCTAGTGGCTAAAAGTCCTCCTACTGAACATGCCAGAATCCCATACTGACACCGGTTTTAATCCTGGCAGCCCTGTTTCCCATCCAGCTACCTGCTTGTGGCCTGGGAAAGCAGTCGAAAGCAGCCAAGGATGGCCCAAAGCCTTGAGACCCTGCACCCTCGTGGGAGATCTAAAAGAAGCTCCAGGCTCCTGGCTTTGGATCTGTGCAGCTCTGGCCATTGCAGTCACTCGTGGAGTGAACCATTGGACAGAAAATCTTCCTCTCTGTATATCTGCCTTTCCAATAAAAATAAATAAGTCTTTAAATACACACACATAGGCACACCAATTTTGAACAGAAGAAGGCTATACCCAATATGAAGGGAACGGTGAGACAAAAGGCACAGAAGTCAAGGAGCTAGGTGCTTAAGGAACACAGCAACAGTGACTCTATGTAGGACAGGGAGTATGGAGAGTGAAGAATTTTGGCTAGAATAGCAATAGTGCTCTTCCTTGAAGTCTAGGAAAAAGAAGCTGGCCATAATTTAGGGCAGAGTGAAATGAATAAAATGCTATTTAACAAGAGGGAAATTGGCAATATTGAACAGTATGAATTTGTCACAAAGAATCTATTACTTTGTATCAGAAACACATGTAGCAGTGTAAAAAACATCTGAGGATCTCAATGTTGGTAGCAATTGCAAAGGAAATAAAGAAGTGATATGTATACAATGGTTTGAAAGAAGAACATATACATAGGAGTAAAAAAATAAGATGAAAATTGGAGAAACAAGTTTTAAGTGGAAAATCATTTTGAAAGTGAATTCTTTAACAAAAAAGTGGTAATGGAATGGATTGCTTTTCATCATTAAAAGAAAAATAGTGTGTAAATAGATGGCAGTTGAAAAATGAAGCTATTATATATATGTATATGTATGAATGGAATTATCTATAACATGCAAAATCAGGCATATACACCTAAGTTATGATACTGAAAGCACTTGAAACATGTTTAAGAAGCAGAGTTGACAAAGAAGATACAAGTTCAACCTGTGATTGTAAGACTGAACTTAAGCCACTTATCTATGAAGCTTTGTTACTTTAACTTAGGAAGATAGTATCATCTTTAGTGTTTTGGTATTACAAAGTGAAGGACGTACAAACTATAAAGCAGTAAAGAAATACAGTGAACGTCATGAAAACCAAATGGTAGATATGATGAATTATGTATCAATTACAAACCTTAAGGTTGAAGGCTTAACCTGCATCCCTTAACTCAAGTTCCATATTTTGTTGCACGACTGAGTACATGATTCATTATCACACACAGAAAAAGGTCAGTTGACCTATGCTTCTGAAACACAGGAAAAACAATGCTGGAGCCTTCCTGAATTCTGGAAAAATCTGTCAGTATTCATCACTCAGGACTGATTGACAGGATAAATGTGATTTTCATCAGTAAATGAAGGAATGAACCACACAAGTTTCCAATTTAAAATCTATTTTCACATGGCATATATTCACGAATAAAGAGGCATCTTGTATGATTTCTATACTATATACTTACCACATATTATTTTTTTAAAAAGATTTATTCATTTTATTACAGCCAGATATACACAGAGCAGGAGAGACAGAGAGGAAGATCTTCCGTCCCATGTTTCACTCCCCAAGTGAGCCTCAACGGGCCGATGCGCGCCGATCCGATGCCGGGAACCTGGAACCTCTTCCGGGTCTCCCACGCGGGTGCAGGGTCCCAAAGCATTGGGCCGTCCTCAACTGCTTTCCCAGGCCACAAGCAGGGAGCTGGATGGGAAGTGGAGCTGCCGGGATTAGAACCAGCGACCATATGGGATCCCGGGGCTTTCAAGGCGAGGACTTTAGCCACTAGGCCACACCGCCAGGCCCAATACCACATATTATTATAGTTCTTTAACCTGAAAATGAACAACTCTAAATTGTAAAATGAAGCATTTGGCTGCACTGAATGTTGGACTTCAGTATGTTTTACCATTGATTCTTAGTTTCTGTTGAACTTTCTACAGTTGCCAATTGCAGTAAAGTAAGATTAATTTAGAAAAAAGTTGGAATACAAATAGCTGAGCAGAGTACAAGTATTTAGAAATGCAGAATAAGTGTGTCCTGCATCTTAGATTACATTTGTCACAACAATGTTTTTGTAAATGTTGATCTGTAAAAAATATTTTATCCATCTTATTATCCATTTTTGATTGAATGCGACCTTTAAATATTAGTATTTCTTAGGGATATTACAAACTCAAGTTTGGATAAGTTATGGGAAAATATCTAAACATGTTCCAAATAACAGATTGTTTTACTTTGTTTTTCCCCCTCTTGATTCTTGATATGCTAATAAAACTTGATATGCTAATAAAACTTTCAAATTCTCATCATACCTATCACTGATTATTTTGTCTCCAGAAAATGTTTCAGTGTTGTCTCAGTTCTCCCCAATATGTTTGAAGCGCCCTGCCTAGCGATAATTTCCTGAGTTACCTTTGAATTCCCAGCACCCTGGACAGTGCCAGGCATCAACAAGGCTCTCAATATTCATTTTGGAAGATAAATGACTTTGTGGTGATACCATACTTGTTTCACTATATTAATCACCAGGGTGTGAACTAATTTTTTTTGCATTGATGCAGCAACATTTAAAGTATTCTTAAGGTTTTACTTCACTTTTGACACCAGATTTCCATCCGGAAAACAAAATCTATTGCACCACAAGTAATACCAGCATTGACAGTGTTTGCTACCTCGAGACATTTTACTTCTGTAACCTACAAGATATCACTGTCATATTAATGTTAGAGAGATATAATTTTTTTAAAAAGTCATTTATAAAGTAAAGGTTACTTTTGTAAAAAGCTTTAAGCTCACAAAGAATTCGTTGTGATTGGAGAAAGCTCCCCATACTGTCCTGGAAAGAAACCGCAAGAAAATGGGAATTTTTTCTCAAATTTAAAAATAGTATTGGAGGAACGGTGTGGAATAATATAAATGGCAAATGCATATATTCCAAATCCCCCACTCCCTCTTGTTTAGACTCTTCCTTCAAATAGATATTCTATAAATGTATTCTTTCTGACTCGTGTCATTGCATGCACAACAAATACTAGGGATCCCAGAATTGTTCCTTGTTTTCACAGCGGATGCTCGCACTCTGTAAAGGAAATGGGAAAATGTAGCTGAATTGCTGGTCTATAAAGGATTTCTGTACGCTATATTTATTCCGTTTACACTAAACCAGTCGTGGCTTTGCAGCATTCCTTTGTCTGAGGGACTATGGATCTGGCAACCATGATCTATTCGTGGAAACGTCTGGTGACTCCGCCCGGGCTTGGGGCGGGGAGGGAGCACCGCGCGGAGAGAGGGCTCTACGGAGACTCAAAGTGAGCGAACAAAGAGAACTCCCAGCAGCCGCCCGCCCGCGCCTCGCAGCTGCTAGGGAGACGCCAGACACGCCCGGAAAGCTCTTCGAATCCGCCTCCCTGAGAAAAAAGCTGCAGTTAATAATTGATGGAGATTGATTGGACCCAACACAATGCTTTTCAGATAACCAATGCTTCCGATTGTAAGCGGTTTGGGACTCTTCTGCCAAGTACGGAGCATCAGTGTGCAGCAAGGACTTTCAGCACAGCTACCAGTCTTCCACCTCGGGCGTGGCTCTGGCCTTTTTGTCTTCTGGTCCTATGTCCCGCACCCCACAGCCCTATCCCCAGTGCTTTTTTCTATCTTCTTGAAAGCAACCTTTCTCTGGTTACTTCTATCCTGTCCTCCCTTACCATCCTGTCCTCTCCCCTGCCCAGTCGGTGAGGTCAGCTCATGAATATCCCTGCACTTCCTGGGTAGCGTCTGGCACCGCTTGGCACCTCGGGTGTTCGTCTGCAGCGAGCTCAGCTCTGGCCTGACAGCGGATCTCCGGAAAGTAACTACTCTCCAGGCAGCCAAGTCTTGACGTTAGCGCCATTGTTTGAAGAAATCCAGTGGGTGTGGGACTGGAATCAGGTTCCCTCCCAAGTTCTGCTCACCCAGAAAATCGCATATAATCCTGAGAAGTTGAACTTTCCTCTGCTCTGGCAGACAGGATAACAAACTCTGGGGGATCCCTGAAGTACCAGAAGAAAAGCGCCATTGGTTTACATCAACTTGGAACAAGAGAGTCGCCTTGCTGAGAAGTGAGCAGTTTGGGGTTTCTAATGAGGTGGGTGTGTGGGCAGATTAAACCAGAGATTAAAATTAAAAGGGTTGGTTTAGACCGTGCTGGGTTGTTTGGGTGGTCATTTCCACAGGGCAAGCTTAGGTGAAACATCTTGTTGTCACTTTGTGAAGACCACGTGACAGCAGCAGGTGCCATTGATTGTGGAGCTCAGTTGCTGGAACTCTGGGCATTCTCGTGGATTGAGGTTGTCTGGGGGGCCAGTTTAACCATTCTACCGCATATCAATTCCAGAGTGATTGTGCCTAAGTAAAAGCGAAAATTTATATTGTTTATATACAGTTGGGTAAGTAGCCTACAATTGCATGACCCGCTGGTTATGAGCCAGGCCAAATATTGTAGGAATGTAGTGGTAGTAATGTAGTGTCTCAGGAAGATGTAAAAACATCAGAGGACCTATAACGTTGCTCACAGTGAATTGGAAAGAGTTGTCAAAAATAGAAAGGGAAAGAATGAGCTTCCTATTAATATTTTCTTACAAACTGAGGAATTACTGAATGCTAAGTTATGATACTAATAATACATATTAGGACTCAAACTGGTAAAGTGGTTGGTAGGTATCTCTTTCGCTTGAAAGGACTATTTTTGTTTTAAAGCAGAACCCTATGCCTAGTCATGCTCTAGTCTGTGCTTTGGGAAGAACTTATTTCTAAGAACAAGGCACCAAATTAGCCTCTAAGGAGAAGAAATCATGTGACAGGAGCTTGCTGTTTTGTAAATGTTCAAAGGCCATTGGGTTTATCTGGGAAAGATACACAATAGAAATTGATCTCACCACCATGAAGAAAAATGCAGTTTTTCTGTTTCAGATTTTGTTTCCACAGAGGGGTGTGTGACTTTAAAAGCACAACTTTTGTGTATGATGTACCGTCTCCGAAGACGCTTGAGAATGAAAACATTTCCTGTCTAGCAATTACACTTAAGACCATTCACAAGAACCAAGTGTAGAAAACAATAAGAATTTATGCAGAATTGCCCATCAGCTTTCCCAAATGCATTTGGGAAATTATTTCCAGAACCTTAAAAACAAAGAACCGACGTCTGGGCTCCTTCGCTCTCTAATTGACAGTTTGTAATACTAATTAATCAAAACTTTCCACTAACGTAAGCTTCAAACAGCTCTGATGGTGAAGAAAGGCAATGTAGAAGCAGAGGCGTGTCAGTTCTAGCATGCACACATCGCCTTCTCCTTCAGCGGCTGCGTTTCAATAGAGCCCTCTTCCTTCACAGCTCCCTTCTTGCAAGCCTTTCCCTTTAGCTAGCACTTCCAAAAAAAAAAAAAAAACTGCTACTGTGTGAAGGTAAGGTTCAGACGCCTCAAGATCCGGCAGCACCATACTAAGCTGAGGTGAAATGGAGGCAGCGCCACCTGGGAGAAATGAGAATTGACAGCTCTGCCTCCTTTTGCAATAGACGCTATCCGGCATCTCCCAAATCTCTTAATTTGGGAGATCTTGTATAGCCACCCTTTGGTGTGTGCTTCTTTTCTTTTGTCTCTGTCGCAGCTTAGAAAGGAAGGTCGTTGGTGGTGAGGGGAGAAGAGGATGATCTAAGTGATGGACGATTCCAAACCGAATCCGGTAGGTTCCTCCTAGGCCGCCATGAGTCAGCCACCGACCGGGGGCGCTGCCCCTGCCGCAGGCGCAGCCACGGAGGCTCGCCTGCACCCGGAGGGCAGCAGCAGAAAGCAACAGCGAGCTCAATCACCTGCCAGACCCAGGGACAACTCGCTTCGACAGACAGCCACGGCCACCAGATCCCCGGTGGGAGCCGGCACGAAGCTCAATTCTGTCCGGCAGCAGCAGCAGCAGCAGCATCAGGGTAACAAGACTGGGAGCCGCGCTGCGCCGGGGCCCGGCGCCCGTGTAGGCGGAGGCGGGACCGAGAGGGCGGCGCCCCTGGCGCCCAAAGGGGCCGTCCCGGGAGCTGTCCACCCCGTGGCTGGTGCTGAAGCGGCCCCCGCGGCGACCCTGGCCCTTGTGGGCGGCCGGAGGCCCGGGCCACCGGACGAGCAGCCTCGGGAGCCGGAGTCAGTGACCTCGAAAATCGGGGAACCCCCTCCGCCCGGGGACGGAGGAGGAGGAGGAGGAGGGGGCGGAGAAGGAGGAGGAGCCGGCGGCGGCTCCGGGGAACGGGAGGGGGGCGCTCCGCAGCAGCCGCCGCCGCCCAGGGGCTGGCGAGGGAAGGGCGTCCGCGCGCAGCAGAGGGGCGGCAGCGGCGGGGAGGGGGCTTCCCCTTCGCCATCCTCCTATTCTGCGGGCAAAACTCCGGGCCTGGGCAGCAGAAACTCCGGGAACGGCGTCGTGGGCAGCGGCGGCGGGGGCTACTGGAAGGAAGGATGTCTGCAGTCTGAGCTCATCCAGTTCCATCTCAAGAAGGAGCGGGCGGCGGCCGCGGCGGCCGCGGCTCAGATGCACACGAAGAACGGCGGCGGCAACAGCAGCCGCAGCTCCCCGGTCGCCGGCGGGCCAGCCCTTTGCGAAGCCCTCGGCGTCCCCTCCGCCTCCCCAATGGCGGCAGCGGCCGAGGGTCCCCAGCAGAGCGCAGAGGGCAGCGCGAGCGGCGGCGGCGGCATGCAGGCCACGGCGCCCCCTTCGTCGCAGCCGCACCCGCTGCAGCTCCAGGAGCAGGAGGAAATGCAGGAGGAGATGGAGAAGCTCCGGGAGGAGAACGAGACTCTCAAGGTGAGGCGGGCAGAAGAGGAGGGGGAAGGGAGGTGTGGACCCTAGAGGATTTTTAGGGCGTGTCCGGGGTGGGGGAAGCGGCTGCTAACCTGTTAGGGAGCCTGAGAGAGGCTAGGGAACAGGAGCCAGAGGGAGGAGAAAAGAGGGGTGGGGGAAACTCTAGGCCTTGTTCCGATGTAAGTAGAGCCTGATGTTTGTAACGTTAGCTTTAAAAACCAAATCTAGGCCTCCGTTTCTCCTACGAGGATGCTAGAGTAAGGGCGAGAGATGGCCGCAAGTGGCCCGGTTTCTCTAGTGGCCTCTCCTTCATTCATCCCTTCTCACTCCTGCCTCGAGGGGCAGTAAAGCTGAGAATGCGGGGTGTTGTGTACAAGGTGTCCATTGGAGGGGCTGGAGAAGAGGCTGATTTTGACCCGTGACCTGTCACCGCAGAACGAGATCCATGAGCTGAGAACCGAGATGGACGAGATGAGGGATACTTTCTTCGAGGAGGATGCCTGTCAACTGCAGGAAATGCGCCACGAGTTGGAGAGGGCCAACAAAAACTGCCGGATCCTGCAGTACCGCCTCCGCAAAGCCGAACGCAAAAGACTCCGCTATGCACAGACTGGGGAAATCGACGGGGAGCTGTTGCGCAGCCTGGAGCAGGACCTCAAGGTCTGTAGCCTGAGGGGCTCCTGGGCGCGCGGCGGGGGCGGCGGGGCGGTAAGTGGGGACTTTGCCCAGGCTTCTTTGCGCAATGCCTTCTTCAATGGCGACTGGACCAGCAACTTCAGCCGCGCTGATCACACAACATTAAAAATCCCGAAGAGCAGGAATGCCGATGGGCTTAAGGAATGTGCAGTGACTGGAGGGTCTTGCAAAAACGAACCCCGGTGGACTCTCCTTGGAGAATCCTTGGCTGCTCCAGAGGTGATGGGAAGAGGGCGTCTCCCCTTTGGGCTGAAGTAGGGACGTGGCAGAGTGCAGACTCCAAACTGGGTCAGGGATCCAGAGATGGTCTTTGCAGAGGTCAGGTGGAATTAGACACGGGAGACCACGGCGATGAGGACTGTTCCAGAGGAGCTGGATCTTTGAGTTGGAACAGCACTGGAAGACAGCAGTTAAGATTTCTTCCAGCCTTCTTCTAAGGTTTCTTTCTTCCTGTACTCAGCACCTGAAACCACTGTCCAAACTACAGCCCGCGTTAAGTAAGGGAGGGTGAAGTCAACATAAGAACCAGTTGTTTGGGAGTCTATCACTGGTGGATAGATCTCATCCTCAAAATGCATTTTTTTTTTTTAAGAAAGGTGTGGTCCAGTTTGTCAGCAGGCTGATTCATTGTCAGTGCAAGCAAGATACTAAGTGCGTGGTCTCAGGCAGCCAAATATATGCACTCTTTAAAATATACGTTAGTCCAAAGGAAAAATGATGGGGGCGGAGACTGAAAATGTAGCTTCCATCCACTGATGGGCTCTCAAACTGCAGGGCAGCAACCAGACTTTTAGGAAGGTTGAAATCAGTAGCCAGGAACCCCCACATGTGTGGCAGAATCCCAAGTAACTTCACCATCATCTGCTGCCTCCCAGGCGCATTAACAGGAATCTGGATCAGCGCAGAGGCAAACTCAATCCCAAACCCTCCAACATTGCATATAGGATTCCCAAGTGTTAGCTTAACTTTCTGTGCCAAAATGCCCATCCCAATAAATATAATTTTGATTGTATTAGCTTTGCAATGTGGAAATCAAGTATAGTTATCCTATGTTAGTTTTCCAGATATGCTAACATTTCATGAAAGTCATCACATTACTTATTTCCCCCAGTTTTCCTAATATTTGTTGAGCACACACTATGCAACAGGTGCTGTAGCAAGCATTTCTTCCAAATGCTAAGATATCCAAAATACCTTCAAAACATAGGCAAAGTACACACTGTTACTCAAAAAAGTTGATTACAAAGGACTAGTGTGTTTTCTAAAATTAAGCACCTGAAATTCCAGTAACAAGACCAAACAAAATAGGTGGTCATGAAAGCATCTGCTTCATAGTTTTGTTATAGAATTAGAAGAAATAGGCAAGATTTCTCCATGCTACTCAAATAAAAGTGAACATTGGTTATCATGTAGAAAGCACACATTAAGGGAACAAAGTCCAGAACCAGTCTACCTCCCTAGTTTTGGACTTTTTTGACCTTGAGCCTCAACTCTATGACACTCAATTTCCTCATATTCCAAAAAGATAATAATAGGAACTGTCCACAGGATTATGGTGAGAATTTGTTAATAAAACTAACTTGCTTTTGTGTAAACTATGTAGAATACTGTTTCAGATATGGTAAGTACTGAGAGACCTCCAAAAAGTTCATGGGAAATTTATATCATGAAAAACCAGAGATGGATTTCAAATTTATTTTTGCATCAATATGAACTATACTTAAGTTTTCCATGAGCTTTTTGAGGTACCTCATGCAAGAATTGATTCTTACTTCTTTCAATATTAAAAAATGTAGTCCACTTATTATACCATCTTTAATTCGATTTTATTGTTACAAAAATGTCAATTTAGGTTGCAAAAGATGTATCCGTGAGACTTCACCATGAATTGGAAAATGTGGAAGAAAAGCGAACAACAACAGAAGATGAAAATGAGAAACTAAGGCAACAGCTAATAGAAGTTGAAATTGCAAAGCAAGCGTTACAGAATGAACTGGAAAAAATGAAAGAGGTTAGTATTTGATTATTGCATGGTATACTGTATATTTTTAGCTCCAAGGACTCATGTGACTATTAAAATGATTTTAATCTTATTTTATAATTACAGGAAGATGTCTTGTTTTCACACAATCTAATAGTAAATGTATGATTTCATGCTAATAAATAAGTATCAACAAAAGAATTCTGGCCAGACCCCTTACCCTGGCCTTACATGTATGAGGTGTGACTGGTATTTCGTACTTGTGTCATCTAATCATAAGTTAATTAAATCAGTTACACATCATACCGAATACAGAGGTTGGTAAGAATATTAAGGAATGAGTCTTTGGTAACTGAGGGGAAGAAAGAATTTTGTGAAGTTACTGCTGAGTTCATAGAGCCTTAAACTTCTGGAATGGAGAAAAATACAACAGTAATTTAATGAATTCCGATCATTGCTGTAATTCTTTTTATTGAAGCCCCTGACATGATCTAATACCTAGCACCTTACCAGGGACTAATTCTGTAGCTCTTCCTGTGTGGAAAATCCCATCACATTTTAGTGCCCTTTGAAAGTATCCTGTGTTTTGAGTTGAAATCCATTTCTTTGCCTTTCAACCAGCTCATTTTAGTTGTTTCCTTCAGGGTAAAGAATCAAAATTCTCTTTCATGTTGGCAATTTGAAGATTTCTACCTTATTTATCTCTGGTCTTCTCAAAGAACAGAGTCAGGATCAAAGCAAATAATTGCTGAAGAAAGGAAAAAAGACTCTATCTAAAGTTAATTAACTACATGATAAATAGCAATTAAATTTGAATTTACATTTTTTTGAAAACTCCCTGAATATTCACACTGCTACTAATAGAAACTATTACTGAGAATCAGCAAAAGCACAAATGCATCTTCTAAACAATTACATCGTCTTAGATGCGCAAAATTCAAAAGAAATTTGTAACTTTCTACAGAATGACTGAGATATGAGGCACCTATAATTAACTGAGTTTTCTCAAAACACTACAAAAATGTATCCATTGTATAACAATTAAATCCATAGTATGAGAATATATTAATGTAAGGACTTTGTAGAGCATACCTTCAGTAGATTAACTAGTTTATATGACCTTGGTTCTACTTTGTACATTGTCCTAACTTTAAGCATTTTTAATGTGGCATATAAAGTCATTTTAATTGCATAATTCTTGTGTGTTACTGAAGAGTAACTTTGTGCTACAGTAGAACACATGAGGACTAGGAGCATTTGTGTTTCATCAATAACCGAGTGGCTTTAAATGGGTTCTAACTTCTGTTTGTCTCAATTTATTTGATTATAAATTGTGGAGACTATTTCAGGTAATTTCAGTATTTTCTGCCATAGTGTGAGATTTGTATTATGAGAGCAGCATAAATATTTTCCTGAAGCTACAAAATCAAATATGAAATGAATATGGATAAATGTATTGTTTTCAGAAATAACGTAGAGTGAAGCATGTCAAAAGTTAAACATTTCATTTCCACTAGCAAGAATTAAGTAGGTGGTTGTATGAGTTCACTATGATTACTGTAACAAAGTTCCAAAACCTTGGTGCATTAACATTCATTTATGTCCTTACACTACTGAAGAATAAATACCCCAAATTAGGGGGGTGACAGGTTTGGCTTCTTCTGAGGGTAAGCTCTGTTCCAGGCCTCTCTCCTTGGCTTGGAGACAAATGGCATCATCATCTTTATGTTCACACAGTTCTTTCCCTGTAACTACCTGTTTTCAATTTCTCCTTAAGTAAACAACAGTTAGATTGGATTAGGGCCTATTCTAATGACTTCACTTTAACTGTGCTACCTTTGTAAGATGCGACAAACAAAGTCTCATTCTGGTGGCTTGGGGATTAGGATTCCAGTATGTGAATTTGGTGGGGCAGTTGTGAGGAGTGAGGGGGGCATGCTTCAATACACAACAGTAGCTATTTAACAGTCACTTACAGGCAAGCAGGGAAAGAGAACTGTCAGTCTCATTGGGCTCTGTTTGGTGTTCCCGCATTACTTGTTTGTCTGTACAATTATTTCAACTGATTACTAGAGACAGAAATGGCTTATAATTTGATGTCATGTGAATGTTAGGTGCATACCTGAAAAGTTGTGTTGAGAAGCAATATAGATGCTTTGTGATTTTCTTCCTATTTCCAGGAAAAGGTGAAATGCTTATAGATAGTCCTTAAGCCAGAAAGATGGAACCCTCTCATCTTAAAATAAAAGTCAAAATGGTCTGCCTACAGGTAGGAAGACTAGGACTTGGAAATTCTTGCATGAGAATCACTAAAAAGATACACTTGGCATGCTTTAAGGTTCTGACTTTGGATTGGAAGAGCTATTGCAACACCCAACAGAATAGGTGTAACTGTTCTTACCAAAAGGCCATTCTCACTCTCTTTGGAGTTATAAAAAGTGAACCTCAATCCCTGGGAAAGAAATGAAATAAGAAAATATGAGCAATTTGGGATCATGTATGTAGGCTGTTAGATTTTTTTTTATTATTTGTTCACACATGTATTTTTTTATTAATTATTTTGCATTATGTGACAGTTTTTTAAATTATTTATTATTTTTAATTCATTAATTACATTGTATTATGTGACACAGTTTCATAGGTACTTGGGTTCTAGGATGTTAGATTTTAAAGTGCCTTTTTGTTACTAAAAATAGCAGCCACAGTTTGAGGAGATGCTGGGGGAAGGGATGGATAGAATGCAAAATAATGGTCTGAGGTATATGAAATATAAAAGAAAATGAAAAATCTTCCATCAGAAGTCTTCTATAATTAACCACTTGCGGTTAATCTTAGTGTTCAAAAATCTCAAAAATAGGAAGAGTAGAGACATTCAAATGAAACTTAAAGACATTCAAATGAAACTTTCGTAATGGTAGTTCTGTTACCCTACAAGAAGATAAATATTCAAATTGACCTGCAATAATGACCGAATCACTTTGTGGATAAGATCTCTGACCTTGCTCTTGGATAACTTGGAATACTTTCATTTATCCATCTGCCTTGGTTGTAAAATGGAAACATACTGAAATCAATGGTGAGTGTTAACTATATGGACTATCATCCCTTGGTCATTTTACCAATTGAGAAAAACAGAGCCAAGTCAAACTCTACATAATGAAGAAAAGAGCATAATTACAAAATAAAATCATGAACTATTAAGTATAATATGCTAGAAACTACCTTCCAGTTTCAAAATTTGAGTTTCTTATGCAGAGTCACATAAATGTTAAATAGTACCATGAGGAGCAATGGAACATCTGCCAGAGTTTGGAACCATTTACTAGGGGTTTAACTAGCTTCAAGGGTATTGACCAATTGCTCTCAGGGCTAGTGATTGCACAGTATTATGCACCTGCTCACATCCATCTGCTTATCTTCTCCCTCTGAAAGGATGGAGTATGCACCTGGGAGTAAGAAGAATTGAGTCAAGGCAGGATCGAGGTAATTAGATGTGTCTACCAGAACTGGTTGCTTGTATTGAAACAGCTAGTATTCAGCTAGCTGCAAGCCAGAGGGACCTCTCAGAATGCTGCATTCGAATCTTAATAGCATTCTTATCGAAATTATAAAACCTGGATCCCTGATAGCAATGTGCTTTCTTGCTGAAGAAAAATTTCTTTAAGGAACTTGGACAGAATGGTCTACTATTCTGCACACAAATGAGACTGAAGTTTGTATAAACCTTTTGTCATGGTAACAACCACTAGGTCTGTGAAAACCAGGATAGATTCATGAACAAATAGGATAAAATCAGGATAGAAAGGCCATTCAATACATCTTATTCTCTGTGAAGGATGCACTTTCTCTAGTCAAATTGAAGATCACGGCCCTTCATGAAGCTCATTATAGAAAGTATAATGGTATAGACATCTGAGTATAGCATTAAACTCCAAATTCGCACTCTTTGATAGACCCTTCTGAAAACATTTCAACATAGGGAGTAAGACTTGCAGTGCTTTATCTCATCATTACTCAGCATTTAATTTCTAGGTGTTATAAAAATCAAAACTGAAAATTTGAGGACATGTGTATCTTTCTTAATAATCTAAACATTGTCTTTTGATATGGCCTTCACTGCATACCTTAATAGGCCACACACAGATTTGATAGACAAAGAATTCACCATCTTTCCCAACAAGTAAACCAGTGTATTGACCAGTGACTGCTAGGAATTCTAGTATATGCATAAACCTTCTGAGATTTCTGGGGTAACACCTGTTGTGGTTCCTTCCCTGAAAGATTCTCACCACAAAAGATATAGCACATGAATTAATAAGTATTGATCTTCAGCTAAACTTCCCAACATTTGTGTTTTTGCTATTACTAAAGTTTCTTTTTAAGCCTCCTGTGATTTCTCTGATGTTTTCTTACGCTGCAAGTCTTTATGTTCCCAAGAGTGGAATGGAAATCTCTTTGAGGTCATTTGACCTGGTATTGTGACAGTTTAACTTCATGTAGAAAAGCCCCTTTTGAGCTACCTCAGCCCCTTCCCTGCAAGATTCTAAGGTGTGTGACTGTGACTTAATCAGTTTATGTGGCACCTTTAGCTTTGACTTACAAATTAATGATAACATTTTCTCTGCTCTGCCATAAGCATTCGTGGCTGTGTGAGAAAGGCCTTGTCTCCTAACACTGGCAGAAAACGGCATTTCACCTCTGTTAGCATTTAATTTAATGCGAAAAACCGTAAACTCTGATGCATTTTTTACTAAGCAAATATTAGCCATACATGAAGGATCCTTGAAAAAGATTGTGGAAAGTATAATTTAAAGGATGTTTATTTTGGTGCAAAAATTTTTGAAATCTCTCTGTAACCTTTTCACACATAGCACATTTCCATGAACTTTTCAGAGACCCCGTCATATGTACAGGAAAAAAGTTAATGTCACTACTGGAACTGGTCTTTATTTTCACTTCTGGTGAACACATAATTGAATTCCTGTTATCTCAGGAAGTTTTCACAAGAACAACAGTCTGTAAGGTCACTTGATACATAGCCCAGATTTGTTTTGGTCACTGTGACACTTGGTAGCTAGTGCAGTGCACAGCATATATGCAATTAGGCCATATTCTTCTGCAATATTGCAATGACTGTTAGTTCTTTCTTAATTCATATGGACTTTTTTCTGGCACCAGATGATGGGCTCTTTGAGAATCTTTCTATTTGTCATTACGTCCACAACAACCAGAAGACAACCTGGCACAGAGCTGACTAACAATAAGTCATATTACATGGAGACTAAATGGTAACTAAGCATGAGATTTCAGATCCTATTTTGTGAAGAGTAAGAAAAAAATGATGGAGAATCAGGGCTCTTTTCGCGACACTGAGTGTAATACAAACACAATAAGGGAGCACATGGATAACTCAAGCATCACCACACTTCCAAAGGTAGGAGTCTCTTAAGACTTTGCTACCTTGTAGAAACCCCAGTCCTTTATTTGCTTCTCTCAAAATCCAGTTACTCTCCAGAGGAAGCCCCAAGAATTTACTGAAACAGGTCTTACAGAGTTCTTGAGAAAGAGAAGGAAGAAAGACTTAAGAAGAAGAGGACAAATCTGCCAGCCTGGGTATCCACTCTGCGCTTGAGTTCTATGTGTGTTGCTGAAAAATAAATGCTGGTTAAGCTCAAGGAGTTCATGCTTAGGGAATAAGAGAAAACTGCAGCTCACATCCCTCAGAACCTTATCCAAAAAAAAAGTTCTTTAAAATTTTTAAGTTCAGGTACAAATTAGCAGTTAATTTGTCTGGAAACGTAAAGTTACTCCAAAGCTGTAGGTGTTCCGCTATCTCATAGTGCTGACTGCTGTTTACGTGGGTGCTGCTGCTGTACAAAATCCTTTTGACAATTATGCTGCTAATAGCTTCATTTTGGAAATCAAGACTCAGGGAATAATCAGACCAGGTCCAAAGGCAAATCTGTCTACCACAAACAAATTCTAAAGAAAGAAAAATGCAGGCTACCCCTTCATGGCCACTCCTGTGTTCTTCCTGACCCACAAAAGACTTGCCATCCTTAGGAAGTCAATGCTACTAAGATATCAAGTGGTGTTACCTTTGGGACTTGTGAAGGCATATGCTTCTACTGAGAGAAGACTTCCAGGTTGTCTATGAAAAAGAAGCTATTTTGTCACTGAAAGGGAATCTTTGCATAAAAAAAATAGGAACATAGAATTGGGAAAAGGTTTTTAGGCCTGTTGATTCCACCTTTTCTTTTACAAACATAAGAGATATATTAATTCTGAAGTCACTTAGCTGACTAAATGTAATACTTCTTAAAGGAAAGTAAATATTTTTATATCATTCTACTCACAAGAATCACATGAAATAATATGCGAAAAGGCTTTGCAAACAACAGAGTACAATGTCTGTTGTTGATATTAGTATGATCACAGAGCTCTAGGTTAACTTACTGAGGCTTAATCATTACAAGGAAATTTTTTTTCAAGATTATTTTATTTTTGTCGGAAAGACAGATAAACACAGAGGGGAAAAGACAGAGAAGAAGACTTCTGTCCTTTAATTCACTCCCCAAGTGGCCACAACGGCTGGAATTGAGCTGATCCAAAGCCAGTAGCCCAGAGCTTCTTCCAGGCCTCCCATGCAGGTGCAGTGTCCCAAGGTTTGGTTCATTCTCAATTGCTTTTCCAGGCCACAAGCAGGGAGATGACTGGGAAACGGGGTAAAGGGATTAGAACCGGCTCCATATGGGATCCTGACGCATGCAAGGTGATGACTTTAGCCATTAGGCTACCACACTGGGATCCAGAGGAATTTTTATATACCTGAGAGTGAAAATTCGATCTGATGTTCAGTTCCATTATATGGGCTTTATGTATATGTTTGATTTCTCTTGCCTCATCAGTGTTATTCCTGAAGCTCTTTACAAATCACTATAATATGAGACCATTTTAACATTTTATGCCATTCTAGTCTGTCTCCCACTAGGCCTTTCATTAGTTTTTATTGCTTGCTCAATCATTAGCGCGCATATGCCGAAGTCCTGTGGGATATACAATCTGTCTGCAATGTCTACCACCGCATTCATCCACAGGACTGACTATGCAGGTTTGTTTGATTAGATGTCTTCCCTAAAGAGAGATACCTTAATAGAGAAAGGAGGTTGTACTTTCATCAAAATTATTAATGGACAGAGTATTTAAACTGCTTTGTCACTTTTATTGTCTCCACAGCTAACTTCAGGTCTCTTTGAATTGAAGGACATATTTCTTTCTCTTTTTATTTCAAAGATTTATGGTTTATTTATTATCTCTTGAAACTCAGAGAGAGAGAGAGAGAGAGAGAAATCTTTCAGGTGTTCCAGAGTCACTGGTTCACCCCACAAATGCCTGCAGCAGGCAGAGCTGAGCCTGTCCAAAGTTGCGATCCAGTATTTTCCTCTGGTTCTACCACATCAGTTCAGGGACCAAGGCCTTGGGAAATCTGCTGCTGCTTCCCCCTAGATCACAAATGGAGCAGCCAGGACTTGAACTAGTGCCCATATAGGGTGCTGGCACCATAGGCAGAGGACTATCTTGCTATGCCATAGCACTGGTTCCAAGAATGTATTTCTACTAAATTCATTCTCTTTCATATACATATTGTTTCAAAATTGTGAATATATACTATGTATGTATATATGCACAATGTATGATTATCAATAAGTGCTTTGGCAAAAGAAAATTTCAAGCAACTGGATATGCTTGTGAAGGCGGCCGTCTTTAACCTTCTTAAATTGGAATTCACTGAGTTCCTTGGTTTTCCAATGTTTGTGTTACTTTTGAATAGCATGTGATTTCCATTGGTATAGAAGGACATATTTTCCAAACTGGAAATCTAGTTATATTTAACAAAGTGTTAGATTGGACAGAATTTTAATGGATATAATTATTTATTTGATGTTTCCATTATGATTCTACTTTTACATTTCATGGTCAGTTACTCTCATCTTTATCCAGATGCTAAATGACATTTGAAAATGACATTTGAACACGTCAGTTAGCTACTCTATTGACATTTTCTATTTTATCCTTACATATTTCACTTAATAGACCCATTTATCTTCAATATGATTCAATTAAGTAGTGCTTAAAAGTAAAATTTAAGAGTATTTTATATTCATCTCCTGCCTAGCTTAATTATTTCCATTTTTTCTAGCTAATTAATCATTGAGGTAAGTGGTTAATAAGATTAGCTCTTATTTTTTATTTCCTTTATAAAGTAATAGTTTCTTAACATTATAATGCCCAAGAACCCTGAACACTTGTGGGAAGACAGAGCACAACTTCTTGCTATAGTTCTATATACAAGGAGCAACTAATATGTTGATATGTAGTAGTAGTAACTGCTTCCTTGCACATGAAGGAAAGAAAATTTTTTATAGAGTTTGTGAAGTGAATCTAGTAGATTCATTTATGTAAAGGTACGGGTGAATTTAAGGTTGGATAATTATGCTGAAATGATTCTTAAAATACTACTCCTATTTACTGTTATTAATCTTAAATTGTATTTATGTTTTTGTTACACATGTGGGATTTTCACATTTCCCAATTAGCAACAATCAAAAGAGAAGTCAAAGATTAAAATGTTTCTTACTAGTTTCAAACCCCATACTACAGTTGGCTGCTTATTTGGGGGTTCTAATTTGGGCATTATGTATTCTGGACACAAATCATTTATCAAATATGTGATTTTAAATGTTTTTTATATTATTTGTCTTTTTGCTTCCATGGAAAGTTTTTAAAATCTATTTGCTTGAGAGGCAGAGAGAATAAGAAGGAGCACTCCCATCTGCTGGTTCATCCTCAAAGTGCCCTCAGCAGCTGGGGCTGAGCTAGAGTGCCAGGTTCACATCTGGGTAGCAGGAACCCAATGAGCTGAGCTATCACCCCAGCCTACCAGGATTTACGCTAGCAGAAGCTAAAGTCAGGAGCCAGGGCTGGGATGGAAACCTGGGTTCTCTCATAGAGGGTGCAGCCATCCTAAGCACTAAGACCTTTTCTGTTTCAGATAGTCAAGGTTACATATTAGACAGGTTATGTTTCTTCTTTTAATTTCACTGATGCTAATATTAAAGGAAAGTTTTCTTGGGTTCTTAGAAATAGTTCACTCTTAAGTGCTGATTTCCAGTATCCCTTTGTTTATAGTTTCATCTTTAAGGTGAATTTTGATAGTAGGCAAATGATAGCTTCATGTCCTATGGACATAGAATTCTCTCATTGTTAATAATAATATGAACAGTTTTATTTACAAAAATAATACATTAGGAAGCAAATCTGCTTCCTGCATGTCTACTTTCCATAACTTCTTTAATGTATGAGATGTTTTATCTCTCTTTGGCTCATACATATATTCCCAAACTTTTATTTATTAATAATTAGGCTACATCTTGGTCCAGATATTAAGTTGCTTTCATTATCTAAAGAGGATGCATGTGTGTGTATTCTTTAATATTATTTGAAAAGACTAAGAAATTTGTGTAGCCTAGGTTGCTTATTTTGTTTAAAGCAAATTTTAAAAACTGTATTAATTGTCCATTTATTTCATGATAACTCTCAATGACCTGGCTAATTTAATCAAACATAATACACTTCCAGTAAATGCCAAAATACCCTTTTATATAAACTATAATCACACTTATTGTACTTCATTAGCATTTGTTTTACTATCATTAGATATTTTCAAAATTGACAATTTAGTGTTCATACAAGTTTCCAAAATTATGATATTTCTTGTATCTCAGAATTCACTGCGCAATTTTTAGAAATGTTAATTTATTTGTTTATTTATTTATTGAGAGAAGAAAAACAGAGAGCGCTCTTATCTGCTGGTTCACTCTCCATATACCACAATGTGTGGAGCTGCTCAGACCAAAGCCAGAAGCTGGAAACTCAGACTAGTTCTCCCCAGTTTGTGGGCAGGGATGTAAGTGAGCCATCACCTGATGCCATCACTGATGCCTCCTAAAGCCTGCATTAGTGGAAAGCAGCAGTCAGGAACAGAGCTGGGAGTGGAACCCAGGCACACCAGTGCGGGATGTGGTTGTTCAAAGATGTGTATCAACTGCCATGTCAGTTGTGCACCCTAGACTTCACCCAGCAATTTCTAAATGTGCTTTAATTTTTAATGCAGTTACACTTAGAGCTCAACCCATTTAACAGGAACAAATTAGAAGGAAATACAAATCTACATTTGGAGATGTTACTTCTAGTTATGCAAATACATGTTTACTGTGGATAAAATATTTGGCATTAAAATAATTTAATTATTGTTACTTCAGAATTCACTAGCTAGGTTCACAGATTATAAAGGAAAGTAATCTCAGTTTAGCAGCCTTCAACTTCTAAGTCCATTTGTGTGGGCAGGGTTTCTGAGACCTTTGCATGGTATTCATCTGAGTATAATATTTTATGTGATCATTAAAGAAGCACTTATTCTGTTCTCTTTAAAGAAAAGTAATCCCACTTTGGAATTAATCTATGATTGATAATTTGGCAGACCTCCTAACAGCCCCATACCATGCTTTGAAAAGATTCTGCAATGATGAAGAGTTGCTTGCATCAGAAATTATGTCACGAGTGGCCTTGGGCCCTTGGGTCCCAGAGAAACTGAGAAAACCGAGCCCTTAGTTCCTAAGGACCTGGGAAATCTTCTCATCATTTGGTAGGAATCACACATTGGGAGGCAGGCAACTACTGACTCTAAACCCAACTTTTAAAGGGGATATTTTTACAAAGATTTTATGAACCCTAACAACCATAGTTTCCTCCCAATTCCACATCCTGTAGCTCTACTGAAACCATATCCCATTAGCAAGAGAAGATTCTATTTCTTTCCTTCCTTCGGATCTCCCATGGTCCTTAAGAACTGTTAGTCTCTCTGCAATTACATACCATATTTGATTTTTCAAGTGTCTGGCTTATCTAAATTTCGTTATACTCATCATGCAGAGTGAATTCCAATCTAAATGTCATTTGCAAACTATATGGTGGGAACAAAGCAAGAGGTGTTCCTAGACACTAGCCCAGTGTAAGGCCATTCTGCCCTGAAGAGATTACACTGATTCTCATGCAGAAAAAGACTGAAATGTTGTCAGTGGCCTAGCTTGATTGCATACTGCCTAGTTCACTTGTGAACATTCCACAACAGTGAAGAATTCATGTAATTCCATAGTCTATCTGATCTCTGTTGTGGATACTTACTTTCGAACATTGGGAAAGGATGAAGGTATCAGGAAAGTAAAACTTCTTTGGATAGTTTTATTTTAAAAAAAAAACCATAAAATAGAAACTGGTGCTAATGCATGATACACTAAGCCTCCACCTGCAGTGCCTGCATCACCACTTGGTAATCCAGCTGATTTGCTTGTGGTCTAGCTCTCGACTTATGGTCTGGGAAAGCAGCAGAGAATGGCTCAAATAGTTGGGCCTCTGCACCAACATAAAACACCAGAAGCTCCAGGCTCCTGGTTTCAGATTGGCTTAGCCCTTGCCATTGTGGCCAATTAGGGAGAGGGAGTGAGCCAGCAGATGGAAGATCTCTCTCCTTCTGTCTGTGTAGCTCTGCCCGAATTAATCTTAAAAAAAAAAATAAATAAGAGAATACAGAACATGTTTCCAGATATCTCAATTAGACATTGGAGCAAAGCTTTTAGATCAGAAGAATGACATTTTTCAACCTTAAAAGTTTGCTTTTACTTAATATTCCCTGGAAATAAGACAAAAATAAGTTTGGCAGCCTCATAGCTCAGAGTCAGGAATGACTTCAGAATTCACTAGCTAGATTCACAGATTATAAAGAAAAGTAATCTCAGTTTAGCAGCCTTCAACTTCTAAGTCCATTTGTGTGGGCAGGGTTTCTGAGACCTTTGCATGGTATTCATCAAAGTATAATATTTAATGTGATCATCAAAGAAGCACTTATTCTGTTCTCTTTAAAGAAAAGTAATCCCACTTTGGAATTAATTTATGACACAGCAAAGGACATAACTGTGACAGAAGACTTCCCTGTCAGTAGCATATTTAGGTTTCTGCCTCCATAAAACATACTTCATTATGGCAGATATATCCCTCCACCCAATACAGGTGACTCTGTGACCCTCCCCAGAAGGATATAACCATCTTCCTCGGTAATTAAAAATCCACAGTTTTTTTTTTTAAATTTTCTCCTGGTTAAAAGGAAGGAAGGAAGGAAGGAAGGAAGGAAGGAAGGAAGGAAGGAAGGAAGGAAGGAAGAAAGGAAGGAAAGATTAGAAATGAAATCTCAGTTTAAAATTGTCAATAAATTGCTTTTCCAGTATTTTGCCAAGTGGCTTCCCGGAGCATATGAACCAATAATGACATTCTTTTGTTTTTTGTTTTTTTTTTGCATTCTGTTTTTTTTTAAATTCTGAACATTTTTATTGCCAATGGGAGTTTGGAAAACCTAGTCCTTCAGTCACACATAAGAACTCTCTGGAGCAGATCCCTGTTGCTCATCTTCATGTTTCAGCTCCATAAATTGGCTTGATGCTCTTCTAAACATTATTTGTAAAATTAGTTATTGTAAAATTAATTACTTTTTGTAAAAATTAGTTATTTTCCCATAACAAAGCCATGGAAACTGAAGGAGAAGCAAAATTTCCAGAAAATAACTGTGGAAGTGGTAATGTACAAATTGGAAACTTAGGTCTGGGGAGTATTCCAAACAGGTAGCCATCATTTTCTTCCTGAAAATGGAAAATTAAGGCTCAGTTCAAAATTTAAAAATACTTCAAAAAATGCGCTGACCTAGAGCCCCAGTAATAAGATTGGTGTCAGGATGAACTTATTAATTTTTAGCTAATATTTCACACGTGGTGCTAAAAGAACACTTCCTTTTATTAAAAGAAGCATCAGCAATTTGTAACTCAAATATGAACTTTTAAAATAGCTCAAATTCATTTCATTAAACATCACTGTAAGTCAAAAATTGGCAAAAGCAGGATAGAAATTAAAAGAATAAAAATACAGTGAGCTTTATTTTATCTATATTTTATAACTCTCTTCAATTCTTTCTCTCCTTTTACATCTCTTTTTTCACTTTTCTTGTGTTTAAATAAAAGATATTTTGATTAAACACATGCAGAACTCTTTGGCCTAATATTCCTGAACTGAAAAACTTGTAAATACATTCATTACGTTTAGCTACGTAACAACCGTCCCAAATTCTAGTAACTTAAAACAAGAGCTATGCTTTTAACCTGTAATTCTTTGACCTTTTACTTGGGGTATTTTGGCATCAGTTAATCCGTGCATCAGTTAATCCGTGCATGTACTTGTGAGCAACTACCTGTTAGACATGAGACTTTGCTTCTGCGGGAAGATTGCTTGTTGGCGATGGCAATTGGAGCAACTGAGCCACGTGACTCCTCCTGGAGCTATTTGGACCAGACTTAATGGGCGCAACTGGCGTAAGAAAGACAGTGTGCAGAAGTGTACGAGATTTCTCAAGGTAGATTCAGAACTAACATGTCATGTCTCCTACCACATGTTGTTGGTCAAAGCAAGTCATAAGGCTAGCTTAGTTTAAAGAGTTGCAAAAAATCAAATCTGCCTCTTGATGAGACATTTTATAAACAGACCCACTAATGGAAAGAGGAAAATGGAGTTTGGTATACAGTTTAATATAAAAAAAAAAAACCTTACTCATTTACAAAAGTCAGAAGCTAAATATATGGCAAAACTGTTTAAAGAACGAAGGATTGATATATAGAGCAAAATACCTATAAGGTCTGGATTATTTTAGTCAACCCTTGATGACTTACATGACATGGCTGAAGACAGAGAAGGCAGCACTTTGGATAGGAGTTTGCAAGAAATTCCCTGTGGTGTGGGTGTGTGAGCAGAAAGGGGTGGGCGCAGAGGAGTGGAGTGAGAGGAGCTGAAGAGCCGGAGAAGCCACCAGGCAGTTAGGCCATCACAGACTGTCAGCAGCAAATTGCCCTTACAAAACTGTGCTGACCTCCTGAACTGATGCCGAAAATATTAGTAAAAGTGAAGTGACAAACATCAACTCATGTGTTCGAACAAGATGAGGGTTTGTAGTGTGTCTTGTGTTGAATACTTAGCAGATCCAACATTTTCTTTTTACTTTTTTATTTTTTGGTTGAAAATAATTAATTTTCTCCCAGCTTTCAGTGGCATGTTTTACGCTGACATTTTAAAATCGGTTTCTATTTCTTTTTAAAAAATCATTTGTCATCTTGTAATGTTTCCAAAACAAACCTATGTGAAAAGTAAGCCTGAAGTAGCCATTTCCAGACACAGACTGGGTGGCCAGCACTTTGAGCAGATACATCTTTGAGAAAATGGCTGTAACCACTGAGGCCCATACCAATAGCCTGCCCTTGAGGAACTCACACTCCTGAGCAAAGAAGCAAAAGAAACCCAACACACAAGTTAAGTGGTGAAAGAAACTGCAGGCATCAAAGGAGACAGGAAAACAAGGTCTGTGTAAAGGAATAAAATGGAGAGAGTGTTTGTCTCTATGTGATGTGATCTGGAAGCTTCTGTGAAGAAGAGCCTTGAATGAAGAAGTTGTGCAAGTGATTAATGAGACTGTCTGAGGGAAACCAGCAAAGGACACTGTGGTCCACAGCTGGAACATGCTTGAGGTGTGTGGGGGCCTATAGGAATACCTGTGACATCAGAGCAAAGGCATCAGGGAGGCGTGGTGGGGCGGAGGGCGTGGGGTAACAGCATTTGAGTGGGGTGAGAGTTGGTAGCGTGTTATACTCACCTGGAAGTATGGAAAGATACCTGGGCCCAACCACAGAACCTTAAGCTTCCCAGATTTAAGTCTGATGGAATCTTTATAAAACATTGCCAGGATAAACCCAAGGTGTAGTGAAGACCTGGTACCTTAGAATAACCTAAGTCTACATGTGGGTGATAGGGAAAACCACTGAAGGATTTAGCCCAGACAGGCGCCCCCTGATTTCCCTGGTTTCTACCTCTTCATCTACGTTCCCTTCAGCTTTCGAGACAGGAGGCAAACTTAGAATCTTGCTTCGACATTTAAAATGAAGAGTGAAGAATGTGGTTGTGAGCAGGACCTCCGAACACCATCCCTTCTCCCACCTCTGCCCAGCTTGCTGGGTAGGTTGGAAGGATGTGATTCATAAAGAGAATGAGGAGGAATCCTAGGGCTGAGAGACCTTCTGCCTGTCTCCTGGGACCAATTGGAGTCAGAGATTCTGCCTCTTTCATGTTCCCTCTCAGCTTCAGTCAGCAGTTCCTGGGCTTCCCTCCCAATGTTTCGTTGAGGTCACAAGTATTTGCAGATTGAGACTGTGAGACCTAGGAAATGTGTGTACCACTTCTGATAGAGACATGAAAACACTGTACGTATGGAATACATGTAAACCAGTACTCCAGGCAGCTGTGCTCTGATGGCACACATAGGGGTATGCTCGGATAAACTCTGCTTCCTGAACTGTCCTGCTCTTCCTTTGGACGAACAGTATAGTGTGGCTTTGCAGAATGAGAACTCTGAACCGGAAAACTTGCATCCTGGTCCTGATGGTCATGGAATGGCTCATCCTTTGTGTGTTTTCAATAATGGTGCCAAATTCTTAAAACTGCTATCAGATTAAATAAAAGTAAATACATAAGATGTTTGGTAAATCTATAAGATGTTTCATATTCCATATGAAAAAATCCCATATTATTGCGCCATTTGGCTCCGCATTAATAACTGTAAAGGTTTCTTTTTCTTTAATTTTAATGACAACCGGGGATCTGGCACAATGCTTCAGTGACTAAATCTTTGCTTTGCATGCGCTGAGATCCCATATGGGTGCCACTTCATGGCCCGGGTGCTCCACTTCCCACCCAGCTCCCTGCTTGTGACCTGGAAAAAGCAGTAGAAAATGGCCCAAAGCCTTGAAACCCTGCACCCATGTGGGAGACCCAACAGAAACTCCTGGCTCCTGACTTCACATCAGTTCAGCCCCAGCCATTGTGGCCACTTGGGGAGTGAACCTGTGGATGGAAGATCTTTTTCTCTGTCTCTCCTTCTCTTTGTAAATCTGCCTTTCCAATAAAAATAAGTCTTTTAAAGAATAATTTTAACAACAACATTGGAAATGTCTTGTACACAAAATATATTTAAATTGGATTTTAGGCAGATTCTTCTCTTATTTAGTGCCTGAAAACATAAAGATTCTGCAAATTACTGAGTTTGATGTAGCAGTTGATAGTTAAGACCCCTGCATCCCATATTGGACTGTCCGGGTTTAACACTCAGCTCCAGCTCTTGATTCTACTTATCTGCTATAGGAGACCCCGGGCGGTAGCATTGGTAGTTCAAGTAATTGGGTCCTTGTCATTCATGTGGGAGACATGGATTCAGCTCCAGGCTCCCAACTTTGAGGTGGTCCAACCTCAATCACTGTAGACATTTGGGGAGTGAACTAGCCAAGAAAATTCTGTCTTTCCCCACTCTGCCTCCCTGTTGAAAGCAGTAAACCAAATATTAATGGAGGAACAAAGGCAATCCCAAAATATTTTTACAACACAAACACTCCATTTTCTGTAATTGCTGTACAGACATAATTATTTTCAAAGCTCTCTGGTTCCTGACCTTCACATGAATAAAGAAAACAGTAACCTCTTTTTGGATAAGCTGAAGCTGGGAACGCAAAGAATTAAGATGTGAACAAGCTATATTCTCAACATATTTATCTAAAGAGCTATTTGAAGTGCCTACTTTGACACCTGAGATGAAAATCTGAGATTTCCTTCTAGGCACCCGTGCTGCTCGCCTTCTGAAGAGTACTACATTTAGTGCATAAAAGAACAGGACAATAAGAGAGGAAGTGAACAATTTATTGTTGGATAGGGACTGCTTGCTCTTACAATATTTCTCTAGCATTCTCTACTCATACAAATTTCTCATCTTCATTTCAGAGGAATGTGAAAATATTAAATGCTTTTTGAAAATTTCAATGTGATACTAAGGGTACCATAAACCCCAAAGGAGCCTTAAAGGCAGTGTTCCTATATCTAAGGGCAGACCTTTGTTTCAGAGCTTTATTTGAATCTAACAAGCCACCTGAGTGATATTTAAATAAATCTGAAGTGGAAAACGCCTCTTAGGGAGAAATGCCCTAGTTTTAGCATTTGTCCTTGATAATTTCAAGGTTTCAATTTAATGTTATCCACAGGATAAAATAAGTTTTTTTAGCTCCACAGGCTGACCTCAGCTATTTTTTTAGCATCTTCTACTCCATCTTTACAATGTCTCCCCATCTCTGTAAATTCTTGTTACAGAAGTCAATCAGGGGTAGGTGTTGTAGCACAGTGCACTAAACCACTGATCGTGGTGTCAGCATCCCACATAGAAGCACTGGTTCTAATCCCAGATACATCATTTCTACCACCGTTTTCTGCTAGTGTGCCTGGCAAGGCAGTGGAAGATGGCCCAGGTACTTGGTCCCCTGCCACCCATTTGGGAGACTAAGATGATGTTCCTGAGCCCTGCCGTTAACCAGGTCCAGACATGGCTATTGTGGCCATCTGGGGATTGAGCCAGTTAGGAAAGGTCTCTGTCTCTCCTTCACCAGCTTCCATTGCTGTGCCTTTCAAATAAACAAATGCATAATTTTAAAAATATACGAAGTGTCATGACATCTGGCACATAGCACATTCATTCCTCTGTGTCTAGGGCTGCTCACTAAATTTTATTTCTGTTGGAATTCTTCACATTCTTCCAAGGTCAGCCATCTAGGATGACAGCTTCTGATTCCCCAGATGGGAAATGACAGCTTCTTCCCTGGTTTTCTCAGTTCTTTGTTGATGTGTTGTCTGAGCTAATACTGTTTTAGATATTTACCTACTGTTTCAGCTACCCGCTTTCTTTTTGTCATCTTACGTAACTCTGTGGGAAAAGACTAAAATATATCTTAGTCAGATTTGTTTACCATGTGGTACCATAAGCATGCCAGGAATGTGATAAATGTCTGTGGAATGAATGAAACAAGTTACCAAACTGTCAAAAAAAACAATTTTTAAAAAAACTGGGTACATTGCCATGTAAACTTTGTGTGTCATCCTTCTATCTAATGGCCATTTGCGTTATATCTTCTATATCTTTGAATGTCTTCTATGACAATCTAATCATGATATTGCTTATTTAAACCCAACGATCAAATTGATTTTTATAGCAATAATTCAGAGATTAAATTCAAATCTTATTCAAAGATATGATGTCTGCTACCATAAATTTAACATAACTCTTCTCCTCACATTATATTACATCCTACTTACAACCTACCCATACTGATTTTTGTTCCAAATATTACTTTTCTTTTTCTTCCCTTCCCTTGCTTTCCACTGACTAGCTCATCCGCCATCAGATCCATGTTGAGCTGTTAGTCCTTTCAGGAAATCATTTCTAGCTACCTGCACCATCTCTAGCCCCCAGACCAGACTTAACCTTTCTCCTATCTATGATCAAATGTGAGAGAACTGTTAAAAAGTTTGTTTAAAAAGAGTTTGTTTTGGTGCCAAAATATTTAAACCCAAGCAGTTTTTCATAAAATGCATTCTCTATGAATTTTTCAAATACCTCTTGCAGATTACAAGAGATCAGACAGGCTTGGGTCAAGATTTGATTTATCCACTTACCAAGTAGTAACCTGAAGTCATGCAAATTTTAGCATAAATCAGAATCATTCAGAGAGCTCAGTAAGTCATGGACTGTGAAGTACTGTTTTTAGTGGGCCTAGGATGGGTCTCAAGAATTTGCTTTGCTACCAGGCAACTCTGATGGTTCTTTTCTAAGAATCACACTTGGAGAACCACCACTTTACATCATTTATTTATCCACTTCTGCTTTTCTGCCTTTGAAAACTTTGGTTAAACTTCTGTGATATAAGGCTAACAGTGTGATTTAAAATTAATTGATAGAATAAAAATAAACTGTTTGACGTGAATTAGCAGTTGAATCAATGTCAGTTCTCATTATTTTAAAAATTAACATTACTTTCTTTCCATTGTGCTGAATTCCAAACAGATGAGGCATTTGGAAAACTCATAATTTTCTCACAAGTGTCTTATCTGATGCATAAGTACACACTAAATAAAAAATTAGTGAAATTAATTCTAAGTGATAAATGGGTAAAATGCATTATATATGTGTGTATGCATGTATGAATATTATTTAGCTATGAAAAAGAATGAACTCCAGTTATTTGTAGCAAAATGGATGAAATTAAACCAGAAAGCAAAACAAAGACCACATATTCTCTCTCATATGCAAAAGCTTGCCTTTTTGTTTAACGTTTGACATGACCAGGGCTTTAGAACATGTCTCACATTAAGGTATGTGGGTTCAGGTCCCGGTTCCAGCTCATGACACCAACTTGTTAGCAAGGACTTTGGGAGGGAACAGTCGCAAATGACACAGTCCCTTAACTCAGTGGTGCTTGTTTGAGTATTATTTAGGATCAACTAATAAAATGTGAGCGACTTTACATACCAATCCAGATTTCAGGATTCTCTTGCAATAGTCCACATTCCTGCATTGCATTGTTGAACTGAAGCTACTCTGATTTCACCTGCTCCTTGGGTTGGGCCATGCCCCCTCCATTCGACTACAACTTCTGCTATTCCTTGCATATTCAGTATGTATGTGGGTGTGGGTGTGTGTTTGTAGAGATGTGTGAGGAGAGAATATTCTTCAAATTGGACATAAATCCATTGACAGTTTATCTTTTCAAGCTTATAGCAACGTAACTCCAAAATAAGAAGTTACTCCCTTGTTTTTCTTTAATAAAATGGAATATCTGCACTCATTTTTTTATTAGAATTACATAATGCCGCATTGAATCAATGGTCTAAATTTTGTCAGAATTGTTTTTCTGCATTTCTGTTTCTCATGTGATCAGAAAATCATCAGATGCGTTCTACTGTGAGATTTATCTGAGTGCAAAGTAAAAACAGATTTAAATCTATTTGCCTTGGTTTTGTCATATGAGATTAGAACTACTAAAAGCATAAATTAAATAAAATTAAAATTATAGTTCCAAAGCTAAATGTCTTCTTATTTTGTTTCAGTTATCTTTAAAAAGAAGAGGAAGCAAAGATTTGCCAAAATCTGAAAAAAGAGCTCAGCAGACTCCTCCAGAGGTATGTGGAAATACAATTACAAATAATACATTAAGCACCGCTAAATGTACATACAATTACATTTATGGTAAATAAGCTACATTTATAATCGGTGTAACGATTAGCTAAACTTCTGCAAAGCAAGGTCAAATTATACATATTAATTATATGGCTGTAGAGACAAGTGGTATAAAGTATTCAATGTAATTGATTATAAAGCCAACACTAATAGCCCCGTTATAATTGCTTTATACTGCAAGCACACTGCAGAATATCATTAGTGCTTCGTGCACTGCTGTATTGGCGATCTGTACCCCTGTTGCTAATGTTGTTCCTTCATTAATAAGGTCGGTAGGATGGTTGTTCCTATAGCATCAGTGGGGAAATAAAAGAAATGTTGTAGAAAGGCATGACAAAAGGAAGGAGAGGCCTAGAATGAAATAATTCTTTATATCAGTGACTGAAGAAGCACGAGAAAGGAAACAAAGGAATACAAATAAAGCTCAATATTCAACATGGGCTTGTTAACAATCAACATAGCCATAGCAGGATCAGCTATCTAACGCAGTGGTTAAGATGCCACTTGGGACACCCTCCCTCCATACTGGAGTGCCCAGATTCGGATTCCAGCTCATCTCCTGATTTCAGACGTCAGAGCCCTGCTAATGCACTCAGGGAGGCAGCTGCTGATGGCTCAGGTACTTGGGTTCCAACTATGCCGCATGGGACACCTGGCAGGCCATCCCAGCGCCTGACTTCAGTCCACTGCAGCTTTGGCTACTGCAGCAATTTATGAAGTGAACCAGCATTTGAAGTCCTCTCTGTCTTTAAACTAAGTAATAAATATGCCTTCTAAATAAAATAAAGAAACTTCCAAAGATTGACTCTGTGTCCAAGGTGATGGGAATCTTAACACAGAAGAGGAAATATTTAGCACAAAAGAGACACTGTGGTTCTCCAGAATAGCTTGGCTCAGTATTTACTTTTTTTTAAGATTTATTTATTTTTATTGGAAAGGCAGATATACAGAGAGGAGAAGAGAAAGAGAGAATAGTCTTCCACCTGTTGATTCACTCCCCAAGCAGTTGCAGCGGCCAGAGCTGCACTGATCCGATGCCAGGAGCCCGGAGCCTCTTCCGGCTCTCCCGCATGGGTGCAGGATCCCAAGGCTTTGGACTATCCTCTACTGCTTTCCCAGGCTACAAGCAGGGAGCTGGATGGGAAGCAGGGCCTCTGGGATACAAACTGGCGCCTGTATGGAATCCCAGCATGTGCGAAGCAAGGACTTTAGCCACTAGGCTATTGTGCTGGGCCCAGTATGCATTTTATTTATTTATTTTTTTAAATAATCTTACTTAGTTGATTAGGGTACAAAGGGTCAAGGGCTACAGGAAAGTGGGTAATCCAGTATTCATTTTTAAATGTCCAACTTGCAATCTGTGGCAGTATAAATTTAAAAAAGAAGAGCAAGGCATTTTCACATTGAATAACTTCAATGTGAATTTCAGCTACATATTCAAAATTTGAAAAGTTAATTGTAATCATGTTTTAAAGCATAGCATTGAATGTGTGTTATTTTCCCCTTTGCTTTCTCAACTTATTCTGTCTTTTGTTCATTTTTTCCCTCTTTCTGGCACAAGAATTTATAGTTGCTCCACATTTCTGAAATTTGGGAGAATCTTTTATCTAGGTCATACCTTCTTTTTCCACCTTTCTTTCTGCTCCCTAAATAAGCCCCATGCATCTCTGCTGCCAGTTTCTCCACTTGCTCTTTCTCATAGCTTTAATCGCTTTATTCTGCATAGCTTGCTGTGGGTTACTTCATGTGTTGTCATAAATACTCATCGCATACTCACCGCACTTTGTTTTAGGATTACATACTTAAATTTTAAATGAGCTTTAATTAGTGGTTTATGTTTAATCTACATTTGTCTTCCTCATGCACTTATTTAAAGGTTATTCTTTCCAATAAAATTTCCTGAACCAGGAATTCTGGACTGTTCTGATTCTAACCCCCTCCCACTCCATATGCATGTAGGCAACTTTCTGTCAAAGATATCATGTCTCTTGCGAGTTTCAAAGTGGGAACTTGGCAACTAGCAAAAGTCAAGATGCTACACAATTCAACAGTTTTTATTTCATGGACATAAAGTTGCTGAGAAATGTATAAGCATAATGTTGTGGCATTTAAAGTGTTGCTGTCATTTCAAACGTAGTTGTTTTCAGGGGATTTTGTTGCCCACCTGAAAGGTGGCATTTTTATTATAATGTGACTGATTATTACTCAAACAGCTTTGTATTTCACTTTGATCATTTATTTCGCGTCTTTGCTTTATTTCTTTACATGTTCCACTAGCAACAGAAAGGCGCTGCTTAATGAGAAACGGTATTGCACAGCAATCGAAAAGAGTAAGGTTAGGGTCTTGCTTAGGTTGAATTATCTGGAATATACCTTAGACAAGTCACTTATTCTGTAACTTTATTTGCTCATATGTAAAAGAGGTTGTAATACAGCATTGTTGTATATATTTACTAAATGTGTTGATGTATTTCATTGATTAGAATTCAATTTAGCCTCCCATAATGCCTCTCCAAGTCAAAGCCAGGCTCCGCTCACACCTTAGCAAGCTTGCGGCAGCTTTGTACTCCTCACTCACGTGCTGCTTGCACCCTCTTATGAGCAAGTTGCTCATGTACTCAAAACCACAAAACATATTGTTTTACATCCTAGAATAATTTAATCTTTCTTGCAGATTCATAGTAGTGAACATTTTCTTTTTGGTTACAATGGAGCAGAAACTCTATAAATCAAACGTACTTGGCAATTATATGTATAGCACCAATTCCAAATATATAGTAGTTAGATTATAAAATGAGGATGCAAGATACACAGAATACAAGTATTTTTTAAGATTTATTTATTTGTCGAAAGGACATAGAGAAATCTTCCCTGGCTGGTTCATTTTCAAAATGCCTGCAACAGCTAGGGCTGGGCCCAGGCGAAGTCAGGAACCAGGAGTTATAGCTGTATTTCCACAGTGGAAAGAATATGAATTCAAGGTGTTCTCTTGCATATCAGAATGCCTCTTGAAATTTAATCACTGGCCTATAAAAGGGCTGATAAGAGGACTTAGTGATAGCAGGAATGTGATGTTCAGGTTCAGCAGCCTGTCACGCTCCTGGTAGAGCTGGGAGGATGTGAGACCTACATCCTTGTCCCGACCTGCAGGACACGAGACTCAAAACCCGAGGATGGACTGGGAATGCTGGGCTGCTGGCCCAAGAAACACACGGACACACCTTTTTGGTGATAAGAGTGCTCCATGCTCTTTATTTTACTCCTTATATACCTTCTTCTCTAGGGGAGGAGGAGAAGGGGAGAGGTTTCCTTGCTACACTGAAACAGGGGAGGAACTAATCATGTATATTGAAACAAGGGAGGAACTAATCATCTATACTGAAACAGGGAGGAACTAATTATTTGAACAGGAACAAGGGTGGAGGTTCTGTTCCGCTTGCTTTGCACGGAATGTTCTAGCCATAATATCCTACTTGCTGTGGTCCTGCTTGCCCAAGGCAGGCTTTGCAATGCAACAGGCTGTCAGGTAGGCCAAGTCTAAGGCTCCTAAGTCTATGGCTCCTAACACATCCTGTTCACCATTCCATCCATCTCAACGGCTCTGGCCCCATTGGATATGTGTCGCTGGAAAAACTCATTTTTCCTGTCCCCTTCCCCACCAGAGATTACTGTTTCCCTACCAGAGTACGTCTCAAACACAGGTGAATCTCAGTGCTAGGTAAGGAAAACACTTTATTTCCCATTTTTAAACTGAGGAAACCAGTGTTTGCAGAAGTTACATGATTGACCCCAAGAAAGAGAGTTTTGGAAGATTGTCTTTGGAAAAACAAAAAAGTTCTTAAGCATAACACTTACAGCTCTCAATGAGAGTGGGTTTCCATTTTTTCTTCATTTTAGTTTAGTCTGTGACTGGGAATTGAAGATTGTCATAAGACTGTGCAGAAGGAACTTCTACAGAATCTACTCTGTTACCCTATCACCATGAAAAACCAACTTTACCCATTTCAGACTGATGGAAGTACATCTTATAATAAATGTCATATAAATGGAATTTCCATCTATCTGTCCTTGAATGGTCCATTCCAGTGTGAAGCTTTCCTCACTTAACGGTCTTGAAAACAATTTTCCTTTAAATAGGATGTTAAAACAGGTTGGTTTATGGATGGCATAGTGATCATGGAGCCAAGCATTAGTTTCAGACAAAACAACTCAAATTTGACCTTTATCCTTTGCCAATGACTAATTATGTAGCCAGAACAAGCTATTGAGAATCTTTAAATCCAGAATTTTAGTATATGCTTACTGTAAACATTAAGTAAGAACATGTGTATAAAGAACTTAACAGGGGGTGTGACTGCAGCGTAGTGGGTTAAGTCACCTCCATCCCATATTGGAGTGGCATTTCAAGTCTTGGCTGTTCAGCTTCTAATTTAGCTTCCTACTAATGTGCCAGGAAAATAGCAGACTATAACCCAGGAGCTTGGGTCTCTGTCATCATATGAGATGAGGATGGCCTTGTCGCACCCTGGCTTTGGCCTGTCCACCACTGGTCATTAAAGCTATCAGGATAGTGATCCAGTAGATGGAAGATATCTTTCCCTCTCTCCCTGCCCTCTCCGCATCACTCTGTCTTTCCCATAAAAACAAAACAAAAATAGAGAATTTTATTACCTCTGGCTTCAGAGTAAATCCATAAATAACAATGAGGGCATTTAACCATGTTTGTTTGCAAGAAATAGATCTGAAACCATTACAATTAGGGATATTCAGTCATGTGTCTTGTTAATCAAATAAAAAAAAAGTTTTGTGCAGTTACAATATAACAGGAAGTTCAGAAAGTTGGTATAAAATGAGAATTAAATGATATGTTAATGGAGAGGCATTTTGCTTGGGATGTCTGCATCCCATATCAGAATACCTGGCTTTGTGTTTCACCTGTTTCTGATCCTTCTTTCTGCTCATGCATACTCCACGAAGCAGCAGGTGAGCATTTACTCAGGTCCCTGCCACCCATGTTGGAGACTTAAGTTCCAGGATCCTGGCTTTGGTCTGACCAGCCCTGGGGTTTGCTGGCATTTAAGGAGTGAACCAACAGACCAGATATTCATTCTCTGTGTGTGTGTGTGTACCTTTCAAATAAAATGAAATTAAATGAATCAGAATATTTGAAAATAAAAGATGTTTTAAATGAAATCCATTCCTATGCCCATTGAAAAACACAATCTTTCCGCAGTCCCCACACAGAGAAGTCTGAATAGTGATGATGGCAGCTTTTCTTCCTTCATCCCGTTCCCTTTTTGCTTCCCACATGTAATGCTGCCCTACTCTTTAATTTGCCAATTAAGTTCAGTGATTTGGAGAACAAAACACAACAGCTAAGTCTGTGTCCTTGCACCTCAATGACAAGAAAAAGAAGGGATTTTTTCAGGCATCCTTCTTTATGATTTACATAAAAAAAAAATCTGTCCTTTTCTTATTCCCCAAATGAGGAGGACAATGAAGACCTGAAATGCCAGCTGCAGTTCGTTAAGGAAGAAGCTGCTTTGATGAGGAAGAAAATGGCCAAGATCGACAAAGAAAAGGACAGATTCGAACACGAGCTCCAGAAATACAGATCCTTTTACGGGGATTTGGACAGCCCTTTGCCCAAAGGAGAAGCAGGGGGTCCTCCCAGCACCAGGGAGGCGGAGCTCAAACTGCGGCTGAGGCTGGTGGAGGAAGAAGCCAACATCCTGGGCAGGAAGATCGTGGAGCTGGAAGTGGAGAACAGGGGCCTGAAGGCAGAGCTGGACGACCTGAGGGGCGATGACTTCAATGGCTCTGCCAACCCGCTCATGAGGGAGCAGAGCGAGTCCTTGTCGGAGCTGCGGCAGCACCTGCAGCTGGTAGAAGACGAAACTGAGCTGCTGCGCAGGAACGTGGCCGACCTGGAGGAGCAGAACAAGCGCATCACGGCGGAGCTCAACAAGTACAAGTACAAGTCGGGCGCCCACGAGAGTGCCCGCCACCACGACAGCGCCAAAACCGAGGCCCTGCAGGAGGAGCTGAAGGCGGCGCGCCTGCAGATCAACGAGCTCAGCGGCAAGGTCATGCAGCTGCAGTACGAGAACCGCGTGCTCATGTCTAACATGCAGCGCTACGACTTGGCTTCGCACCTGGGCATCCGCGGCAGCCCGCGTGACAGCGATGCCGAGAGCGACGCCGGCAAGAAGGAGAGCGACGACGACTCGCGGCCACCGCACCGCAAGCGCGAAGGGCCCATCGGCGGCGAGAGCGACTCGGAGGAGGTGCGCAACATCCGCTGCCTCACGCCCACCCGCTCGTTCTATCCGACGCCCGGACCCTGGCCTAAGAGCTTCTCTGACCGGCAGCAGATGAAGGACATCCGCTCGGAGGCCGAGCGCCTGGGCAAGACCATCGACCGCCTCATCGCCGACACGAGCACCATCATCACCGAGGCGCGCATCTACGTGGCCAACGGGGACCTGTTTGGACTGATGGACGAGGAGGACGACGGCAGCCGCATCCGCGAGCACGAGTTGCTGTACCGCATCAACGCACAGATGAAGGCCTTCCGCAAGGAGCTGCAGACTTTCATCGACCGCCTGGAGGTGCCCAAGTCTGCGGACGACCGCGGCTCCGAGGAACCCATATCCGTGAGTCAGGTACAGTTCTGCCTTTTGCGAGCCATGGCGATGGCGAGGCTGGCACGCGGAGCTGCAGTCCCTTGTGGGGCATCTCCGCGCACCAGCTTCCACGCCCCCCCGCCTCCCGCCTAGGGAAGTCCTTCAGTCTGTCCCTCAAGCCTGAAGTTTGAGAAACAACATCACTTAGTAAAGTAACTCTTGACCCACCTCTGTCTTCTTTCAAAGGGCAATTCATCAGTACCACCCTAAGTTTTTGAATGCAGTTGAAGGGATTTGTAACATAATGTTAGTGTTTTAGAAGGCCAAGGTTTTCATGCCGTTTTGTGAGGCGATCCAGATACAAGAAGACCCGGGTAGGAATCTGTAAACGTAGCTCTGAGGCTTTTAAGCTAAGATCCAAATTGAGTTTAAGTGCGAAATAGATGGAATATATGGATGACGACTGGTAAATATAGAAATCAGTGGTAAAGAAATACAGACATTTGTCTCATATCCTACCAAAGGCAACAGGCAGAGATGGCTCCTTTGCCGTAGGTGGATGTAGCATGATCATTCTTTATAGGAGGAAATCGGCATCGGTTCCGTGGTGGAGACCTTGCGGACTGGGGCAGGAGTGTAACACCGTAGTTTTGCAGCAATACTAATTCAAAGGGAAAAGTAATAACCATTCCAGCACAGGGTCAGCCAGCACTTTTGCTCCTCCGTGATTTGTAGAGGCACAGCAGATGAATCGGACTCAGCTGCATTGGTCAGGTATGTGAACACTTGAAGACCAATGCGTTTTTGCAGAGTAATCCCCACCAGAGGTCATTGATGAAAAGACACAGGCAGTGCTGTCCCCCTCTGGCAAGCCTGCTATCCCGTATCCTTTGGCGAGCCCACAAAACTAAGATACATGCATGGCTTCTAAGACCCGCAAGACTGTTCTCTAGAGACACCAACTTAACGCACGGAAGCATGACCTGAAGCTAAATGCCTGATGATCACAGCCAGAAAAACCGCAACCCTGTCGCTTATTTAGGGTGCATGTAGCTTCGCTTTGCTATAACAGAAGAAAATGGTTTTATGATGAAGCTTATATTTTGAAATATCAAGGTTTATTTTTTCTTATTTATTATAGCAAATAATTGGTTTTTAGTTTCCTTGTTGCAGACGTTTGAATACTGTTTTGAGCATGTGGTTTTTGAGTTATACCTTCATGGAAAAAGTAGAAATCAGAGTGAAAGAAAGCCCTGTAAGTAATAGTAGGCTTTCATATTTTGTAAGTACAGGCATAATGGGGGTATCTTCATGAATATTTACATGTGTTGATACGAATTTTACATTTTTAAATTATTAATTAACTCTTTTCTTTGTTTTTGCATTTACCTTCCCAGATGTTCCAGCCTATCATTTTACTTATTCTCATTCTTGTATTATTTTCATCACTTTCTTACACAACAATATTTAAACTTGTCTTCCTTTTTACACTATTTTTTGTACTGTAAATCTTTCATCATTTGTCATTCATTGTAGTATTTTCAGTTTGTTTATTTTGTTCACCCTTCAAGAAAAGAAACAGAATTTCTGTAGTAACCAATGCTCTAAAAACACTGAAGACTGCTTATTTCTTTAAAAAGATCCAACTTATCATCCCACTACAAATTCAATCAGAAGCTCTGGGACTAAATATTTCAGGTAAGAAAGTAAGTGTGACCTTATTTGTGGTATAAATCAATGTAATTTTTTGGCTCCTTTTTATGCATCTTGGTTTATGCTCTTCTTAATAAATAATTGCCAGATTGCCTTTGAAAATAATTACTCCTGAGTGGCCATTTGGATAATTCAAAAACCGAATAGCTGTAAGTTCATTATATTTCTAAATATTGAAGAAATTATTAAGTACATTTGTTGGGTTTCATAAGACAAAAAAGATAACTTTGACACCCGGTGAGTATCTGCAAAGATTAAAGTGAATAAATGGGATGCGACGCTCATGGAAGCAAAGAATGCATTGTGATGTTGATTTGCTCTGTCTAGAAAGATGTAGTTGCAAGCTTAAGAGTGGATTGGGTCCTAGTTTGCTAAGAAAATAATGATCCCTCCCCTACTGTAGCTGACCAGCTTCCTACCCCCACAGCCATTTGTATATTTTTTATGTCTGTTGCTTGGAGTCCTGTCCTCTGTTATAAACTGCTGCACAGAGCAGGACATACATGTGCATTATTTCAGGTAAGAGAAACAGACAGTCATTCCCCAACAATTCATTAAATCACAGGCTGAGACCATAAGCTTCCTTCCAGTGGGAGAACTCCCTGGATATAAGCCTAGTGAGCACTCCCCATCCCCGCTTCTTCCTCACACATAAAGTGGCCTAGATAAACATCATGCATACAAAGTCCCCACTCTTTGATAGTTTCCCAGTAGAATCTGGGAATGTACCAGAAATCCCAGAAATCCAGCACTAGCTCAAGTCATATACAATGTGTGTTTAAATACTCTTGAGTTGATTGGTTGGTAGAAAAAATATATGACATAGTTAAGTATGTTACACCTCAGCAAAAAAAGAATAATATGCTTAAAAACTTGGTCTTGTGATGAAATTTGACACTGATAATGACTTTTTAAATCTCAGAAATAGGATTGCAAAGAGGTATGATTCATTTATACACACATAACCCCATAGGGTCATTTCTCTGAGTGTTAAGATAACAAAACCAAAAAAAAAAAAGGAAAAGAAAACCTCACTTCACAATAATTGAAGAGATCAATGTAAAATACCTGTTTTTACTCTCTGTAGTTTGTTTTGTTTTGGGTTTGGAGTTTTGTTTTGGACTTTCTTGGAGGAAGGAGAGACCTAGAGTAAGGAGTGGTTAAACCAAAGTTAACAGTTGTCAATATGTACTTTTGGGTTTTTGTCCTGGAGAATCGAAGGGTTAGGTGAAGCTTCATGACAAAAAAGAATAATACAATATAAATGATCAGTTTAATCAATTATTGTTTGATTACTATTAAAATGTTTATGTAAAAAATATCTCAAGGATAGCAGCAGCTTCCCAAACCAAAACTTTTGGATCTTTGCTAAAACTTGAAACTGTTGTCTCAAAGGGACTGAAGCACACACGGCTGGGATTTATGTGAAATCTATGCCTGCAGAGCCAGGCATACTCAGCCAGGCAGGAATCTCACCTGCCAAAGGAACACTTTGAGGAATATGGAAGTGTTTCAGGGTTTGACAATGACACTGGAGCCTTTCTGCCATTTAGAGGGGAGGCATCAGGTCTTCAAGCTCACTATAGTGCCTCATGATAAATCACTGGCCTGCCCAGATTGCCAACTGTCTTTAGGAAGAAATATAGTATCCAGCATACTTACACCCTTCAGAACTATTGTGTATCTTTACCATGTGTGGCTTTGAGAAACTGATTTAGGAATTTAAGCTTTCTTTATCACAAGAGGAATTGAGAACTAAATATCTAGATGAGAAGTTCTTAAACCTTGCTTCAAATCACAACACCCGAGATATCAGTTGCCCAGGGTCAGGTCTAGTCATTCAGATCTCTGAATCTTCTTCAGATGGGGACTGCTCAGTTCTTGTACAGCCTTTACCAAAAGACTGCTAATGATTAAATGGTTCTCTTCCCACAATGGTAGCACTGTGGAAAAGCTCTACTCCAATTAATACAAGTTCTTAAAACTAAAGGAATCATAATACAAGTAAAATAATACTTAGTATAAAGGAGAACCAAAAAGAACAGTATTTTTCAAGGTCATGTACACACCCATAGATCAGGCATACAAGTACCCTAAATGAAAGCCTCAGACTGGTCCCACGTTGATCTAACTTGCTGGTACAGTAAAATCCGTAAGGATTTCTAGATGGAATAACATCAAAACCATTTGTATGAAGTTGGAGTGTTGGGGTGAATCTATCTCAGATCATTTATGGCCTGGCTAAGGAAGTAGAGCTGTCTGTGGTAACTAAAGCACTGACCTCTTCTTTAGCTCTGTCTTTAGGATTCATGGTCAGCCTAGATGTTAGGGGTTTTAACCTTACCTGAGAATGCCGAAGAGATTGATTTTAGAGATCAGGAGAATCTGAGCCCCATCCAGCCCTCCATGTATGGAACACTCATATGATATTTGGGAAGGAGAAAGTAAAATGAAACAGTACAAACTTGACTGCTGCTCACAGACTGAGAGGAAGGAGGGAGTTGGGAAGGAGGGAAGTTGATGAGGCAGTTGAATCCCAGAGAAACTCTGCATGCTTGGGTGTCTGACTCTCCCCCAGCACACCCACACCTGCCATCACTCACACTGTGCTGCATCATGAGAAATGCACGCAGGAGCAGGGCATGGAGACCTTCCTCAATCTTTGAAGACATGCTGGGGCCAGGAGAGAAGTGTGTCTCTTGCATACTGGAGAAGAAAGACTTGGGGAAAAAAAGTTAACAAAAAGATGGTGTTCAAGACCTTAGTGGCCCTGCCTGACTCCTTCCCTCCCCTTTGAGCATAATGTTTGTATTACTTGGTTGCATTAAGCTAGTTTTCAAAGAACACCCATGCTTCTTTGTTCAGCAAGAGCAAAGTGCCCTGATTATTGAGACAAGGTTTTTTTTTTCCCTGTTTGCACCATGGTAGCTGTGCTGTTTAAATATCATAGAAAAATAAACTAAAAAATGTGTTACTGGAAAAAAAAAACCCTTTCATGAATGCATTTGGGCAAAGGAAAGAATGTCTTTGCCAAATGGGCTTAGATTTAAGAATAACATCATTCAGTTGGCTATTTTTAAGCATGTCTCAAACTCATAAAACAAAGAAAAATTCTCTGCTGGGCTTGGAATTTGTATGGCCTGCCATCTCCCAATCATCGTTTCAGTTCTACGGTAGACTGGGATATGGTGATTCTGTCAGCTTCCAGTAAAGTTTGGAACTTCAGTTTGTAGCCCAGCCAACTATTCCTACAGTATTTGTAGCTACATACCACAGCTCAGTTTCATCTAGTACAGGCACAATTTTGGACAGATGCCTGAACTGAGTTTAGGAGTTTAGAGGTTGAAGAGAAAGTGGTGGAGTTATCAGATCAGAAAGTGAGAAAAGCTGATTCTGTTGGACTGTGATTTAGTTTGAAAATATACATGAAGACATGATCACCTAAACCATAACTATAAAGCTATTAGTTCTAATGAAAAAAAAAAGTGTAGCTCTGTCTTTAATTTTTATCTTAGTAAGTAAAACTATTGTATTTACATTTTGGTGCAAATCACATTTCTATAATAGATTGTTACAGTCTCAGTCACCTGAGCTTGTGGAATTTCAGAGGGAAACACATAAAAAATAGAAATAGTTATGGCCCAAGCACAATTGAAAATCCTTTCTATTATCAGTGATAAATGTGGGCACATCCTAAGAGTGCATTTGCATTTATCACAAGGGAGAGCAGAAAGTGCTGAAGGCTGTTTTACATATTGCTCTTTCTGAAATTGTGTGCAAAATTCGGGAATCGCTAATGGTGCTTTCCAAGTAATTACATTAATCCAAATTCCTCCACACCTTCTGGTCTTGAAGGTGTGCTTGTTTTCTCGTCTGTGGCATCCCTGTTCTGTGATTGCTTAGTGAGGTTGTGGATAATTTTTTAAAATCCTTTGAGGAACACCTTTTGAGTGAAGAAGTGGAAAATGCACAATCAGCAAGGTTGACACTGACAGCTATAAATAGAACTAGAAATTTCCACCTTACTGCTGAGTGGTTAAGCCACACAGCGGTATCCCGCAGGACAATATTATCTTATCTCATATCTGGGATGTTTATGTTGTAAATTTATTGATACTCCGTGATCATTCAGTTGCTGTGCTACAAGAATAAAAATTGTGATTCATAGTTGTGCTTTATGGTAGCTGTTTTTCAAAATAGGCTACCATCAAAACTAATTTCTGAGAATGAAATTGTGCTTTTATGAAGTCCTAAAATTTACTGTTATCGAAGAATAAGGATACATATACTTATAATCAATAGTATTTATCCTTTTCATTGTTTATGAAATTTAGTTGACATTCATAAAAGAATTTCAATGTTATCTAGACTCAAAGTCCTACATAAGATATTTAAAACTCAGATTGTAAAGTTTCACTTTTGTTTTGATTATTTTTCTTTATGGACTTTTTTGCTTATTATTTATGGGATTTTTCATTTCCTCCATTTATGAGCTCATGATTAAAACTTTGTTGCCAGAGTTTCACCTGTTTACTCAAACTGAAAAGTAAAAACAACTTTTACTTAACTAGATAATCTTTTTTAAAAAGATTTATTTTTTTATTGCAAAGTCATATAGAAAGGAGGAAAGACAGAGAGGAAGATCTTCCGTCCAATGATTCACTTCCCCAAGTGAGCGCAACGGCCAGAGCTGCACTGATTTGAAGCCAGGAACCTCTTCCAGGTCTCCCAAGTGGGTTCAGGGTCCCAAGGCTTTGGGCCTTCTTCGACTGCTTTCCCAGGCCACAAGCAGGGAGCTGGATGGAAAGAGGAGCTGCCAGGATTAGAACCAGCGTCCATATGGGATCTTGGCGTTTTCAAGGCAAGGACTTAAGCCGCTAGGCCACCACGCTGGGCCCACTAGATAGTCTTTTAATTCCTTAATGTAGGTTTAATTATTTGTGGCGATTATATATTGACAGAATTCACTACGTGTGGTTACATATCACTGTTTACATTCAGTGGCATATTGTATGGGAGAGTTTGTGGTTGTGAGCTTCAGTCCTTTAGCACGGTCTATTTTACAATTGTGTGTTGCATTGGTAGCCTTAAAAACAATCATCATTACATTTAAAAATATATATAACTTTAAATTTTTGTCTACAAAAATAAGCATTGTACTAATTTTAACACTAGAATGCTTCAGAAAAGAGTAGAACCCTGATTTGACAAAGTGGCACACCACCTCTATGTATTCAAAAAAGTCACAGTTTTCTTGACCATTTGGACAGATTTAATTTCCTGCATACTATGGAGATGCAGTTATGGAAATTACTGAATCTGAAAAGTGTCGTTGCTATGTTTTGTTTTGTGGTTTTTGTTGTTGTTGTTCAGTCTCTTCTGAATGGTTTGAGCTGAGCTGTTCATACAAGGAACACTAAGACAGTTCATAGAAAAACACACCAAGAAAATACCATACAGCGCTGGCAATATGGAACAGTAGATGTGGTATAATTGGCTAAATCATTGCTTATAATGCCCACGGCTCATATCAGAGTGAGTGGGATCAAGTCATAACCCTACTTCCAACCCAGTTTCCTGCTGATGTGCCTGGGAGGCATCAGATGATGTCACAAGTGCTTAGGCCCCTGACATCTACGTGAAAGACTATATCCTGCCTTCAGCTTGGTCAAGCCCTGGCTTTGAGGACATTTGGGGAATGAACCATTGGATGGAAGGTCTCTCTCTGTCTCTCTGTATCTAAGTAAGTGTAAATCTATTGAAAAAAGAATTATTCAGTTTTTACTGAAGCATTATGCATAGATTTCAAAAAGCTTTTGCATTAAAATAAATGTGATTTTAATTATGTTTTCTGTTAACATTTTAAAAAGTAATTGATATAATCTTTGTTAACAAACAATGAGTAAGTGATGATTCCAGGATGGTAAACAACATTGTCCTTTTCTGCGATTGTTTGATATGGTGTACATTTCAAGTCAACCCTTTCAATTCAAATAAAAATACATGATTTCAACTATGTATACAAGCGTGAAAGAGCATGTGAGGCATAGAATGAAGTTCATTAGTTTATCTACTTGTAACAAATAACTCAATAAGTGATTTTAAGAGCTCTTTTCCTCAATATCTTCTATAGTCACTTGTGAAAGTCTGAAAACCAGTTTAGTTTGTTGTTCAGAATTCCTTTCCTTTTAACTAAACATCCATAGCTTTTTAATATTTTATGGAATTGCCTTTGTATCATTAACTCCTTCATGGATTAAAATATAGTTGGGCTGCTTAAAAAATAGAACAGCCCATGTATTGTACTAGATCAGTCTTTTAGAACTTTGGAGTGGTATTTTCAACATGGCAGGTTACCAAAATTAATTTATTCTGAATAATAGGTGATTTCTAGGAGTAACGTTTATATTCTGAGGCTTCAGGGGCTGCGGCATAAGGGGTTCGAGCATTATTGTAACATGCTTAGGCTACATATGGTGGAAAATGCTATAGTGAAGGCAACAAACATGGGCAGTTATAAGAAAGTGACAGTCCCGCAGCCTTGGACATCACAAATGTTGGTCTGAGAAAATCCTCACCGAAGTAAAACTCATGCCCCTGGTTACACTTCCCACTTTAGAGGGAAAGCAACTGATTCAATAGTAGCTGTTTATTGAAAGTTGTTGATATTTGTAAAAAGCAGGGGGATTCAACATATTCGGGTGGGCTTAAAAATAGTTGGATATGAAGCAGTGATATTGTGGGAATCGTAGCATGCAGAGTGCATCAACAACAGAATATAGTAGAAAGATACAATTGCTTTTTGGGATACACAAAATGCTTACACTGCTTCATTACTGCAATGAAATGTCTTTTGTTCTATACAGTGCCACAGTCTTGCAGCTCTGTTCCCATCCTCTTTTTCTTTGTGGGTTGTTGGGATATTCCTCAGCAAAGCAGCCATCAGGACCTTGTGTTTACAACCTCACATGGACTTACTGAGGGATTTTTAGCACTGCAGAATGGGTCTTTGAAATTCCTGCGATTAGAGTGGGCCTATAGGCTATGCTGAAGTGTGACTAAGGGCTTCCCTTTCTGACCACAGTTCCAGATCCTTTACTGCAGCCTTCACACATTATGGTGCCTCGTCTCTTCCCTTTTTTCCCCTTCCTTTTCCTTCCTTTTGTAAATTTTATTTATTATTATTGGAAAGGCAAGTTTGCAGAAAGGATGAAATACAGAGGTTCACTGGTTCACTCCCCAAGTGGCTGCAACAGCTGGAGCTGAGCCAATCCGAAGCCAGGAGCCAAGAACTTCTTCTAGGTCTCCCATGTGGGTGCAGGGTCCCAAGGCTTTAGGCCATCCTCTGGTGCTTTTCCAGGCCACAGGCATGGAGCTGGATGGGAAGCAGGGCCATTGGGACAGAAACCAACACCCATATGTATCCTGTTGCATGTAGGACGAGGATTTAGCCACTGGCCCATCATGCCGAACCTGGAACCACATTTCTTTTCACCCAGCACCAAGTACTCCAAATCTGTCATCCATGTATTTCCTCTCTCATATCTTTTCCCACTCCTTGACTCGCAGAAAGAATATATACTATCATTGAGCTCTAATCAAAACTTTCCTATATTGTTTTTGCTTGATGTCATTTCCTTTATGCCAAGGTATGACTGGTCAGTGATTGCTTCCTCCTTAAATGGCACTCTAGTAGGCAACTACAGGAAACACAGCACTTTCACCTGGTAGTAAGATATCTAATGTTTTCTAGCAAAAGATGTAGGTGGGATAGCAACTCCCAGGGTTTTGTGGATTAATTCCTGTAACCTTCTCATTATTCTCACTAAATGGCCTCGTAACCATGTTTTTCTGCTGGAACTCCTTAGCACACAGAAGTAACTCAGGCTGGCCCTCTCGTGGTGGATGAGCACTTCAACACTCCAAGGGCTCTTTCTCCCCCGCCCTCGCTTAAAAAAAAAAAGCACTAGAACAGCCCTCCTTGCTCTTTTATTGTCCTCATGATCAACACCTCTCAAGTTGAGAGTGTGTAAATAATAAAACAAGAGGCTAAAAACAAATTTGAAAAATAGAAGCAAAGTTAGCCTCTATTTTCAAAGAGGCCAAGCTCAAACATGTTATTGTTTTGTTCAGAAACTGGATCGCCTCTTAAGAACAGATAGTTCAAAACTGCCTCGTTTGAATATTTCTGTCATCTGGTAATGGCCTTCACACAAGCCCCGTGACGGATCCGGCTGGCTGAAAAGTCTGTTACCAAGTTACCAGAGCCAAAACCTTAAATTCTGGGGGAAAATATCTAGCCCTGGTAAAATAGTATATTTGCTACAATATGCTTATTAAATATGTAACTTGCATGGGTGATTAACACTCTCACTGGGACACTTAACCACTGTGTACTGTATAAGCTTAGAAGTAACACAATGATAGCTTAATAACACATGGTTGAAAACTTGCTCTTGTAGGTTTGAAATGACATAGAACCCACTGTGACAGCACCAGGTCTGGTACTTTCTGAGAATTCAGAAGGCTGGACCTCACACCATCACTAGGTAGTCTGATTTGAAAAGTAGGAAAAGGTTCCAGCTTTACCAATTCTTAAGAAATAGGATTTCTTGTGTGAACACATGTGCTGAGAGTAACACAGAACATTAAATTGTACTTCCCTGAGTGGCACGCTAAGGATGCGTCAGGAGAGCATGTCCAAATTCATTGGCAGGTTTGTTTTCAAGGCTCCGGGATACGCAGAACATGAATTCACAGTCAGTGTGGGCCCCATTTCAGAGAATCTTTAGTGTGGACTGAATTTGCTGAGGGCAAGGATTTGTCTTATTCTTTGAATTCTTGTGGTCTAACTGGCACAAAATTTGTGGTGATCAAAAATGCTTCTTAAATGAAAAATAAAAGTCTCCAAGACTTCTTCGTAAGAATTGAGAATAATATCAGGCTTGTGAATTCTGCTAAACAACTGAGAACTTAGATATCTCAAGGTGTTTTTTTTTTTAATTGCCAAAGGCAAAATGTGTCCCCCTCGACAGCCCCTTAACATGCCTAGAATGCTTTCAGCTTTCCAGCAGTTATTCCCTTTCTCGGGCTTTTCCATCTCAATGAATAAAGAAGCCTGATACTCCTTGGACTGCTAAATGTGCCGAAAAGGTAATGGTTGAAGTGGCTGAAAAAATATATAAGCAAATATAAGCAAGAAGTGAGAAGCTACCCAGTCTCTTAAAAAAAAAAAAAGCATTTTCTCCATTAGAATAACTCTCCACAGATAAAAACACTATACTATAGTTCCAAAGCACTATACTATAGTATATGTATGGGCACACTAAAGACCACATTGCTGTGTTTATTCCAAGATTTTTTTTTTCAACTGCCAAGCTAGAATATACAGCCCCTCTTCTGGGCTCAGAACACTGAATTAAAATTTCACAAAGCCAGAAACCAGTCTCTCATGCTCTTTCCTGGCTAATACTGTTATCTCTCACTGTGAGCCCCTTCTCTTGAATAGCTTGCGATTTAGAATGTCCACACACTCCACTAGGAATGAGAAGACCTGTATTCTATTCTCAGCAAGACCAGCAAGTGGCTATGTGACCTTGGGCAGACGACTTAACCTCCGGGGCCTCTTCCCTCTGCTGTAAAATGAGAAGGTTACTAGATGACTTCAGAGGCTCTTTCTGGATCTAAAATCTATAAGTCTGGAAACACCTGCTCATGACATTTATTCTCTCAGTATCACGCTTTTGCCATTTCCAATTTTTCTACTTTGTGGCTTGATCTTATTGTTAGTATTGATTTTTTTTCATATCTTCTCTAGAATTTTCTTTTGTTACTGATCAAAACCTGATGTCTTTGACATTTATTTGCCATTACCTATTATGATATGTGCTTCCTTACATACATACTGGTTACACAGTGAAATAAAATTTTCATGTCATCAGATATGCATAGTATAGTTCTTTACAAATCAGAGTAGTAATGTTGGTCAGTTTAATAGTTGAAGTCATAAATGTTCAAATAGTTTAAAAGTAAACCTAAATACATTACAAATTGCATTTTTGCATAGATTTTCAACCATTCTGATACCTGTTTGAAAAATTAAGGCAGTTCATAATGTCTGAATATCACTGCAGGGTTATATGCGTAAACAGCAGACTTGTTGAGTCAACTTGCTACCTTTACATAACCCCAAGAACTGTTATCAAAACAGAGTATTCCATCCAGGGTCATGAGGGTGAAAAAAAAAAAAAACAATAAAAAAAATAGAGTATTCTTAGAACTTTTTAAAACATAGACTCAAAAGTATGATAAATACTTGTTGCCCTTGTATATAATTGAAATCTATTTGGGGCATGTAATATGGTCTAAAGATCACAGATAAAATATAAAAATTATTCAAATTACTGCATGCAATATGGAAATTATTGATAAATATGAGTGTACGTGATAAACGTTCAGTGAATTTATTCTCAGCATCTAGTTTTTGGTGCTATGTGCAACTTAAGGTCTGCTTTACTGTTCCAAAAACTAGATGAAGCACCTACAATGAACAATTACTAGGCTATCCAAGGACAAGTGCACCGAATAGATAATATGAACTATGATCCAGCCTAACATAATTTAGTCACAAACCATCTGAATTCCTGATAGGATTTTCAAAGGGATCTTAATTTGATTTACGAAAGATGTACAGAGATTAGCATGTTCATAGTAAAGGAGAAAGCAGAGGAACCAATGTTATCAAACATATTGATGCCTTGGTCAACTCCCTCCTTCACTCTCTCAAAATCTTCCTCCTGTTCTCTAAAGATAGAGGTCGACATGAGCTAACAATTAATTTGTTTCCAGCAGTAGACACACCGGGACATACACAGACACACACACAAATATATCCTCTCTCATTACTGAAGTATATATAATCATCCATTAAGGAACAAACAAAGGCTTCCAGATCTTGAAATCTTAAATATCTGTGACATAATTCCAAGTCTCCAATTAGGCAAACTCTTTGTAAGCCCTACTCATATACATGGATGCATTTCTATGAACCTTGGCAATATCTTTTGCCTTTGTGAGTCGATTTTATCAGGAAGATCAAGTTAATAATATTTACAGACACGGTTGCTATGAGAGTATGCTGAGATGAAAGATCTATTTGACTTTCTTAGCACAGCCCTGCCAGGAGTTAGCCCTCTATGAATAATTGCTGTTGTTATGATGTTGTTTTTACTTCTTTTGAGATTATGATGTAAAGCTTTTTAAACACAGGGTAAGAATTTCATTCAATCTGACCACGTGTATTCAGATTCAGGTACAAGCAGGTTACTGCTATTTAACTTGTGAGCTCCCCAAGAATTATTTTTCTGGAAGTAGATGAAAACAAAAAGGAAGTGAATAAACATGTGATGCTTTAAATATCACACCAAAGAAGCTCTTAGGACTTGAGGCTATGACCTTATTATTCCAAGTTTAGCATAGCTTATTTGCTGATATTACTCTAGAAACTTCTTAACTAAATTAAACCAGACACGAGATTCAAGTGTGTCCCTAGCCACAAAAGTCCTGGAAATATCAATGGTGAAGCAAAAACTCTGATTTAACAGGCTTTTCTTTATGTTTGGGATGCTGCACACCTCATGGCAAACAAGCGTGTAGGCATGTCATCATTTTCTTTCCCTCATCCTTTTCATTGGACTCTTAGTTCTTCTATCATTAAAACTTTACCAGAATGGTCATATGGGCAGGATGCCATTACAGAATCACAAGTGTCATGAGGCTGAAATTCGTATATGACCCACTTTTATTTTAAAACAAAAGTTCAGTAACTTTTCAAAAGACTTTGGAGATCATATCTACGGGGTTTTTTTTTATTATGTTTTTACTATCTATGCTGCTTTGCCACATCCAGGCGCAAACTTTTAAAGGCACTGAGAAGTGCATTCTGACAGCCCTGAGAAGGAAAGGGAGAAAGGCAGGCAAGGAGGCAAATGTTACGTATAAAAATGAGTTTACTTTTCCTAATAAAAGAAATCTGAAATTGGCCATTGTCTTTGTGTGATGCTAACAATCAGCACTTTTGGCGAGTTTCAGAACACTGGCCTCCATTACAAAAGCTAAAAATGTCCTGGCCCAGGAGTTGTTTACCCAGTATACGAGTTGCTCTAAAGTTACAGAGCTCTGGTTGGAAGAGGTGGCCTGAAGGCCGCCTCCGAGTAACTGACGTCACATTAGTCTCAGCTGCTGCTGTGACAGTGAGCTGAGTAGCAATCTGACTTGTGAAAACGCTGGAAGTTTCAAAGGGACTTGTCAGTGCTGCTCTGTGGAATGGCTGGACTTACTTTGCATTCCCTTATCTCATAAAGAATGAAGACGTTCCAAACTGAAATTTTTCTCTTTAAGACAACTGTTTCTCCACTCTTTCCTTTCATTGCAAGACTGGCCGGTAGTCAAGCATCCATAGGATAGCTCCTTGGTGCAAAAAGGTAGGTTTGTTTATAGCAAATCTGAAAGCAAGTGAGTAATTATCGGCAAGATGCAGAGGGCTGCTGCTGGCTAACTTTGAATTGTAGCTATTGTTTCAGTGCAGTGTCATTTCAGCATCTGTGCTGGTGTGTGTGTCTGGGCTGAATAACAGTGGGCGGGGTACATAACGGATTGTCCTGACAGGGGAAAAGAGGCTGTTCAGCTGCTGCGGGTGGTTTTGCCGACCCTGGATTGCGAGTGCCATGTGCCCTCTGAAACTGTGTTTTCAACTAACACTTCTCAGTCCTATGAAAAGCACTCTATCCCCCATTGTATTTCACGAAACATGCTGAAAAAGCACTAAAACCAAATTAGATTTCTCCCCCCTCTTTACCCTGTAATGAAATGAAATCAGGCTGGTGTTTGGAAAGATGAATTTAAAAGTGAACAATACCATGTGGCAAATGACTGCAATCTGTTAATTAGCTTAAATGATGCAAGTGATTTGCAGTAGCCTAGAGAAAACTGGGGAGTTTTGGAGGCTGACAGTACTTCAGATAGGTTTAGGCATGGGAATTTCTAATCCCTCAACGTCAATTAGAAGTGAAACTTCTTTGGGTCAAATGTGAGATTGGAAGTACCTACGGTATGTGGCACTCTTATTGTATATGGAACCTTTTATATGCAAAAAATCTTCAATTGTATAAAAAGTGAAATGTTTAGGAAAATAAGAACTATGAGAGGAAGAAATAACTATTCTGGGGAAAATAAAGAAGTAATGATTGACTGATCTCCAAACAATGTTTATTTTGGTTGACTGAAACTCACTATCAGTGGATGAGATGAGATGAAGAAGAATGAACTGGTAATGACTAAAGTGTAGCAAGAATGAAGTACCCCTTGGATAAAGAAGGGTTGCCGCGAGCAAGCTGCAAAGTCAGACCAGTTTGGGGGGATCAAACGTACTTATTGCAAGACCCCTGTATTACTCTTGAGTTTTTCTCATTGATAGGGCTGGAAGGTTATCAGAAGTATTTGCTTCCCATCATCACATTAATACAACTTTTTAACAATTCTGGCTTGTCCACTCCAAGAAGGGAAGTGTGTTAAAAGGGATTATGTAATGCTGGCTTAGTTGTTCAGGAAAACGTGTGTGTGACTAAGTCATGCAGCACACTCTGACCTTTCACATTTGCACTAATGAACTTTTATTCTGAATGAGATTCTGGAAGAAGTGAAATGAAACTGAGAGCCAAGGAGATATGAGGAGGGGAATACAGACAGCAGGGATCCTTCCTTCTCTCCCACACAGATGCCAAAATCTGTGGGAGGAAAACAGTGGCAACTAGGACAAAGAAAACTTTGATATTTGAAGGCCAGAGCAGTGAAACTTGAGTCTTTAAATCTGCTAACCCCCTTTGACCCATAACTTCTCATGACAAGAATGTTCTGTCCCTACAAAGTTATCAGGTCGATTTGATTTGTTTAAATATTTATATTAGGTTTATAACAAAAGCGATTTCATGTTAAATGTACTCAAACACTAGCAAACAATAAGGATTTATTCCCTGATGATTTAACTTGACATGTTATCCTTAACACAGTTAAAAAGTACTGACCACAAGGGAAAACCATGGACAGTGTGAGAGTTCATTTGAGCAGTTGTACTTCTACCAATTTATTACTTAAATGAAATAAAAATGATTCATTTTATTACGGACATGGGGAGAGGGATAGATGATGAAAAGGAAGGAGCAGAAGGAAAGACAAAAAAAAAAAAAGAAAAAAGGTATCTGTGATGCAATCATTGTGACCCTAATCAGTGTTGAGATACATTGCTTAAGCATTCTCTCTCTCTACTTCACTTAATCATTGAAACTACATGCCGTCACTCTCTGTTTTTAAAGGAAGAAGCAATATATTCAGCCATATTATGCTTGATATTTAGGTTTATGACAAGACATAGATGACAAAAAGGCTAGGTTTAAATCATCTTATAAAATTGGTATGGTCAATACTCTACAGAAATTTCCTTGTTGAGGTTTAAAACCATGGTTTAAAACCGTAACCATGACACTTCCTGGCACTTGGATTAATTCTTGTGATGGGAAGGGGTGATCCATAGATAGATTGGCTCTATAAAAAGGAATGCATTTTGTTCTTTGCAAATAAATACAGGATTCACACTGGTTCAGGAGTTACCCGTTACAAGACGGATTTAATGTATTCCTTGATGATCTTTTGGGAAGCAAAAATGTGACTTTTTAAAAACCCGGTGAGAGTGGAAATGCTTGAAAACAAGTTAAGATTAGAAAGAAAAACTGGAACTGTTTGCTATATAATTGTACGGAAAAAAAAAACTTACGGTGATTTCTGGACATTTCTGCTGTTTAATGATAGTTGGGATCAAACATGAGCTAGCGTAGTCTCTCCTTCCCAGGTAGCTTGAGATTAGTCCACTCCTTTTTTAGAGCTTCTTTGGGTAAGTCTGTGGCAGTTGCTGGATAGCTCAAATCACTCCATTCTTCCTGAGAAGTTCCAGTGGTAAATACTAGTCTCAAGGGAACTTCAGCTCACAGCTAATTACATAGAGTGGTCAGCCAACCTCAAAGTAAGCACTGTGTGCATTTTCTGTGAGTAACTGGTAGATGAACCAATAAGATTACCAGGTAATCAAGATAAATAAAAGATTAACTAAAGCAAATGAAAGCAAACTATATTCTGTACAGATGTCTCCACTGACATTTAATTGGGGGTAAGAGGGTATTTGCTATGATAAGTATTTTTGGGTCCTATCTTGTATGTAGGAGGGTAGCAAGAGAAAGGAGGAGTGACAGAGGAGATGGAAATAGTGCATGGTTAGTGGTAAAATGAGACAAGATAGCACCATTCGTAGCTAAAACTGATTTATTTTTCTTGACCAAATTAATCAGAAAACTCTTAGTACCACAGAAACATCAAAATTTCTATAGCAAATACTTGAAAAGAAGAATGAAATTGAAGATTCCAGTATTATTAAGCATATTTTGAAAGCAGAATCCTGTGTTCAGAGTTGACTTTTTTATTCTTATTAACTTGCTATAACTTAATTGTTAGATTGCAGCTCAAAACTACACTCAAAATGGCCTACATTTCTGATTTGTCTATTTGGAATAGTCCTAGACAAAAAATAAAACTAGACTTCAACGTTTACCCTATATCTGGGATAGAAAATATGCCACCATCTTCTGTGAATGCAAAATTAGCACTTGCTACTGGGATTTTAGTTGATGTGGTAATCACATGTACCCTGAATTTGATCTCTGAGTGTAGACAGAATTGAGACTCTAGTCTAGCAGTGACACAAGACTTTAAGTCACAGAAATATTCAATTAAGTTTCATTAGAACAAGTAAATGTCTTCATCAAAATTTTCAGTAGGTTGTGGATGTGGCCATACAGTTGAACTTCACTTGTCTTCTCTTAGGTACTCATGAGAAATTCTATTTTTAGCAATGTGGGTTAATAAAAGAAATATTTATATCACACCTATGCATTTAACATCTTGTGCACTATAATTTTTGCTGCCTGGCCTTAGATAGTGAGAAAAGGAGACTTCGGAATGTACATATTGCTTTATTGACTAAGTTGATTTATTTTCCTTTAGCGTAATGTCATCTCTTGTTTTGAGTCTAATTTTCCTTAGGTCTGTTTATGTGAATGGCTCTGGACAAAATTACAAAATATGCTTCCAAGAAAGCCCATGGATTTGGAACACTCTCTTTCATTATGTTTATACTAGGCTTTATTTTAACGGCAAGTGAGACTCCTTCAGATAAAAACAGCTCCAAGCTTCCAAGAAACAGTTCAGAGAAGGCAGAGACGAGCAGAAACCCTTTTTCACTGACACTCACACAGTTGCCATGGACCTGCATAAGCAGTGGGAGAACACAGAGACCAACTGGCACAAGGAAAAGATGGAATTGCTGGACCAGTTTGACAATGAAAGAAAAGAATGGGAAAGTCAATGGAAGATCATGCAGAAAAAGATAGAAGAGGTACACGTTCATTTGTTTTGACTATATTGTAAATTTCCAGCTCAGAATGTGCATTACATAGACATTTTAATTTGTAGTGGAAGATCTTTTTCTTACCCGTCTCCACCAAGAGGTGTGTGTCTCAGTGAGATTTGTTAAACAAAAATAGCATTTTCTTACTCAGTGATGTCTCAGGGACTATGCTCACTTTACAGTCTTGAAATAAAATTAAGATTTTAAAGTGTTACTCCAAAATGTATTCACTTATTATTTTCTGGCAACACAGCCTTGGGACTAAAAATTAATGTATAGTTTGAATGTGGGACATACTAGCAGAATCATAATTAAACACTAGTATTTAAGTTTTTCCTGAGATTATTATGATTAATGTTTACTAAAGAAGATTACATGTTAGATTAATCATTGTAATCAACTGGATTATCAAATATCAAATTGAAATGGGAGTGGACATGATACTTCTTTTGGCAAGGTGTAGCATATTTGTTAGTACACTTTCAGAGAGGGGTTATGAAAAATGACACATGGCTCTTAGTAGACCTTTTATTCCTGTTATACATCCCCAAACTTACTGGGAATACTTTGGTGAATATTCAAGCTTGCTCAAACTGGAAATTATTTATATTTATCTTGCTTTATTCTAGAAACAGCCATAGTATCAGTTTGCATGATTTTATGCATATTACTGAGTGATTATTTTAATAGACTCCTTGCCTTTGTTCACAAAAAAACAAAATAAGTGTTTTATATATTTCAGTGTAAACATTTTTCTTATTAATTAGCTGTGAGCAAAATACAAATTGGAATGCTAAAAGAAAAATAGCTATTAATGTGTCTGAGAAAGCAGACACTTGTCACTCACGAGGAAAGCCAAAATGTAACTCAAGGCTCCTGGCTTCCACATTGAACATTCCCAAATGTTATGGCCATCTGGGGAATGAACCAATGGGTGAAAGTCAATAATTGTTTTCATAACTCTCTAGATTCATATGTAATTGATATCAGCCTCAATTAGCAGATGTCAGCTCATTGTAAAGTGGGATTAGAGCTGATTATGATACTGTCCATTTATGCATCAGGGAGACAGAGGGCTGCAGTATTTTTTCTTCGTCTTAGAAGGCAGCTGTGGTACTTGCTATGTTTTTGCAGTCTGTGGCTTATAACCATGTGGCAGCAAACATTTGTGCTTCATGAGAATGCCTATATGTGATATTTCCCAACTTTTAATACCAGAAATATGTTCCTCTTATCAACTATATATATAATAAACATATATACATTCAGTAATATACACTTGGAAAAATCGCATTATGCCATATGCATATAAACTATGCCTTAACAACTGTGACTTAGTTCCATATACTATATCTGATGCCTGTCAGTAAGCCACAGAACTGTACATTCCACATGCCCATAGATATCTTCAGTGATTTCGCATGATAATGCCATTTAGCAAAAGGATTGATCATCAGATTGAGATGCTTCTGATTTTGCTGTTCACCCACCATCCACAGTCCTTACATTTTCATCATAAAACCACAATGCACATTTGTGGGTGCTCTGAAACTTGGAATAATCCAGATTAGACTGCAGTCCACATAAACAAATAGGTGAGCACATTAGAATTCCCTTCTGTAACATAAGGTGTTGTCATGTCACACTTGTTTTCATCTGAATGATAAGTTTATTAATTTTACGTATAATTTTGGAATTTAAAAAATAATAGTACTATCTAGCCCTCAAGAAGATAATTTACCAACCAAGAAGTCATCCATTGACAAATGTTCATGAGGAGACAGAATGGATTGAATTATGAGTGACATTGAGGACTACTCACACAGCTGAATATTGACATAATACTACTAAATCACAGATTTTAAATACATGCTTTTTATGTCAGTTAATTTTTTTCTCCTCTCCAAAAGCAATTAGAGCAACATGAAACAAGGCTCTTCTGTCCAGAAATATAAGTTTGTTTTTGAACAAGAAATTTGTTAGTAGCCAGCACAATTGAACTTGATATATGTGAGATACTTAGTAGATTTTATGCTGTATTGCAATTGCTCAAGCATAGATGTAGTATATAGAACTGCAAGCATGAATAAACATATCCAGGGTAGTATGTAGTAATATGTGCAAAGAGAACACTAAATGATTTGCTTCGTATCAAAATATTGACCAAGGAAAAAAAGCTTTAATTTGATTTCCACACAGCTTTGTCAAGAAGTAAAACTTCGGAGGAAAATCAACATGATTGAGCGTGCTAAGATCATTGATTTTGATCATGAGAAGACCCTTTCAGACAAAATGGTAGATCCTGCTTCAAATTATCCCAATTCGGGAAAAATTGAACTTTCAGAGATGAATCACAGGCACGGTCTGGAAAAAGAACATGACACAGAGCAGAGTTCACTCACTGCAGAAAATCAATCATGCAAGGAACAAAAGGCAGCCGAGATCTCCAATGTAGGCTTTGTGAATCCTGTGGCCACAGACAACCTAAAGGAATGTGAGGCCGGGCCTGATGTGGGGGCTTCTGAGAAGGAGAGCAGGAGCTGCTGTGGCGCCCTCAGCTTAGTAAGTATGGATGTAACTAACCTATAAAGCATTCTAAAGAAACGTTTACATTTCAAAGTGCTAACATGCTCTTGCTTATATGCCTAAAGGCTCTTGAAGAACTTGCCAAAGTTAGTGAAGAATTATGCAGCTTTCAGGAGGAAATTCGAAAGCAGTCCAACCACAGACGGTAAGCTGGTGAAGTTATAATTATCTTATGCTGGAATCTTTTTTAAGTTATTTTTATTTTAACAAATCGAAACCATATTCTCTTAGCATTTTGTTAGTTCATGAGTTATTAAAATGTACTATCTTCAATGGAAGATAGAAAATCTGTTCACTAATTCTTAGAGCACATTTTCACCTCTTTGTAATTTGACTATTAGGAAAAATGCTTCACTGTTTTTGTGTTTAGTTGAGGTTGACCTTCCATAATAAATCAACAAATATCCTATTATATTTGGGATTTTTTTTCAGGTGGACATGGAAAAGCATAAAAGTGCACTAATCCAGTTAAATAATATCACATTTATTTCTAGTGTTTTAATTATATACTTATAATCTTTTGAGATACTTTGTGTCTGAATGATTTATTTCTCCACCAAGCAGAGGCATACATAATTTTCTGAGTAATTTATAAATATATCCAAGATACACATGCCATAAGAAATGTTGTTTCATTTAAAAAATAATATATAATATTGAAAATATTTTAGCCAAACTGATAGATATATTTCGGATTCTTACCAATAAAGAGAGATTAACGTGAGGTCAGCACCTCCTCTGGGGTGGCAACCACAACGTGTTCTTTGTTTACTTTTAACTCCAAAGAAACTCAGAGGGAATTTTCATTCTAACTTGCCATAATTGTTCTTAGCCAATTATGTTTTATACATGATTTTTCCCTGAACTGGCCTATTGAACTATTCTGTACTCTTGTCTGTTAAAGGGAATGTATGTATACATTATAGTAAGTTGTCTCATAATATTTTATAAGTTGAATAAATATCATTGTGCTTTATATTTGTCAGTAGGATTGATTTCTGAATTCACATTCTTGTGATATTTAAGATTTTACTTAAATAGTTCACACAAGACATGCAGATTTTCTTTTCCAAATCACATCTGGTATAAAGCTCTTATTGTCACGCATTGCCCTTAGAAAAAGTTCAAAATCTTCAGATGTAATTCAAAGATATTACCATTTAATATGACATAATGGTTATCATTCTTCCTTTTCCTTTCTGTTCTGCATTATAACTCATCCATAACAAAATAAAAGTTTTTCCTTGAGTGATAATACCTTTTATTTTTTTACTTTTTTTTTTAAAGGCCATTCACTCAACTAATTCTCCTACATTGGATTTTCTTCTAAACTAAAATGACACCTTCCATTTAGAATTATTCATAACCCATTGCACTTTTACTCTGATTTCTTACCATTTCACAATGTCATTTCAAATTCAACAGTAACTGGAACCCACACTGCACAGTGAATACAAACTTAATAGACACAAGTAAGATTATCGCAAGAGGAAAGCAGTAGAGCTGGGAATGCCAATAGCAGAAACCCAACAGACCAATTAGTTGAACTGGAGTACAGGTTAAGTTTTAGGTTAATAGAGAAAATGAGAAGCAAGCTTCAAAAAGTTAGCTTGTGTCTGATTTATACAGCTTCAAATTGAGATTGAGACTTTATCCTCCAAGAAAAAAGACTTGAGGGGCAGGCATTTGGTATAATGTTGAAGATACTGCTGGGATACATAAAATCCATATCAGGCCTAGGTTCAAGTCTCAGCTGTCTCCCATTCCAGCTTCCTGCCACTGGGCATCCTGGGACGTAGCAGGTAATGTGTCAAGTGGCTGTTTCTCTGCTACCCATGGTAGAGTCCTGGGCTGAGCTCTGTGCTCCAAGTTTCCTCATGATTCTCCCTGGCTGATTGGAAATTTGAGAAGTGGACAAGTAGAAAATTTTTTAAAAGTTTGTCTCTGTCCTCTCCTTCCCTCTGTCTCTCACATAAATAAAGTTTAAAAATTAAAAAAAGGGGGCCCAGCGTCGTGGCCTGGCGGCTAAGGTCTTTGAAAGCACCAGGATCCCATATTGGTGCCGGTTCTAATCCCAGCAGCCCTTTTTCCCATACGGCTCCCTGCCTGTGGCCTGGGAGAGCAGTCAAGTATGGCCCAAAGCCTTGGGACCCTGCACCCACGTGGGAGACCTGGAGGAGTTCCTGGCTCCTGGCTTAGGATGAGCTCAGCACTGGCCATTGCAGTCACTTGGGGAGTGAATCATTGGACGGAAGATCTTCCTCTCTATCTCTCCTCCTCTCTATATATCTGCCTTTCCAATAAAAATAAATAAATCTTTTAAAAAATTTAAAAGGGACTTGAAGCTTTGAGCTAGATGTTTATATATAAAAAATTATATTTGAGGAATGTGTGACTGCTTTATCAGAAAATGATTGCTTACACCATAATTTCATCCATAAGTTTACCATATATAAAGTCAGCACTAATCTACCATGTTTTAAAATTCTTTAGGATGAAGTCAGACTCTTTTCTCCAGGAAATGCCAACTGTAGTTAATACGCCTTCTGGGGACCACATGGCCAACAATGGAAAGTACATCCTTCCAGTCAATATATTAAAAGAAAAAGAGAAAAACAGGCGGAATCTGAGCTTTATAAAACTGCTCCAAAGCAATCCTATGAACAGAAGTGGAATTGACCTGCAAAGAAATGAAGCCCCACCAGTCCCTCCTCCAAGAAGCACTTCTCGAAATTTTCCCATCTCATGTTCTGAAAAAGCCTATGAAAGTTTAAAGGACTTTTTAGGTCACAACAACTGGGTGGCCCATGAGGATCCTCATTTCCTTTCAGGACAGCATAAAATGTCTACATTGTGTCCAGATAAAGGGAAGAATTTGAAAGATGGTAAATTTTCCTCTTTGGAACCAGAGGTGAAAATGGATGGCAAGCCTCCATATAAAGATGATGTTGGTCTTCATGTGTGGTCATATGACACTGGGAAAGGTGCCAAAAAGAGCCCTTCTGTTCCATGGCTTCAGAAAACCTGCTCTGCCACCAATAAGTCAAAATATGAAAACATGATCCCTGCTCACCCTGTTAAATCTCATGCTGATCCTCATGTAAGGAATGACGGTAGTTCCTCCATGACACAGAGCAGTGGCCCACTTAGAAGCTTCAGTTGTGGCTTTGAAAGGACTACCAGGAATGAAAAGCTGGCAGCAAAGATTGATGAATTTAACAGAACTGTATTTAGAACAGATAGAAATTGTTATGCAATACCGCAAAGCCAAAACTACTCAGAATCACATGAGGATCTTAAGCCTTGTGACACCTTAACCACACATAGAGGTAACATACCAAAAACTGACAGTATTTCCAGTAGTGTGAAAACCAGCATCCACTTGCCTGTGCCCACAGGAAATTTGCCTGATAATTCACCCAAGAAACCTACATCTGGTCTTGTCAGACAAATGCCAGGACCCACAGGCCTTAGCAGTTATCAGAATATGCTCTACGAGCATGACTGGAGACCAAGTAATTTGTCTGGCCGACCAAGGTCAGCTGATCCCAAGTCGAATTATGGTGTTGTGGAAAAGCTGCTGAAAACCTATGAGACATCAACACAGTCTGTTTTGCAAAATTCGACATGCTTGCAAGATCAACGGACCAAATGTAATTCCAATGTTAATAGTGGTGCGGTATTAAGTCAGCATTCAGAAATGCTCCCAATGGAAGAAGACTTTGAGCAAAAAACATCTGTGTGGGGGGTACCACAAGTGAAGCAAGGAGTAGATCGGAAAAAGATAACAGAGGTAAGAAAGTAAATATTATATCTTGGTGGAACTGTACCTGTAGTTAGCAACAACTGAGTTGAATTCATTTGCCCATTCATTTAAACAGAATATAGGCATGGGTTTGGCATCTTCTGTGTATCTTGATGCATTGCTTTGCAGTAACTATAATTGAACAAGAACTTTAAGGTATAATCTTTTAAGACTGGATATAGTATCTTACAACTTTTTTAAAAATCTGAAATGAAATAACAAATAGATTTTGGATGAATCTATGACCCTCAAGATCAATTAAAAAAAGAAGGTTTATTTGTTCTACTTGAAAGGCAGAGTTACAGAGGGAGAGGGAGAGGAAGAGAGAGAGAGAGAGAGAGAGATCTTCTATCCACTGGTTCACTCCCCAAATGGCAGCCAACAGCCAGAGCTGGGCTGGTGTAAAACTGGAAGTCAGGAGCTTCTTCTGCTTCTCCAGCATGAGTGTAGAGGCCCAAGGACTTGGGCGATCCTGTGCTGCCTTCTACGACCCTTAACAGAGAGCTGGATAGGAAATGGGGCAGCCTGGATTCAAACTAGTGCTTGTATGGGATGCCACACTGCAAGTGGATAATTAGCATATTATACCACCACACCAACACCAAGATGAAGTATATTTTAATCAAATTGTGTATTTATTAATTTATACAATTTTAAGATTTAGAAGATTTCTTTAAAGAAAAATCTCAATTGTTTAGTATGATTAGTTCAGCCACACTCTCAGCTTCAGATTAATCATATGGATTTAAACATGGCTAAATACCACTTAAAACAGTACTCTGTAGTTTTATCTGTGGGTTAGAAGACGCTATATTTTATAGAAGCTAGATCATTCTAATTTGTATGTATCCTTAACATAGAAATTGCCAAGGAAGGATGGGGTATCTAAATAAACTATTATCATTTTTATTTGTATATAAAACATCATAGTCTCTCTTTACAATGGGAGAAAAAGAAATTAAAGAAATTTATATTCACATTTTAAGAATTACTCAAAAATTCCTTTTGATACACGTAATTTTAAGATCTACTTACATGTAGGTTCAAAGTGATAAGTCATAACTGTTACCCAATCCTTCTGAAATTCTAGTTTTACATAATGCTTGTGTATGCTGAATGATTTTAACCTATCATGGTGGCCTCTTTCTGGTGTCAAAAATTATTTTTATGTGCTTTCAAATCCTGCAAAATTTAGTGGCTTCATTCCATTTTATTAGAAACCTTGCCTATTTCCATAAGGTATTGCTTTTATATTTTGTATCCTGCATTTGTATTTTTTTGTTTTCCAGTTGAGCTTATAAACAGAGAAGGAAAACACAAACATATATATAATAATCAATCAAAATTCTCAATAACGAACATGGAATACTCCTAAATGTCTTCTGTGTTGTATTGATTGAGGATTTGGAAGGGGAGCCTTCTACTAAAGATCACAAGCTTGTCCTGTAACTTTTAAGTTAAACAAAAAATGCGATCACTTTCAACCAGTTGAGAATAAATTAGTGATCACTTTAAGCAATTGAGAAACACTGACAGAGGTATAGTTTAAAAACAAAGATAAAATACAAGATTTTTACTGATTTTGTGTAAGAAGTGTTGACATGACATAGATTAGCAGCAGTTTCTTTTATAAATCATTTTTTTCATATTTGGGCTGGCATAGTGGCATGGAGAGTTAAGCCAATACTTATTATACTATTTCCCCATATGGAAGACAAGGGTTCCTATCCCTATTGCTCTACTTCTGAACCAATGTCCTTGTTACATGCATGGGAAAAGTAGCAGAAGATGGCTATTTGGGTAGTCAACCAATGATTTTTTAATTAATATGAAATATTATAGTTTCCTACTAAGAAACATCTGTAGTTCCATATCTGTCATTGAATTTGAACTTCTGGATCCTCAACTCATAGTTAGTTCTACAAAGACACCAACTGTGTTGAAATCTGTCTATGTGAATGAGATCTACAAGACTCCCAGTGCTATATTTCACAGTAAGATTGAATTGTTTTGGTGAAAATGTTCAAGATCGCAAATATTAGAGAACTATTATCTTTAGTGTTCAGTGCATTCTCTTTCTTCCTAATTGGCCACATTAATCCCTTGGTTGGGATCCAGGGTGTGTGCAGTCGGGTGTCAGTACCTGTACGGTGAGATGAAGGTCTTCCTTTGTGTCCTAGGATTCCCTGGCAGTGACATCCTCCTTCGCGAAAGGGTTTTCCCGACCTGCTAGACCAGCAAATCGCCGCCTCCCATCCAGGTGGGCAGCCAGATCACCGTCAGCACCCCCTGCCCTACGGAGAACTGCCAACAACTACCCCATTTCTCCTGGATCTGAGGCAAAGATGGTCTAAGTCTCTGGCCTGGATTGCTAGATTACAAAAGCTGTCGTCCTGGTGGCCTCACAGAACAATCTGAGTGCTTGCAGCCAGTCTTATTTGATTCTGTATCTTTCAAGGTCACTGGAGAAAATAACTTAAACCTTAACTTTGCATCAGTCTTCAGTGTTTTTAATCTTTGGAGCAGTTATTTTCCTGTGTTTTGATTTCTTAGACCAGAATTTTTTTAATGTCACCCTCATTAATTTCTGAATATGAATTTCAGTTGAAATAATGTGTACAATATTGTATATTCTAACTTTCTTGCAAGTGGCAGAAAGCAAGGTTATGTGCATGGCTCTTTGTAGGTGCATGTATTGACATAGGAAATATCCTAGTGTGTCTTTAGGTAAGAAACATGTATGTGCTAGTGTTTACTTTGAAATTATAACATGTATACTTATATACTCTTTGTGTTTATTTAAAAGTTTTGAAAATATACAGTACGGTTTATATTTTTAGATCTTTTCATAGGTATCACTGAGGTCATTTGAGATACATATATTAATTAATCACTTCCATGGCCCCCCACTTCATTGATAAACAAGCATTCTAAACACATCTAACAGTGGTAGTTTTCTTAATATGACTCATAGTTGTTTAATCCATGTAAGAATAAACACTCTTGATCTCCTTTTGTATTCTTTCAGGCAAAAATGCCACAAACCGTAACAAATCTGCCTTCTGAAATAAGCATAAAATGTTCATGAAAGCTTTGATGTAAGTTTCAGTAATCCAGCTGGGCTCTGACAGTGTAGTGATCTGCAGAGTCAGTTTTATGAGACCGGCTTATAAGTGACATGCTGAAATAATTTATTTTGTCAACTTCAGTGACAAACATCACCTAAATGGGATGTGAAAAAAATGAAAATATGCTGAGTTTTTATTTTTGTTAAAATTGTCGGAAGCTTATGGTTTTTCTGCTTTATCTGGAATCATACATGATTCGAGATAAGTTCAGTTTTCCATTTTAAACTATTAGCTGAGATTAGAAAATAAAAGACTAATAATTCACTGTTTTTATTAATAACGAAATGCAGGAGTAATTTCACTGAGAGTCGAACTGTAATATACTTATAGTGTGTTACAAAAAAAAGCGCCTTAAGCTAATGTATGGCATCATTTGCAGCTTAAAGAACAGAACCACACATTTTGGCATTTTATGCAATTTGCATACAGTGATCATTAAAGATCTATGTTAAGAACTGATTTAAATAGGAATGATGAATTTTACTTGGAAGAGTTAAGAAGCAACTTTACTGTCCACTGTCTCTATAGAGAATTGTTTTACTATTACTTAAATACTTATTCTAAGTTTTTGTTTTACTGCCAGAAAATGTTTAGTTTTCCCTATCCCAAATGTATTCAAAAAGCCATCTCTTTATTCTGATGGTGTGGAGAAATTCACTTCATTCATCCTATACCATTCCGGAAGGTAAAGTAAATAATTGTAAAACAGCAAGCTGCCTTAAAAGGCCCCCGACTGCAGCATGGTGATGCTCAGATTCATGCTTTACCATAAGGGGAGTTTCAAGAGTGAAGCTGAAATAACCTTCTAGGATGCGAGTTTGGATTGGATGGCAAGTAAAGGCTATAGATCCACTTTTTAATTCTTGTTTCCTTCAGAAATATCCTTTTCCACAGTAGCCCTATCAAATAAACAATCTAGAAATCAAATGTTATCACTCTGATAAAATGCATTATAACTACAGTGGAGGAAATGCAAGAGGGATTCCTGGGGTCATATGAATATGTACCAATTAAGAAAACACCGCTGCCTACAGTGGTGCTGTGGGACTCCATCACTGTCCTCCTGCACCCCAGAGCTGTGTAGAATCTGTGCTTCTTACCTTTACCTACAAATCAGAATATTGACAGTTTCTGAATTATCGCTCTGTCGCATGATTCTAATGCAAAATTTCAAGGAGTGGAAAGTAGAACTCAAGTTGCTTAATAAATAAAGCAAAGCAAAATATGTGATGACCAGAAGATTTAAAAGAGATGATGTTGCTATGTGAACGAAGGGATACTCTTGGGTAATCCCTTTTCTTCCCTGGAATTTGCCTTTCTTATCTGTAAATTATAGGTGTTATACTTATCATTTAAGCCACTTACCATTTGAATGAGGCATTGATTTTAACAATTAACAAATGTGTACCAAATCAGAATATCAGAACTAAAACATTTCGTATCTGCTAGTCCAAACCCTTTATTATAAAACTGAAGAAACTAAATCAGCTTACGTAATGCTCTGTGTAAAATTCTTACGTAAAATTCTCTTTTAAAATATTTTATAAATTTTTATGGGAAACTATCTATCAGGTAAATGGAAATTATCCTTGAAAATATTTTTTAATGTATTGTGATTTTTAACTGGTAGTTTTTCTACTTTGAATGAACATTTTCTTCTCAACATTTCCTTCATTATGTCACTATTGAGGGCCTAAATATTTAATTACAAACCCTGAAAGATGTGCTCCCTAGCTGACAACTGGGGAGGGGAGTCTTATATTGCTTCCACAGGATGTTATTTGCTAATCTCAGAAAGGAATTACAATGAGGCAGGGAAGAGATCTGTGTGTATTTGTATACACATTTGTATGCATGTGCCTGAGTGTGCCACCCCAACTTATGTTTTTTTCTATTGCCCTTATGTCCCAAAGATAAATACAAAAACTATAAATGATGTTTTGTATAATTCATTTCATCAAAACTCATGACTTTCATTGACTTTCAATTAGACAATGAGAATGACCTTTTTATTTTGCAATTCTTGCTGTAAAACATAACTCACTTGTACACACATTGATTTAACCAGGTTCCTTGTCATCCTGAGAAAACTTCTCAACCTTCAAGAGCATCTGCTTCCTTAAAAAAAATCTTTAAAATCATTTTTAGGCACATTTGCTCATAAACAATTACTAATACTGAAATCTCTTTCAGCCATTGGAAGCTGTTAAATAAAATAAGTGTCGAAATACCTGCTGTGGCATTTTTATATATTCAGAATATTCTTATTTTTCTGTTTTTCACTCAAAATCAAGAGGCTGGTAGTATACATTCAAGTGTGCACACAGTTTAACCTAGCCTTTTCCAAAATGCCTACAGGTGCTGGAACCAGAGCTACAGTTGTCTGACTATCTGCTCCTGGCCACACCCAGTCTTCTCAGACAGTGGCATCTTCTCTCTGCCCACTTAGTAGATAAAGCTGCTGATTAAGGCATTTTTAAAAAGAGCATTCACCCCTGAAACTTAACATTTATGTGACAAAATTCTTTACCACCACGATTGACTGACTCAGAAAAAATATTTCTTCAAACAACAGTTTCTAACAGTAAAAAATTTTGAGGGTAGGAAGCGATATTCTCTACATCAGAACCCAAAATTACTTCAATTCAATCATTTTTACTGTACTTACTTACACTTTTCATACAGGAAATAATCTTTGCTTTAATGGCCACCGACTTGTAAATACTTAAAGTCTGATATATACTCCAATATCTTCAGACTCAGTAGTTCAGACTGATTGATAAGTTCTGGGGGAAAATATGCTCAGATGAAGCTAATCAGGAATGTAGAAATTAGGGAAGAATCTTGATTTGGAAGGAGTTCTAGATTCAGATGGATTTCTCTTCTCATTTAGAGATGAGAAACCTGAAATTCAGGAAGGTCTGAATGGTTGCAAAAGTTACAAGAATCGTGGGCCTGGGTTCAAACAACTGTGCCATGCTTCCTATGTCAGCGTGCCACGTGTATTTACAACTTTATTGCTTGCAAAGCACACTGATATTTTAATGAGTGTTTACTTCTCATAATAATAATTTCAAAGCAGACAATTAAAAGTTTTTAATCACCGAGGCAAAATTGACTAGTGAAGATAAGAACTAGAATTAACATTTCCCATGTTAATAGTTAGGAATCAATTCAGGATTCTGGTTCAGACTCTTTTTAGAACATTTGCTGTTGTTTTTGTTGTGGTTCCCAAAAAGAAAGAGAAAATGAAAGCAAAAAGCTGTTTCCTTCTTTTTTTTCTTCATTTTGTCTTACTACGTTATACATGATATGGAAATTATTTTGCAGTCATTGCGGGTTTCTTAAATTGCTTTGTTCTCATTGAGAATTACTTTTGATTTTATCCCTCATTGTTAAAAAAAATTTTATATGATACATGTGGTTACAGAGAGAGAGAGAGAGAGAGAGAGAGAGAAAGACAAAGCCAGAGAATAAATGCTGATTTGTTCCCCAGAAGTCCACTGGCCAGGGTGGATCAAGCTGAAGTCAGGAGACACACCTTTCAAGTCTCTCACCTGGGTCATCTTGGGTCATCTGCTGCTGCTTTCCCAGTTGCATTAGCAGGAAGTTGGATCAGAAGTGGACCTCCCAGGATTTGAACTGGGCTCATATCCGATGCCAGTGCTGTCGGTGGCAGCTTAACTGGATAAACCACAGCTAGAGCCTCTGCCTTTCAATTACCTTAATCACTAAGCATTGATCTTGACTTCTAGGTTTGTAACAAATTCAAACAGTTGTGAACAAGCTCATGTTAGCAAAATAATTTTCACATGTAATGCCCAAGTTCTGATTTTATGTAATTGTTGTACACTAGACAGGATATTGAAGAGACAATCAATAAACAGCCAAGCAACTGTCATCTATAAGATCAACTGAGTCATGACTTCCTCAGTGTTCAAAATAATCATAGAAAAGCGTTACACACTACAATCTACATTCACTCCAGAATAAAAAAGAATAGCATTCTTTTGTCTCATGTCTTACACTTTTTTGAAGCGGCCAGTACGTTTATCAGAGTTTATTGCCATGACTTATTCAACCTACCCAGAAAATATGTTTAAAAAGTGGGCTTCATGAAGAAAAAACAAAAAGCTAAAACAGTGAGTACTCTTAGTCCATTTTGCTTCTATATAACAAAATGCCTGGGAAGTTGGTAAGCATGTAATCCAGGAATTTGTCTTGTACACTTCTAGAGGATGGACAGTTGAAAATCAAGACACTGCTATTGGAATCTTTCTGTTTCCAAGCTATGCCTTGTTGCTGTGTCTTCACATAACATTAGGGCAGAAGATCAAGAAGAGATCCAGTGTTGTTACAAGCTTGTTTTAAAACAGTTTTAAATCCCATATTCAGGGCAGACAGCCTCTTGACCTAAATGTCCTTCCTCCTAGTATGATTACAGTAGAGATGTAAATAGCAATATGAATTGCAGAGACACATACCCAAACCATAGCAGACATACAATTATTTCCTGTTTAAGTCTCACCTAAGATTGCACAACGCCATTGGGTTATTCTTCAAACTTTATACTCTAAATAAGTTTTTTAATTATTATTTATAATATAAATTATTATATAATTTAAGTTACTAAAGTATATATTTAATAATGAAATAAGTCAGCTCTTTGGGATTTTTTTAGCTACCCCACACTGATCAGCCTCAAAATAATAACCAATTACCTAACCTGAACTTCATATTTCTCTATTTCAGTATTTGCTGAAATTGTGTGTCTAAAATTAACCCAGTGAAATATTCTCTGATTCAATGATGCCTAAAGCGAAATTTCCGGTAAAAGCCAGAGCAATATCTACCATGTTTTTAATAGCAGTTACAGGCCTGACATGATAGTATAGGGTCAAAATCCTTACCTTGAATTGCCAGGATCCCATACTAGTGCCAGTTTGTGTCCTGACTGTTCTATTTTCCATCCAGCTTCCCACCTATAGCTTAGGAAAGAAGTAGAGGATGGACCAAAGCCTTGGGATGTTGTACCCATGTAGGGGACCCACAAGAAGCTCCTGGTTCCTGGTTTTGGATCAGCTTAACAGCCACTTGGGGAGTAAACCAGCAGATGAAATATCCTTCTGTATCTTCTCCTCTCTGTATATCTGCCTTTCCCATAAAAAAAAATAATAAAATTTTAAAACAAAAATGACAAGTCACATGGAAGAGTAATGAGAAGCAACTGTTTCTATCTGTTAAAACTCAAAAGGCAAATCATTGAGAATAAAGTTTTTCCTAGGAATGTGCAGGCGACAAGGGCTCTGAAGTGGACAAGGCTCAAGAATAAGACTCGCGGGCCCCCTCAGGAGTTTTCATCAAGCAGTGAATCTGATACCAGTGCTAGGGCCAGGTTAGAAATGAAGTATCCAGAGAGGGAAACTGGCAAAAATCGAGATCTGATTAAAGAAGCCCAATACTGAGAAACAACATGCAGGAGAGTTAAAAGATTTGCCTAAAGTGGGGAGGCAAGTGTCACTAGAAATAGCAAAGGAGAGATCTTCGCCAGCACAGCAAACTGACACTGAAATCAGAACCAAAGCAGAGTCGGGCAGGAAGGGAGGATCCATTTGCAGGGAGAAGAAAGCAACCACCACTAACTTAAATTGCGGGTCACTGAAGCATGAACTTTCACCTGGTATGCTTTCAGGAACTATAATGGCTAGGATGCCTTTAGAGGATCTCACAGTGAAGGACTCAAAAGGACTGTAAAGCGGAAGAGGTGGTGATGGGTCTTTCTTTTCTTTTCCCCTGAATCTAAACCATCATCTGATAATATGGCAAAGGAGGTCATATATAATTTACATATTACAGAGTGAGAGCAAAAATACACTAGAAAGTAAAGTAAGGTTTTTCTCAATCACAATTAAAAACCAGCACATAATTGAAGATTCATGCCATAGAACTTGGAAAATGACACCACATTTTCTATACGATCAAGTAGGTGAGCTCAGGGATCATTTTGCACTGATGAGAGCAGAATGTAGTTACAAAGAAAGACTAGCACAGTGTGATGATAGCTAAAAATGAAGTATCTCAACTGTCAGATCTCTGTCTAAATGAAAGGGGCATGGCTGCCTGGAGCCCAGGAAAGAGATCAACTGTGGACACAGATCTGGTGCTGATGTATTGCTGTCCAATGGAAAAGACCAGGGTTTAAGTGCAGAAACCTTGGGGTCACAGGACTACGTCACTGTGTTGTGGCAGCTGTAGGTGTCTGCAATGGATCTTTGCCACATACATAGGCCTGAAGTGGTCAACTCACCTCCGCCCTCACCTACTGTCTTCTCATTCCTCAACCAAGAAGCTAGTTCTTAGGCCGGAGGGCATCTAGACCAATGTTTCTCAGATGTTTCAAGAATAATGTTGTCTAACAGCACAGAAAATAAATAGCCATCCAAAGATATCTGATGGTAGCTAAAACAGTCCATTGTAAGATAATTTTTTTACAGAATTTTATTTTCAATAGGTTTTATTTTAAAAAATTGAGTACATAAACTCAGATTTCTGTCTGCTTCACTGCTTATACAAAGCACTTAAAAAGTGCTAGCAACTAGTTTTAACACACTAGTGAAATATTTTTCATTAATTTTTTTTAAAGATAGATGCACTGAGACAAGATGCCCAGAACACTACCAAAGAAATAGTGTATTTGAAGAGTTCAAATAACTGCTGACATAAATTTTCTTAAGTGCCGATAAGCTGAAGGTCATAAGACTTACTATCATAAGAAATATCATTATATTGTTCCTTATTTTCTTGGGGAAAAATAGTTAAAGTATGAAAAATAAGAGGATTACATAGGCTTGTATCACCTGTAGATCAGTTTTCAGAATTCCACTTTTACAAAGTTATCCTAAAAATGGTGCTTCTACATAACAGAAATTTGGGAACTGCTGTTTTCATAAGGGCAAGCAACAATTCATTGGTTTAAGCAAGCCATGTTTTACTCCATTGTCACAAGGTTTCCATTCTCTATATCATAAAGATCAATTCCAATTACCGAAAATCTGTTCAGGTATGGGCATCAAATCTAGTAGCTAAAGGCCAGTACCACACAGCAGAGTGCATGGGCTCAGTTCCTGGTTCTGGCCCCTTACTCCAGCTTCCTGCTTAAGGAGACCCCAGGAAGAAGCAACAGTGGCTCAAGTAGTTGGGTCACTGCCTCCATAATGGGAGATCCACATGAAGATAACTTCCACCTGGCCATTTGAAGCATCTGGAGGGCACACCAGCAGAGGAGGGCTATCTAGGAGCCCAAGTAATTGCAACATCTTTTGTTTCCTTTCAACCATATTAACAGAAAGCTGGACAGAAAACAAGGGGAAGCTTTAATCCCAGGTACTCAAAAGTGGATGTCAGCACTCCAAGCAGCAGCTTTGCCTGTGATTATCCCCAGTGCTTTATCAACTACAAAGTGCAAGAGGTTAGGCTTTTGGCAGTTAACACTAAGCTATTTTAAATTTGCTTCTCAACCTACTTGTTACTTTTATCTGGCTGTCATTTACTGCTAGTTCGTTTGAAAAGAGGATGGTCTATGACATTTTTCAGCCACCACTCATCTTTTTCCTTAAGAAAGCTTCAACTCTAATCTTTGCAGATTTCCGGCTGTATTAAATATTTTAAATAGTTTTTGTTTTTCTATTTTATTCAATATCAAGTTTATGTTGGAAGTGTACTGCATTAAACTAGGTTATATATTTCTTTCCAATGGTATCACTCTTAAGATTATCAAACCTTGCCTGTGTAAATGAAAAAAAGAAATGATGACCACCATTGGGAGGTACTTTTTAAATAAAACTAAAACAAATCTATTGAAATAATATAGGAAAAATCAGCAAGGAAAGGGGACGTGGAGGGAGGGGAAATGCCAGAGCTTATAGAACTGTATCATAAATTTTTTTAAAATTAATTACTTTTTCAAAAGGAACTAAAATAAATCATATCCTGGAAAACAAATACACCATGAGAGGAATTATTATAAGTTGTTAAGCTCCGTTTTGGAGTCAGCTTTGGCTGTAATATAATGTTACACACAAAGCATGGATTCCTGCAAGACCACAATGATTTCTGTACAGATTGGCTGTACAGGTGTCTGAGGACATGCAAGATTATCATAGTTTTCAGCCCTTGTGCTCTGGCAGCCAATGCCATATGCAACCTCAGCACATCCTGTTCTTTTCTCAGGATATAATCAGTTATGTATTCTGTCCTAATGTGAAAACAACAAAGCATTTCTACCAAAAAAGACTAAATAAATAAATAAAAATACATTGTTTTTGATTCTTTGGCATCTACCAAAGACATTTTTGGTGTTTCCTTTTGAGGTAATAATAGATTCATAAGTATTTGGAAAAATGGAACAGAGTTCCACACCCAGCTTTCAGTGATGAAACTTGTAGCAAATTAATATAGATTATTATAATAAAAATCAAAACCAAGAAAGTAACATTAAAATGTTTCTGTTGTAAAAGCTGTGTTCAGGGAGTTGGCATTCGACTTGGTAGTTAAGATGTCAACATTCCCTGTGAGAGTACAGGGTTTAATAGTAAGCTCCAGCTCCTGAGTTTAGGTTCTTATAAACGTAGAGTATAGGAAGCAACAGTGACAGCTCCAATGATTTGGCTCCTGTCACTTTGTGAGAAACCTAGGCTGAGTCCCCAGCTTCTAGCTTTGCCCAGCTCAGCCCTAGACAATGTGCTCACTTGAGGAATGACTCAGCAGATGGTGACGGCCCACTGATGCTTTCTCTAATTAAAGAATAAAATCTGCATTGTTTTCTGTTTCTTTACATTCTTTTCATATACAAATTTGTGTAATCATCACTACAATAGAAATATGATCTGTTCCATTTCCATAAACTCTCCTACTGGTATATATGGCTTCCTCTTCCTTACCACATCTGAGTTATTCCTGTAACCATTTCTATGTACTAATCCTTACTAACTCCATCTCTGTAGTTGTGCCATTTTGAGGATATTAATATAAAAGAAACCATCCTGCAGGTAACATATTGAAGTTAGTTTTTTCAGCAAGTGTAATGCACTTGGATCTACCCAGTGTGTTGCTTGCATCAGTAGGTCTTCTTACTCTTTACTGTTATGTTGGATGGATAGACCAGTCTATTTACCCAAACAATCATTTTAAGACGTTTGTGTTCTTCCCAGTATTTTGGCACTGTTCTAAATATCCAAATTAACTGTTCTAAATATCCAAATTTATGTTTTTCATGAACACAAGTTTTCGTCTCTCTGGGATAAATGCCAGAAGTGTAATTGCTGTGTCATTTAAATAGTAAGTGCATGTTTGGTTTAGTAAAATCTGACAAACTGTTATTCAGCATGACTGCCCCATTTTTAATTCCCAACAACAATGTATGGGAAATCCAAATTTTTCCTTACTTGTCTAATATTTTTTTATTTTAAATATTGTAAGTATAAAGTGACAATTGATTATTTGCATTTTCTTTTTTTTTTTTTTTTTTTTTTTTTTTTTTTTAATTTGATTTTATTTTTAGTTAATATGACAGTTTCATAGGCTTTGGGAATCCCCCTCCCCCTCCCCCTCCCCTCCCCCCTGGTGGATTCCTCCACCTTGATGCAGTATTACAGTTCAAATTCAATCAAGATTCTTTCCTTGCAAGCATATATTAAGCATGGAGTCCAGCTACTTGTTGTCCAGATGGGTTGAACAGTTTCTTGGGGAGACCATTTCTGGTCCGAAGTCAGAGCTGGTATAATATCATCACATTCAATTAAGAGTCCCAATATAACATCAACAGCAATTTGCAATATTATGGAATTGACATAGATATTTGCATTTTCTTAGTGGCTAATGATGTTGAACATCCTTTGATATACTCATTTGCAATTCATATATCCTTTTGCACATCCTTTGCCCATTTTTCTCATTAGGTTGTTTTTTAATGTTGACTTTTGAGGGTTCTCCATATATTCTTATTTTAAGACCTTTGCCAGACATGCAGTTTGCAACTATTTTATATCAATGAGTAGTAGATAGTCTTTACAACTTCTATACAAGATCTTTTGCAGAAGAAGGGTTTTAATTTTCATTATGATTGAGTCACTCTATGTATTTCATTTGTGGACGATGTTCTGTGTGTAGACTCTAAGGAATCTCTGGCCTTATTCTGAGTTACAATGATTTTCCCCTGAAAGTTTCTATCCTCTGAAAATATTATGATTTGTGCTTTACATTTAAATCTATGGTCTGTTTTGAATTATTTTTTTAAGTTGTGAGACTTATGTTGAGTATCAGTTTTTGCCAATTTTAATCTGTTTTCCCCATTTCTGTTCTCTTTTCAATTATACTTTATCTTACCTAGAGAGTTTTTAAATATATTTCTTTGGTTAATTTTTTAAAATTTATTTATTTTTACTGGAAAGTCAGATATATAGAGAGGAGGAGAGGCAGAGAGGAAGATCTTCCATCCAATGACTCACTCCCCAAGTGAGCTCAACGGCCAGTGCTGTGCCAATCTGAAGCCAGGAGCCTTTTCTGGGTCTCCCACATGGGTGCAAGTCCCAAGGCCTTGGTCCATCTTCAACTGCTTTCCTAGGCCACAAGCAGGGAACTGGATGGGAAGTGGGGCTGCTGGGAATAGAACCAGCGCCCATGTGGGATACCAGCATGTGCAAGGCAAGGACTTTAGCCACTAGGCTACTGACAGGGCCCCTGGCTAGTGTATAATGATTGCTCTATCAACTGTGTTCATGTGTTTTTTTATCACAATATAATAATATAAACATTCTATTGAATTGAGTAGGTTTAGAAAATTTTAATTAAAATCATTTACTTTTTAGTCACCTCACTTTTAGACAATGATGTTAGGCAATTCCTCCACATACTTTAAGCAACACATGAGATTATGTTATAATTTTAGTTACAACTTCAAACTTGGTTTGAAAATTCATGAGACAAAAAAAATCAGTCTGTAATTTTTATTTCTATTTTTACTCATCCTTCTTTTAAATCCCTTCCTGTGCCCCAGCCTCCTCCTGTTAGTGTTTCCTTTCTATTTGGAGAACATGGTATTAGAGGTTGTCCAAAGGTGGCTCTTCTCATGAGTAATTCTAGGGTATCTTTTCTCTGAGGATGTCATCACTTCTTCCTTGAAGGTTATTTTCACTGAAGGTTACATTTATTTGTACATTATAGCACTTCATTCAGGCTTCCACATTTCAGATAAAAACAAATCACTTTAACTTTAGTTATTTTTACCAAGTAATATAATGTTTCTCTATAGCATTTTCCAAGATTGTTTTTTATTAATTTAGCTCTCAGAAGCTTAGACATGATAAAATTGACACAAATTTGGGGGGTTTATCCTGCTAGAGTACCATTCAGTAGGTTTATGTCTTTCAGTGAAATGATTGTGTATTTTGTTTTTGATGTGTGGAGAAGTTAATAGATGTCTATTGTATTTTGTCGGTTGCTTGTGTGGCATAGCTCTTTCATATTCTTTCTGTCTAACCATTTTACTACTTGTCCAGGGAATGGTATTCAAGTAGTATTTGCATGTTCCTTTTTCTCAGTTTTTTTTTAAAGTTGGATTAAACAAGAATATTCCAAATAGTTCAGGGAGAAGAAATTAAAAGATAAACTTCACTGTGGTATTAAATTTTTTTGAAATCTACAGGGTCTTCAAAAATGACCAAAAAATTCATGAATTTCAATATATTTTACACCAAAATAAATTTATATTTTAGTTCCAATGTCCATGAATTCTTAAGTTCCCTCACACCTATAACTTTAAGACTCTAAATTATATTTTAGTGAGCCACATGTCCATGTGTATATCAGCACCACATTATCATCCAACTAGAGCTTCATAGTAAGTTTACGTGCCCCTGAAATTTACATGTGAACTTTAGGAAATACTTATAGATAGAGAGAAATATAATTGGGATTTTGATAGGAATTTTGTTAATTGTACATAATTTGGGCAGTACTGTCATCTTAACAATGTTTTCTGATCCATGAATATAGAATGTTTTCACATTTATTTAGACATTGTTTCATTTATCTCAACAATGTATTTTTTCATTGCACAAGTCTTACATTTCTTTTGTTAAAATTTATCCTAAGAAAAAAAAAATTTATCCTAAGGCCCAGAGTGACAGCCTAGTAGCTAAATCCTTGCCCTGTAACCACCAGGATCCCATGATGGAGCACCAGCTGCTCCATTTCCCACCCAGCTACCTGTTCGTGGCCTTGGAAAACAGCAGAGGATGGCCCAAAGCCTTGGGACCCTGCACCCATGTGGGAGACCCAGAAAAGGCTCTTGGCTTCAGAGTGACTCAGCTCCAGCTGTTGTAGCCACTTGCGGAGTGATTCAATGGATGGAAGATCTTAATTTTTCTCCTTCTCTCTGTAAATATGATTTTCCAATAAAAACAAATCAATACTTTTTTAAAATCCTAAATATATTATTGTTTTGTTTGGGCTATTCTAGGTGGATATGTCCTGCATTCACTCACATATAGGCTCTGAAATCATTTGTCCTTCATCTCTATAACAATTTCCAGCACCTACTGCAGGACTGGAGCCAGAAGTTCTGCTTTTCTTTTGACTTTTTGCTCTTTGTCACTACCAGCAGAGTCCAAGAAGCCCAATCTTCTGCTGTCCAGGCAAAGCAAAAAAAGGCAAGCCAGGAAAACTCAAAATGTTCCTGTAGAACTCTTTGCAATTAAACATTTGATTTAAAATGCTTTCAACAATAGGAAAAATAACAGTAGATGGTATCCATTACATGGTTTTCTTTGTATATTAGTATTTTTAGAGCAAAATATAATTATCCTCAGAATGTATTTACTTACAGTTCATAGTAAAATCAACTAAAAGGATTTATAGTTTAACTTGGCAGAAGGTGCTATACAGAACTGTCAAACTGCCAAAGAAATCAGGAAGTTTGGCACTTTCTCAAGCAATACTGAGAATATTAATTTGTTCATATGAAGAAAAAGAGCAAGGAATGGGCTTTTACCATAAAGTACTCAATCCTTTAAAAATGTGGGAGGATAGATTAATAAACAATTGAGGATTATTATTACTTTTTATTTTACACATGTGCCTTAAGCAAGTACCAGTAGCCTAGGTTAAACCTTGAATATTTAATGAAACTTGTATATATATTCACTTATTCACTGTCTCCTTCCTAATTTTGCAATTTATACTCTAAAATGTTTGTGCCAGGGCCCGGCAGAGTGGCCTAATGGCTAAAGTCCTTGCCTTGAATGCGCCAGGATCCCATATGGGCACCAGTTCTCATCCCGACAGCTCCACTTCCCATCCAACTCCCTGCTTGTGGCCTGGGAAAGCAGTCGAGGACGGCCCAAGGCCTTGGGACCCTGTGCCCACATGGGAGACATAGAGGAAGTTCCTGGCTCCTGGCTCCGGATTGGCACAGCACCGGCCATTGCGGTCACTTGGGGAGTGAATCATTGGACGGAAGATCTTCCTCTCTGTCTCTCCTCCTCTCTGTATATCTGACTTTCCAATAAAAAAATAATTTTAAAAAATTTTGCCTTATTAAGTAATGTTTTCACAATCATTTATGTCTCAAGTCCATTTTAGGAAGGAATAAACACATTCAAAGCAAAATCTAATTGAAATATAGATTTTAAAAGAATTAAACATTTGAGTCTTTGAAAATCAGAGTTAGAGTGAGAAACAAAGAGAGCAAAAGAGAAGGGGAGAAAGTGATAATTCGTCATTGGTTCACTCATCAAATTCTCACAACAGCTGGGGCTAGACCAAGTCAAAGCCTGGAGCCTGGAGATTCTTCCAGGTTTTCCGCTTGGGTGCAGAAGCCCAAAGACTTGGGCCATCTGACACTACTTTCTCAGGTTCATAAGCAAGGACCTGAAAAAGAAGTGGTGCAGCCCAACGTAAACAGGTGTCCATATGGGATGTCAGCACTGTAGGTTGTGGCTAAGTTACTGTGGTGTGGGTAGCCATGCAGTCAGGGCAGAGGGAGCAAGAGTATAACGAGTATGGCTCCCCAGTTAGTTTCTGGCTGTGTGGCAAGGCCCTATAGAATGTCTCTCTAATCACCTCATTGCTGCCTGACCCATGTACGGACACTTATCACCTCTCTGATTTTTCATGGAATTCTACTGAGGATGTTGTTGTTTTTCTGCAAATGTGAAAGGATTTCTGTAACTGGTATAATACCCAAAATTGATTTTATCAATCATGTTATAGCAAAAGAGACTTTAGCAACTTAAGACAATGGCATACAGCTAAAAGCATACAATAGTACAACTGAGTCCATATTGTTTCCAAACATCCTATTACGGGCCCACCTTTGTCCTGGAACTTACTCTAAGATATGTGATGTTCTTCTTAAGAAATGGCTTGATAATATCTTAGAATAGATGACAATCATGGAGGTACAGAGTTTGTTTATCATGCAGCCTCCAACTGCTACAACACACAGAATGATGCAATCATTTTGGCTTCTTAACATGTAAGCAAAATGTCTATGGGAGATAAATGTTGTGAGGAAAATGACTTGAAACTTCTACCTTATATTGGCATTTATATTTCAGGAAACAAAATAGTTTAAAAAGATAAAAAGTTTCTCGTGAAGGCTCTCCATTCATAGAAAGGCCGAGCTACCATGATCCTTACCACTGTCCTTTCACAAAAGAACAAATAACAATTGAATCAGTACTAGATGAAAGTGATGGTAATTAGTACATGATTGATTATAAGATTTAATAAAGAATCTAAGATATATGCCTTTATAAACTCTGTTCATTTGTAAGCTTTTTAATTTTGTATTATTGATATCCTAAGTAATTTTACTTTAAGTTTAGTGAATTTATTTTGGATATAAGTAAACTTCCTGTCACTAGATAACTGCATGTGCTGGCAAGCATGGAGTTCCTGGCTTCATCCAGGTGACTACAGGTTTGAATGAGTAATGGTTTGTTGACAATGTGTTTTTTTTTTAAGTAAAATAATAATAATTTTTTAGGATTATTTTTGTATTCTTTTAACCATGAAGCAAAAATGAAGCAATTGAATGTTGTGCAAAAGCTTGTGATGATTTCTGTATAAATAAAGAAGGCAATTTCTTTGAGTTGTCCATTAGGAACTTCATGCTATAGTGGTCCACATCTCTTCTTGTCTTCTTTCCTACCTAGTCACACATCCTTCCCAAGCTCCAAACTCACTGAGCTGGTCTCCAGCACGGTGTCACAGCACAAACCCCTTTAAAATATTTCTTGTTATAAAGAACAAAGGGAGATTTTCAGGGAGAAAAGTGACAGCAATGGTTGGAGCACTGCGGACTGGGGAGGGGGCTGACACAACATCGAAAGCACTCCGGAAGTAAGTCCACCATGATACTACCACTCTACATAAAGAAATGAGAGTAAGAGCCATGGGAAATGGCTACTTGAGTTTGACAGTCCAACAAAGGCGGTCTTCTTCAACACTGCTCTGGGACAGTAGGAGCCTTAGTGCTCCAGCGCTGCTGTCAGTGTGCTGACTGAGCTTGGTGTCTAGCTGAACTACCATAAGTGGGAGGAAATGAGTTAGCAATGTTAACCATCTCAGGTTAGACTTCTGAACCATAACAGCCAGGTGAAGAGAAAGGAAATGCAGAAAACTGTGGAAGATGTAAGTACTTCTCTTTTAACTATAGGGTAAATGATGTTATATTGTAGAATGTTGAAAAATTAATGGAATCACTTTTACATAGAAAAGCATTTTTGTATTTTCTACTCAAAATGTTTTTGGAAAGAGTTGTGAATACGGAAAATAAATTTTAAGAGACATAAACAAAATGATTTTTTAGCCCTTTAAACAATGTTTTATTATTTAGTGTCCAAATTGGAAAACTAAATTTTCCGCAAATAATAAGACAATATGTTTTGTATCTTCTAGTCGCTTACATTTCAAGCATATAGGCATCAATCTTTGCTTCAAATTTGTTTAATCTATTAACATGTTTTTAAGCAGTATGCTGTAAATGCTGATCTTTTTACTATATTTGTTGCTTTAAAATTATCATCCTTGGCATGGACATTTAAGTTACTGGTTAAGACACCTATTTCCCTCATCAGTGTTCAACACCCAGAGCCAACTGCTGCTAGACTACCATTTCCTAGAAGGAAGCAGGGATAGCTCAAGCAATTGGACTCCTACCATCCACATGAAAGACTGTTCCCAGACTCCAGCTTCAATCCTGCCTACCCTTCATGTCTTGCAAGCATTTGAAGAGTGAATCAGTACTTGGGAATATATATATAGCAAGATAGATAGATAGATAGATAGATAGATAGATAGATAGATAGATAGATAGATATGTAGCACCAGGACTTTGTCTGCTGCTTGGCATTCCAAGGTTATTATGTGTTCTGGTTTCTGATAAGCTTCCTTGTCCTCTGTCTATCAGGAATCACTTTCTGAACAGCCCAAGAATTCAGAAGAACAAACTTAAAAAAAAAACTATTTATTTATTTGAAAGGCAGAGTTACAGATGAACAGGAAAATACACAGAGAAAGATCTCCCTTCTGCAATTTTACTTCCAAAGTAACAGCCAGGGTGTGTGTGTGTGTATATATGTATGTATATGTATATATGCTGGACTTAACAGATAAGAATTAGGAATGTCCAGTAACATTTGCATTTCAGCTAAAAACAAGAAATGTTTCAGTATAAGTATGTTTCAAATGTTGTAAATATGTTTTCCATCACGGCTACTATTTTATTAATAATTATTTCATAATCATATTAGTGGGTTATTAACCAATAAAACACTACAATGTGAGCTATATATAGATGCTCCCAACCCAGAATCCACTACACATTTGCCTAGGACTGTTCTGGTTTGAGTATGATTTCTCAGTAATTATTAACCCCCTTTCTCACTTCAATAAATGTCCCACTTTAAACATTAAATTGTAGCAAATTTATGTACATCCTACATAAAACATACCTCAGAGCTTTCAAAGGAGCATTAGAAAATAAAAGAAAGAAAACCAGAAAGCAGAAACCAATGGAAGTGTTATCTAAAACTAACGATGAAGCGGATGCTTTGAAAAGCAGGGAGGGCTTTAAGTTGATCTCCATGGGTGGCTATAGCTCCTGGATATAGAAAAATGGTACTGATCTATTTGCCAGGCATATACCTCCAAACAACAGCTCGAAAGAAAACTGAACAGTGTCCAAGTCATCAACGTCTAAGTAATTTATTTGTAGGGCACAAAGGGACTTACAGCTTACAGTAAACCAATACTGTGTTTATAAACTGATTGGAGCTTTGAGATTCACCAAAAGATCAGATTTATTGCAGATCACAATTTATTCCTGAGCGTCCATCTTATTAGGACAACACAGAAAAGGCCTACAGCACTATGGATCTTTTCACCATAAATCAGTTCTTTTATTGAAATTCTCTGTCAGTCAAGTGTAAAGGCAATATAGGGACCAAAAGGAATCGGTGAAATTGCTCTTAGGGGAACCCACATTGTGATTTAGTGGGTTAGACCATTTCAAGTCCTGGCAGCTACATTTCTGATCCAACACCCTGCCAGTTCCCTGGGGAAAGGCAGAAGAGCGTGGACAGTGCTGGCAGACCCACAGGAAGCTACTAGCTTCTGGCTTCAACCCGGTTCAACCCTGGCTGTTACTTTGGAAGTAAAATTGCAGAAGGGAGATCTTTCTCTGTGTATCTTCCTGTTCATCTGTAACTCTGCCTTTCAAATAAATAAATAAATAGTTTTTTTTAAGTTTGTTCTAAATTCTTGAGCTGAGCAGAAAGTAATTCCTGAAAGACAGAGGACAAGGAAGCTTTTCAGAAACCAGAACACATAATAACCTTGGAATGCCAAGCAGCAGACCAAGTCCTTGTGCTATATCTCTTTCTTGCCTTCCTCTGGCCATAAACAACAGAACAAAGTGTCCCTAGCCTCAATGTTATATTTGCTGAGGTCAAGCTGACACTTCCATCCACAAATGTATGAAATGCCAAGTCTGCCCAGAAGATCAACACCCACCACGATGACAGATCACAAGCATGTGCAGACTGAGGAAATGAGAGCTTCCCCAATCCCACACCTAAGACGTATAAAAGCCCAGTGCTGTACACTGTGTGTGGCCATTTCCTTCACATGGTCAACGGCCATGTGCAAGTGGTCCTGGGCTGTCTCCCACCAGGAAGCAGTCCGTCTCTCTCTCTCTCTCTGTGTGTGTGTTCTGATTTATAGAATCCTTTGTTTACACTAAAGAATTCTCTCTCTCTCTCTTTTTCAGTTGTCTTTATATCACTTTCATCCTCTACCAATAGGCTGCTGCTCTCTTTTTCTCTGAGAGCTAACCTAGCCGGTAGGCCCTGGCTACCAACAATCAATGTTCTGTGCATTTCCTGGCGCATGGTGCGGGTCTGTAGCTCAAAAAGCTAGCACGAATGCTATACCAACTTTATGACAAAATTCAAAAGCAAGACACGTTTGGTAGAATAAGAATAATAGCATTCTGAAATGTCTTCAGTGCTTAAATATTTTGAAATGAATAGTGAAGCAGTATAACAAAAAGTTTCTCTTTCAATAATTATTTTCCAACTTTTGTTCCCACAGTTTTGAATATTTTAAGGATATGCAATATTTATTAGATCTTTAATGAACCTTCAACAACTTGGTATAGTTGATAATAATATTATCTTAGTTTATTTTATATTACTATAATGAAGCACTATAACTGGGATAATTAATATAATTATGATTCTGGAGGCTGGAAAATGCAATATCATGGTGTTGGCATCTAATGACAGCCTTCTTGTCATATCACCCCATGACATAAGCCAGAAGGACCAAGGAGGATAAAAGAAAGTTAACTTTCCATTAACAGACCTCTCAAGGTAACTACTCTACTCCTGGCTGGCTGGTAGAATCCTCATGACATAACCACCTTGTAAAGGTCACATCTCTCAATGTCACGGTACTGGAGAAGAGGACATTTCCAGCATATCAAATATAAGACACACATTCAAACCACAGGATGATGCATTATGATTAGAATTTATATGGACTATTTGACATCATTAAAAGGCAATCAATATGATACCAATTTATATTTATTAAGCCACTATGTACATCAATTTGGACATCATAGAAAGCTTGTATTTTGTCCTGAAATATTAATTTATACAAGAAAAAAATGTTCATGCCATGAATCACTTCAAATGTTAGCAGGTCAGTGAGTATTAATATTGTTATTATACAAATCAGATACAAAGAAATGGTCTACAACTTATGAGAGTTCAATTCATGATATTTTAATTTAATATGCAGAATAATCTTAAAATCATTGCTTTTAACATTAATAACAGTATTTACTAAACTCCATGAGTGATTACACATTTTATAATAAAATAGCCTTTGTGTTAGATGATTATGCCCAATAGTTGATTAACATAGGTGTTCTAAGCACATGAAAAGTAGGCTAGACCAAATCATGATTCTGGTAGGTTAGATGTGATAACCACAATTCTTTATTTATGATGAGTTTATCAGGATATAACATTACCATAAGTGAGGAACATCTATACATATATAGTTAGGGCAGATATTTTTTGACTAGTGATTAAATGTCCATTAATATGACTATGTCCCACATCAGAGCACCTAGATTTAATAATTCTTTCCAGTTCATGACTACATATTAGTCATGTGACTAATGCTGACCCTGGGAGGCAATAGTGATACTCAAATGACTGGGCTCCTACCACCCACATGGGGGACCTGAATTGAGGTCTTCAGTCACTTGGGATTAAGCCAGCAGAAGGGAGAGCTCTTCGTCTTTTACCCACATCTATTTCTCACACTCTCTTTTTTGGAAAAAAACACGTAACCAGAATGGAAACAACATACTAAGAAGACTAATAATATTGCTAATCACAGATGGTGTCCACATCCCAGTAAGCAGATGGAGGTTCTGCAGGGTTCAATTTGTCCTTATCCATTCTATGACCTGGAAGAAACAGATCCTCTGTACTCAGTCTGGCTAAAACCCCGGTGAGACTTCCAAAATACTCAAAAGGATAAATTTCTTTTAGATTAATTGAAACCATCAAAATTAATAGTTTCTTTGACAAGTCAAAACATCTGAAATAATATGCCCAATCATAATAAAATAGAGACTTAATTTGTGAGTATCTCATTCAATAAATATTTATCCAAGTCCTTGGATTTGAAGCTTCTTGCAAATGTTACCCAGGGAGGCAGGAAGTGATGGGTCTGGTATGTGGGTCCTTGTCACACACTGGGAGATCCATATTGAATCCTCATCTGCTGGTTTTTGCCTGACCCAGTCTTGGCCAAAACCTGGCTCAACCCTGGATGGTGTGGGCATTTGGAGATTAAAGTAAAAGATGGGATGTCTGTCTCTCTTTCAAATAAATTAGTTAAATAATTTTTAAAAATTGTGAGAAAGTGAGGGGATAAACTCTAGATGTTTGAGGGAATGGTGTTAGAGGAAAAGGGCATAGCAAGTGCAGATATTCTGAAGCAATAATGTGCCTAATATGTCTAGTGTGGCTAGAGAAGAGTGAGCAAGAGAGAACGGATTAGAGTTAGCATGGGTCATGCTGTGCATAGCCTTTGGGATATTTATAGATGTAAATAATTTTTTAAAGCCATTGTAGGTCTTTCAAGCAAAAGGATAGTATGAATTTCCATGTGCTTCAAAAATATTATACTGACTGCTACATTGAGAATTTGAAGAAAAAAACAACTAAAGAATTATTTTTGGCTCTCAAAACAAGAAGCCTATGATAGTACTACGTCTCAACTGAAAAAAAAAATTCCTTTTCCCCTTAGTCTACAAACATGTGATTTTAATCCATGCATACCCATGTGGATATGGGGAACTGATCATCTTCTATCAGTAACCTTTCCACCCTTTTGACACTTCTAACTCCTCATTAATACCATCAAAGAGTCAGCTGGTCTGGATTAGGCACTTCCTTTCCACACCAGAGACTGTCAGGAAGGAGTGGGCAATGGAGTCTTTTCATGGTCAAATGTAGGTTGAACTACTTGTTTCTCATCTGCCTCATAGTAAGAAAAATAGCAGTCTCCTCTCAAGGACAAATAAACAGTAATTCAGTAATAAAGCATACAGTTAGTTTGATAACTTTTGTAAAATGTTAAAATTCACTCATCAGAATAAAATACCAAATCCCAAACCTGGCCTCCAACTTTTCCTAAACAGATAGCTGGCCTTTCCCCCACTTTTTTTTTTTAATTTATCATGAATGCAGAACTTTAAGCTTCAGCCAAACCAAGCACTGCAGTCTGCTTTGCTCGCTCTTGTTGTTCAGCCTAAAAAGCTTCCCCATCTCACATTGTTCTTGGCCTGAATCACACCCAAGACAAAGCAAGTTGAAAGACAAGAATTTAGGATTTATAAGTGTATGGATTGAATAGGTAGCAGATGCCAGGCTGACCAATGTAAATCTTACTGTTGTAAAAGCGGAACAGGAGGCCTAGGTTCAGCTGAACCTCGCTCACGGCTGTGCTGTTTCCTGAATTCTCCCCCTTTACACGGAGTCACTAAAAGACTGATTACTAGAGTGTAGGCAGAAAAGTGAGGAGAAATACGAACCTAAACTGGCTATTTGAACAGGAACTACAGCAGAACCTGGCAACGTCAAACACTTGGACAGAATTTCCTCCTAAACTAAAGTCATAGCAAGTTTGAGACAGGATTCAAACAACTTCCTATAAAATTTGATTTCATGCTGTATGGGAATGTGTACGTATCTTATATAATCAGACATCAAACTTCTGAAAACCCTGAATTTGAAAGGAGTTGTAAATGACTTGTAGTCTATAAGATTGGGCCTTATTCGTTGCAGCATTGTTATGAATTACTGTAATTAATGCATGTAAAGGTAAAAACTACTCAAAATCTAGTTTCAATATTTTAGATCGCTTTCCTTTTTGAATTTGGAATTAGAATTTGGAAATAACATGGGGAATCAAAACACACAGGATGTGTGAACACAGAATAGGGTTTCAAGATCAATTACAAAGGAAAATAAAGTGAATTTCCTCCCCACCAAAGTGGAAAGTTTAGGGGAATGGTGATGAGACATCTATCTGGGGCAACTGCAAAGTGGAGAAAAAACCAGGGTCTGTGTATGCTTCTAAGAATGGGCTTGAACTATGACTAAGATGACATGGAATGAGGAAAATCAGAACCTAAGAAAAAAAGAAGAGAGGATATTCTCAGTATCTCTTGCACACATGCATATAAGGATACTTCAAAAAAACTAACGGAGGGGCCTCACCATGACATAGCAGGTTGGGCCTCCGCCTGCTTTCCCATGGGCACTGGTTCGAGGCCTGGCTGTTCCACTTCCAATCCAGCTACCTGTCAATGAAGTTGGGAAAGCTGCAGAAGATGGCCCAAATGCTCGAGTCTCAGCACTTTCACAGAGGAACGGGAATAATCTCTTGGCTCCTGGCTTCAGACTGAACAAGCCTCAGCTGTTTTGGCCATTTGGAGAGTGAACCAGCAGATGGAAGATCAGTTGATGGATCAATCCATCTATCTACTTATTTCTCTTCTCTCCCTCTCCCTCTCTGCCTTTCAAATAAAAACAAATGAATCTTTTAAAAATTGAAAATTCAGGAACAATTGAATTAAAAAAGCTTATTTTAGTGCAAAACTGTGGAAAATTCATGCACAAATTTTCTATCAAGTGCATTTTCCATGAATTTTTCAGGATTCCTTGTAAAAGAATCTCAACAGGCACAACATCTCATGTTTCTCATTCTTCTGTTTAATATATGTTGAGCGACTTCAAGGTGTTTACAATTAAATGGGAAGGCATACATTAAACCAGTAATTACATAGCTTATCATTTAATTATATTCTAGTAAAAGCTATAAAGAGAATGTACACGATGCTGGGAGCATATAACAGAGGTGCATGCCTAAACTAGGGCATCTGTAAAGGATTCCTTGAGAAAGTACTATTTAATTGCTTGAACATGCTGAGTAGGAGTTAGTTAAGCAAACGGATGGAAAAAGAGTCTTCCAGATGAAGTAATAATAAAACACAGACTCTAAGTTGGCAAGAAAATTAATAAGCCTTCAGAACTGAAAGCAGGTCAGTGTATCTGGAGCTGATCTAGGAAAAGTGCTAAATGTAGGGAAGCTGGGACTGTGCTTGGAGAACAGCCTACGATTTCAGTTCATCATGTGGGAGCTTGTCTTAAAATCATGGTTCACAATCCATTCTCAAATTTATCCATCTTTGTAGCCTGATACACCTTATCAGATATGTTTTCATTAATAAATAGACAATATTTTATTTTTAGAAAGATGTCTCTATGAAATCATGTAATAAAGATTAGATTAAGAAAAAATATTTGGTACTACACACAGGTTAAAATCAGTGACAAAAGCAAGATGATTACTAATAGCAGAAGGCAAAGAACTTAACATAATCAGATTTGATAGATGTATAGATTTAATAAGCAGCAGATGCTAGGCAGACCAATGTGAATTTTACTGTTATTCCATCATTTCAGTAAAACTTAATTGTGCAGTCAGTACCTGAATCTTTATTAACACACCCTAGGGATCACAGAAAACATTCTGATCATTATGTCTCTAATTTACAAATTTTATTACAGATCTCAGTGTTAATTTTTTAAAAATCTATGAAGTGTGATTAAACACACATATATACCAACACTTCATACTTTTAAAATTACAACATTTCATTTTTTCAGTGGCATATCAAGTGACAGGGAACATATCAGAACACCAGAATAAGACTTAATGTTTTAAGGTTAAAAAATGCAGTATCTTTAAATTTATCTCATCTGATAAAATAAAACACCTGATTGCAGGGTTGGAATCAAAAATTCACAAGCTTTTCCTGGAACCATTTGTTGCATTAGAAATCAAGGAAGTGCTCATCTTAAAGGACACAATAATTGACGTATGAAGAAATACCACAAGAGGCATCCTGAAGTGTTTTGCCCTTTAGCAATTTGTGTCCTAATATGAGGATAGAAATATCACTGACCAGAATAAGAATCACAAGCCTACAATGGAGACAGATGGAGAGGAAAAGACACTTGCATTGGGCTGGTTGATGACTGATAAACATGGAGTTGTAAAATTATCACCTTACCTGCCTCATCAATATTTATATTGATTTGGTCATGAATAATCAATATGTGCTAAATATGAAGTCTGATGAGGGAGATGAATTTGATAAATAGAATACTTCCAAGTCCTCAGGAAATCTATGATTTAATTCACAGTTGTAGAAGACAAGTTAATAAGCATATGGTAGAAAAATTAACTAACACATAGACCAGTGATCAAAGTAAGCATCACTATAGTGACCCAGGTGGATATTAGATGCTTCAAGAAATGACTCCTTAAGAAGCACACAGCATCACTTACAGGATTCTGACCAGCATGGCATTACTAGACTAGAGCTTTGAGCAAACATCAGGGGAACAGAGATTCAGATAATAGGAAAATGCAGAAATACAAAAAACTTTTTGAGATACATAATCTTATACTGGCTCCTTCTGTTATATGTATTATGAGAAACTGCCAAATTATGACATAGGTTATAGATTTGAAAATTTATGCATCAATGTTAAATTTCCTCAATTTAACAACTGTGGTATGGTTACACCAGGCAAATATTGTTGTTCTTACAGGACACTGGGGGCAAAGAGGTGCGATGCATTCAATCTGTCTTCAAAGGCTACAGAAAAAAAATGATTCGCTATATATTTGAGAGAATGACGATGTAAATATGGAAAAATGAAAAATTCATAGTAAAAGTCTGTGAGATCTCTGACATTTTCTTAAAAATTGCACAATTTGAAACTTTGAAAATAGTTTTTAAAGTACATGGCAGTTTATGTTACTTCATACAGACACATTTATAGACTTACAAACTACCACATCAAATCATCAGAAAACCTGTGGCAGAAATACTAGAATGCCGCATTTTACCAAGTGAAACCAGTCAGCCAAGTGCTGCCAAAAAAGTCTTCCTCTGAAAGATTGCATTATTCTTATGCAGCCATTGAATGTAAGGTGGATTTTGACTCTGTGACATCCATGAATTTTCACACACTTTCATAGCACAGAAGACCTTGCTCTGCCTTGTATTGGTCCCTGCCTGCCTTCCTGCATAAGTGAGAGTCACATGGTCTCATGTATAAAACCGTGTAGCTCTCACGTACCTAGATTCTTTGAAGATAATGTGTAATTTGCAAAATCCGTCTCACCCCGATTAGTGAGAGACTCTGTATTTTCACCAATACCAGAAGTCTTTCCTCTTGTCAAAAATTTTAAAAGAGGAACTCTGATGACCCAAGAATTCCCTTCTAGTTCTGAAATTACATGATTCTAACATTAGTTGTGGTAATGGAAAGTAGCAGGACACAATGTGCCATGTGGCAGCTAGTTAAAGTTACTAGTCTGTACCATGCAAAACGGATGTAAAAACTTTTGTAGTGACCTGAAAAACATCACATAGTCCTCATGTACTGCCTAGCCTGAATGTCACTGTGAGTATCAGGCTTTACTGAGCCAGAATGGCAGGCAGAACTGAGATAACCTAGTACATCCTAGTCTCAGTTCTTGAAGATTAAAAAAAAAAAAAAAAAGTAGTGAAGTGTTGTGGATTAGAAATTTTGTAAAGCAAAACCTGGAAATACCAAAATATGAACTTCCTCTGGAGAGAACAAATAGGAGTTTGCTATCTGTGTAATGTGAGGCAGGCAGCAAGACAGCCAATATATCCATTATAATGGGGTGGTGAGCGCATGCTATTAAATTGATGTGTTTTGATGTTTTTTATTTCAGTTTGGTTCATTCCAAATAATCTCTTTTCTCTAATTGAACTCATTACGGGCTCATGAATTATACAATGGCATCTTTTTTCCCAAGAGACTTCTGTGTTTCCTTTTTGTCACTCATGTGTTGGTTACTCAGTGGCACGTTTTTGTTTGTTTTTTTTTTTCACATGGAACTGTAATTTGTTGTTGATGTTGTTGTTGTTGTGGCTGTTCTAACTCATACCAGTTGTTGACTTTGTTTCATGGCTTCTCACTTACGGTAATATAGTGATGGAGTACTGGGTCTATCGTATACAGACGTGGGGGTACAATGGAACATGCATCCCTGCATCCAGACAAAAGAGGAAATCTCAGTGAAACTGTTGGACATGTGTAGAAAATGGGATGCTGGACTGTCTGACATTGTCTGTACCAACAATGTCGGGGTACACTTAAATAAGAGACTGATAGAATTATGATTCCTTATGAAGGACTACACTATTGTAGTAACATGGGGAAATTCTGTTGAGGGGTGGGATTTGTGGGGGAATCCCATCCTACATAAAATTGTACCACACAATTCAAAATTCAAAATAAAAATGTATTTTTAAAAAATTGAGCTATAATAGAGTTCTTTTGAATAAGTCCTGGGTCATATTTATTTTGACAGTGCCAACATGCCAATTAAAAAGAAAACTTTATAAGTGAATGGAAAATGTCTACCAATTTGATCATACACAGTCAACATGAATATATATTTGATTGAATGTTATACCACCATATAAAATTATTCTTGATTATTACACAGATCAGGCCTCAGACTGTCAGAGGTGAACTTTTCAGGGGATAATTAGGAGCTTTGGGGGTCAGGGGAATGGATGAATTGTTTGTGAGTTGGTCATCGTTCTTTTTACTCTGTGGCTCTAAAGTGACAGTAGGTAGACACCAAAATGGAGTACATATGGTATGGTGCCAATGAGTACATGTGGGTTCCAGGACAGCACATGCCGTATCATAGAAACAGCTACAGCGTTAGAGATTGTGCCCCTTTTTACCCAATACCGATTTAGTGTTCTGTTTCCCATTCAGTCACTTTAGTCCTGTTAAGGATGTTCTTAATCAAAGACAACGTCTGGCTTGCTCTCATTTTTCATAAAAAGGTATTTTGAGCTCACTTATTAATTCTAGTGGGTAAAACAATATCAAAATTTGCCTGATATGAATTAAACTCTAGAAGTGTTAATAAAGACTCTTTAAAAAAGAAAATGCATTAAATTATATAGTTTAAAGGCAGAGTGACAGAGAGGGAGGGAGAGAGATCTTCCATCTACTGGCCCACTCTTCAAATGCCTGCACTTCAGGGGCCAGACCCTGTGCAAGCCAGGATCTAGCAACAGATCCAGATCTCCCAAGTAAGAGATAGGTATAAAAAGACCTGAGGCATCAACTACAACCTCTTGGAACCTCAGCAGGAAGCTACATTAGAAGCAGAGTTGCTGGGACTTGAAACTGTATCCCAACATCTCAAGCAATGCAGTAACCTGTTGTGGCACAACACCCACCCCAGATTTTTTTTAATGAGATAACAAATATTAGTAATATATTCTCACACACACACACTGTCTCTCTCTTTCTCTCTTCAAAAAAAATTGTGGATAATGTTGATTAAACATAACTTCAACTTGGTGCAAAATATTTTTGAAAAATTAATTTTCAAATTAATTCACAATACACATTTTCTGTGAACTCTAAAAATCCTTTACATGTATGTATGTTAACTTCACTCTTCAACATTGTTTTAAAGATTTATTATTTATGTTGAAAAGCAGGATTACAGATAGAGAGGGTGAAAAAGGGAAGAGCCTCCAGTCACTGGTTCACTCCGAAATGGCTAAAATGGACAGGGCTGGGCCAGGTCAGAGTCAGGAGCCTGGAGCGCATCTGAGTCTCTCCTGGGTGCAGGGACCCGAGCATGTGGGCCATCCTCCACTGCTTTCCCAGGTGCAGTAGCAGGAATCTGGATCCCAGACTTGAACCAGCACCTTGTGGATGCAAGCATCCCAGGCAGAAGCCTAATCCTTTGTATCACAATGCCTGCCCCTCTTCAGCATTTTTTAAACTAAAACTTTTCTGTTTTAATAATGTGTGCCACTATGGCTCCAGAATACAGATATAATAACTGTTAATGTACTAATTTTCATTTGCTTCATACATCATCAGTAACTTCATGGTTAACTTGTGAATATTCAAAATGAATTTTAAATCAATTTTGCCAAAACGAAGACAGAAATCTTATAAAAATATTCATACATGGGAAGATGACCCAAAAAAAGAACAAAGACAAAACAATTAAAAAAAAAAAAGAAAAAGAAATAAAAAAAACAAAAAATACAAACAAAAACAATAACAAAAAACAAAAAAAAATTCATACATGGAAAGAAAAATCAATGCACACTTAGGTTCAATCTTAATGTTGCTACTTACTGGTTCCTTGCTTTGGAAATAAAGAGTTCAAGTCTCTGGATCTATTTCCTCTTCGCCTTAAAAATATGGAAACAATTTCTGTGGGAAAATGTCTTTCTAAAGATCCAATGTGATTACATGAGAAACTGCTACTCTGTGAGAGGTAAAACTGCCTTCAGTAAATGCTCCCTTCTTCCAGTGACCTCAGATTTTGTGAGACCTTCACTTTGTCCCTCTTCTTTTTGACATCAAGTAGAATAATAATTGTTCCTAAGCTATATTCATTATTCAGTATTGTCTTCAAAGTCTCACAAAGGAAACTGGTTTGGAAAAAAAAAGAATAAAGAAATCGGTTTGCAGTAGTGTGTCAAGCAGCTTTACCGAGAGAACACTGAGCTACTATGTTATCAATAACTTCGCACGCACCAGTTCACAAATGCAACCGAAGCTGTGAAGTTCTCATACTTGCACTGTACAGAATCTTGATGGAGTCCATGCAGTAGGTGTGAATAACACGAAGGTGTGAAGAGAACAGCTCCCTGACTGGCAGGGCCCGGGGAGCTACCAGCTGCTTAGCAGGGCTAAGTGGATTCATCTCTGACCACCTTGACGCAGTTTTCACTCCCCTTCGCATGGGCACTCAACCACCCCACTAAGAATTTTGTAATCTATTGAGGCATTGTCTGCCCCTGTGAGATGGCTTTTACAACCAATGTGAGCTTAAGAGTTAATGTTACTGAGGATGTCCTGGTGAGTGGGCCTTTAACTACACACAGGAGTATAATTAAGTCTGTGCTGTTTACCCATTGCCAGAAAATCTGGCCCAGATATTTATCATGCTTTCTAGGAAATGGCTTGATAAGAGGAACCCTAAAAGTTATCCTGTTACTGTGACCCTAAAGGTCATTCTGCTATGACAAAGAATATAGTTACTGTGACCCTGAAGGCCATCCTGCTATGAGGAAGAATATAGCTACTGTAACCCTGAAGCCTATCCTGCTAAGGCAAAAAATATAGTTACTGTGGTCTTATAGGTTAGCCTGTCCTTGCAATTCTTTAGAATATAGAAAATGTAGTTGTTTTAGTTGTTTTCATAAAATTTTAGCTAGAGGAAATATAGGGTGATTTCACTAATATCATAAAGATATATTTTTGATTATTGTTTGATCACTTATGAAGTTGTAGAGCCTGCAGTTGTAGAGCAATGTAATGTTCATAACTTTTTGTTTTAGATCTTCATGTTTTTTCTCTCTTGATGTATTTCTCCCATTTAGTGATAGATAAGTTGAATAAGAATTGTATTAGGAGTGTATTACTGCATAAGATGTGTGGTCTACTGAGAAACTCTTGGTTGCAACGTTGGAATGGATAATGCCTTGTTTAATACTGAAACAATTTGTAGAATTGTCTTTGGAAACACTCACTCATCCATTGTAGAGTTGAAACTTAAATAGAGTAACTTAGCTCATTGCTAACTGCAATTCTTTCCGCCGTTATTTCCCTTGCTTTAACAGACTGTGTGAGCTTACAGACCTAATGGCCAACTAATGTCAATAACCCCGATCCCCATGGACCAAGGTCCCAGGCCTTTTAACTCATACAAGATAGGGGTCTGGTTGACACAGGCGGCGCCTAGGTTATAGTCCAGACCTGAGGAGAGCAGATGAAGACTGACAAGCCAAGATAAGCAAGGAATATGGAATCCTTACTCAATCATTTCTCAAAAAGTTGTAAATTGTGCCCCCCTGAAGCTATGTCAGTATGCCCCTAAGAAAAAACTTTGTACTGCTTCTGTATAAATAAAGCGGACAGCTTTCTCGCTTGGTCCACTACGATCAAGGAATCTGGTGGTCCGTCTCCTTTCTTTCTCTTCACGCCTCATCCACGCACCCTTCCCGAGCTCCAAACCTCGGCCGGAGCTGGACTCCGGCAGAATCTCCTTTGAAGAAAATTTTTAGAGACTTGCCATGAAAAGTTGTTCTGGTCTCTGGCCAGGAGTTCAGTGAATCCTGTATCTTATTACTCAATTCTCTAATTAAGTGAGACTATTTCAAATGTGATTCATGAAGATTCCTTATAATGTGCTCTTTGCACAAGTTTTCCCTCCATCTAAATTATTTCTTAAAAATGATTTCTTTAATATAACTTGAAACTGCAGTATGAAGGGTATGCTGCTTTTGTCCAAATTGGCACACTCAAGGAAAGACCAACAGTGACTGAATGCACATGGTGAGGGAAGCAGGAAGAGAGGCTCCTTCCACTGTTGATGTATATAGTTCATGATACAGTTCCATAGCGACAGGGACTTTCCCTTCCACACTCCCCATTCCCCTCCACTGTTTGTGCCCACATTACAATAATAGTACAGTCCTTCAGTGACAATCACAAGTTCAACATTCTGCTATTCAAGTGTATCATGGCATTATAGGTACAGACAACATAGAAAGTCTAATATCCTATTGTCAAGATATATTTAACAGTTTTATCAGGGAGTCTTCCTTTTACTCAGGAGTAGATATGCATTTTTTGTCTAAATGTATGCATTATGTATGAGATAATACAGGTATGGGACTGATTTAACACCAAATCACATGGCTACTACGTATTGGATTATAGACAAGCATGTTAATGAAACACAATCAACCTCAAGGAAGTTAAAACCCTTAGGAGACACAAAGGAATGTCACAATGTAGATCTAACACCATCATCTAGTTCTGCAAGGAATATTCCTAAAATTTCTGTTACTACATGTTTATAAGCATATACATAATTACAAATCATTCATAAAACTTATTGTTGAACTTAGTTGGTATACTGGTATTATAAGCACAAACAAGGCTCTGAGAGTGAATTTCTGATTTATAGTTTAGGAAAACAAATAGTGTGGAACTTAAAAAAGTAAAGGTCAAAGATGTTGACCAAACATAAGTAAAAGTCCACTCAAAAGCAAAAACAGAGTGTGTTTTTCAAGGCAAGGGAAATTTTCATCTGAAAACAGAAGATTTAAGTCTTAAGTGGGCCAGACAGGGAGACATAGGACCTCAGAATGTAGACAACATGAGATATGTGAACTGTAATTATAGAGGTGAGGACATCTATAAATAAGATATCCATTTGGAATTTAATGTAATAAAATAAACTGGCTAAGGAAATGAAGTTGTTTTTCCTCAAATAATCAGAAATACACTTATCAAATGCTCCAGAAATTCCACTACTAGGTTTCTATCCAAAGGAAGTGAAAACAGAGTGTTGAACACACACCTACACTCCCATGCTCAATGTGGTACTATTTATATTTACCAAAATATTGAGTCAATCTAAGTGTTCACCAATCAATGAATGGATGAATGAAGTGCAGCTTACATATGGGGAAGAGAAGGAGAGTTCAAACTTTGTGGATAAGTTACACTTTTAATTCTATTTTTCCATGATTACTTGGAACTCCCTCCTCCCATACATAATGGAACATTATTCAGGTTTCAAAAAGAAGGAAATCATATAAATTCCAACAACATGGATGAAACTGAAAGATATTATGCTTAGTGAAATAAGCCAGACACAGCAAGACAAATATTTTATTAACTCATCATGTGTGGGATTTAAAATAAGTTGAGATTATACAGAATGAAATGATAGTTATTGTGGGCAGGAAGCAGAGGTGGGGAGCTGTTGGTCATTATCAAATTTCAGTTAGATGGAATAATTTCATTACATTTATTACAGAGCATGTAAATACAGTTAACAACGTATTATAACCTTTAAAAGTATTGAGTCTAGGTTTACAATGTTCTCATCATAATGCATACATATTTCAAAACATCAGATTTTACATGATATATATATAAATCTTATTTGTCAATTGAAAATAAATGTTTTTGCATTACACTGAAAAAAAAAAGGAAAAATAAGACGACTGCCTCTTTTTTTTTAAAAGGAGTCATTATTTTTTTAGCGTGAAAGGTAGATCTTGCAAGCAGACAGAAACAGGTCTTTCATCTGCTGCTTCACTTCCCAAATGGCTGCAACAGCCAGAGCTTAGCTGAGCTGAAGCTGGGAGTCAGGAGCTTCTTTCCCATCTCCCACGTGGGTACAAGGTACCAAGGACTTAGGTCATCCTCCAGTGCCTTTTCAGGCCCTAAGCAGAGAGCTGGATAAGAAGTGTAGCATCCAGAACACAAGGTTGGTGTCATCGGCATTTAGCTATATCTGAAGAGCCCACTTGGAATGCCCATATCTCAAGTCAAATGAGGACCCTGTGAGGCAGCAGGTGATGGCGCAAGTATTTGGGCCACTATTACCTATGTGGGAGACCTGGACTGAGTTCACAGCTCCTGGCTTGAGCCTGGTGGAATCCCAGCCATTGCAGACATTTGGTGAGTGAGTGAACAGATGAGAGCTCTGTTCGCTTCACAGGTTCTCATACAAGAGTTTGATTCTATTAACAGACATGAATCCTGTGGTTTTCAAAATGGTTAATGTTTTTATTATTTCCCCCTCTCCTTTTTTTCTTCTGTTTGATGTGAAATATGCGTGTGTATAAGGTTTGACTAAATGATTAGAACTGATCTAAAGAATGTAACTACTGTTGAGGAATACAGGGAGTGGCCTCCGTAAGCTATGTTGTTTCCTGCTTCAGATGACAAAGTACTTGACTGCGATTAATTAATGGGTTCTTCCTTGCAGAAGAGGAGGGTACTCGTCATGGAAAACTACTTTTACCCAGGCTGTATTGGTCTTTCTTATCTGTCTCGTTACTGCATGCATTCTAATAGCTGTGATACTTTTGGCACCTCCTGAAATTATTTCCAATAAAACGTTATGCAATGCACCTTGCTAACTCATGGTGAGAAGCATTTTATTTGAACTATTACATTAAGTTAAATGATGACCACAACGGGATCTTTCCATAGACATAAAGACTGGGCTCAATTCTCAATGGGAACTTATAAGCAAAAAGAAGGGTGAAGGCCAGGGTTAGAAAATTACTACAAGAAAGTACTAAGGGGCATGGACGAGTCTGTCTCAATCAATCTAACAGGGTTCTTATTGAAGATATTCCAAAGTAACAAAGCATCTGGAGGGGGTGGAGGTTGAAGCACCAGTTTAGCTAACAAGGTCTACTGGATATGAAAGATGACAGATAATTGGTGAGCTGACTTATCAGTTTTATTTACTAAAACTATATTTTACAAAACATCACCTGGCTGGGAATAGGAGAAAGTTCAGGAGCTTAATATTAGCAAAGGATTATTATTATAGGATTCATAAGTCTTCTTTTCTAAAGAGCTAGCAACACTGAAAATTAAGGGAATATAAACACAGTGTTTGTAAGAAATTCCTTTTCAACATAGCCACAGCTGTTTGGTGCATCTCTGAGGTCTGGGCCAAACTGGTAATCAGAAGAGAGAATCGGGTGACTGGGAATTAAATTAGTTGAGTTCTTTAAATGACAGGGAGAATCCAGACAAAATGTTCCATAGTTTCTGGGTTCCTGGATATGTCTTGCTCCATCCCTTATTTCATCCTTTTTTGATCTTGTGTGATATGTCTATGGTCTTCCAACAAATTATCTATCTTGTTTAGACTAGACATAAATGGTTCTCATTGCTCCATGCTAAAATGATTTCATAAATGCTCTTATTACTGAGAATATATTGCTAAATAAAGGCACATTCTTAAAGTTGCATGGCTGAGATAGCATGCTTTGTTGGTGAAAATTTAAAGCAATAATTGTGTGTTTCCCCATAAGTACTTTTGGGTTTTCCACAAGACTGCAAACCTTAGACAGGCAACATTACTGATCTGCAGACCACTGACTCCTATGCACTTACCAAAGAGCCAATATTGTAACCATGTTAAGTTCTTTGAAGAAGTCTAGGAACTTATCATTAACAATTCAGTCATTTAATGAGCATGCTTTTAGCAACTTTGGTGTACCATAGATAGGGAAGTATTTGATTGTTGACACTATTATAATAATAATAAAAAAGTAAGTAAATGATCATAAAGGTGGATACAGAAGCAGAGATGGCAGGGAGAAGGTGGTTGGCATGGTGGTTAAGCCAACACTCTGATGTCTTCATTACATTTCAAAGGCCACTCTCAATGCAGCTTCCTGCTAACTCACAGTGGAGGGAGGGAGAACAGCAGTGACAGCTCAAACAGTTGGGGCCTTGTTATCTCTGTAGAAACCTCAGATTGAATTTCTGACTCCTGGCTTCCACCTAGTCCACCCCCGACTTTTGGAGGTATTCAGGGAGTGAACCAGTAAATGGCATATTTCTCTTACTTGCCTGCAATTCAAATAAATAAAAATAAGCAAGAGGAATAGAATAGTGATGGCACATATAGAAGCTAAAATCCACACTATTCAGCAGAGCTTACAAGACTCATGGTTACAGAGTCTTTTCCTCTTTTAGACTCTTTCCTGCTATATCATGCAATCCATGTTCCAACCTAACTAAGCATCTGAAACTTCTGCAAAATTTTCTTTTCTATTCCTTGCATTGAAACGTAAGCCTTCTTTCTTCAGAATCAATGATACTACATATTTCCAGATAATATTTTTGGAGGAAAAAAAACCTAGATTTTACATTCCCTTTCTTTCTGACCTTTTATTTTTGCCTTTTGAAAAATGTATCAATTTATATGATTTTTCACATTGCATATTAAAATCTATTATTTGTTCAGCAATTGTTCTCATCTCACAAGAATTGAAATCATTTGACTTCTTCAGAAAAATGTCTTGAAATGATTTGAAATGATGTGAAGTTATTGGTAGTAAACAGTTTTTCTATTGTAAATGTCTTAGTTTTTGTTAGTCTTTTCTAAGATTCATTTTATATAATTGATGAGCAGAGTGACAGAGGGGAAGGAAGATACACACCCAGCAAGAGAGAGAGAGAGAAAATGATCTCATCTGCTGGTCCATTGAATAAATGGTTATAATGCTAACTGCTGGGCTGGGTTAAGTTAGGAGCCAGTAGCCAGGGACTCCATCCAGGTTTTTAAGTGGCTGGCAGGGCCTGAGTATTTGGGCCATCTTCTGATGATGGATCAGAAGCAGAGCAGCCAAGACAAACTGGTCGTCCACTCTGGGATGCTGACATGGTATTCACCATAAACTTTGGTCTTGCATTTACACACTTTGCAATCCCTGAGAAACTCAGTCTCAAAGTACATGAAGCACCATTTTTTTTAAAGATGTATTTGTTTTTATTGCAAAGTCAGATATACAGAGAGAGGAGGAGAGACAGAGAGGAAGATCTTCCACCCAATGATTTGCTCTCCAAGTGACCACAACGGCTGGAGCTGTGCCAATCCGAAGCCAGGAGCCAGGAACTCTTCTGGGTCTCTCATGCTACATCATTTTTTGTTTTTAATTTAGCTGTTGTTTAAAAAAGATTCTAAAATGCTGCCAACACTTAAGAGATAAAAAGCATTTTTCTATTGATAATGTCATTATTACCTTATTTGTAAAATCATGAAAATATTTTAGCTCTTTATCATTGCAAAATGAACTTTTTACACAAGGGGTTAAATCATTTCTGATTCACAAGTATTTATTATAGGTGTATGATGTCCCCATTTGTACTAGACACTATGATTTGTAACAAAGTGATTAATAAGCTCAAAATAAGAAATTAGCAATTAAAAATAAACAACCTGAATACAGTTCTAAGTATGCCCTTGTGAGTTACATGTAAACTAAACAGATGGATTTCTGTACATACATTGTGTAAAATATCAACCTGAGGGTAGTTGTTCAGGGTAGTACTTAAGACACTATGTTTGGGTCTTGTGCTGTGGCATACCAGGTAAAACCACTGCCTTGCACTGCCAGTATCTTATACAAGCTCCAGCTCAAACCCTGGCTTCCTGATTTTCAAACCAGCTTCCTGCAAATGTGCCTGGGAAAGCAACAGAGGATGGCTCAACCGCTAGGACCCCTGCACCCACGTGGAGACCCAGACGCAGCTCTAGGCTCATGGTTTCAGAATGGCCCACCTCCTGCCATTGCAGCGATTTGAAGAGTGAAGCAGTGGGTGAAAGATATCTATATTTCCCTCTCTTTTTCTCTCTCTTCCTCTCTCTCTCCTTCCATCTCTCCCTTTCTGCCTCCCTGTATGTTGAACTCTTTGTTTAATGCCACTGTGTGTTTCCCCCACATTGCATATCTGAGTTCCCAGGTTACAAGTTTCAGTTCCATTTCTGATTTCTGCTTTCTGAGAATGTGCGCTCTGAGAGGCAGCAGATGCCGGCTGAGGCGCTTGGGTCCTTGCCACCTACATAGGAATCCCAAATTGAATTCCAAGGCCCTGAACTTGGATCCAGCTGAGCCCAGAAGCATTTGTGGGTGGAGAGCAGATGAAGCAGAAAACGTGCCAAGGAGAGTGAAGATGGAGAGCAGTGTCCTTGAGAAGAGTATCAGTGAACAGAGGCTAGAGCCAAAAGGAGGAAGAGTGAGCAGCAGCATGGTCATGGTTAAGAGCACCAGTTCTGCAGTTGCATAACTAAAGTCAAACAGGCTGATGAACAGAGGACCTTAAACTTTGTTTCTAAAATATAAAGAATAATATATTTCACTTAATAAATTTTCAAAGGAGGCAGAGGTTGTTTTCTGCTTGTGTTTTGCTGCATATTAAAAGGAGTTTTTACATTCACCAAGACAAAAACACTTTGTGATTATATACAGATTGCACATGAGACCATTAAAATGGTCCCGCTTAAATTGGGTGTGAGGTCCAGGGGCAAACGTTGTGAGGCAATTCTCCCTCGACCACCATCTCACTGCCCCATGATTGCATGTACACTGTTTGCAAGGAAGCTTTTCATATATCAGTCAACCAATAACACCTTCAAGTTAGCAACAAAAGAATTGCCTAGCCATTTCCTAATTGGTTAGAGAATACCAATGGGAAATGACTTCTCTAGGTTCCCACCCCGACAAGAAGGAGGCAGAGAACTCTTAAAATGCCAAGGCACTTCTGTCTCCTTTGGGAGACACCTATCTCCAGGGTCTCTCCAAGGAGGTGCTTTCCACTTCCTTCCTCTTTTCACATTCATTTGTTCACAAACAAATCTTACTCTGTCCGCAACAGATTCCTGACTTCTTATTTCTATCCTAAACTAAGCAAAGAACCCACAGTGCTTTGCTGATCCCAGCACAGACACACGGTCTTTACAAATAAAGTTTATCAAACTACTAAGTTTTCTTTTATGGAATCATGTTTTTAAAAATCTCAAGGGAAACATTTTTAAATCATAGATGATGAGTGCAGCAGAGGAAAAGTCGCCCTGAAGTCCATCATTTTGATTACAGAGATCAACCCTAAATGCAAAAGCATTCTAGTCTGCCAAGACTCATTGTTCCAAATACATATGGCCATGAGGTCAAGAGGCCATGAAAAGAAACTGGCTTTCCTAGCAAAACGAGTTGGTGGCTGCTTAGGTAACATTGCCTCAATGATAAATGAAAGGCTGCACTTCACCATCCCCCCCCAAAAAAAACTCATCCGTAGACTGAATCCTGAGGCCTTTTACAGAAAAAAAAAAAGAGAAATTTATTTCTAAAAAGAGGAATTTCAAGTAAAAATACTCTGTGCAACTTAAGGAGTAGACTTAAATTCATGTAATTTTAATTAATGTTGTTGTTTCTATCATGTTAGTCCACTTCTGATTTAATGAGTTTAATTATAAAGCACAACTTTACTCAGAGAAAAATTTGTATAATATATCTAGTGTGGAGTAGCACTAAACATCTGGTATCACTGATTTTCTTATCTGTCTATAACAATATGTCCATGAGTAGAAATTAAATTGCAACCTCAATATCTTAATTAAAATAATACAAAATGTTTAGCTCTAAAGACAATGGTTTCCGGTTTCTAATAAATATCACTGCTTAGATTTAAAGGGCTTCAAACTATTATAGCAGGATAAAAGGTCACATGAGAAGGAATCAAAAGTGGGTTTAGTTTTAGAATTCATGTCTATTGCTGTTAAAAAAAGTAAGAGCCACAATTGGCAACTAAGACTATGAAGCTTTCAAACAGATTCTTTTCTGCTTAAAAGAGTCTCCTCTATGCCAAAGAAGTAAAGGTAGAATTCACCAGTAGTGGCAGAAAGAGAACTTGGCAAGTTAGGGTAGCACATGGTTATCCATTCATTTGACAACCCTGTCTTCATAAGACAAATCTAGCCTACAGTTTTATGAGTAACATCTGTAGTTTATTTAAATAGTACAGACTCTAAACACAAGTTAATAATTGTTTCTAAATGTAACAAATACACCCAGAAAAGAAATTAAAAGAATGAGACAAATATGATCATGTATGGGTGGTAGAATCTAAATGTGTTGACCCTTCCCAGAATACAAGTTGGAACCAATTATAAAATGCCTTTGCTCAGTGAACAGTATTGTAGCAGGGGTTAAGTTTCCACTGAAGACATCCCTATCCCAAATCAGAACGCTTGTTGCAGTCTCACTTTATTTCAACCAACTTCCTACAAATGTATACCTGAAAGCGAGGATATACCAGGACCCTGCCACCTAGGTGCATGACATGGCCTCCTGGCTATAGCCTGGCCTAGACCTGCCTATTGCAGACATTTGGAGAACAAACTAACACATGAAACATGTCTCCCTATTTCTGTGTCTTCTTTCTCTGTCTCTTTGTCTTTGCTGTTCTGCCTTTCACATAACTAAAATATATAAAATAAATAAATGAAAATGCATTCTTTAAAAAGTTTACTCAGAATATTTTGATACTTCTACCTATCTAAGGCATTGCTTAGAGACTGTGTTTTAAAGATTATATTGATGTATTTTTCAGTGCTATTCATGAGAACAAGAATTAACTCTCTGACATAAGCCATACCATTTCTACTTCATGAAATATTATAGAGCTAGTAACAATGTTTTGAAGCTTTTGACTTTTTAATGTTCATTTTGTTCATCAGTACGAAAGGGAGAAAATAAGAGTTATAGATACAAAAGGAAACAGAGAGAAAAGAGGGGAGACAGAGATCGGGGGTGGTGATCGATTTTCCATCTGTTGATTCACTCCTCAGATGACCGCAACAGCTGGAGCTGAGCCAGGCATAAGCCAAGAGCCAGACCTTCATCTGGGTCTCCAATACGGTGGTAAGAGCCCTAACATTTGAGACATTTTCCCACTGATTTCCCAGTCATTAGCAAGGAGCTGGGGCATGAGCAAGTGTTCATATGGAAATGCTACCCCAGAGATCTTTGATTTTATGGTTCACTTCACAAATGCATACAGGAGTCAGGACTGGGCCAATTTGAAGCCAAGAGTCTAGAACTGCATGTAGCTCTTCCTCATGGGTGGCAGTAACCCAAGCACTCGAGTCATCAGCAGCAACCTCCCAGAATCCATCAACAGGAAGCTGGATTGGAAGTAGAGTAGCCAGGACTCAAGTCAGTACTCTGATGTGGATATGGGTGTCAGGTACCAGCTTGACCCACTGTGCCACAATAGCTACCCCCTACACTACATTTAAGGGTTAGTAGGTAAAGCTTTTTTAAAAAAAGATTTATTTATTTTTTATTACAAAGTCAGATATACAGAGAGGAGGAGAGACAGAGAGGAAGATCCTCCGTCCAAGACCACAATGGCCAATGCTGTGCCGATCCGGAGCCAAGAGCCAGGAACCTCCTCCAGGTCTCTCACGCAGGTGCAGGGTCCCAAAGCTTTGGGCCATCCTCGACTGCTTTCCCAGGCTGCAAGCAGGGAGCTAGATGGGAAGTAGAGCTGCCAGGGTTAGAACCGGTGCCCATGGGCCTGGCGCAGTCGCCTAGTGGCTAAAGTCATCGCCTTGAACGCGCCAGGATCCCATATGGGCACCGGTTCTCATCCCAGCAGCTCCACTTCCCATCCAGCTCCCTGCTTGTGGCCTGGGAAAGCAGTCGAGGATGGCCCAAAGTTTTGGGATCATGCACCCACGTGGGAGACCTGGAAGAGGTTCCTGGTTCCCAGCTTTGGATCGGCACAGCTCCAGTCGTTGCGGTCACTTGGAGAGCAAATCATTGGACGGAAGATCTTCCTCTCTGTCTCTCCTCCTCTCTGTATATCTGACTTTGTAATAAAAATAAATAAATCTTTCAAAAATCAAACAAAAAAGATCCGGCGCCCATATGGGATCCCGGCGCGTTCAAGGCGAGGACTTTGGCTGCTAGGCCATGGCGCTGGGCCCAAGTTTTTGCAAATTAGTAAAAATTTCCATAAATGGGACCAAACTCTAAGTTGATGAAAGAGAAAATTAAGGAAGTAGTAGGATTTACTTTTTATGGCCAGACAACAATAGCTGCTATATTTACTGATGAATCAGTTTTAATCCTGTCCATTAAGTCCATTTAGAATGAACCTGTCCTTGCTTAATTACTTTGCAAAATTTGAAGCCAGCTATTCTCCTCAATATTAACTTCTGCACAATTAATGCTCTGTTCCCATACCATATTCTATGTGTCATTTTCAACACCCATTTAATGAGGATTATAAATAATGATTTATATGTGCAAGTTACTGCTTTAAATGCTTGACAATTATGAGATATGGTATTTGCACATCTGGTATCCAGAGGCTTCAAGGGAAAAATAACTTATATATGCGGGATATATGAAGGGAAGACTAAAAGAGGAAGGGCTGAAGTAGGGAAGGGAGGAAGGAAAGAAGAGAAGAGAAGAGAAAAGGAAAGAAGATGGATGGCGGGTAGGAGGAAAGACAGGAGGAAAGAAGAAAGTGAAGATGAAGGAAGGAAGGAAGGAAGGAAGGAAGGAGCAAAGAGGGAGAAAATGGATGGAAACAAAAAGGGACAGGCTTTGTGGCGACTCCAAGTGGAGAATTAATACTGAGTCCTGTTCTTCCATCTTGCACAAAGTAGGACCCCTGAAAGACTTTGCTTTCAGTATGATAAGTCAGGCAAAGTTATATCCTCAAAATAAACATGTCTAACTTAACAAGTGAAGAAAACAATGTCCCTTGAGAATTTATAAACACAAGCATGATTCAAGCAGTTTTAGAAATTTAATTTAAACCATAAAGGAATGTCAAGCCTTGAAATAGCATTTTTCTTCCTTTGGAGGATCCTGGGTATCTTGTAAAACATTCCACCTAAAGGAAATCACTTTAATCCAGCTCATAAGACATCAAGTGACAAAGTCAGGCCAAATGTGACCTTATACCACAGAATTACAGAACTCACAGTTTTTTTTTGTAGTTGTTGTTTTTGTTGTTTGAATAACTGAACAAGCAGAAATAAACACAAAGGTACCAAGTAGCTAATTATGCTTCCAAATATAGGATGATATGAACATTTTTAAAAACAAGTTGTAAAAATTAAAAATGAAATGATTGAATTTGAAAGAACTCAATTTTGGGAAGGCATTATGGTGCAGTGGGTTCAGTGGCCATTTGTGATGCCTGAATCCCATTATTGGAGTGTGGAATCTACTCCCAGTTACTTTAATTTTGATCCCAGTTTCTACATTTGCACTCTGAGAGGCAGTATTAATGGCCCAGATATTTGTTTACACCTCTGCCACTGACTGTGAGATTGGATGGAATTCCAATCTCCTGACTCTAGCTAGGCCAGGCCAGTTCAGCCTATTCCAAGCATTTGCAATATGAACCAGAAAAAACAAAGACGTGTACGTGTGTGTGTGTGTGTGTGTGTGTGTGTGTGTGTGTGTTTGGAGGCAAGGGGACATGTATCTCCATCATCCTACTTTTCACTCAGTGAACAAAAACTAACTTAAAAATTTTAAGCATTAAGTATTTATAAGAATAGTTGTGAGCTAGAAAAATAAACCTGAATTTGTCTTCAGGAATAAAGAACAAATTTTGTGGCTTTTCATTTAAGGGGATATATAGTAACTCTGTAATGGAGACTATCATATCCAGATGTGAGGATACAATGCAGTATGCATCTCTACTTAAAGACAAAGATGGACTCCCAATGAAACTGTTTGCTCTATCTGGACAATAGGATGCCGGACTCTCTGCCATTGTCCATGCCCACAATGATGGACATTTGACTGTTTATAAAGAAATGTATTATAGTAACAATATAGGGGAACCCAGTGAGCAGGGAAGAAATTGGGGAGGGGATAAGGGAAATCCCAGGGCCTAAGAAACTATATCATAAAATGATAATAATAACAATAATAATAGCAATAATGAAAAGAAGTAAAAAATTGAGAAAGAACTATGAAGAGGGCTTGGTGCAATGGTTCAGTCACTAAATTCTGACCTTGCATGCTCTGGGATCCCATTTGGGTGCCAGTTCATGATGCTCCACCCCATCCAGCTCCCTGCTTGTGACCTGGAAAAGCAGTCAAGGATGACCCAAAGCCTTGGACCCTGCACCCACATGCAAGAAGCTCCTGGCTCCTGATTGGCTCAGCTCTGGCCATTGTGGTCACAGGGGAGTGAATCAGCTGACAGAAGAGCAATCTTTTCTCTTTCTCCCTCTACATCTGCCTTCCCAACAAAAATAATAAATAAATCTTTAACAAATAAAATAAAAAGATCTATGAAGAATAGAATTAGAAAAATGTTTATATATTCACATTTATTTAATGTGTGTATTTAGTCCTAGAAGAAGTTTCCAGAAGAAGAGAAAGAAGCAGTATTCGAGAGACAATGGGAGATATATTTTATAAATAATAAAAGATAAATTCTTATAATCAGAAAAAATGCTTCCATATCATAGAAAAAATAAAGATCAAACAGATGATGTTACAAGCAGTTCATAAATCAAAAGATATTGCCTATTCAGAATAGGTAGACTTGCTGCACATGTCTCATTCTGACCTCAGAAGCCAGAAATTTTTCAAAGTATTAATATACTTTAAATTCATTCTATAGTCATATTCACACTCATTCAAGAATATGAACAATATAAAATAATTTTGTAGCAAAAACTATGAAAAATATTAGTTCTTTGCCAGTAATCCCTCAACAAAAGAAATTCTAAAATCGTATTTCAGAAAAAAGAAAATGGTAACAGAATAATGGCCCCAAAGGAAAGAAGATACGATGATCAGGAAATTGATAAAATTCAAAGCTCTAAAATACAAAACTAGGAAATCCAGAAAAATGCCATGCATAAAAAGCATGAAATAACTACAAAGCTAGGAGGATATTAGAGATAAGGAAAATATATCAAAGTGAGCTCCTGCAACATTTTCCTTCCCAGAGGTCTGTCAACTCAACAACTGACACAACTGTGGTTCAGCAAGCAGGGGCAGGTGAAAGTGTGAAAAAGCAAGCAGGGGTTTCACTCTCAGAAGCCTCTAAAGAGAGATTTACATTTCTGACTGCCAAAGTGCCAAGATTTGGACATTCTAGATCACAAAGACAAAGGAAACTCACTCTCCTCAGCAGATTCGCTTGTTTACAATCAGCATGAAGCCAAGAGACAAGAGGACAAGAAAAAACATTTCCAAAATGTTCCTATAGTGGTCTCAGCAGATTCAGGGGACAAAACGGAACCCAGAATCCCACTAAAGGTTACAGCCATAGTGAAGTCCCCTTAGGCTCCCGCAGGCACTCAGTTCAATAATACAGATTGGTTAGGAACAGCTCAGCCCTCATGATGACTGAAAACCAGCTTTGATCCAGCTCAATTCCAAATGGGTTTAAAGTGATCTATTCTTGTCTATCAAGTCCTGGAGGAAAATCAGATTAGCAAGAGACACATTATCTTTTTAAAATTTTACACACTTTTTGTATTTAATCAAAATTATCAAATATGTCAGGAAATAAGTATAGATGAGCAAAGCCAGAGTGAGAAAAAATTGACATGTACAAAGGGGACTAAAATTTGGAATTTTGAGTTTAAATTTTAAGAGATCTGTAATTGATATATCAAGAATCTCACTGGAGAGCTAAACTATTAAAAATGAAGTCTCTATAATTTGAAATATAATGATTAAGAGTATGAAGTTAATAGGTGGGAAGTTGAACAGTAGCTTTTAAAAAGAACTCATAAAACAGAAGAATAAGGATATGAAGAGAATAAAGAACAAACGAATTCTTAAAAAGCACCAGAAAGAAATAGATAACATTAATGTAATCAGACTTAAATGTAATCTGAGTCCTAAGAGAAAGAAAAAAAATTGTACAGTGCAGACTGAGAATCTTCAAAGCTGTAAAAAAATGTCATCAGCTCATGGTTATCAATTACTTTAAAACAAAAGTAGGAAAATATAAAGAAAATGACAGAAAAATATCTGAAGAAAAAGACAAAGTAATAATCTTCAAAAATATCAGAAAAGCACTGTTACCTTCAAAATACCAATAATTCACTCACACTAACCTCTCAGCAATGACGAAAGTCACAGACGATGGAATGACATGCTTCAATTTCTGGAAGAAAAATAAAATATTAAATTATATATCTAGAAAAATAACAATGAAAAGTAAATATTCCAACAGTCACATATCCAAATAAAATGTAACAGAATATGCTACAAGAGGATTCATGCTATTAGAATGAAAAGAAAACTCGTAAATTTCTTACAAAATTGATTTCAGATGGAAAGTGAGGTAAATAAAAATAAGTAAAATTTAATCACCAGTTCTCATCCCCAGATGATCAGAGTACCTCTAAGGGTTTTAAAGCACACTTGCTTCTTCAAGCCTGAGACTTAAAAAGAATACTTATCTCCTGCAGCTATGGAAAAGACATAGAGGTAGGAAGTGGAAAAAGCACAGACTAAGTTTTAAATAAAATGCTTTCCTTTTTTATCTGAGCTCCCATAAAACTACCCACTGCAAAACAGCCCAAAATCTGTGATAGCCCAAATAAACATGCATGCATGCATACATACATATATTATTCTGTTAAATAAATATTCCTTAAAAGTTTAGTGAGACTATTTTGAATCCTGTGGAAATATGTATGCACTCTTCAATTGTGTAGTTATGTAAGAATGTCACTGTTTTTCAGCTTTCTTTTCATTTTCTTCTCTTCAGCTTTGCAAAATATGTCAATATTAAATATAAAATCAATGTCATTCTAACAATCATCTTTCCTACTGAGCAGATAAACATTAATATTGGATTTCTCTTCCTTGAGGTGAAGATTTATATCCTACAACTTCACAATTAAAAAAAAAAAAAGAAGCTTCATGGTACCATGAGTCACCAGTTCATAACATGTTTTTATTTTCATTGAAAAAACAAACACACAACGGACTACAAGTGTATTCTGAGAAGCATTCCATGCTGAAGGCCTAAGAATCAGAACTGTGCTTCCTAGGCCCCCACTCCCCACCTCCTCAGCAAATGAGCTATGCACTGAGTGGTACTGCTGAGAACGGTCTCTGGGCTGTGAGGTAAGCTCCTCTGAACTCCCTGGACACCCTGTGCATGACAGCTACAAGACTTTCCACACAGACAAAAGAAAATTAAAAGCATGCTGCTTATTGAAATAAAGCAGAACACAGCTCCCTCACCCACTTGGCTAAAGACAGTGGTCCAAGACATGTTGACTCCACAATCCACAGCCAGTCAAGGGTGCCAGAAGGAACCAAAGCCTGCCACACAAACCAGGTCCAAATCAAGTCATAAGTCCTATAAAAAGGAAATTGATATTTGCTGTAGTCAATAGCACATTTTTTAAAAGGTCATTTAAATGTTTCAGATAAAAAGTTTGAAAAGTTTCCTCTGACTTGGCTTAAAAGCACACTTTATCCAATTTTTTCTCCCTTTTTCACTTTCAGTCATGGCTACATAAACCTGCCAGAGTTACAAATGCATCTTACTTTATTATTCCTTGGCTTTACTAAATATGGGAACATCAGAGAAACAGGTCCTTAAAAGAAGCAAATGTTCTTGCTGTTGAGGGGTGAGCAGGGCTGCCCTTCCCTTTTCTATTGCTTATATGGTGTTACAGGTCTTCCATAAGCAAGTATGTGCAACAGAAAAGTAAAAACTTGCTAGCTCCAGTGCATACTGGAAAATGAACTATAGGACAAAATGCACTTTCTCCACAAGAAATATTTTACCCTGAGAATGAGATCCTGGATACATGATGATATTAAATTAAATTTTCAGATTGCTATAATGACTATTATTTTGTCTTCCGAATTAGTTATTGCATAACAACATTTTGAAAGTAATGTGGGCTTCTCTTATATCCTTGACTAAGATGCTCAAATTTTATGGGAGAAATAGTCACTGGGATACTGTATGTACCTAGGAAAAAAAGGGAGTGATCAATGCTCTACGACCTCAGAGGAGGAAATAGTCATTGCCTGGAAGGTTAGGGAAAGAATCTCTTGGCATCAAAAAAATAAAATCTTCCTTTTCTCCCTTTTTAATTCTATCTATACTACTACCTATACCCCCAAGAAACATGACATCTCTCTTTCTCTCTTAAAATGTTATATGTTTGAAAGACAGAGGGAAATCTCCCATCTGCTACTTATTTCCTAGAACACCTACAACAACCCTGGTCAGACTTGAGCTAAAGGTTGAAGCCAGGGAAACAATGCACATGTCCCACCCGAAGCATGGGGCACAGGAACAACGCTGTCTTTCAGGAATTGTCTTAGCAGGAACCTGGAGCCAGGAATTGGTCACTGAATCCAGGAACCCCAATATGGGGCATGCACATCTTTAAAATATTTATTTGAAAGTTTTGCAGAGAGAGGAGAGAGAAACAAAGTCAGACTTCATTTGGTTTATTTCTGATTCTGTATATATATCTTTTTTTAAGATTTATTTATTTTTATTACAAAGTCAGATATACAGAGAGGAAGATCTTCCGTCTGATGATTCACTCCCCAAGTGACCACAATGGCCAGTGCTGTGCCGATCCGGAGCCAAGAGCCAGGAACCTCCTCCAGGTCTCCCACACAGGTGCAGGATCCCAAAGCTTTGGGCCATCCTCGACTGCTTTCCCAGGCTGCAAGCAGGGAGCTGGATGGGAAGTGGAGCTGCTGGGATGACGACCTCTGCCCATATGGGATCCTGGCGCGTTCAAGGCGAGAATTTTAGCCACTAGACCACTCTGCAGGGCCCCGTACATGTATCTTTGAGAGTTAGCTATCTCATGGTGGGCTTGTCAAGTTTATTTTACATAATTTTTCTTTGTTTCTTTTAATTGCTTGATAACCATTTTTACTTTAGCTATTTGGCCAGGTGTTACCTTTTTCTGGTGCTTGGATGATGACTTGGATGAGGTGTATCAGCAAGCATAGAATAATGACAGCTTGGCTTTGTCTGCTATTTCAGCTCATTGCCCTTAGCAGCAAGTAGAAGTGAGGAAGTGACTGAGACAAACTGATGAGAGAAAAATTTTATTATAGGTTTTATTTATCCACCCATTCACCCAAAAGATAATTATCAAGAGAATGTCCTGATTATTAAAGCAATTTTCTGCCAACCACTGCACCATTTAGAGATGAACGAGCCATATGTAGTCTCTGCCTTTATGCAACTTAGAGGCATGGTAGTCTAGTGGCTAAAGTCCTCGCTTTGGATGTGCTGGGATCCCATATGGGCACCGGTTCATGTCTCGGAGGCCCTGCTTCCCAGCCATCTCCCTGCTTGTGCTGAGAAGGTAGTTGAGGACAGCCCAAGGCCTTGGGACCCTGCACTCACATGGGAGACTGGGAAGAAGCTCCTGACTCCTGGCTTCAGATTGGCTCAGCTCTGGCTGTGGTGGCCAGTTGGGGAGGGTATCAGCAGATGGAAGATCTTCTTACCTCTCCTTCTCTCTGTATATTTGACTTTCCAGTAAAAATAAATAAATCATTAAAAAAAAGAGTTCTGGAAAAATAACATGTATTAACCATGCAGATAACCAGAAACATACTTTAAAAGTATAAAGTGTTATGGGTGTGTATCAGGACCTAATCAGGAATACAAAACAAAGCTCACTTGAGTACCTAACCCAGGGGTGCTGTATTACAGAGAATGGTTCCAGAAGAAGTGAAAGACTGAAGTCCACAGGAAGAGAGTGATGCCAGCCAGAAACATGGGAACTCTTTCTTACTGCAAGACAAAGGGACAAAACAAAGACCTGCGGGATGAGAGCGCTGCAGCTGTGGTCACCTTGTGGGAGTGGCACCTCGTCAAGAAACACAGCTGCTTTCAGTTACAACAGTGTTGGCACAGAGGTAGGGAAATGTCTTGGCTTCCATTTTCCACCCGCTTTTGTAACTGTCATTGGCTGAAAATCAACTGGCATGGGAGTTTGTTCTTTCGCAATATAGAGCAGACTGTCCCGACCTGCAGGACAGGATGCTCAAACCCTGAGGGTGGACTGGGAATGCCGGGATGCTAGCCCCGGGCTGCTGGCCCAAGAAACACACAGACACTCGTACTTGGTGGAAAAGAGTGCCTCATCTCTTTATTTTACTCCTCATATATATACCTTCTTTCTCTAGAGGAGGAGGAGAAGGGGAGGGGTTTCCTGGGAGTAATTATCTTCATTGAAGCAGGGAAGGAACTAATCATCTATATTGAAACAGGGGAGGAACTAATCATCTATATTGAAACAGGGGAGGAACTAATTATTTGAACAGGAACAAGGGTGGAGGTTCTATTCTGCTTGCTCTACAGAGGATGCTCTGGCCTAATATCCTGCTTGCTGTGGCCTGTGGCTCCTAACAGCAGACCAAGAAGGTGATTTGGCAGTAAAGTGACCCAGGGCTCACACAATGAATATAAAATTCACTTTTTATGAATCCAACCAAGTATTAGAAATATGACGGAGTAAACTCACTACTTACTCCCCATCGACCACATGGTGAGAAGACATTGCTGGCAGGCAGTTTTAACAAACTTCCTCTTTCACTCAGACAAAAACCTGAACAAAAAAAAAAGAGGGATGAAACTTAAGAAACTCTAAAATGGAGGAAATTGGATATATTAAACATTCACTTACACTCAAATCATTTGACATGAAAAAGTGGTGTCAAGAGTGGCTGGCAATATTGTAGATTTGATAAAGCTGCAGCCTGCAATGTTGGCAACCCATGTGGGTGGCAGTTCATGCACCAGCTGCTCCATTTCTGATCCAGCTCCCTGATAATGGCCTGGGAAAAATAACAGAAGATGGTTCGAGTGCTTTGGCTCCTGTCACCCATCTGAGAGACACAAACTAGGCTCCTGCTTTCAGCCTGGCTCAGCACAGGCTGTTGCGTCATCTGAGGAGAGAACTAATACATGGAAGATGTCCATCTCTGATGTCATAAAAATCTTTCAAATAAATAAATTATCTTTTTTAAAAAGGTTTATTTATTCTTATTGGAAAGGCAGATATACAGAGAGGAGGAGAGACAGAGAGGAAGATCTTCCGTCCAATGGTTCACTCCCCAAACGGCCACAACTGCTGGAGTTGAGCCAATCCAAAGCCAGCAGCCTCTTCTGGGTCTCCCACACGAGTGCAGGGTCCCAAGTCTTTGGGCCGTCCTCGACTGCTTTCCCAGGCCACAAGCAGGGAGCTGGATGGGAAGCGGGGCTGCTGTGATTAGAACCAGCGCCCATATGGGATCCTGGCGCTTTAAAGGCGAGGAATTTAACCACTACACTATTGCGCCAGGCCAAATAAATCATCTTTAAAAAGAAAAGGTGACAGAAAAAAACAAGGTTCAAGTTCAAATAAAGTGAAATAAGGGTTCACTTGTTTCTGCTCTCATTCTATAATGCCTTGTGAGGATCAGCTAAAGTGTTCTAAGCATTCCATATGAATACAAGAGAAACCAGATGGCTCAGGCATTATGGTGTAGTGGGCTTAGTTTTTGACTTACCATGCTGATATCGTATATCATATGGCTTGTTCCCAGCCCTGACTGAACTGTTTTAGATCTAGCTTCCTGCTAATATACCCGAGAAGGCAATAAATGATGAACTAACCAGTGGGCTGGCCCTGTCACCCACATGGAGGATGCTGAAGGGGCTCCAGACTCCTGGCTTCAGCCTAGCACAGAATTAGTTGTTGTCGACATTGGGTGAGTGAACCAATGAATGGACTCTGTTTCTCTGCCTTTCAAACAATAAATAAATCTTTTAGAAAAGAAACATAATAATTGTCAAAGCACTTTTAAAAAAAACTACAATGTTTGGGTTCAAATTTTTATGCTTTGTATTTATAAACTGTGGTATTTTTGCTAAAATATTTAGTCAAACTCTAAATTCTTCATCCACAAAATGAAGTTAATAATGTCTCCTCTGACATTTTCTGTGAGAATATCCATGTAATGGAAACTTGCCGGAGACCTGCTCCGGCTGACTGAGAGCTTGCAAAGGATGCATGGATCAGCAAGACGATAAGAAGAAGAGATAAGACATGGACCACTATGGCTTGATGCTCATCTTGGACAACTCAGAAAAGTTGCCTTCTTACACACAAATCATCACAAGCTTTTGCACAATATCCGGTTGTTTCATTTTTACATCATGATTTAAAAAATATAAAAAATCCTAAAAAATATTATTTACTTTAAAGAAAACATTTTCGGCAAACCATTACTCATTGAAACCTGCAGTCACCTGGCTGAAGCCAGGAACTCCACGGTTGGCAGCGCATGCAGTTACATAGTGACAAGTAGTTTACTTATACTCAAAATCAATTTTTACTAAACACTAACTAATATTGCTTAAAATATTAAGAGTACAGAACTAAAAGATCATAAATGAAAGGATTTTATAAAAGCATATAACATAGATTCTTAGCTAAATCTTGTAATCAAATCATGCATTAATTACCGTCACCTTCACTTAGTGCTGATTCAATTGTTTTTTGTTCTTTTGTTAAAGGGCAGTGAAAGGGATCAAGGCAACTCAGCCAATCTACAAACAGAGGGCCTTTACAAGAAACTTCCTTTTATCTTATAAACTGTTTTCTTTCCCTAAATATAAGTGCCAGTATAAGATAGAAGTTTTTATAAACTGTTTTCTTTCCCTAATATATAAGTGCCAGCATAAGATTGAGATTTTAAGCCATTTTGAGGGGGTTCACATTTGTTTCCCTTTAGAAGATGCCCCATATACTTTTGCTTTCTGTGGTGAGAAACTAAAATGCATCATATCATGTGTTGTAACAGTTCAAGGCGCATGGTAAACAAACTCTTTGTACCTCCATGATTGCCATCAGTTGCAAGATATTATCAAGCCATTTCTTAAGGAAAACATTACTTTTACTAGGGCAAATTCCAGGACAAAAGTGGGCACATAACAGGATATTTGGAAACACAGTGGGCTCAAGTTGTACTATTGTGTACTTTAGCTGTGTGTCATAGCCTTACATCGCTAAAGATGTTTTTATCATAACATGATTGATCAATTTGAACTGTCATACCAGATACAGGAATCACTTCACATTAGCAGAAAAACAACAACACCACCCTCAGGAGAATTCTATGAGACATCAGAGGTGATTGAGTGTCCATACAATGGGCTGAGGCAGCAATGAGGTGACCAGAGACGTTCCGCCGGGCCTTGCCTCGCTGCTAGAAACTCCTCGTAGCCTTGCTAACCAAGGAGCAGTGCTCATCACACACCCATGCCATCCAACCCAACTGCATGGCTCCCCACAGGGTTGGTGCAATGGCTCAGCGAACTGATCCTCCACCTGTAGCGCTGGCATCCCATACGGACACCAGTTCATGTCCCAGCTGCTCCACTTCCCATCCAGCTCCCTGCTGTGGCCTGGGAAAGCAGTAGAGGATGACCCAAACTGTTCAAATTCTGCAACTATGTGTGGGAACAGAAAGAAGCTGCTGGCTCCTGATCAGCTCAGCACTGGCCTTTGCAGTCACTTGGGGCATGAACCAGCAGATGGAAGATCTTTTTCTTTGTCTCTCCTTCTCTGTAAATCTACCTTCCCAATAACAATACATAAAAAAAAAGCTGGGTGTAATAGTAGAGAATGTTTATTTTGTATATCAAAGAGGCTGAGGGAGAAGTTGGAAATGGGATGGGGAATGAAAATTAGAAAACCAAAATGTAACAGAAATTGTGGCTACATGATAGATTTAGAATTTAATTCTAAATAAAATCTTTTCTGGAATATTGGTGGCCAGTATAGATATAAAGTTGTACCAAAACATTTTAGGGAAATTATTATTATTAAAATTTAATATAGGAAAGAAAACGTTGCTTCTTGAGATTGAAAACTATCTTGAGGGACTGTGTTGTAGCACAGCATATTAAACTTCCCCTGCAATGCAGATTTCCCCTAAGAGCATCAGATAAGAGTTTAGGCTTCCCCATCTTCCACCCAGCTCCCTGCTCAAGCAACTGGGAAGGTACTGGAAGATGGCCCAAGTCCTTGGGTGCCTGTCACCCACAATACAACAGTATAGTATAGTAGCTTCAGTATAGTATAGTATCAGACACTGAGGTGATTTGGGATAAATCAGTACATAGAAGATCAGTTTCTCTCTCTCTCTCACTTTCTCTCTCTCTCTCTCTCTTTCTCTCTCTCTCTCTTTCTCTCTCTCTCTGCTTTTCCAGTAAATACATTTGAAGCGAGCAAGCAAGGAATCTTCAGCCAATCATTCACAAGGAGTAGATAATGGAAGTCCAGAATGCTAAACAAGATAGAGGTTACAGAAAGAAAATAATACAGGTGGGCCAAGTATGGTAGTAGGAGAATAATTACAACTGAAGTTGTATTTTATGAAAATCTAGATGATTTAAAAAATGAACATCAGGTATTTGTTGATTGAGTCAACCATCAAAGTTCCTCTACGTATTGACATACTACAGTACATTGTCAGTTTCTGGTTTACAAGATGTAAAACATGTGGCACGCAGGCCATACAGGTCTGTGAAGTCATCTCATTAATTTCTGCCAAGTCAAAACCTAGAAATCTACAGCAGGCTAATCCTTAAGATGGCAAGTTAGTATGGGAAGCAAATTAAGTTAAATATACCCAAGTGGCTCTTAGTTTATCCAATGGTAACTGCAATAGAAGGGATAGTCATACTAAGTTGTACATATAGGTACTTTGAAATGTGATATATATATAGATGAATAATCAGAATATTAATGGAGGTGAAAAGAAATGAGGAAGTTTAGATTTTTGTGAAAGCAAGCTCTTTTTAGATATATGGAGAGTAAGTGCCAGGTACCTTGGCCCTACACCTCATATCTACCTTTTTTCTTCTCCGAACATTTAAGTATCTAATTAAAAAGAGAGATTTGATTATTTCATTTGAAAATCAGAGTTACAGAGAGAGAGAGAGAGAGGTCTTCCATTTGATGAATCACTCCCCAAATAGCTGTAATGGCAAGTGCTTGGACTATCTGAAACCAGGAGCTTTTTGCAGGTCTCCCACATGGGTGCAGGGGACCAAGGACTTAAGCTATCCTCTGTGGCTTTCCCAAGCCATAAGCAGGAAGCAGGTTCAAAGTGGAGCAACTGGGACACAAATTGGCACCCATATGGATGCCAGTAACTCAGGCAGAGGATTAGCCTGAGGCACCACTATGCTAGCCCCTAAATATCTTCCTTTGGATTTAGTCTGAAAGTCTATTCCAGTTTTTCAGGGCTAATTACAAATGTAAACATATGGGTATCAAAGGGAACTGCTGTAACTGAAATACAAATATTAACAGAATTATGTACTGCCTAACACCACTGAACACAAGTCAATAAAGAGCCTCATCTGACTTCATTTAAACTCCTGACACTATGGGTGTACAGGCTCTGCTTAAGCGGGAGCTGAAAAAGAGTGTCATTTTCTGTTAGCATCCATAGTCACAGTACTGAAACAACAGAACTTTATGTGTGTGTGTCACACCTTTCCTGAATTTTCAAAAATCATCAAGCTTTTTCCCTCTCCCAAATTCCTGAAGTGCTTTGGAATTTTTTTGGAAAGATTATATCTTTTCCCCCCACACCTCTCAACCTGTTGTTTAATTCTTTGTAAACAGGCAAGTAACAAAACATGATAAAAGACATGGAAATAACACATTCTACTTTCAATCTATTTAAGGAAGAAACTATCATAGAGCTACACAAAAATGTACATGACCTTGGAAGACTGAAGTGCCACAAATCCATAAACAAGGAACAGATAATAAATAATAATCTTAGCACCCTTATCACTCTACAGACAGCTCTCCAAGATCAATGTTCAATCAACTTACTTTCCTTTTCTACAACACATGATGGCTTCAGATGGCTTAAGTAGTCCGAATCACAACAAACCGGAATTATGTAATCCTAACTATTTCTTTCTATCAGGCCACACTGTGCTCTCATTTTTTCTCTTCCTCTCATACCCAACTCTGTACCCAAATATTTGGTATGCAAGTCCCCTGGCACATTGCTTTCTGTGCTAGAAATATCTCCTTTATTACTTAAACCTGATTTACAACAATTCTATCAAAATATCTGCACTAGGGGACTAGATCAAACCTTTGCATGTTTTTCAGCAGCAAAAATCCATGTGCTTCAGACAGCTCCAACTCCCTTGTAATTCTATGACAGAGCGCGTAACTATCCCTTCTAGCCAACAGGCAAGGATGACAAATCCTTGACCACCCTTGCTCAGGAATTCTCTAGAAAGAACTTATCATCATAAACATGTATTAGGCGCATCTCCAAATATCCTGAAGGCATTCCTTTGAATGGAACTGTCAGAGATGAGGCCCCGCTCCCAGTGTGGGAGAATGAGACTCTAATGTGAATACCTGGCAGCCAACACACACAAGTGCCCCAGTCACATTCACCCCAACTCTACCTTCCCTATCTGTGCTTCCCTCACTCCTGGAAAATGGCCAAATTACCTCTGCACCAATTGGAAGGATGTTTTTTTTTTTTTTTAATGTCACTGCTTTTATGCCCCGCACTGATCTCTGACAGCACCTCCTCCTCAAAAGACGCTAATCCTACACAGCTTTCCCTTCAAGCTATTTCCCAAAGTGCTACTTCTGTGCGTTATGAAGTAGATGTCGGCACAGCACACTGACACACTGAGCTTTATAAAGAGCACATCACACTCAGGGCACAAAGGAAGTATTCAGCTTTTAAAAGCAGAAAATATTTTTCCCTCAGCATATGGCATATCAGAAAAGGAATGGCCGCAGATCTTTCCCAAACTCCCTTCCTTTTTCGCTATTCCCCCAAACTGCATTCCTGCCTTCTCCTCCTTCCCAGGTTCACAGAGAGCGAAGAAACGAAGCCAGGTCCTGTGACTACCTTCCCAGGGCGGAAAATTCAAAGCTGGAGGAGTAAATGCGCGCCGTGCGGAGAGCAGTGGCAGCCCGCCAGCGGAGGGCACCAAGGCGCAACTTAGTCCGGGAAATGGGATGTCTCGTGGCCAGGGCGGGACTTCCGGGGTCACTGAAGACCTTCAGGGATCAGGGTGGGCGCGCTGGGAGGAGAAGGAGCAGGTGCTGAGCAGGGCGCGGGCGCGGGGAAACCTGAGGCTCTCCTTGGAGCCGCGAGGGGACTCCGAGGAGCGGAAAGGGTACGCGGAGGGACAAAATGGGGGTCCCCGGGGAGGGTCCCGGGAAAGCGGAAGGGGAAGTCACTGCCGCAGCCTGCTGAACACTGTGTCCGTAGGGCTGCCGTTCGGGTAGCGTGGAGTCAAGCCCTGAAGTGTCGGCGCGGAGCTCTAGCGCTGTCCCCGAGAGAATCCCAGGCTGCAGGCCCTCCCGCTCCGCTGCCCTGCCCGGTCCCTGCGCGAGGCTCGCCGCCCTCTGCTGGCCGAGAGGACTCGGGGCCCAGCGCCGCCGGCCGCTGTCGCCAGGTGAAGGAGGGCGCGGGCTAAAACCAGGGAAAGCTTGGCAAAGAACCTGGGAAAACGGTGACGCTGTCTTCGTGAGGACAAGGAGGCTGGCTGTGAACGCGCCTACTATGAGTTAGGCGATATTCCCCAGGGCCTCCAAAATAGTGTTTTTATGAGTTGTATTTTCTTGCGTGAGGAAGACATTTTTTTGTTTCTTGCAGACAGCTTTCACCAACAAAGTGAATCGATTCAGTTCTGGTGTGGGTTCTATCACTATAGACTGTTTTGAGCTGTAACAATCCTTTCAATTCCTAAGACGCTCCAGGATCATAAGTATAGGAGCTTCAATCACGTTGGGCTGTTAGTTACTTGAGAGAATATTTCAATCATCACTTCTCATTTCCTCATCCGAGAGCCTGCTTTTTAATAGCCAGCCACTGCTGTAGATGCTAGAGATAAAATGTATTGGCAGGAGTCACAAGCGGGAGTTTTGGTTTGAAACACTGGGCCGTGTCCTGAAAGAGGTAACTTTCCCCAAGTTTATTATTGCGCGGGGAGTGGCCTTGCGAAATCCAGGGCAGGGAGGGGCGTGGTAACAAAACAGCTCATATTTTCTTGAGGTCTCATTGGGTTCTGAGCTGAAAGATGAGTGAATAATAATCAGCTGGGTTACAGGCAGTGCCCAGCCTTCCAGCGAGGGGGAAGAGTTTGTGAAGAGGCGCTTGCAACCACGGGTGAGTGGAGGAGTCAGAGGAGAGCAGGAGATGCTTTTGTTGATAGGCTTAAGTCTTTGTGTGGAATTTAGTCTTGGACGAAATTTTAACTGCCATTTGCTGTTTGCTGGGTTCCAAGTACTGCCAGTGACCTCTGGCAGCTAAATCTAATGGGAAAATTAGACTAAAGAAATAATTAGGGTGAAGTTGTTAATGAAGGCTTGATAAGGGGGATGGAGGTGAGCAGAAAGTAAGAGGACTTTGGTGAGTTAACTCGGGGGGAAATATTAGTGTTGACAGGGGTCTGTGTCGCACATGCAAAGGCCTGAACTAATGAGAACCCCCTGGCGGGTTTGAGGAGCTCCATATGTGCCTGTTGGTTCAATGAAGAAATGTGTGAGTGGTATACAGTATGACTTGAAGCATGATTTATCTGATGACAGCCCAAAACCTATCCATATTTTGTCAACCTAGAATCAAATTAAGATGATTATTCCTTGTTTGCTACCTACTGTAGATTAATCATTTTTTAATAATTTATTTATTTTTTTGGAAAGTCATATAGACAGAGAGAAGGATCTTCCATCTGTTGGTTCATTCACCAAGTGGCCACAATGGATGGAACTTAGCCTAAACGAAGTCAGGAGCCAGGAGCTTCTTCTGGGTCTCCCACGTGGGTGCAGGGTCCTTAGGCATTGAGCCATCCTCTACTGCTTTCCTAGGCCACCAGCAGGAAACTGGAAGGAAAGTGGGACAGCCAGGTTGCGAGCCAAAATCCCAGTGCATGCAAGACAAGGACTTTAACCACTAGCTTGCCACACTGAACCCAGGCTAATCAATTTCTTATTAAGCATGTTTGTGTTTACTCTGTGAGTTAACTGATTTCAACATAAGGTAAAAACAGGAAAGGAGCTCTAAGAGAAATCTAGCTTGTTGCCTGTTTCCTGGGGATAAATATGTCTGCTCATGTTTTCATTGCTTTGTCTTTGGTCTCAGGTGCCCATGAAGTTTCTCCTTGTTTCTCCCTTGCTAGTGACTTGGCAGGAAATGCCCTCATCCCAATAGCATGTGCTTTGTGGTGGGACAGCATGGCATTCTCCAGGCAAATTTTAAACACTTTTGTCCTAAGGGAAGTTCATAAAATTGTAAATGCTTCAAAACTTTGCTTTTTAATACTGGAATAAATCCAAGATACTACCTGTGTATGTAGAACCTGGATATTGGGTTTTACTTGTTTGTGGTTTATGTGAGCTTCAAGTTGGCTTAAGCCTTATACCTCAGCACTGAATTCCTATCTACTTATTCCTTGAATTTAGATTATGGTTGAAGGTAAACCTAATAAACCATTATTAACTTTCTGGACTGGATTCCTAAACTTAGAGCCGGCAAATCTTGCAGGCTTATGTGGTGTCTTTGAGTTTTTCTAACACTTCTGTAGTAGAAAAAAGGACATATAAAAGAGAAAAATGGATCATTTGTACAGGAACAGAAAGAGAGAAGAAAGAGAGCCAATGCAGAATAGTGAAAAGGTTGTATATGAAATTGCGGTATAAACCTTTCTGCTAAAGTCAGCATTTCCAAGCTAGGTTAATGGTTTCTAATGAGACAAAATATTATAAAAATATTTAGATGATGAGCTAATTTAGGATAATAAACTATAATCTGATATTGTGCATACCAGTTGTCCTACTATGAGATATTGGAAAGAATATATTAAGACAGACACCTCATGAATGAGAGCAGAATGTATTTTTCTGACAAATTTATTATCCCTCACTAATATTTAAAAATGGTTTGGGTTTGCATTTGGTAGAGAGCTTAGTTGACTACTTGATCCACATCCCATATCAAAGTGCTTCATTTGAATCCTGGCTCCTCCAGTTCTGATCCTGATTCCTTCTAATGATGTGGGATAAGGTGTACTAATCTGTAGTACTGGCTCTTGTCCCATATAGAGGCAAGCATTCTAAGTGCAGACACATGTAAGGGGCACAAGTGATAGCAAATTTCATTTGAAGGGTGAGAAAGCAAATGTATTTGCAAGCAGGAGCTTGGCTTGTTCCATGTAGATATCCATCAGAGTGAATAGCAGGTCAGATGACTACCTGAAGAGAAGGAGGGTGGAGGAAGAGAGACCAAGACAATCTGCGTAGCACCTCCAGCAATGAGAGAGAGCGAGTGAGAGTGAGAGCAAGAGAGAAGGCCCCCCATTGCTGGCCTCTTTTATGAGGCAGCATTTCATGCCCCTGCAGGCATGAAACTACCTGGGAATTTTATGCTACCTTCACAAGTTCCACAAGGGGCTTAATAGCCATATTTTCCTGGTGCCCATCCTAAGTCCCAGATAAGGCAGATACATCCCAGGAAAGGGGTGTTTGACATGCAGGAGAGAATTACGTATAGGAGCATGCAACTTGCAAGTCAGCAGATGTGTGTCGTTGCCTCCTTATTCCTGCATTACTAATACACACCCTGAAAGGCAGACTATAATGATCTGAGTACTCAGTGCCCACCACCCACCTAGGAGAAGAGAACGTAGCTCTGTCTTCATCCTGGCTCATCTGGCTGCTGTGGCATTCAGGAAGTAAACTGGCAGCTGGCATGTGTTTCTCTCTAGATGGTTTGGTTTGGTTTGATTTGTTTCCCAAAAGCTTAGGGTAGGCATTTAGCTTAATAAAATGCTTGTGTTCCATAGTAAAGAAATTGAGGGGTTTGGCATTTCTATCCGGCTCTTGGCTTCCGCTTCCTGCTAACGCAGATCTGTATGGCAACAGTGCTGGTTCAAGTAGCTGAGTTCCAGCCTTTTGTTGGGAGACCTTGGCTTAAGCCTTGCCCAGTCCTAGCCACTGTGAGACTTGTGGGGTAAATCAGCTAATGGGAGCGTTCCTCTCTAAATCCTATCCTTCTCCCACTTCTCCCTCTCTCTGCTCTCAAATAAATACTTCTTGAAATTCTAACAATTTTTAAAGGCTTTACTCTTATTTTCTGATGCAATGCCATGTTAATGTTCCAAAACAGAAGATTACATAAAAATATAAGCAATTTTCTTTTCTCAAAATAATCCTCTGTTCCTTTAACAGCCTTCTTCATTTTTATTTCTGAAGTCATGATCTTCATATAGAAAATTAGGGTTTCTGCTCTAAATGATTTCTTCATCATTTAATTGATTCTGTCTGAGAAGAAAACTTTGTGCTTGATTCTGTCCTGGGGGAAATCATACACAGAGTAACAAGCTGCAAAAATGCAAGCTCTTAAGAAAAACCAGAACAAAAACTACCAATTTATTAAAGACCTTGCATATCTAGAATATTCTTTTAAGTCTTTTTACAGTAGTCAAGACTCACAAGTCTCTTGAATGTACAAGAAAATACTTTAGACATAGACTTTGGGTTTTTTTTGTTTTTTTTTTTTAAAGATTTATTTATTTTATTACAAAGTCAGATATACAGAGAGGAGAGGCAGAGAGGAAGATCTTCTGTCCGATGATTCACTCCCCAAGTGAGCCGCAACGGCCGGTGCTGCACCGATCCAATGCCAGGAACCAGGAACCTCTTCCGGGTCTCCCACGTGGGTGCAGTGTCCCAATGCATTGGGCCGTCCTCAACTGCCTTCCCAGGCCACAAGCAGGGAGCTGGATGAGAAGTGGAGTTGCCGGGACTAGAACCGGTGCCCATATGGGATCCCGGCGCGTTCAAGGCGAGGACTTCAGCCACTAGGCCACGCCGCCAGGCCCTAGACATAGACTTTGTGATGAAATAGTTGTGATAATGAAAATGTAAATGATTAGTCTCTATATTACTACTTTTAAAAAAGTAATATTTGCTTTGGATTTGATATTAATATTTGATATTTGATAATAATATTTGCTCTGCATTTGCTTGGAAACGCAGAGGCAGTAGCACTAAGCATTTTTAGGGCTATTTTCCAGAGAAAATGCGCTCTGAAGGTCAGCTCAGCTCATACAGCAGAGAGACTGACAGAATCAGACATGTAGTACACCCCTGAGTATTTCTTTCAGAGGACGGTCGTGCTCTGCTTTTTAAGACAGGGTTTCTTTTTAATAGATCTTTATATTCTTCTTATATATTTTACATTCTATTTATGTATGTTACAACTACTTCTCATTATTTTCTTAAGACTTGTAGAACTACATGATACATAACATGGTCAACCTTGTATATGTATCAGTCACCTTCATTTCCTATAAAGTTTTATATTTACAAAATAAAAAATTGTTTCATTTCTGGGTTTCTAAGAAATATTCATATCTGAGGTATGTGGCTATAAACATGTGAGAGTACCATACTGGGAAAGAGAAGCTAACACTGTTAAGGAGAAACAGAGAGATCACCCATCCACTGTTCACTCCCCATGTGGCTGCAGTAACCAGAGTTAGACCAGGCCAAATCAACATCATCTTCCAGGTGTCCAGTGTAGGCTGCAGGGGCTCAGGGGCTCAGGCTATATTCCATGGCTTTTCCCCAGCAATGGCTGGAGCTGGATCGTAAGTGGAACAGCCAGGATACTTACCCATGTAGGATGCTATTTTTACAAGTTTTACCTGTTGTGCCCCAGTGCCAACCCTAGTAACTGGGTTTTTTAAATGTACATAGGGGTAGCATTTGACTTGATGTTTGAGACACTGCTTGGAACCCCACCAGGGACATGTGCACCTTTTGTAGGAGTGCTGGGTTTGCATTTGCTTTAATCCTCGTTCCAGCTTCCTGGGAGTGTGCACTTTGAGAGGCACCAAATGATGCTGTGAGTGCTTGGGTCTCGTAGCCAGGTCGCGAGCATGGGTGGGGTTCTGGACTGCTCTCTAGGTTAGTCCAACCCTGACTGTCACAGCGATGTGGGAACAGCACCAGTGAATAGGAGTCATCACAGGCATTGTCTCTTTAAAAAAAACAAGTTTTAGTGTACGTATTCATTTGAAGGAAAGTCGGGAGAACTTCAATTGAGGGCTTTGTAATTTTTTTAAGTTTGACAATAAGTACATCACTCTAGATCAAGAGTGGGGAACTTCCCACTTGCAGGCTTTATAGTGCAGGGGGAAATCATTTGGTCTGGCCCTGCTAAAGCAGATGGGACTCAAAATTCAAGAAATCTATAGTAAGCTAATTTTTAAGTTGATAATTTTGTGTGACCTGTGAGTTGTGCTATAATAGCAAAAAGCTTCCCATTCATGAAGGTAAGCTTTTTTTTATTAATTACATTGCATTATGTGACACAGTTTCATAGGCTCTGGGATTCCCCCAACTCCTCCCCGTACCCTCCCCCCATGGTGGATTCCTCCACCTTGTTGCAGTATTACAGTTCAAATTCAGTCAAGATTCTTTCATTGCAAGCATATACCAAGCATAGAGTCCAGCATCTTATTGTCCAGATAAGTTCAATGGTTTCTTGGAGAGACCATCTCTAGTCTGAAGGTAGGGCTGGCAGAATATCATCCTGACCAATTAAAAGCCACAACATAACATCAACAACAATTTATGACTTTATGGAATTATTTGACATGGTATTGAGTAACCAATATGTTTAAAAATGCAATTTCTTAACCACATCCTGTGACTACTTCATTGACATTTCAATTTTAGTTTATATACAACCGGTTTCTGTACACCTTAAAATGGCTATACAATACTATTCGGCTGTCTCATGTCTATTTTCATTTTAGTATTTAGCAGTTTATAGTGTTGAAGCATAATTTTGCTGAACTTGGCAGATTTTAGGATAGTCTAAATTGGCTTATAACTCTAACAAGATCTATGTCAACAGTTGAGGTGCAGAACAGTTTTAGGAGGGGTGTGCAGAAAAATCTTTAATAGAAGGTAAGCTTTTTTGACTTATTTGTTTGCAAGGCAGAGTGGCAAAAAGAGACAGAGTTCTTTTGTCCATTGGCTTATTGCCTAAGTGGCCATGATGGTTGGGGCTAGACCAGGCTGAAGTGAGGAGTCCCATGTGGGTTCAGAGGCTCAAGTTCTTGGGCCGTCTTCTGCCACATTCCCATTCACTTTAGCAGGCAGCTGGATAAGAAGTAGAGCAACCGGGACTAAAATCAGTGCTCTGATGTGGAATCTAACATCTGGAGCAGTGGTTTAACCCACTTTAGCACAACAGTGGCCCAAATTGTAAAATAGGAATGCCTTGCTCTGTTTTGTGCTGCTACAACAGCCCAAATACCTGAATGGGTAATTTATAAAGAACAGAAATTTATCTCATTGTTTTAGAGACTGGGAAGTCCAAGATTATAGTGTTAGAGACTCAAAGTTACCATCTGCTTCCAAAAGCCTTCCTAAAAGGTGTCCTCTGCAGAGAGAAGCTGTGTTATCCCATTGGCAAAAGTGAAAAGGCTAGAGGAGCAAAGTTCCTCCTGCGTCAGGCCCTTTTTTAAGGACACCTAATCCCATTCTTAAGGGTGGAGCTGTCATGACTCGGTCATATCCAGAAAGTCGCACCTTCTCATGCTATTGCGTTGCGCATTAAATTTCACTTTGAGTTTTGGAGTAGACAAAAAAAAACCTCATACCAAAATTAGTTCTTATCTCCTTTATTTTCTGAACCTGTTTTGAGAAAGGAATTACGATTCTATAATTTTTATGCTGTAGTGGATTAGCAATTTTTTTTGAAGAAGTAATGCTCTGAAAAATATAAAACTGGAATGTTTTTTAAATGTATTGCTTTGTATGGGCCCGGCACCGTGGCCTAGCGGCTAAAGTCCTCGCCTTGAACGCCCCGGGATCCCATATGGGCGCCGGTTCTAATCCAGGCAGCTCCACTTCCCATCCAGCTCCCTGCTTGTGGCCTGGGAAAGCAGTCAAGGACGGCCCAATGCTTTGGGACCCTGCACCCGCGCGGGAGACCCGGAAGAGGTTCCTGGTTCCCGGCTTTGGATCGGAGCGCACCTGCTGTGGCAGCTCACTTGTGGAGTGAATCATCGGATGGAAGATCTTCCTCTCTGTCTCTCCTCCTCTCTGTATATCCGGCTTTCCAATAATAATAAAATCTTAAAAAAAAAAAAAATGTATTGCCCTGTAGCAGTAACTTGGCCACAAGGAAACGCACTGAAGAATTCTCGGTCTCAGTTTGTTGCTAGTTACTCACCAGCAGAGTTGGATTGCTGCTTACCTTTTGTTGTAATTCTGCTTAGGATTTTTAAAATTAGAATGCAGAAAAATGGAGTATCTTAAGCTGATGCCCAGGTTTCGTGTCTTTGGATCTATTTTTACCTTTGGATAGTCTTCACATTAGAAAAAGTTAGCAGTAGGAAAAAAAATCCTTAGAAGTTAGGGTAGTATTTCAGATTTAAAGCAAATCTCTAATACAGCTAAATAAAAGGACTTTATTTTCAATTAGATACAGGTGTTCAGTATCAAAATTGATCTCACATGCTTGGAGATCCCAAATTTGCAGGTGCTCTGACGCCTTTATATAAAATGCTGTAATGTTCGCATATAACCTGTGCACATCCTCTTGCATACTTTAAATCATCTTTAGCTTACATACAAGTTAATGATATATAGACAGCTTACCTACCACATAAAGAATATGTGAAGAGTTATTACTGTATTATTTATGGAATAATGAAAACTATCTGCACATGCTTAACACAGATGCAGTATTTTTCTGAATATTTTTGATGCTCATTGAGTGAAACCTGAGTGAAAAACCCATGGATACGGGGGCAGGGGACTGTATTTGAATTCTTTTTTTTATGTGTGCATAAAGTATCCAAGGAACTGATCATTTCCATTGTAAAGGTGCTTTTTTCCCCACTCTGAATTAACTAGCAAAGAGGATGTGTCTGTAAGAATTCAGTAAATACCCATTGAATTACTACTGAACAGCCTCTTATCAAATGCCCTGTGCATATGTTTATGCACTTAAATCCCATTGTAAGAATTCATTCTCTTAAGAACCTAAATGCACTGTAATCTGCTAACTGGTACATATGCCAAAAAATGAATCAGCTCCTTTTTTTAGGTTGTGACTATGTATAACCTATATACATAATATATAAAAGAGCATCAACTTGTTTGAAATTATTTATTTTAATTGATATTGTAGTTACATATTTAGAATTTTGTCTAAAATTCAACTGGTGGGTTGGTTCAGCTGGCTAATCCTCTACCTCCAAGCACTAGCATCCCATATGGATGCTGGTTCATGTCCTGGGTGCTCCGCTTTCCATCCCCCTCCCTGTTTATGGCCTGGAAAACCTGCAGAGGAAGGCAAAAGTCTTGCTATCCTATACCCACTTTGGGATACCTCAAAGAACCTCCTGGATCCTGGCTTCAAATTAGCTCAGCTCTGATCATTGCAGCCATTTGGGGAGTAAACCAGTGGATTTAATATCTTTCTCTCTCTCTCTCCCCATCTCTATATATCTGCCTTTCCAATAAAAATAAATAATAAGTCTTTAAAAGTTTGTCTTTAAAATGAAGAAGACTTCAGAACTCCTTTTAAATGATACTTTTTTTATATCTCCTTATTTTTCACACAGATTTCATGTAGAGAGCTGGCTCTAGAGATAGTGAAAGGAGAGTTAGAAAATAAAGGCTGCTGTTGGGAGACTGAAGGCTCATAACCCTGAACTGAGTATATAAACCCTACTGCAAAGTAAATATATCCTGACATGAGAGTATAGATTTGGCTTGCTAATTTGTGTCAAGCTCAGTTGTTAGTCATTTCTTTATAACTTCTGAAATTTTTAATTTTGCTTTCTTTCATTAGTGAAGAGACATTGAGACACTTTGATATTTGCATTTTCAGTGATAACTTGAGACATATTCTGCCTCAGTTGTAGGCAGCTAAGTTGTCTTGTACCTAGGCAAGTATTAGACTGCGGAGAGAAGAGCTGCCAGTGGGCATTCTGGACCTGGTTAATCCCAAATTTGTGTTAATTATACCAGAATGCCAGAATAGTTGCTTAATTTTATTATTTTTTAATGATATGTGGGAGTGGTGGGGAACAAGAGGCACATCTTGCCACCCAGGTCCCCCCAAGCAAAGCAGATTGCCTAGGGAAAGGGGTCGGTCTGGGGACCTATTAGAGTGGGAACAGTTGAGGGCATGTTTGACAGGAGAGGAAAAGACTTCTGGGGTTTTCCATTCACCAGGCCACTGCCCTTGCAAGTGGGTGAGGGAGCTGAGATGGAGCAGTTTGCACTTGATCTTAGCCAAAAGGCCGAGAAGCGATTGAGATGGAGCAGCATATAGGGGAGAAACTCGAGAGCATGTCTGCATCAGGCGAAGGCACCTACCCAAGTGGGAGACCTGGGCTGGCCTAATGATGTTGCCTACTGCCCACCGGCACACTTGGGCTGGGGGTCATGCCTGGCTGAACTGGGCTGCAGTGCCTACCCCAGAGTGTAGGAGCAAGGGTAGACCACTTCAGGCTGTTCATGATGAGTGCCAGAACTCAAGAGACCAGAACTGGGTGCATATTCTATGGGGGAATTTGTGGATTCACCTCTGTGAGAGTGTAACACCTACTAGTTTGTACAGAGAACTTACGTGACAATGGGCCTAGCCAGGGTGGACCACAGAACTCACCTGAGAAGAACCACTTGGCGCTCGAGGGGAACTTGGAAAACTCCCCTACTAGGCCACAGCTAGCACTGGAGAGCAGAAGAGCCAGTGCTGGGGGTAGGCCAGCCAGACAAGGTGGCAGCATTTGTGTGGAGTAGATCTTGGGACAGGACCAACTGGGCCAGGCTGCAGCATCTGTTGGCATGCATGAGAGCTAAGACAGGGTGTGGGTTAGGCCTGACTGGACTAGACCGCAGCACGTGCCAGCAAGAGCTGATACTGCAGGTAGGCCATGGTAGGTTGGGTCAAAGCACCCACCAGCAGTGCAAGATCCAGGGCTGGGACTGAACCTGGTAGGTGAACTCCAGGGATTCCTATACGGGACTGCAGCTCCCATTGGTGAATGCAAGAACCAGGACTGTGGGCAGACCAAGGTAGGCAAGGCTGAGCACCCATGAGCATATGTGTGGGGTGGGAGTGGGCTGGGCTGGACTCCAGCACCCGCTGATGGTTGCAAGTGCCAGGATGGGTATGGGACAGACTAGGCTAGGCAGTGACTCCTGCTGGATCACCTGAGAACTGTATCTGGGGGAGGGCCAGGCTGGGCTAGGCTGTAACACACATCAGTGAGAGCCAGAATTGGTGTGGGCCTGTTGAGTTAGTCTGCAGCACCCACCAATGTGTGCCAGGACTGAGATCCAGCTTTGTCGGTCTCTGCAGCAACAGCACCCACCAGCACACACAAGATCTGTTGTGGGAACGAGACTGGTGGCGAACTTCCTTGCTAAGCCACAGCATCTGCTGTTGAGTTCAGGCCAGACCAGGCTGGGCTGTAATACCTGCTGGCTTATGTGTGAGCCAGGTGTGGGGACAGGCCAGACAAGGTCAGTCCGTAGCACACACTGGCATGAGTGACAGCCAGGATGGGGTGTACACCATGCCTGGTAACATAAGGGCTGTGGGCTAGCAGTATACCTGGCTGGGCTGGGCTACAACACATATTGTCAAAGGTCAGAAGTGAGAGTGGGCCATCTCAGACTGGGCTGTAGTGCCTGCTGGCATGTACAAGACCAAGAGCTGGGAGTGGGCATGGTAGGAGAACCTCCACAACTCCACTGCTGGGTTGCTGCTTCCACAGGTAAGCATGAGAGTTGAGACTGGGGACTGGCCATGTTGGACTGGGCTGTCACAGCCACTGGCATGAGAGCCAAAATGAGAGTAGGCCACTAGGTGGACTCTGTCAGCCAATAGACCTTGGGAAGATTTTTCTCTACCCTGGCACAGTGAAGCCAACAATGTCTTATAAGTATCCAAACCTCTCAGGTAACACCCTTGGAACACTCTACCCAACCTTGGGGTCTCTAGGCAATCACCAAATGACTGCCCCACCTCCAGGTGCTGAGGTAGTCTGACATCAAGAAGTAGCCACCTCCTCTCCTATGGACACCGGAGGAGGGGGGACTTGAAATGTGTCCTACCTACCTTCTTCCATACCTGACCCTTCCTACAATAATCAGAGGCCTACAAGGGCATGCCTTCTTCTCAACTATATAAACAATATTAAGAAAATTTAAAAAATAAAAAGCAGTCTGCAAAGTTGTGTTTATTTTTTTCTATACACTTTATATTTGTTAGTAGGCAGTAATATTTTTTAAGTCCTGCCATACCCAATTTGCATACATCTGAATCTTTATCAAATTATTTCTTTATCATTTATCATTTATATTAATCTTTATCAAATTATTTCTCCTTTAGATTCATGCTCAGCTCCTGAAGGACCCTCTTATTTTAAATCAAGTCATTTTCTTTGAGAATATCTAGATGTATTTATATTTCTAGAAGTATAGATTCATTGTAAATATGTAGTCACTAAAACTGACAGTGCAGTTATGTGTACTGAAGGACAAAAAAGCCCTCAATAAAAGGATCCTTGTTCATGATCATTTTGCTTTCTTTTAAAGAGAAAGTTTCCTTAAATGAAGTAGCTCATTTTCTAATGATGGTAGTAACAAGTGACCTTAATTTTGTAACTGCCTTCCTTCATTGATTTTATTCCCTTCTGTGAAAATGCAAATGAATCTTTGAACTATGCTCTAGTTTTGGAAAATGGACCAACCAATTATAACAGACAGCAATGTATAAGATAAGGCAAATGTAGGGGAAATTGGCCAAGAATGAAGATTAATATATGCAAGGAAATTATTTCAAGCCAGTGTTTAAAAATTAAACAATTTATTATTTGGGGTTATAATAGTATTTTTTGACAGTTTGAAATTCCATACCATTCTTTAGCATCACATTATCTTACTGTGCAATCTTATATATTACCAATAAAGTACCGACTACACTAATTTAGAAACTGGAAACACCTGTAATATAAACCTAAAATCAGACAACATCCAAGTATCAGTTACCTTAACTGTATCATTTTCTAATTTAGTAAGGTAGGACTGGTGATGGAATGGGAGGATATTGGATAGGTTACAGATACTCCATGAATTTTGGAAAAGGACTCTGAAATAAGCAACAGGTAGAGGTGTTAACTTTAAGTATATAGATAATTTCATTTTGCAGTTTTTAGGATTTGACCTCTTGGTTACTTGTTTTGTTAATCATGTTGACTCCGACCAGTATTAAGCATAATCATGAATCAATGAGTTCTAGTTCTTGAATCAATGAGTTCAGCTACACGCAGCTGGTCACTTTTTTAGAGAGAGGGAAGATACAAATTAAATCCACAATTAAAACCATTAAAGGAAAGAATATGATGATTGAAAGCAGGTCCTGTCACAGCCAGGACAGCAAATAAGAGCACCTTTGTTCTTGGAAAAATAGCATCAAGTTCTTATTTGTGGACGTTGTTCTCTGAGAAATGAGCACCTTTCTACCTTTTTTTTTTTTTGATGCTTCTAAACCATCTAAACTATATATTTAGCCCATTAAGTCACAATTATCTAATATTAGTTACGTTTTATGTAGTTACCCTGAAGAGGCTTAAGAAATATCTTGGTCTCATCAATATTATATTTATAAATGAATTTAAGGAATTAAATATTAAGCACAGTTCCCGAGTTCACAGAGTATAACTCTTAGTTATGCAGTGCTGAGGCACTGAAGAGCACATCACTGAATGTAAAGCAACTTAAGAGGAAAAGAGGTGATATCATATTATAACCTTTATGTTGTGTAATACCATTTATATCTTACATAATATAGACATTTGAAAAATTATAAACTGAACTTGTAGCATTCCATTTGGCTTCTTGATTTTTCTATTTCCTTAATGTCCCGACCTGCAGGACACAACGCTCAAACCCTTTGGGTGGACTGGGAATGCCGGGATGCTAGCCCCAGGCTGCTGGCCCCAGAAACACAGGGACATTCGTACTTGGTGGAAAAGAGTGCCTCTCTCTCTATTTTTACTCCTCATACATATACCTTCTTCTCTAGGGGAGGGGGAAAAAGGGAGGGGCTTCCTGGGAGTAATTATCTTCATTGAAGCAGGGAAGGAACTAATCATCTATATTGAAACGGGAGGAACTAATTATTTGAACAGGAACAAGGGTGGAGGTTCTATTCTGCTTGCTCTACAGAGGATGTTTTGGCCTAATATCCTGCTTGCTGTAGCCCTGCTTGCAGGCTTTTGCAATGCAACAGGCTGTCAGGTAGGTCAAGTCTAAGGCCCATAAGTCTGTGGCTCCTAACACCTTAACCCCATTTTGTTTTATTAACCACTTAATAAGTAGCCATGTACTGAGTACTGTGCTACACAGATGTGACAGAAGATGTGTGCTTCAGAGAAGTTCTTGAGAAGTATCTTTCCCACTGAAAAACACAGATGAAAAGCAAAATAATCTGCAGAATCCATTTAAATGGAATAATATTATTACACTATATTAGACTAGTATAAATATAAAACTAATTATAACGTGGGTCTTGGGAATTTGGTATTCAAAGATGAACTGGGGATTTACCAGATATGGAAGGAAGGAAAGAACTTATAAGCAGAAATTAGTAATACAAAGTACCTGGTAAGTTTGCAGGACTTTTGTTATTTGGTACCCAGTACAGATTGTATGTAGAGTTGTTATGAGAGAAGAAATTCGGGGATTAGATAAGAATCAAATCTAAAAAGCTTTGGACCTGATCAATTTGGTAGTAGAGATCTGCTTAAAAATCTTAAATTTCAATTGCCTTAGTTGATAGACACATGACTTTAAGAAGCAATGTGAAACTAGTGGATGATTGCTTAGGCTGTTCCAAATGAATCTAGTGGAGTATGAACTGCATTAGCATTAGTAGGAGCGGAAGATAAAGGATGATACATTATGTTAGAGGTTCATTGCTTATAAGAGGTGAAGGAGGGAAGGAGATTTAGGTTGGGCTATAGATTTTCTGATGTGGATCTATGTGTTGAGGATATTGTCAGTATTTAAGATTTTTAAAAAGCAGTAGATTTTAGTACAAGTATGAACTCATGTTTAGGCAATAAATTTGAGACACTTGTAATATATCTAGAAAATATATTTCTGGTAGGCAATAATGGGTTAGTGTATAAGGTTTGAGTTAGAGAAAGAAATGTAGGATTTGTCTTAGGAAAACTAGACTGAGAGTAAAATATCTTCAATAACTCAGTACCAGGAAAGCAGATAAATGGAAAAAAGTGAACAAGAAGCTTGAAATCATTTCCAGAAAATGATAGGCAAATGTTTATCATAAACATAAGAAAGTGGGGCTTATTATCATTAGACATTATATGCATACAAAATTAAATCGCAATGAGAACCCACCAGTTAGGATGTCTAAAATGGGAAGGAAAGGGTGAAAAACTAATAGCAAGTGATGGCAGTGTTGTGGAGCAACCGGAACAGTCACTGTCTTTGACAGGATCTTCTAAAGTTGAACAAATGGACAAGTCATATGTTATGACTGGTGACGTGTGTGTGTGTGTGTGTGTGTGCATATGCACATGCTTGTGTGAATGTACCCGTGTGGTGAGTTGTGGGGATTTGTATCTTATGCTATGATCAGTTTGAATCTATGAATGGTTTAAAACACTACTTGCAAAATTCTTCAGTGATTAAGAATTAGTAGAAGCTTTTTGCAGTTCCGCTTCTGGTTAGATAGCCATCAGAAAAAACATACATTAACCAAAAGACACATGCTAAAACATTTGCAGCTACTCAATTTATAATGTCAAAAGCTACACACGGGCAGGCATTGTACAACAGATTAAGCTGCCTCACGGATGCCTATAGCCCATATAAGAATGCCTGGATCAAGTCTTGCCTCTGTTTCTGATTTAGCTTCCTAATATTGCAACCACTGGGAAGCAATAAATAATGACTCAACTAGTAGTGTCTTTGTCACCCATATGAAAAGAAAAGAAAACCTGAAACAACCCAAATGTCTCTGTGGTATATTCTTAAAAAAAGAAAAAGATCTATTTGTTTATTATTGAAAAGTCAGATTTACAGAGGAGAGACAGAGAGAAAGATCTTCCATTTGCTGGTTCACTCCCCAAATGACTACAACAGCTGGAGCTGAGAGCATCTGATGCTGGGTGCTGGGAGCTTATTTGGGTGCTGGATCCCAAAGGGTTGACCCATTCTCGACTGCTTTCCCAGGCTACGAGCAGAGAGCTGGATGGGAAGTGGATCAGCCAGGATATGAACCTGCCCCCCTATGGGATCCTGGTTCATGCAAGAGGAGGACTTTAGCCACTAGGCTACTGTGCCAGGCCTTCTGTGATATATTCTTAGAATATGACAATGAGACTAACATTCTATTCGGACTCTAATTACACACAATAAATAGAAATGTATATCAAAAATATAAAGTTTAAACCAGACACAAAAGGATATATATCATGCCATAGTTGTAAAGCTCAAATGCAATCTAACTGATTTTGGCTACTAGACATGAAGGTAGAGAGTAACCTTGTTTGAAAGGTAGTGACTGGGCCCGGCGGCGTGGCCTAGCGGCTAAAGTCCTCGCCTTGAACGCCCTGGGATCCCATATGGGCGCCGGTTCTAATCCCGGCAGCTCCACTTCCCATCAAGCTCCCTGCTTGTGGCCTGGGAAAGCAGTTGAGGACGGCCCAAAGCCTTGGGACCCTGCACCTGCGTGGGAGACCCGGAAGAGTTCCTGGTTCCCGGCTTCAGACCGGCCCGTTGCGGCTCACTTGGGGAGTGAATCAGCGGATGGAAGTTCTTCCTCTCTGTCTCTCCTCCTCTCTGTATATCCGGCTTTCCAATAATAAAAAAAAAAAAAAAAGAAAGGTAATGACTGAAAGTGACACAATGGTACTTTTCAGGCTTAGATTGGGTAGTTTCATAATTTGGATACCATTTACTAGAAGTGCTAACCTTGTCTCAATTCATTGAGGTGTAACATGTACTTTTCTGAATGTGCATTCTATATAAACAGCAAAAACAAGATGTAATTACTCAGGAGGTACACATGCCTGTGTGCGTGCGCCCCAAGAGCTTGAGGAACACAGAACCCAACGTGCATTCCTGCTCTCCTTTTTCCTCAGGACTCTTTCCAGCTGTAGTCTGACAGAACCTAAGGAGGTAAGACTAATGCGGATACTAGGCTTTGTGTTAGAGAGCAGGATTGCCCTTGAAGCATTTCTGCTTACAGACTAGTACAGGGCACACTTGGAGTAAATTGTCCTTATATTTTAGAAACTAAGAGTTGAAGGACAAACAAGTTCTATGAAGAGAACTACTATCTAGAGACAGGAGATGCTGCTGCCTGATGTGAAACAACAGCTGCTGCTTCTTTTTTTTTTAACCTTTCTAAAGTAGTAAATCCCAGTAAGTGCCCTTCAGTTGTTCCCTCTCTTTGATTAACTGAAATGATGTGGCTTGTGAATTATTTCATTTCAGGAGAGAACAAATAAGGAATGCCATACTGGTTGTCTCCTAAAGGAATGTTTTTACAAGTAGGGAGAGGAAAAACTCCCCATTCAACAAAAGTGTCCATTATTTCAGCCCATTTCCCATAACACTAAAAAAGTGAGTGTCAGCTAATTTGCATAGCCTATCTTTTCCAGAAATGGCAAACAGCCTTTTGAAGACATCATCGCTGTCTATGCGGACCAAATTGCTACATCAAACAGGAGTGTCACTTTATAATACATCTCATGGATTCCATGAAGAGGAAGTAAAAAAAAAACTTCAGGAATTTCCTGGTGGATCTGTTGACCTCCAGAAAGAAGACAATGGCATTGGGATTCTTACTCTGAACAACCCAAGTAAATTGAACGCTTTCTCAGGTATCAGTGATCTTTGATTTCATAGATCAAGAATGAAATTGTATCAACAGGTATCTGCCAGAATTCTTAAAACCCATGATACTTTTTGTAGAACATGGGGGAAGAAAAACCCACTAAAAGTCTGTAATGTGAACCAGGAGCATTTTTACTATGAGTATTTTAAAGTTTTCTGAAAACTAGTTATATTTCAAAATAAGTCTAAAACCTAACTATAATTCAAAATAAAACTAAAACCTGACTATATTTCAAAATGAAACTCCCTCTCCTACCAGTTTAGGAGAGACTTACAATACGTCCCACTTACCTGAATCAGCTGGCCAGCCTCCCGGGACGACCGACCCTTCGTCGTATCCTCTCTTTCTCAATCTCGGTGGGACCTCCAGATGTTGGCAACGCCCACGTCGCCACGTACCCCTAGCCAAGCGGAGGGACTAGGGTTACAAAAAAGACAACAAGAAAACACGCAGTACACCGAATGCCGATCGATGATAGATTGATCTTTATTGCAACTCCAGGCTTTCTTTTATTCTCTGCCTAGCTCCTCCCAGTGTTTATCCAGTCCTCAAGTGGCCACCCTAAATCCTTCGAGTTCCTCCCAGTAGTGGCCACCCTAAATCCCTTGAGCTCCTCCCAGTGTTTATCCAATCCCTTGGCAGATAACTTGACAAATAGGAAGCAGGAACTTGTGGTTAAGCCAGTGGCTAGATGTATCAGGCCAAAATTGCCAATCCTGTTACCCTCTGAGAAACAAGCTAAGCTGTGGAGTTAATCCTTGGGAGACCGGGGCATGCAATTCATGATCACAGATGTTGACTGAAAGGAAAGTTTCACTTCCTGTAAGAGCCTTTAGATGATCGGTCTAAGTGTGTTCAGTACTCACTTGATGCAGACAAGCCCACAAAATCGTAGAAACTAACTCCCGAGATAGTGCCCAGACCATCAAGGGCATCCATGTACAAAAAGTGAGGAAATATGTGAATGATGTCACATTGAAGACACGGCACGCACCAATAGATAGTTACAATGCTGGATTTGATAGGTGTGCCCAGGCCAGGGGTTGGACAAAGGATCTGTGGCCCAAAAAGAGAGCTGGATTTCTTTTACACATGCTTAAAATTGCCAGAAGTAATGCTGAATATCAGAGTGCTGGTGTAGATTCTCTGATTCATTGAACACATCCAAAGGAATAAACACCCAAGATGCACAGCAATATCTACAGAGATCATGGTTGGATTAACCCAAACAGGAGCTCTCTGTGCTCTGCTGAGGTGATCCTCACTGACAAGGAAAAGATTGTTCCTAAGCCAGAAGAGGAAGTGGCACAGAGGAAGATATCCCAGAAGAAGCTAGGGAAATAAAAACTAATGCCTTGGGAATAAATTCAACATAAGAAAAAATGGTAAACTCAGGCAAAAAAAGAAAAAAAGAAACTTAGGTTCATGGTGGTTATTTTTGCAATTGGAATGTAGTTGCCATTTTACCAACCTAAATGTATTTGCTTTTAGCTAATGCCACTGGGAAACGAGGGGAGGAAAGTTCCAAAAAAATTTTTTTTCTTAAGATTTATTTTATCAGAAAGGCAAATTACAGACAGCAAAGGAGAAACCGAGGGATATCTTCCATCCTCTAGTTTACTCACCAAATAGCTGCAGCAGCCAAAACTGGGCCAGTGCAAAGCTGGAAGCCAGAAGTATCTTCTGGGTCTCCCTTATGGATGCAGAGACCCAAGGACTTCAGCCAGTCTCCATTACTTTCCCAGATAGGGAGCTGGTTCAGAAGTAGAGCAGCCAGGACTCGAACTGGTGCTGCCTGCAGAGGCTTAGCCTGCTGTGCCACCCCTCAAATATTTCCTAAGACTGAACAGAAACGCCTTTACATTAAAATGATTCCTTAAAAAAAAAAAAGATTTATTTAATTCAATTGCAAAGGCAGATACAGAGAAAAGGAGCTACAGAAAGAGGGCCTTCCATCCGCTGGTTCACTCCCTAAAGGGCCATAATGACTGGAGCAAGCCAATCTGAATCCAGGAGCCAGGAGCTTCTTCCAGGTCTTCCACATAAGTGTAGGAGTCCAAGTACCTGGATCATCATGTGCTGATTTTCTAGGCCAAAAGCAGGAATCTGGGTGGGAAGTGGAGCATCCAGTACACAAATTGGTACCCATGTGGGATGCCAGCACATTGTAGGTAGAGGATTAGCATGTTGACCTGCCACTCCAGCCCATGAAATGATGCTTTAAGTTTTTATAATTGAGATGAGAGGACTATCATTTATTACTAATGAAAGGTTTCATTTGCTGTTCAAGATTCTTAGCCTGTGAGAATTCTGTGTCTCAGAAACTTGAAGATTCAGGACATATAGTAATTTGTAGTTTTTGCCAAAGCTCTCATGAAATTATATCACACTTAATGAATAATGCTGATTGCCATTCACATTTCAAAGTAATTGCAATTATCTCTTCTAGTTATAATTATGGATAAAATAAGGTATAAATTATATTCTCTAGTAGTCCAGTTTTGAAATATTGCATTCAAAACATCCAAATAAATTTTTATGTATCTGCTGTATATAAAATAATATCTATAGGTCATAATTCAGTAGACTGTACATTTTGTAAATTTTTGGTGGTATGTCTTGAGCTGTTTCTCAGTACCAATGCTGAGCACGAGAAATATAATGCAAAACGCTAAGGTGAGCCACATATGTAACTTTAAATGTTTCAGTAAACATAGTTTTAAAAAATGAAATAGCTAGAATTGATTATAATGATAATATTGCAGTTAAATCAGTGTATCCAGCACATCATTCCAACTTGTCACTCCTGTGAAAACCTACCCTTTGCCTTTTCACACTAAGTGTATGAGATCTGATGTTCATTTTATGCTCAGTGCTGTGTCAGTTTGAGATAACCACACTTCGGATGTTTAACAGTTACATGGGACTGATGGTCACTTTTATGGACAGTGTAGCTCCATACTTTAAATTGGTTCCGGAAAAAAAATCTTAAATTAGCCCAGGGAAAGTAATTTTAGAGGAACAAAAAAGGGTTAAATTTGACAAATCATTTTAGATGTTACTGAATAGTTGCAAATAATTTTTTCAAATGTAAACATAATTTGATGTATTATGTATAAAGCTAGTAAAGCTACAGCTGCTCTGGTTCGGGTAATAATGTTTATTTGGTGGGGTTGAAAGAGGTGACCTAGGTCCTCAGGTTACTTATTTAAAAACCACCTTAAGGTCCTTGAGTTTAAGATTAAAAAGTTGTATAGATTTTTTTTATACTCAAGCTCAAAATAAGTCTCTTTTAGAAGTTTAAATATGGGCCAGGCGTGATAAGGTAGTGGTTAAAATCCTCACCTGCACGTGCCAGGATCCCATGTGGTTGCTGGTTCTGATCCCGGCAGCCCTGCTTCCCATCCAGCTCCCTGCTGTGGCCTGGGAAAGCAGTTGAGGATGGCCCAAAGCTTTGGGACCCTGTACCCACGTGGGAGACCTGGAGGAGGTTCCTGGTTCCCGGCTCCTGATCGGCATAGCACCAACATTTGTGGTCACTTGGGGAGTGAGTCATTGGATGGAGAATCTTCCTCTCTGTCTCTCCTCCTCTGTGTATATCCGACTTTGCAGTAAGGGTGGATACATCTAAAAAAAAAAAAAAAGAATAAGTTTAAATATTGGGCCTGCACAGTGCTTAACTGGCTAATCCTCCATGTCCAAGCATGGCATCCTCTATGGGTGCTAGTTCGTGTCCCAGCTGCTCCACTTCTGATCCAGCTCCCTGCTTGTGGCCTGGGAAAGCAGTGGAGGAGGGTCCACTCCTTGGGACCCTGCACTCTTGTCAGATAAGAAACTCCTGGTTCCTGGCTTCCGATCAGCACAGCTGCAACTACTGTGACCATTTGGGTAGTGAGCCAACAGCTGGAAGATCTTTGTCTCTCCTCTTCTTTCTAAATCTGTCCTTAAAAACAAAAAGAAAAGAAAAGGAATTTTAAAGAAAATGCATTTAAATATTACAAATGATTGAAGCTCTGCATTTACTTATGCAAATTTATTCTTACTCTAAAGGTATGGGTTCTTTGTTTTCCCACCTAACTGTAAGCATTTACAAACAAGAACTATATTTCTCCAGTGCCCTGTAGCAGGTACTTCGGAAGGATTACAACTTTAAGTAGGGTGTAATTATCCATTAGAAAGAGAAACTGCATTAGTGGTTTGTGAGTTAATAGCATTAATTTAACACTGTGGATCCAATTTACTGATTGCCTCAAAAATGACAAAGAAAGTAATAGTTCCTGCCATGTGGGATTTAATTCCAGGGACATTTAGATACCTTTTGGGGCCTGTTTAGCAAGCAACCTTGAAAACACAGTATGCGTTTGTTTCCTTTTCTTCTTCTCCTTCTGCTCCTCCTCTCCCTCCTCCCTGTCCTCCTCCTCCTCTTCTCAGCCAATTACATCTCCTTGTTTGTGAACTTTACATTGTTTTCTAAAGCATTTCCCAGAGGAAAATAAATTCATCATACTGAGAACATTAGGAACTTTATGAACTTGAAGTATCTAAACATCCCTGAAAATTATTGATTCTGAAGGATGGTCCCTGATGTAATCATTTTAAATCTGTCTACTGTAAACATGCTTTGACATAATTTTGCAATGATATCAGGATGGGCCCAGCGGCATGGCCTAGCGGCTAAAGTTCTCGCCTTGAAAGCACCAGGATCCCATGTGGGCGCCGGTTCTCATCTCGGCAGCCCCACTTCCCATCCAGCTCCCTGCTTGTGGCTTGGGAAAGCAGTTGAGGATGGCCCAAGGCTTTTGGGACCCTGCATCCGTATGGGAGACCTGGAAGAGGTTCCAGGTTCCCAGCTTCGGATCAGCGCACCACCAGCCGTTGCGGTCACTTGGGGAGTAAATCATCAGACGGAAGATCTTCCTCTCTGTCTCTCCTCTTCTCTGTATATCTGACTTTGTAATAAAAATAAATAAATCTCAAAAAAAAAAAAGATAACACACCAACCTTTAAATTGTAGGCCCATGTTAGTAGGCCTGTGATGCGCTGATAGCATGCCTCAGGCCCAGCACAATTTGTCAGGACACAAATACAACGTGTCCGTTCCTGGACTAATAGCTTGTTACACTGGTTCAGCGTGAGTAGGGTAGGAATTTTAAATTGATCCTCATGATACTATACTCATGAAATTTGTTCAGCCTGTTGACTGAGACAAGTTGAGACTTAGATAAATCTGAAATCAGATCTATGCTATATCTTTAAGTAACCATTTTCTTATTTCCATATTGTGTTTTTTTCATTCCAAGTTTCTATTTAGGGACTATATAATATATTCCTATTTTTCTTGCTAATCATATATTTATAAGATTTTAAAGTTTTTGTTAATATAAAGAAAATAGGTTCATGCCTTCCATAGGCACATATCCCTTGCTGACCTGCTTCCCCTATACTGCTTCCTCCCCTTCTCTCTCAGCAACAGTTTTTACACAGTCTTAATTTTAATCCATTCTATATACACGGTCTTAATTCACCAATAATCATAATTTCCACAAGTAAAAACAAGAATGCCACAAGACCACATTTCCACTAGAGTATAAACATGGGCTAAAATTGACAGTTCAACCCAAAGCAGCCATTTCATTCCTACACTTTTTTGTGTGTGCTGTATATTAGCTTCCTAACATCAGAGAAAACCCATGATATCTGTCTCTTTGAAACTACTTCAATTGCTAAGAATAATGGTTTCCAGGTATACCTATTTGGTTGCAAAAGACAATATTTTATTATTTTTAAAAGTATTTATTTGAAAGGCAGATTTACAGAGAGAGAGCGAGAGACTCTGACTCCATCTGCTGGTCACTCTCCAAATGGTCACAATGCAGGGGCTAGACCAGGCGAAAGCCAAGAGCCAGAGGATTCTTCCAGATCCCCCATACGGATAGGGGCCTCAAAGACTTGGGCCATCCTCCAGCACTTTCAAAGGCGTTTTAGCAGGGAGCTGGTTTGGCAGTGAACGGTCAGGTGTCAGAGTATCACCCATATGGATGCAGCGTTGCAGGCAGCAATCCAACCTCTACCCCAGTGCTGACGCCACTTGCATGAAATCTTTAAAAATATATATTTTTATTAGAAAAGATAAACAGAGAGGATGATCTTTCGTCCATTGATTCTCTCCGCAAGTGACAGCAACAGCTGGAGCTGAGCCAATCCAAAGCCAGGAGTCAGGAACCTCCTCTGGGTCTCCCACGTGGGTGCAGGGTCCCAAGGCTTTGGGCCATCCTCGACTGCTTTTACAGGCCACAAGCAGGGAGCTTGATGGGAAACAGGGCTGCCAGGATGTGAACTGGCGCCCATATGGGATCTCGGCGCATTCAAGGTGAGGACATTTTATTATTATTATTAATTACATTGCATTATGTGACACAGTCCCAAATGTACTGGGATTCCCCCCACCCCTCCCCAAACCCTCCCCCAATGGTGGATTCCTCCACCTTGCTGCATTACCACAGTTCAAAATCAGTTGAGATTCTTTCATTGCAAGTGTATACCAAGCATAGAGTCCAGCATCTCATTGCCCAGACAAATTCAATAGCTTGTTGGGGAGAACATCTCTGGTCTGAAGGTAGAGCTGGCAGAGCACCATCCCTATCAACTAAAAGTCCCAACATAACATCAGCAACAATTTACAACGTCGTGGAATTAATTGACATAGTATTGAGCAACCAACATGTTAAAAAAATGCAAGTTCTTAACATAGTTAGATAGGATAGTATTACAGTATAGCAGTTTAGGCTGCTGCTTTGGAAAGTCAGATATACAGAGAGGAGGAGAGACAGAGAGAAAGATCTTCTGTCTGATGATTCACTCCCCAAGTGAGCGCAATGGCCAGAGCTGCACTGATTTGAAGCCAGGAGCCAGGAACCTCTTCCAGGTCTCCCACACGGGTGCAGAGTCCCATTGCTTTAGGCCGTCCTCAACTGCTTTCCCAGGCCACAAGCAGGGAGCTGGATGAGGAGCAGGGCCCAAATGAGATCCTGGTGCATTCAAGGGTAGGGTTTTAGCCACTAGGTCACGGCGCTTCTAGGCTGCTGCTTTGGATGTCCACATCTCATAGTGGAGTGCCAGTTCTAGTCCTGACACCTCCGATTCTATTCCAGCTTCCTTTTCATGCATCATGGGAGGCAGTAGATAATGGCATGAGTATTTGTTCTTGGGGTGAGGGAAGGGAGAGAGAGAGAGAAGGAAGAACACTAGAAGAGAAGAACAATGGTATATACTGATTGACTCTCCAAGTGTCTGCCATCACTGGAGCTAGGCTGAGCCACATCCCAGAGCTCGTCTCCCACATGGGTGGCAGGATCTCAATTACATACGTTGCTGTGCATTTTTATGAATTCCTAAATTATTTCTTGTTTTTTATGTCCCAGCAGTTTCTTCTTCTTCCTCCCTGGCAGGTGTTATGATGCTACAACTCCTAGAAAAAGTCATTGAATTAGAAAATTGGACAGAGGGGAAAGGCCTCATTGTCCGTGGGGCAAAAAACACGTTTTCTTCAGGATCGGATCTGAATGCTGTGAAAGCACTGGCCACCCCAGAGGCAAGTGTTTTATATTATGCATTAATCTTACATGCTTCTCAGACATCTGTGGATGAAACATTTCTATTTTATCATATGATTATTTTTTAATTTTAATTTTTGTTTTTCATCATATGGGTCCGTAGGCACAGGGATTTCCCCTTCTCCATTATTGCAATAGTACAGTCCTTCACCAACAGTGACAACTCCATCTTCCTGGTATTTATATATATCATGACCTTGTAGATATAAGACAATGGTAGAAACTCTAGCATTCGATGTATTTAAAGTTTCGTTGGAAGTCCTTTTATTCAGGAGTAGAAATGTATACTGCAACGTATGTTCACTTCCCGGAATTCTAGTCTGCATTATACAGTTCATCTATGAGAATATATGTGTATACATGTTTACTTACATGTCTATTTATTTGTATTTTGTATGAAGGTTTCCTTATATCAGAGTGAACATAAGATATTTGTCCTTTCTGCACCCAGAATCCATCAGACCATTAGAGGAAAACACAGGTAGCACTCTTTAAGATACAGACATTGGTAAAGGCTTTTTAAAAAGTCACATCAAGTATAGGTAGGCAATGCCAAAATAAACAAATGGGATTAGGTCAAACTAATAAGCTTCTGTACCTCAAAAGAATTAACAGTCAAAGAAGCCACCAATAGAATGAGAGGAAATCTTTGTACACTAAGGAACTGGTAGGGACTAATGCCAGAATTTACAAAGAGTTTCAGGAGCTCAGCAACAGCAAAGCAAACAACACTGTCAAGAAATGGGCAAAGGAAATGAGCAGGCGTTTTTCAAAGGAAGAAATTTAAATGGCTAATAGACAAATGAAAAAATGCTTAGGTTCCCTAGCTATCAGGGAAACACAAATAAAAGCCTTAGTGAGGGCTTACCCAACTCCAGTAAGAATGGCCTTCCTTTGAAAATCTACAAACAACACCTGCTGAGGAAGATGTGGAGAGAAAGTTACCCTACTCAAATGGTGGGAGTGCAGCCTAGTACAGCCACTGTGGAAGTCAGTATGGAGTATGCTCAAACAAATGAAAATTGACCTAGCATCAAGCCCTTGAGGGAAAACTCTTACAAAAAGTTGGAGTGTGGCAGAATTGTGAATTGAAGAGTCAAAGATAATAATAAAAAATTTAACCTTGTTGGCTATCAGTTCAGAACTCAAATTTGTTGTGTTTTACAGAATAAATGTATTCATCGTTTTGGCTCTTGTAACTATCCTTTAGTTCAACTAGGATAGATTTCTTTTTGTTCTTCATTGCTTTTGAAAAAGAAACTGAAGTCCACACTTACGGTTTGATGAATTTCTTTTTTAGTTTGAAACACTAGGATTTAAGTCAAAACTAAGGTTTTGTGTGTGTGTGTGTGTGTGTGTGTGTGTGTGTGTGTGATCCCTAGTTGTTTTTGCATTGCCGAGAAATGGGAACATGCCTACCACATTTCAGCACTTAACATATAAACAGTAAAGTTGTCTCAGTGGATGAGGTGTCCAAGAAATAAAGAATCATGGATTGGATTTGGGGTCATACATGCATTTAGGGAATCAACTAACAAGCTAAAAAAATAAAAAATAAAAAATAAAAATAAAACCAACTTGAACTACTTTCCAGAAATGTGTAATTTGTGGAGATAAAAATCCAAAATGTCAAGCTTAACATAACTGTCCTCTTCCTCCCTTCCTCTTCGGGCATTTATCTTCTTAGGAGGTAGCAGATGGCAGGTTTTCTGTGTCTCCGTAGAATCCCCAGAGCAGGATTGCACCTTGTTCTGGGGGAATTTGAAGTGACTCTGACTCCTGTGTCTTTGTTAGTGCCTCCTGCAAAGCTGAGCTCAAGGAACACTTCATGTCAGTGGTGAAATATGGCGTTGTTGGGATTCCACACAGCATTGAAGAGTTTTAGATGAAAATCCCATTAACTAAACAAACAAACAAAACCAAAAACAAATCATGAAACAACTTTTGGTTTCATGATTTTATTAAAACTTGAATTAAAAAAATAATTTCTAGGTAATATATTTGTGTTTTACCTTTGTGTTCATGCATATTTTTATTTGTAGGAGGGAGTGGCCTTATGTATGTTCATGCAAAACACATTAACAAGATTAGTGAGGTAATGTATTTTATTTTTTTAAAACAAGATTTGTTTTTGTTGGAAAGGCGGGGTTGCAGATAAAAGGAGAGAGAGAAAGAGAGAGAGAATCTTTTCCCTATGTTCACTTCCCAAATGGCCATAACAGTTGGAGCTGGACTGATCCAAAGCCTGTAGCCAGGAATTTCCTCTGGTTTTCCCACACGGGTGCAGGGGCCCAAAGACTTGAGCTGATTTCCCAAGCTGTAAGAGGGAGCTGGACTGGAAATAGAGCAGCTGGGACATGAATCTGCGCCCATAAGAAATGCTAGCACTGCAGGCAGAGGATTAGTGTGCTAAGACATTGCACTGGCCTCTAATTTTAAAAATAGTTTTGTAAGACTCAACAATGCATCTTAATTTTTCAATTTTTTCACTTAAAAAGTAACAGCTGATTTTCAATTTATATTTAGCCTAATATGAGCTACTTTGTTGTACTATTGGAGGTAGTCATTTAATTAAATAATAGCACAAAATATTTTTTAAAGAGAAGAAATGAGAAATAAAAACAATTTAAGACAGAATGCTTTTCCCCCAAAAGCTTACATAACTAGCTACATGAAGGAGTACACATTGAGAAAGTTAAGTGGTTATATTAGGACAGAATAAAGATACTAATCAGGAGTTGAACCATGAAGTTTACTTTGTATTGGAAATCAGTAGGATGTGTATTGGAATGGTCTGTGACCAGCAGAAAGAAAAAGAGCCAGGGATTGGAGAAGGTCTTTGTAGCTTTCTTAAGCAGATGGGTCTAATGTGCACCTGGGTGGGGAGAAACAGGGAAAGCATAGTTCCTGGCATGCCTAGCATTTGGGTTCTAAGGGGTGGCAATTTTTGGCTGAGTAGCGTTCTATTTTCATATTCCAAATGTAAAAAAAATGAAGAATTATGAAAGCTATGAAAATCATACATTTTCAAGCATACTTATTACTTGGACATTATAATATCTTTAGTAGTATCATATCTCAGAGTCCCAAAATAATAGAATCCTAAAAATGCCATTCTAATATACCTTTGTTATTGGTTTAGCTCATGTCCACCGCATTTTTTTTATTACATTTGGCTTTTTTAGCTGAACATGTAGAATTATTTTTAAAGAAATAATCCCACCTGCTTTGGAAAATATTTATTAAGAATATTTCAGTTAAGGCCCAGCGCGGTGGCCCAATGGCTAAATCCTCATCTTGCATGCACCAGGATCCCATATGAGACACAGGTCAAGTCCTGGTTACTATACTTCTTTCCAGCTCCCTACTTGTGGCCTGGGAGAGCAGTAGAGGATGGACCAAAACCTTGGGACCCTGCAGCCACATGGGAAACCTGAAAGAAGCTCCTGGTTCCTGCCTTCAGAGTAGCTCAGCTCTAGCCTTTTCAGTCGCTTGGGGAATTAACCAGGAGATGGATGATCTTTCTATCTCTCAGCTCTGTAAATCTACCTTTCTAATAATAATAACAATAACAAATAAACCTTTAAAACAAATATATTCCAGTTACTCTTAGACCTGTATTTTTGAACTTCATTAGAACTTAGGGGGAAAAAAAATCCCATGGTTTTGATACATTTTAGACCACATTTTTAACTGATCTTCATGAACAGAAAACATAAGAGATTTATTTTGCCAGAAAAGTGTGTTTCTATATAGAATTACCCAGTGGTTTATTTCAAGCAATGATGAAAGATTTTTGCTGGGAACCTTAGAGCGTACTTTTAGAGCTCTGTCTTCTATAATATATTTCCTCCCATTGGAAACTCTTAGTTGATGTCAGCTGACAGTGCTACATCGAATTATTCCCATTGCCAGGAATAACTCAATGAAGTTGCAGGACATTGAAGTTGCTGGCATTGTGACACACTGCTTACATCCTCCTGCTGGTGCAGTGTCAAAACCAGCATCCCCTGCAGGTATTGGTTTAAGTCCTAGCTTCTTGTCTACTGATGCAGCTCTCCACCAGTGCTCATGAGAAAGCAGCAGAAGAGGTCCAAGTGCTTAGGCCCCTGCCACCCACGTGGGAGACCTGGATGGAGGTCCTAGCTCCTGATCTTGACCTGGCCCAGCCCTAACTCTTTGGACCATTGTGGGAAGTGAGCCAGTAAATTAAAAGATTCTCTCTCCCCCCCTCCTTCTTCCCTTCCCTTTCTCCTTAATTATTTTCTCTCTCCCCCTGACTTTGTCTTTCTCCCTGTCCCCCTCTCATTCCCTGAGTCTCTTACTGTCCCTTTCTCTCTTTGTAATTCTATCTTAAAAAAAAATCAGTAAACCTTAGAAATTGAAGAGCTGTAAGTTACCAAAGATATCTATTTATTTGAAAATTACACTATGACTACAGTTTAAACTTACAGTTAATTTTTTAATGAAACTGTCATTCAAAGAGGTATTTTGATAAATCTTCTTAGCATTTTGATATATTGATTATGTCTTACTAGAAAGGTTCAAAGTGTTGCTACCCTTTGATGTGTTACTGGAAATACTACAATTATGTTGTACCTGGTAAATATAAAGAGTTTTAAAACTGATGTTTGTAAATTAGTACTGAAATTAAAATACTAATGTCTACTTTTTCTTAAATATGCAGACTTCCTTTAATCAGTGTTGCACTGGTTCAAGGTCGAGCATTGGGCGGAGGAGCAGAATTTACAACAGCATGTGATTTCCGGTATGATGAAAATTGCATTATTTTTGCCCAAATTAATTACTATATACTCTATTTTACTTTTGCTTTCATATCAATTTTATTTCACAGATTCTTAAATAGGAACTTTTTGTTATTAGAGTAGGTGCTTTGAGTCTGGTGTAATTACCATGCAATTTGAAAAATTAAGAAATAGCAATGTTTCTGAATACACTATATCCAAATTAACTGAACCTTATAAAAAAGCTAAGCAAATCTATGAAGATGTTTAAATTCTTTAAAGTCCAAAAGAATTTTTCAAATAAAAGTAAATATCTTTTTAAAAAAATAAACAACAACAAAGAAAAAGAGAATGGAAAATGACAGACTGCAATAGCCTTCCTTTTGCCAATACAACATCTTCTGAGATCCATTTCACATCTTCCCTCTACTATCATTTATAGAAACTCTATGGTGCTTTGGAACTCACTTGGGAATAAAGTTATTTGGGACCAATAACTTCAGTCTCTAGAGTTATTTTCTGTATTCTATAATGATGCTACTTAGAAAAGACATTTGTTAAACTCTAATGCTCTACATGTGCTTGAAACCGTTTTCTCAATTCCATGAGCAAGACCTACCAGCGCAATATCAGGAGACCAGTACTCCATAATCCCTGGAGACACAAACCTGAGCCTCTTCATAATGCCAAAGTAGCATAAAGAGCACAATTAGAGGGCGGGGTAAAGTGTCTCAGTTTGTTGATCCATGAAACCAAATTACCTTCCATAAACATTGATATGAAGTTTAAAGGACTGTGTGGATGCTGTATTTGCCAGGTCAAGCATTATAAAGTCTGGAACTGAGCAGGAAGCTTGATGTTGAAAACTGAAGAAGGAAACTCCCAATCGATATAGTGCGTTTATCAGAGAAACTTGCATACAAGACATCAGCCCAGGGCAACCAGCAGTTCAGGCATAGCTGCAGCCTGATTTATTCTACACAGAGTAGAAGACACAAGCCTTTGGACTTTAGTAAATTAAGAGGGGGCTGAGGGTTGGAGTTCATATTACAATGTTCCTTTACTATTTGGTAATAGCACCCAGACCAGCTTCCGAGAACAAGTAAAAACTCAAGATGACAGGATTTGCTGTCACGTAACATAATAACAATTAGATTTTCACATGCTTAACCTACTTAACCTAAGGGACACGTTGGTATAAACATAATATTATTGCTTAATGTCTTAAGATTACCCTCTACTCCTATCTTTTTCACATGGCAGATTTTTCAACTATTTCCAGTTTGGGATGTTTTTAAACTTCAGGGCTCACTAGCCTGAGTTCTTATTTTTTCTATTCTTTGTAAGTTGATTCTGGCTGACAAAAATCTTGTAGTTATCCACAGGAAACTTGTAACTCTCACTTTGAAACACTAAAGAGAAAGGCATTCTGCTGTGGCATGTAGTATTCTGGATGTTTCAAGACATCCTGCATGGTACCTCAACCATTTCAGAAAGTAACTTTATTGAAGTATAGATTAATTGTATAGTGTAAGTGAATTTTGAGGAACATAAATACCCATTTGACTACCTCCACAATCAAAATACAAAATATTTGTATCACTCATAAATACTTGCATAATAGCACTTCTGAGTCACCTTCTGTTCCTTGTTCAAAGAAACACTAGTCACTTTCTCACTTTTAAATGAGTTTTTCTGTCTTTCAACATTTTATATAAATGTTTTCATACAATACAGACTTTTGTGTCATGTTTCTTGAATTCAGTAGAATTACTCTGAGATTCATTCTTGTGGTAATACTTTATTAATTTTGAGATTTGTCTACATTATTGCATCTCAGTGTTTTTGTGTTTTGTTTTTCAATAGTATTCCTTTTTATACTTACATAGCACAGTAGGTATCATATTGATGGATGTATGTTCTCTTTCCAGTTGGGAACTCTTATGTTGAAGTTACTGTGAATATATGTGTATAAGATTTTATACATACAAGGACATAGGCTTCATTTCTTTTGACAAAAAGCCCCCAAAGTAGAAGCACTAGGCAATATGATATGTGCCTAGTTTGAACTAAGAAAATGGCTTCTTTTTTAAAATCTAACTTAACTTTTAATATTATTTACATAGTTGAAAGGGATGCACAGCCATGTGGGTCTCTGAGTGGGGATGGCTGAGATGTGGAGGAAGGTAGGTGGGACAAATGTTACAATTATTTTTCTCCTATTTCCCCAGAGAGGGAAGGGGAGGGGGGCACTCCTTGCTGTTGAACTAGAAGCAGTCATTTTATGCGACCTTAGAGATCCTCATGTGGGGAAGAGTATTCTGAGAGTGTTTCTTGCATGATTTTCATAGTTCTGAGATGTCTGCAGCTACTTGTTGGAGCAGGGTTGAGAATATCTTTCCAAGGTCTGCTGGCTGGCCACATCCATCTTAGTCGTCCAACCTCTTCTACTTTCTATGCTCTAATGAGACAGTCACTGTCATCTTCTGGCCTACAGGAGCTGGCTGTCATGTCCCCTCTGTGGGCATGAAATCCACTTCACAGGCATCAGCAACTGAGGAGGTCCAGTACAAGATATGGACTCTATGGTTATAGCACATGCATTGTGATTTTCCCTGTGGCTGGGATTTGAGTCCAGCCATTTAGTGAGGAATTGCCCAAGAAACTTTGCCTGGGGTAACTTTACACTCGATTCTTGTGTGTACCGACCAGTGCAGGGTCAGGTTTTGTCTGTCACCCACACCAGCCAACACACATACCAGTGGATGCAGCTGCCTGGTTAGTTCTGCCTCCAGCCCGATTTCATGTGAACTCGTGGGTATTGTAGCCTAACCCAGCCCAATCTGCCACAGGCCTGGTCTGTGCATATACCACCGGGAGCTGTGCCCTAACAGTGGAGAACCCTAATTTCCCTATCAGGGACACTCCCTGCTCTAAATCTCACATGTGTTGGCAGGTGCCACCACCCTATCTGGAGTCTACTTGGCACCTACCCTTAGTCTTGACCTTTGCATGTGCCAGTGGGTACTGTAGCCTGGGTGAGTTCCATGGTCCAGCCTGGCTCAAAATGTCACCACCCCAGCTCTGCACAAACCAGCAGGTGTTATAGTCCCACAGAGGTGAGCCCACAGGTCTCCTATAGAATCTGCCCCAGATCTAGTTTTCTTGCATTCTGCTGGGTGCTGTGACCCACCCAGCCTGATGTTGCCCACCTCCTGCTCTGACACTTGCAGGCAGGTACTGCAGCGTAGCCGAGGCAGGCATATCCCCCTGCCTGGTTTTTGTGATGCTATTTAGCCCAGCCTAGGGCTCCCACATGGTCAGGTGCCTTGGCCTGACCCAGTCATGTCCTCCAATTTCTCCCCTCTAAACCATTCCATCTCAATTCCCTTGCTACCAGCAAGTGCAGTGGTCCCATCCATGGAGATGCCAGAATTCATTCCTTCCCTGTCAAACATACCCTCAGCCTCTCCCACTCCCTGCGTAATCTGCGGGTCCCCTGCCTGGGGCCAGGTTGGCATGTCCTGGCCTGGTATTCCCTGCCTTTCCCACATATCTTTAAAACATAGTAAAAATAGAATAGACTACTATGCTGGCACACTGGTATAGTTAATACAAAATTGACATTAACCAGGTTCAGAGTGCCTGCCAGCTATCGACTGCCTTTCTGCCAACTGTGTAACATTTGCCTACATACAAGGCAGCCTAGCCAGTTGCCTACAGCTGGGAAGAAATTGATTTTTTAAACCTTTACTAGGTGGGTTGTAGAATTTTACTCTGCAATCAACAATAGATAAAAAATACAGCTGTGCCACATATATGCCAACTAATGATACTAAATCTTTTCTTTAATATTTAGACATTTGATTGATGGGAACCCTTGTGGAATCTCCATCTCTTCAATTGCCTTGATAATTAGTAGTGTTGAGCATCTTACCGTATGCTCATTAGTCATTTGTTTAAAAAGGAATATAGATTTCAAACACCAATAAAGAAGATTCTTTATTGATTGATTTATTCTTTATTGGTGCTTGAAATTCATATTCTTTTTTAAACAATTGATTTGTGTTATTATTGAATTATAAAAGTTGCTTATAAATTCTGTGTAAAATTCCTTTAAGTCAAATATAGTACACTTTTTGTTATATATAAAAAAATTGTGATTATTTTTTCCCCTTCCATGATTTTTTTTGTTTTTAGTGTCTTTAAAGAGAAATTTTAATTTTTAAAATGTTTCAGCTTCTAATAATCATGTCTAATCTCCATATGTTTTACAGCTTCTCCGTATGTTCACAATATTATTACAAAACCAAGAAATTTAAATTGATATGAGACTACTCCATATGCCTAAAGGAAGTTTTTTGAGTTATCATACCAATGCCCTTTTTCTGGGCAAGGATCCAATTAGGAATCCATTTTGTTAATATAGATATCTCAAATTTTTCGGCTAATATTTTTCTGTAATTCCAACAAGACTGTAATGTTTTGTATGGCTTCATAAGATAAAGATTAAATACTTTTTATCAACTTTACAAAATGGATTCTTTTTTTTTCAAGATTTATTTATTTTTATTACAAAGTCAGATATATACAGAGAGGAGGACAGATAGAGAGGAAGATCTTCCGTCTGATGATTCACTCCCCAAGTGGCCACAACGGCTGGTGCTGCGCCGATCCAAAGCCGGGAGCCAGGAACTTCCTCCAGGTCTCCCACACGGGGTGCAGGGTCCCAAGGCTTTGGGCTGTCCTCGACTGCTTTCCCAGGCCACAAGCAGGGAGCTGGATGGAAGGGGAGCAGTTGGGATTAGAACCGGTGCCCATATGGGATCCCGGCACGTTCAAGGCGAGGGCTTTAGCCACTAGGTGACTGTGCCGGGCCCACAAAATGTATTCTTATGGTAGTAAAATAGTATGATAAAAGATTAAGCTACTCTATGCAAAGGAGTAAATTTTTGTGGTTTTTTTTCAAATTTTTGATTCATGTTTCAATTTATGAAGGTATGCCTTTTGTACTCAAATAATAGGAATTTTGGGATACTTTTTAGTATATAGGACAATTTATAAAAACTCAGGCTTACTAGATTCTTGTAAACAATGAAAATAATTGGTCAGTGCATGTTATAGTGCCCTCTGCTGGCATCAGCACAGATTGCATTAGGATGCTACTGTGTTTCTCTGTGAGTTCACAATCGTCATTGGCTTTAGATATATTACTTTAAGAAATAATTTATATGAGGGATTAAACCCATCATCACTTTGCCCTGAAATGCATGTAGTGATATATTAGACTTTAATATATATACATGTATAGTTTTAAGAATTATGTATTTATGTAATTTGTTAAGTTCTGATATATATGTAAGTGCCTTACTATATTGAAAAGCTCTCTACATAAAAGTAAGTAAAAAAGAGACTTTACAGATCATTTGGAGAACATGAAAACTCTCTAATTTGAAATGTGCAAGTCGTTTCTAAACCACTTATGAAACTTTCCCATCTTTCTTTTTTTTTTTTTTTTAAGATTTATTCATTTTATTACAGCCAGATATACACAGAGGAGGAGAGACAGAGAGGAAGATCTTCCGTCCGATGATTCACTCCCCAAGTGAGCCGCAACGGGCCGATGCGCGCCGATCCGAAGCCGGGAACCTGGAACCTCTTCCGGGTCTCCCACGCGGGTGCAGGGCCCCAAAGCTTTGGGCCGTCCTCAACTGCTTTCCCAGGCCACAAGCAGGGAGCTGGATGGGAAGTGGGGCTGCCTGGATTAGAACCGGCGCCCATATGGGATCCCGGGGCGTTCAAGGCGAGGACTTTAGCCGCTAGGCCACGGTGCCGGGCCCTTTCCCATCTTTCTTCACATTTATTCCTTTTCTGTGCCTGAGTATAAGTAGGTTTTAGGGAAAAAAAAGAAAAGCAAAATAGGAAAATAAACAACTTAATCTTCCAGTACTGTTAGTTTATCACGATATGCTGTTGTATAAATTAGGAGTGTAATGTGTCTGGAGTCATTAGATAATTTATTTTCTTTGTTATGAGGTATCTGAAAGTACTGCTGTCTGTCAGATGTTTCCAGTAATTTTACCAATGCTCTTATAGGGTAGCTTGCCAAAGGGAACATGTTTAATTGTGGACCAACTTTTCTGGAACTGTTGTCTCTTTCATAATTTTTAGCATCCGCTTTTGTCAGGCATATTCATTATGGTTCCATTTTTCTAGTCTTTTTCCGTATTTTGCTAATTACTATCCATAACCAGTTGCTGTCATACTCTCCTTTATCTTCCATGGCCGCACACTCTGCAGTTTCAGTGACTTGCAGTCAGTTGTGGCTTGAAAATATTGAGTGGTGATTTTCATTTCAAATGCATAAATTTTAAAATACATGCCACTCTGTCTGGCATGATAATGTCTCATGACATTTTACTGTGTCCTCTTGTCCAGCAAATCCACCGTCTCTGCCACATGGCTGTAAATCCTGACGGCCATCTCCATTATCAGTCATGTTATAACGCAGAAATATTGCTCAAGTGACATTTATCTTACCCCAGAGTGACCACAACATGCAAGAGTAGTGGTGCTGGCAGTCTTATCACTGTATGGTTTTAGAGTTCTATTTTATTACTCTTTATTACTAATATCTACTCTAATAAATTTTACCATAGATGTAAGTCTATATAAAGGAGAAAAACATAGTACCTATAAAGTTCAATATTCAGGCAGCCCCTTGGGCTGTTGTAACCTCTCAGCCTCGGAAAAGGGGAAGCATTTATAGAAAAGTAACAGGATCGACAAGGTGATGAAACTGATCGTAGAATGCTGAACAGCACTGTTAAACATCACTCCTTTGTAAAAACTGCATACCAAGAATAACGACCGTTCTTTAAAGTCAGAGGCTAGTAAAAAGGATTGTGTATTGAATGAAATACAGTCCTAGCGCCAGTTACAAGGAAGTGACAAGTTAATACAAGTTTCTCTAGCTGATTTCCCTTTAACTTTATCAGTTCCTTTCAGTTATCATCCACCATCAATTGCTTTCATTGTATTCTAAGAATATATATGTGTGTGTGTGGTGTCTGGTGTATATACATATATACATATATATACACACACACACACACACACACACACACATTCATTCCAAGGAATGCCAGGATTCTTCATAGTATTCTGCATAACAGATAAATTCCTTCTTTAAGCATATATTTAGATACTTTGTATCTTGGTTAAGTTTAGAGAAGTTACCTAAAATTTACTCAGTGACATTGTCATCAATGTACTCAATGACGCTCCACATTCCTACAACCAACTAACCTTTGAAAAATTAGCTAAAAAGAGAGAACAGTCCCTTCAACAAATGGTTTTGGTAAAATTAGAACTCCACTTGCAGAAATATGAAACAACACTGTTACCTTACATCTTATATAAAAATCAACTCACAGTGCATTAAGGTTCAGATAGATATAGACTTCTTAGATAAGATCCCAGAATCATAGGCAATAAAACCAAAAATAGAGAAAGGGGAGTACATCAAGCTAAGAAGCTTAATCACAGCAACGAAACAAAGTGACCAGGCAGCCAACAGAATGAGAGAAAATAATTGTAAACTATACATTTAATGAAGAATTAATTTCCAGAATATAAGGAGCTCAGAAACTCAACAATAACAAAACAAACAATACAGTTAGGAATTGGGCAAGGGGCATGAACATTTTTCTTTCTTTTTTTACTTGAAAGGCAGATATACAGAGAGGAGGAGAGACAGAAAGGAAGATCTTCCATCTGATGATTCACTCCCTTAGCAGCACGAACAGCCGGCCGGAGTTGAGCAGATCTGTAGCCAGGAGCCAGGAGCCTCCTCTAGGTCTCCCACGTGGTTGGCAGGGTACCAAGGCTTTGGGCCATCCTTAACTGCTTTCCCAGGCCACAAGCAGGGAGCTGGATGGGCTGCCAGGAGTAGAACAAGCACCCATATGGGATCCTGGTGCATTCAAGGCGAGGACTTCAACCCCTAGGTTACCGTGCCGGGCCCGCATGAACGTTTTTCAAAGGATGAGATTCAAATGGCCAACAGACATATGAAAAAATGCTCAGAATTGAGTAAATATCAGAGAAATGCAAATAAAAAAGCACAGTGAAGTTTTTGCCACATCCCAGGTAGAATGGCCATCATGCAAATTTGCAAATAAATGTTCATAAGGATGTGGAGAATAAGGTACCCTAATACACTGTTTGTGGGAATGTGAAGTAGTGCAACCATTACGTATATGTATCTGTTATCTCATAAGATGGAGCAAAAGGAGCAAACCTATCCGAGAATGATAAGAATCTTTTGTTTTTTAAGTAAATACAACGTTTAAAAAGCACATTGAATTCATAATGATATTCCCTTCCTCATGTCCTATATCCACTTTCCTTCTGTCTTTCCTATTGTCACTATTTTTTAGTTATTGCAATAACATTTTAAGTGTGCATTACAGCAAAAAAGAAAAGTTTTTTTTTTTTTTTACCAAAGTAGTACAAGATTGGGCATATTCAGGGTGGTATGATTGTGAACAATATGTCAACAAATAAAGAGGTTAATGAGTCAAAAAGATGTTAGATTAATGGAAATACAGACCATGGGTACAAGCACTAATTGAATGGGAAAATGACCTTTTCACTCAAACAGTAATACTTATTCATTGGTTTGACGAAGGTATAAAACAATATTTTACAAAACTATTTGTAGTGATATTGATCCATACAGACATTCCTCTCTTTTATGATTGTTTTTGAAATTTTAGCTTCCATATGTAAGACAGAAGATGCAGTATTTCTCATTCCGGGTCTCATTCTGGGTCTGGCTTATTCCATTCAACATGATGTTATCCAGTGGAATGCAAGTCTTTGCAAATGGTAGAATTTCATTCTGTTTTGTAGCTGAACGACATTTTAGTGTGTAAATACACCATACTTTATTCATTGGATGATGGACACGGGGCTGATTAAATTCTGGCTGTTGTGAACAGTGCTGCTGTGAATGTGATGGTGCAGGTAACTGATTCATTGTGTTTGAATCTTTTGGGTGTATACCCAGTGGTAGGGCTGCTGGGTCCGATGGCAAGTCTGTGTAGTTTTTTAGAAGTCTCCATATTGCTTTCTACAGTGGCTGCACCAGTTTACATTCCCAGCAATAGTGTGCGTTTTCCTCTCTGTAGCTCCTCTCCAGCATTTGTTACTCTGCATTTTGGAGTTCTGACATTCTGAGAGACAAGACGATACCTCACCAAGGTTTTGACTTGGCACTTCCCTGGTGACTAGTGATTTTCAGCACTTTTTCATATATTTATCAGCCATATGTATTTTTTTTTTAAGTTCTTTGCCCATTTCTCAGCTGAACTGGTTGTTTTTCTGTTGTTGAATTATTTTTATTTATGTTTTTATTGGAAAGTTAGAATTATAGAGAGGAGGACAGAGAGGAAGATCTTCCATCCAATTCACTCCCCAAGTGGCCGCAATGGCTGGAGCTGAGTCAATCCGAAGGCAGGAGCCAGGAGCCTCTTCTGGGTCTCTCGCAAGGCTACAGGGTCCAAAGACCGTGGGCTGTCCTCAACTGTTTTCCCAGGCTACAAGCAGGGAGCTGGATGGGAATCAGGGTTGCTGCAACATGAACTGGCACCCAGATGAGATCCTGACACATGCAAAGCAAGGACTTTAGCCACCAGGCTACCACGCTGGACCCCAATCTCATTGCTTTTTGTGGATCTGTTTTGTTGTCTATATCTCCCTGATGTAATCATGGTATGTTATATGAATAAAAGAAAGTATCTGTGTCTTCAGTTTCTCAGTGTATTAGCATATAATTATTCATGGTAATTTCTTATTTGTGTATCAGTGGTATCTACTGTAATTCTTTCATTTGTAATTTTATTTGAGTTTTTATCTCTTTCTTTGTTAGTCTGGCTAGACGTTTATCTATTTATCTTCTCAAAAAACAACTTTGTTTTTTGTTTATTTTCACTTGTGTTCTGATTTATTTCTTGGTTTAGTTTGTCTTTTTTTTCTTATTTTTCTAAGTATTCAAGATGTATTATTAAATCTTTCATTTAAGATATTCCTGTTATTATTTTTTTATGTTAGTACTTGATGCTATAAATTTCCCTCCTAACACTGCTTTTGTTGTATCTTGTAAGGCTAGTCTGGTGGTGGTGAATTTTGTCTTTTTGTTTTTTGTTTCTGTGGAGTTTTTCTTTGTTTTATTGCTTATCTGGAAAATATTTCTGTTCACTTTTAAAGGATAAGTAACGTTGTTGAGTAGCAGGGTTTTTCTTTTAAGACCTTGAATATATCATCCTCCTCTATTCTAGCTGGTTGAATTTCTGCTAAAAAATGTGATGTTAATCTAACTGGTTCTTTTGTATGTAACTTGATGCTTTTAGTTATCTCTACTATTCTCCCCTTTAACTTTTGACAATTCAAGGAAAGTACCCATTGCAGAAGCCTTCCTTAGTTGAATCTGCTCAGGGTTCTTTGAGCTTCTGTATCTTGATGTCCATGTCTCTTTCAAGACCTGGGAAATGTTCAACTGTTATTTCATTCAGCAGGTGCTCAACAACTATTTCCTTTTCTGCTTCAGGAATACCTATGATATGGATCTTTGGTTGAGTAATGGTACCCCCATATTTCACATAGACTGTCTTCATTCTTTAATCTTTATTTTTGTCTGGGTTATTTCATAATTCTTGTCTTCGAGGTCAGAAATTCTTTCTTCCACTTGATCTGTTCTGCTATTAAACCCTGAATTTATTTTCTATTCCTCTAATTGAATATTTAATCTCCCAAATGTCTATTTTGTTTTTCTTAATGAATTCTATTCTCTTAGTAATATTTTCACTCATGTCACATATTGATTTACTCAGTCTTTAGTGTGTCATTCTCCTGCATCTTGTTGAGTTTCCTTGTGATCATTATTTTGAATTCTACATGTGCCATTTCATAGATTTCTTTTAGTTTAGGATGTAATTCTAGATTACTGCGTTCTTTTGAAGGTGTCACGCTATTTTGCTTCTTCCTGTCTCCTGCGTCCCTAAGTTGATGTCAGCCCATCTAGTGTACATGCAGGTAGAACCTTCTTTGCCAACTGGGTGAAATCCAGTGGCACCAAGAAATTTAGAAAAACTGTTATAGTCTTCGTGTTACAGGGCATAGTGGGGTTATTACTCGGATCTCACAGGGTGGTCTGCTTCTGGTGGTAGCCTCCAGGAGCTAAGGCAAGTCTCTGGCCTCCGTAGAGTGATACATAGCTCTGGGGGTGATGCCTAAAACAGTTCCAGTTTCAGGATGCAGAGATGTGTCCTTTGCCCCACACATGACCCTGACTACAATGCGGGTAAGAGAACAAAGACAGGCTGTGGGGCTTTCTGCTGCTGAGCACGACACTGCTGTTGAGGGACGGAAGGAAAGCTAACCAACTCAGCTTTCCTGCCGCAGTCCAGCAGTGGCTCAGACCCTAGTCAGTTCTCCAGAAGTAAAAGTGTGTGACTGTGGAATTCCCTCTCTTTGAGCAGAGGGATGCAGTGGTTTCCTCCTACCTTGAAATGGTAAGATGGTGACTCACAGCCAGCAGCTTTCTGCCTGCTGGCTTGCTGCAGTGGGGTCGCTGTCTTCCTCCTGTTGTCCGCTAAGTTTTCTTTGGGATTTTTTTGTTTTATTTTTGCTTCCAAGCCAAAAAATTGCCATCATTTGGACTTCTTAAAATGTAGTGTTTCCTTTGTTCTTTTCATATTCCAGGGCAGTTTAAAAAATGTGGCTATACCCTATTTAGCCATCCTGGATTGCTGCAGAATCTTCTTTAGAAGCCAAGAATCCCAAATGTAAACACGGTTACAACACATTAAGTCACTCTTTGTTGTACGAACTCACCTGTGTTACACCAAAATTAAGTCTTTAAAGTCTTAAATTATGTTCAATTGATCCTGTATGCATTTATTCCTGACACAATCCTTTTCTTCCTTGTTGGTGTAACTTTAAGCCAACATCAGTGTTCAAAGCAGTAGTTAATTTAGACAGATTTAATGGATTTCATTAGAAGCTTTACAGGATTCAATTGAATCTTAAAAAATTCTTCTCTGAACACTATTATACATCCTACCTGCAAATTCTGTTCCTTAATGCTTAACATTGTTTTCTATTCATCATAACAAGGCCATTCTCTAACAATTTTGGACCAAGATTCTTATTCTTTCCTCCTTCTCATTTAAAAATTATCCAATGAAAGTTTCTATTTTTTGTGATCGTCTCTAGAAGCAATTGTTCAGAATTGTAACACATTTTTCTTTGTAGAATTTATTCACTGAAGGGAATTTTCCCAGTGGATAAAAGATTTCTGTGAGAAACTCTATTGGAATATTTCTCCTGACTAAATGGGCAAAGAATTCAGTCCTTTTTGGTGGTAATAACAAACGAAATCAACCTGCAGTTGAACATTTATTTTAGAAAGCTAAAAAAAAATCATTTTAGTAGTTTGAAAGACATGATTTTTCATAAAAATTAAAGTTCTGACATTTCAATCCAAATTAAATTAACATAATGAAAGCTTGTTATTGAGGCAGTCAGTCCAAATATATAGGTATTGTTCCTAAACAGTATAGTTACATATTAGGTTATTGATAGTTGTCAAATATTTAACTAGCAAATATTAAACCTTTCATTGTTTCCACATATTTTTTTCTTACATTAACTCCTGTTTATTGTACCACATTGCTTTTTAATCACTCTGTCCATCAAAATGCAACTATTTGGATAAAATGAACCTCTACTATAGAAAATCACTATTTATCAGTATAACACTAATCATTGTCAAATTTCTTACTGGTATCCTTGCTTCCATCTTAGTCTAGCCAAACGTCTGTATGAGTCATGAGGTTAAGAAGGAGCCCATACAGTGAGCTGGGTTTATAGCCTAGGTTTAAATCCTGGCTGTAGGGGCCGGAATCGGTCATATTGGGTAAAGCTACCACCTGCGGTGCCAGCATCCCAATATGGGTGTAAGTTTGAGCTGCAACTGCCCCACTTCTGGTCCAAGTCCCTGCTGATGGCCTGGGAGAAGCAAAAAAAGTTGGTCCAGTGTATAAGGCGCTGCCAGACAAATGGGAGACCTGGAATAATCTGGCTTCAGCCTGGCCCCACCCTGGCCATTGTGGTCATTTGAAGAATGATCCAGGGAATGCAAGAGTTCTGCTTAGGGTCTGTTGCCTGTTTCTCATCTATAAATTGAAGATATTAACTTACCTCACATAGCTATTTTGGGGATCAGGGAAAGTTTATTAAATATGACAGCTACTAAATAGTTTTCAGAGGTAGGCTCTGCTCAAGATGCCTGGTACTGAGTCGCATTTTTGCTTCCAATCCAACTTATGTGCATCCTGGGGACACAGATCATGGGACAAAACTTGGACTCCTACCTTTAGCTGCTTTCCCACACACATTAGGAGGTAGTTGGATAGGAAGTGGAGCAGCCTGGACTTGAACCAGCAGTGCTTAAACCACTATGACACAATACCAACTATATTTCTTTTAGATCTTAGATGATTTTTCATCAGATCATGAATGGGTATTACGCTGCTTATAGTATATTTGTGTATTTACAAAGACTTTTTTTCTTTCTTTCTTTTGCAGGTTAATGACTCCAGACAGTGAGATCAGATTTGTCCATAAGGAGATGGGCATAATACCAAGCTGGGGTGGTACTTCCCGGCTTGTTCAAATAATTGGCAGTAGACAAGCTCTCAAAGTGTTAAGTGGAGCCCTCAGACTGGATCCACAAAAAGCTTTAAATATAGGAATGGTTGAAGAGGTCCTGCAGTCTTCAGATGAAGTGAAATCTCTAGAAGAGGCACAAGAGTGGCTTAAACAGTTTACCAGTGGGCCACCAGAAGTAATTAGAGCTTTAAAGAAATCTGTTTGTTCAGGCAAAGAACTTTATTTCGAAGACGCATTACAGAATGAAAGAGATCTTTTAGGAACACTGTGGGGTGGAAGTGCAAATTTAGAGGCTATTGCCAGGAAAAAAAAATTTAAAAATTAGTTTTTCTAAAATTTGAATGTACTGTTAAGTAAAGCTGCAATGATTAGTATGTTTGGACACTAAATGCTTTTGAATATGAACATCCCAATTACTTTTACACTATTAGTCTTTAAAATAATTTTTCAATGCCTGTACTCAGTAGCCTTGTTGTCACTATCTATTCATTTAGGCGTTTAAGAAATACTATGCGATATTCAGCTAATATGTATACCACTTAGGGGCTTAGAGATTACATGTCAAGTTCCGTAATAGTTCTTCGTTTGTAGCTGAGTTGTTAAACACAAAATCTTTTCCTGTGATTATCATGAAATTTGTGTGTGCTTACCTGGAAATAATTTATGAAAAGTAACTTGAGTCTTATAGGTGAAGAATCAAAGTGAGGAGAAACTGGAGGACAAGAAAATGATAGCTGTCATTTCCTTCCTTTTGCAAAGGGACTAAGTCACAGGAAATGGCCCTTCACTTTGAAAAACGATTTGGCCCACTATCCTCTAATGGATTTGGAGCCTTACTTACTTGATCCTTTCAATGACGAGTTTTCCATTTTGAAGTGGAAGCTATGATAAGCAAAGTGAGCTGACACCACACATTAATTTGCGCTCCAAGAATCTTAAGTTAGTAACGTGCACTATTGCTGCTGTGTCCTGACGGCTCATTCATGAAGCATCCTGAAGTATACGTTTGCTTTATGCTGCAGATTTCAATTTGAATTTTTAAAAGCTAGCTTTTTTTATATATAACTAGGTTTGAATAATAAATCTAGTTACGTAAGTTTTAAAATGACTGTGTTGGTAATATACCTTAGTAAAAGTAGATGTCATAGGGGGCCTCGTATGATAGCCTTATGGCTAAAGACTCACCTTGCATGCTCCAGGAACCCACATAGGTGCTGGTTCATGTCCTGGTTGCTCCACTTTCCATCCAGCCCCAATTAAGGCCTGGGAAAGTAGTAGAGGCTGGCCCAACGCCTTGAGACCCTGCATCCTTGTGGGAGACCCAGAAGAAACTCCTGACTCCTGGCTTTGGATCAGCTCAGCTCCGCCCATTACAGCCACTTCGGGAATGACCCTGCGGATGGAAGATCTTTGTCTCTCCTCTCTGTAGATCTGCCTTTGTAATAAAAATAAATAAATCTTTAAAAAAATGTCATAGCGCTGGTGCCGTGGCACAGCATACTAGGCTCCGCCTGCAAAACCAGTATCCCAAATAGGCTCTGGTTCATGTCCTGTTGCTCCACTTCCAATCCAGCTTCCTACTAATGGCCTAGGAAAGTAGCAGTGGATGATGGCTCAAACTCTGTGAGACCCCGTACTCATGTGAAAGACCCAGATGGAGTCCCAGGCTTTGGACTGTTTCAGCGATGACCATTATGACCATTTGGGAGTACACCAGCAAATGGAGGATCTCTCTCTCCTTTCTGTAACTCAGTTTTTCAAATAAAATAAGAAATACACATCATAGAATTGTCACAATTCTAACTTATCATAGAGGTGAAATTTAAAAGCAATGGCTATTTTTCATTTGCAGTTTTTATTATAGAAATCTGTAGTTCACATTTGAGAATTATATTAGAAATTATTTGTATAAGTTTTATCAATACGATTGTATTTTTTTTTTGCTAGGAAAATATTGTAGAGAAAATTCATGTTACTTTGATTCATGTTACTTTGTTTAAAACAAGTCAAGATTACAAAGTTAACACAGTACTTTCTACTTAGCCATAAAAATAAACTGTCCCCAAAAGAGGTCTGCCATATGGCACTTTGTTAAGTGAATTCTTTCCGACTAATTGTATTTTTTAGTAGATCTGCGTGTAAACCAGTTTTTGACTAATAAAACAATGACTGATGAGGAAAATATAAATAATTATGGTACTAGTTATCGGCTAAGTTTGCGTATATCATAGGCTTTAGGTTTATTCTCACACACATTTCTCCCATTTATACTGCCTGCAGATTCTGCTTAAGTATATTCCCTATGAGGAAATCAGACTTTTCTGAGTAGGTGACTATTATAATTCGTATACAACCAATTTAAACCATTTTTAGTGACATTTGCCCACAAACATCAATATATTTCCATCCAACTTCTAGATTAAAACCAGAGACAAAAAAATTTTGATAAATTCTAGTATTTATTAAATTATGTCTTATAATCAAAAAGAAAAATGCAGACCAAGAGAAATTTCAAACTACAAAGACTAGACAACAAAGCTTATGGGAATAAATGCCATAAAATGTGTTACAAAGATTATGAAACATAAGTGATTAGCTTTATTTCTTTACATTTCCATTTTTCAGTAACTTTACTATAAAATGGTTGTTATTCATCTATTTTAAAATCCCAAATTCATATCTACTCTCATATTCAGTTTCCTGCTCATCATATCAAACATCTCATGGTGCCAAATTTTAGTAATAGTTTTATGCCAATCCATGCAGAAAAATAAGACAAATGAATCAGATGACGACCATTAATGCACAGTTAATACACACACTGGCCAAAAAACAAAACCTAAAACTTAAAAAAAAAAAAAAAAAAAAATCTAAAAACAGACGTCAAGATAACTCAGTTATTACTAAACAGCTCTCAACTATTAACACTCAAGCTCGTTACATTAAATAAATTTCTCAACAGACAGGTTAGACATTTAAATTCAGAACTATCCTTCCCATACCCCATCCCACCCCAACTCCCAAAATGCACTACGAGGGATGAGTATAATGTTATGTGGGCAGAAATTTACAGATAACCATTTCAACCTTAAGCAAGGAGCTGAAGATTTTATTTACACTTCAGTTACTGTGCACTGTCCATCAGGCCTTCTAGATCTGACACTGACCGACACTGTCCCACCCCCTGCTACTGAACGATCGGCAACTGTCTGGTTTGCATTAGGAACCAAAAGTCTCTGTTGGGTCAAAGAGTGCTGAGCAATAACTGCAGAAACATCCTCACTCTCACTGGCATCGGATTCAGTGTCTTCAATGGAGGTGTCCGGTACCCTGCCTGAAGAAGGGGATTCATGATCTTCTTCTCCTTCCCCTCTGTGACTCCTTTCAGCTATGCTGTCGCCACTGAGCTGTAAATGAGCAAAAGAGTCTTCCAGAGAAGTGCTAGCATCAGGAGATGGTGTCGTAGGGCTTGTTAACTGCCCATCTACTGAAGTTACGGGACTTACGGAAGATGACACTGGAGGCTGAACGGAAGCTCCACTCTGGGCTGCCACGCTGTCCGCTCCATCAGCAGAGCTCTCTCTGGCTAGGTTTACGGTGCTAGTGTCACAGTCCAGCCTAAGTCCAGCTACTCCCTTCTTTGGTATATCTATTATATCTCGCTTAATCTTCCTGCGACGTCCATGTTCATTCCTCCTATATTGAACCATATTTTCAAGATCAGCAACATACAGAAACCCAGCAATTAACATTTCCGTGTTCTTTTTACCTTTGGAAAAAGCATCTTCCAGTTCTCTACTAGTGCGCTCATCATACTGCCACCACCCATTTCTTCCTTCATAATACCACGCGTATTCACCATTTCCTCTACTTGCTGCCTTGAGTTCCTCTGGTGATAGCAAGGTTGGCTTGTCAAGGAAATCCTCAGGAATTTCTTGTCGGCAAAGCGCACATCTTTTTCCAAGCCATGAAGCTCCCTTTACACACAGATAGCAGAAAACATGTTTACAGGGCAGACTGACTGGGTGAACACAAGTTTGAAGACAAATGGCACATTCAGGGACGGTGAGAGAAGGTGCAGTATTCGAACAGGACTCATTTGCTTTCCTGTTTGTAGGAAGCATGTTTATTGAGTGATCAATTTCACCACAGCCAGCCATCCTAAAAAAATAAGAAAAGATTTTTAATGCTGTTTAAGCTCCTATAATGCTATCAAAACTCCAGAAAGCATTCATTAAGCGTATTATGCAAACCACATACCAAACAATGGGGATACAAATATAAAAATAAGAAGAAAAAAACAAGCAGAAAATCTTTTTGGTTTCTATTTTTTTTATCATTAGTTTTGATCTGTAGTGGGTAACAAGGTACATAAATGTTAAACCAAACCAAAACATCCCTGTTTGTTATAAATACACAGACACGCCTATACCTATACATGTATATGTATAAAGCATAGATTTTAAATAAATACACTATTTCTATTTGGACACAGAATTTATAAGACATCTAAATACAAAGATTTAGAAATACAATCAATTCTATATTGACTTTACAGTCAACCTGGAAGGTAATTGGAAAAACAAAATCATAATTCAGATTGCAATTACAGAAATAACTTGGGAGACAGAACATCAGTGTGTTTCACAAATACTGCCATGTATTTACACATCTTACGTATTTTATTAAACAAGCAGATAAGTATGAAATTAAGATGAAAGTCTTAAAAGTTCCCTGTCCCTGGAGTATATATAAAAACCATTGGTTTAACCAGTAATTTCAGTCGCATTTGCCCATCTCTTGTCCCTGAAATGGGTAGACACCTTTGTCTGTGCTTCTAAAGCCTATGTTCTCAATCTACTTTTAAAATGATCTCATCTATACTCTTGGCTTTAGTTATGACCAAAGTAGAAATAACATACTGCCATCACTTGCCCAAACCTCTTTTTCTTTGGCCATGGTGTTTCCAATTGCCTATCTTAGACTATAACCATGATCTACTCTTTTTTATTTGTTTGATAAAAGCCCCATAGTGGGCCAATGTGGTGGCCTAGCGGCTAAAGTCCTTGCCTTGAACGCCGCGGGATCCCATACGGGCGCCGGTTCTAACTCCAGCAGCTCCACTTCCCATCCAGCTCCTTGCTTGTGGCCTGGGAAAGTGATTGAGGACGGCCCAAAGCCTTGGGACCCTGGAGACCTGGAGGAAATTTCCTGACTCCTGGCTTTGGATCAGCACAGCACGCAGTCATTTGGGGAGTGACTCATGGGGTAGAAGTTCTTGCTCTCTGTCTCTCTTCCTCTCTGTATGTCTGACTTTGCAATAAAAATAAATAAATCTTTTTAAAAAAGCACTAATTAACACTATCTATCAGCATCTTATAACCAAATACCCAGTTTAGCAACTGTCTCCTATACCTCTCTAAAATACTGATCAATTTTTGAATCCCTAATATCTCCTGAATCTACTATTTACCATCCTTCCCTGGCTATCAAGTAAAAAATTGTTTATTTGATTACTGCATATACTGTTTGGTCCAGGCATATCCTCTTACTGTAACTTGGTTTTAGGATGTAGATTAAACAGGCCTTAATACACCCTGCCTGATCTGACCCTCATCTCCTATCAACTCTCCCATTGTTAGTCTGCTAATGGTCCTGACCACTACCTTCCAACTAGGCTTGCTTTATGCAAACACTACTTGCCTTCTGGAAGTTACTCCCCATCTCGGAGCCCCTGGAGCAAGCCTCCAGGAGTAGGTCAGCCCATTCCACTAATTTCTTATCAAAGAATCCTCATTCCTTATCAAACTGCCAGGCACATTTACTTGTATCATTTTTTTGTTAATTTCAGCCTTCCCCACAAACTAATGTGCTTTGTAAAGGCAAGAACAGGTCACTTTTTGCTCACTGCTGTTTGTACTGCTGTGTTTATATACAGAATCTGACAAATAGAGGATGTTAAATTATTTGCTGAAAAATTTGTTTTTTTCCAGCAGCTTCCACCTGCTATGGCCTGCATCCCGTATGGGCACTAGACTGTGTCTTGGCTCTCTGCTTGTGTCCTGGAAAAGCAGCGCTGGATGGCCAGAGTCCTGACCCCTGCACTTGAGTAGGAGACCTGGAACAAGTTCCTGGCTCCTAATTTTGAATCTGCTTGGATCCAGCCACTGAAGTCAATTGGGGTGTGAACCAGCAGATGGAAGGCCTTTCTGTATCTCAACCCCGCATTTTAAAAATCTGTCTTCCCAATGAAAACACCTAAATCTTTAAAATAAAAGCTTCTTCAGACAATAATGTGAATATGACATCATAAAATGGAGAGTGACTTTTATTTTACTTTAAACAACACTAAGTGAAACCACCTGACATAACTTTATTTAACCATGTACTTACACATCCTGAGAATGTATAAAAATTCTACCAATGAACTTGCAGATCAGCCCTAAAGTAGCATAATGACAGACTGACTAAATAATGAAAAGCTACAGCCAGCCACAGGGGAACATGTAACCTGAATTAAGGCAGCTGCTATGTTGTTAAAGCAACACTAGACAAGGAACCTCAAATCGTATGTCTTAATCTCCGTTGTTAATTACATGCTCTTCAGCACTCAGTTAAATCTTAAATTTCCCTATCTGCCAGAGTTTATAAAGCTTAGGCTTACAAAAAAACATTTCGTAAATGACTAAAGCCCCAGAAGATGACAACCCATGAAAGACCAGGAAAAAAAACGGCATGCATATCAAAGGTGTTCTGAAGCAGAGAGAAAAAAAAGAAAAGTATGATTTGTCAAAGTTCTAATTAAACACCGATAATATTTGGAACTTTTGCCTAATCAACTCAGTCAAGCACCTAGTAAATGCCTATCATGGTTCACACACACTACTGGGTATCTGATGGGTGAAAGGATGAAACAGCCACACCGCTAGTCTACCATGGAAACATGCATGCCTCTTGATAATGAAAACAAAATATTCCAACACATCCCAACACCTGTGTCACCATGAGGGGCCTTGGAAGTAGACCTGCGCAAGAGATGTGCAAAGCACTGAACCACATAAGCAAGGGGACAACAGGAGGAGACGCTATTTTCATTAAAAACTGCTAACTGCTACTTAGAAAGGAGTCATAATCTCTGCCAACTAATTTTTTTGGATTAAAATACAGAGTATTTATTTATAATCGTTGTAAGGCTTTTTTTTTTGTCTAAGATTAAGCATAGAAAATGAGAAGAGTAACTTTAAAAGGAACAATGAATTGTTAGCACAAATCAAAATTTGAAAAACAGTATTATACTTTCAATACACCAAATTTACTTTCGTAACATTCTTTTACAGCTTCTTTTCTATGTCCTTTACCTTCAGTTGACAAGGTTCAAAGTTGTAGAAGAGGTGTTTTGTTTTTGTTTTTAAAGATTGGACTTATCTAGAAAAGGCTGAAACAATCTCAATGAAAGGCCTAATTTTAAATTCTGTTGCAACTTCAGAGTTCCAATTAACTTCTTTACCAAAAGCTCTAGATTAATAGAAACTCAGCAAAGTGTAATTTTTGCCTAACTCATGATAAGTTCCAAATAAACCAAATATTTTTTCTTAATATCAGTCAGGCACTGCAGGAGTTTCAAAATAGCTTAAGATCCCTTCAAAGATCTACTAATAAAAAAATTAAGAAATTGCTTTTCACCAATTTGTAAAAATAATACCAACATTTTACATAGATACATACATAAATCTCTAAGCACCTACGATCACAGAGAACTTTAACAAATTTAAATTATAAAGATATCTAACATGTCACTTAGACCAATGCCGTATTTCTATATGCACAATTTGAAACATGTTGTACTTGCTTTAAGTAAAAGACCAACTGTCAATTTTCCATTAGATGCGGTTAGTTTATCTACAAAGCAAAGCTTTCAACCTAAAAATTTTTTCTCCAAGCCACTTAACAAGATCAATATTTTGTACTTTTACTATTTTATGTATGAATCAATCTAAGCATATAATTTCAAAATGGGAAAGGCAATTATAACTATTCCAGGAGATAGCATAAACTGCAAACACAACACATTTGAAAAACAAAAAAAGCAGTTTTTTCAGGGCAAGCATTTTGAATTTCTCAGAAAATGAAGTAAAGCTGACTTCACTTTACAAATATCAGATAGCTAGAGGCCCGATGAAAACACAAATATCAATCTATTGTAACCATCAACAAAGCAATGGCGAGACATACACAACAATATCTCATCTACAATTCCAAATGAGGCACATACTTTATATCAGGTGTATGACAAAGCAACTCAAACCCCCTAGCCTACCTATAAGACATCCTTCACTGCATTATAGTCTCCATTTCACAGCTTTAATCATCTTAAATATGTAAGAGGCTAAAGATATGCAAAACATCCAACGAGAACTTTGTAAAGAATTAGTGCTAAGCAAAGAGAGGTTTCCCTTATTTAATAACTATTTAAGAAACTAAAGTATTAACTCTGAACAAGATTTATTTTCACATTACTAGATTGAGAATCAACAGATAAAAATTCGAAGCAAAGTTAGTCCAACTCTGCTAATAAGCAGAGTAGAACACTCATTTTCTAAGACTTTTTAGAAAATAAACCCATACAATCTTTTATTCATAAATCCCATTGTTCCCACAGGTAAACTACTTAAGTATTTCTGCAGGGGAAATAATAAGACTCCATAAGATGAAACATTGAGGGGTATAAGCAAAGCAGGTGGGAAATCTCCAAACATTTAGATTTTATTGAATCTTTGAGACATTTAGTTAAAGGAAGGACAAAATCACTGCAAACACAAAAGATACTTAGCAAGACACAGCACTGGAAGCCTTTTCAGCCAGGAATGCAAATTTTAAACACTGAAAATCAGACTTTTCTAAGCTTTGGGTGCATGCTCAGGGGTTTGGTATAGCAGCCAGCCACTCAGGATGCTCATAAGCCATGTCAGCGTGCCTGGGTTTGAATTTCAGTTCTTCCAATTCCAGCTTCCTGCTATCTTGCACCCTGAGAGGCAGCAAGTATTTGGGTCCCTGCCATAAACAAGGGACATTCAATCCCCAGTATATAGAATATCTCTGTCTCTCTTCTCCTTTTAACAAGGTACAAATTTCAAACAAAAAGGACCCAATTACAAGCCTAGTATGCTTATTACAAGAATAGAATTCCTCCAAAACTCAGCTCATTCACACTAGAAGGTTCATGTTTAATGTTAAAAACATAACTTTAAAAATTAAAGTGTAAATTATTATTCCCTAGTCCAAAGACAAAATTCTTTTCATATTGCAGTCTGTTGAAAAAAAAAATGAAATAAATGATGGCTATCTGTTGATGCCTGTTTACTAAATCAAAACAAAAATGCTACTTAACAACTCATGCTAAGTAAATGAGCTTCAAATCCAGGAGATCTGACCTCAGAGTTCATACTCTTGATAGCTATACTGTCTCCAAAATAATTATGGTTATCTAAATTTAAGAATCACTGTAGATAACTTCAGAAAAGATCAGTTTCAAGAAGTTAGTACAAATGCCACAGACCGGTAATGGAGCAGAATTTATACAACCTGCCTCAGGGGCCCTGTCACTTCCAGTACTTACTTTTGTTATTTTTCATTTCTAAACTATCTGAACATCTACCATACCATGGCACTAGGAAAGAAATGAATACTTCCTGTCAAAATTGAGGGCAGACAATTTAATGAACCCAAGCCTTATGACAGGCTCTACAGACGTGAGGGTCCACAAAGGAACGGATGGTTTCCTACAGCAAACAAGACACACTTTGAAGGGATAACTCATGTTTCCAACAGGAGATGTTGCCAAGACCTTGTCATTCTGTTATTTTGAGTATAGACATTTACTGTAAATTCCAAGGCTCTTTAAACATTTTTAGGTCACAGCCCTGTTAAAGACTTTGATAAAACATTAGGTGAGATTTTCAAAGGAACTGAAAGATCTCTCTCGAGTGCATAAAAAAAGGCCCATTTTACACCAAGAAGTAAAAGTTGCTTAGCAATGTTCAAAGTAATTTTCAGGACCAAATGATCTTGAAGAGCTGTTTGTAGGTGTCTAGCAGTAGAAAAGACAAGTGGGCAAAAAGGAAACTAGAATTAATACATACTCAAGTGTAAGACAATGAGAGTGAAAGACTGACATAAGGTTCCAACAGTACAATTTAAACAATACGGAAGAAACAGAAATGAGATAATGTGGTTAATTATGTTTAATGGTGGACTATTCACCAACAGTCAGAATTTATTAAATCTTCAACATATTTATAACTCCCTAGGTGGAAAAAATAGATGCCATTTGAATCTAAACTGGCAAGTCACTAACTTACACAGAACTTCATGACAGAAGCCAAGGGAAGAGGTATTTATACAAGAAGGACCAAGTAAGGAGAAGGCTTACAAAAGATATTCTGATGAAAATGACATACAGATACATCAAAATGTCCTATAAATAACTTGTCAATGTTTAAATTTCTTTTTCATTCTGTTTGTGAGGAAGAGAAAATGGCAGATGTACCACCCACTGGCCTAATATTCAAATGCCCAAAACAGCCAGGAATCGACCAAAGCCAGGATCCAAAATTAAATACAGGTTTATTACCTAGGTAGCAGAGACCCAACCACTGGGTCATCACTTGAGTCAGCACCTGCCACCTCCAAGGATACATGCCATTAGGAAAACTGGGGTCGGGGCACAGCCAGAATTTAATTACAGGCACTCTAACTAGTGCCTTACCCCTTATCTGCTGGATCATTTATGCACCCCTCAAAAACTTTTTACTCAGCCAAAACATCTTTACTTCTCTATACCACCATAGTCTGTTAGAAAACTTTTCCAAATTCCACCTTTAAAAATATCTTAATTCACCTGTAATTGAGAAACTAAATAACAGAAATAAATCCTAAAAATCTATCTTTAATCTGACTTATCATTTCTCCTCGTTCAGACTGGGATAGATATTTGATGTACTCACAACTAATCCATCAAAAATATTAGCACTGGTCCCCAAATCTTCCAAGACATTGGGCAATATTTTCTAACCCTAAATTTCAACACCAATTAATGTACTGAATCTATCTGATCCCACTGAACTATGTATTAACCATTTATTATTTTCCTAAAACTTTATATTCTTCACTTCAACTACAGCATTCTTTCCCAATTCATTCTCTTACGTTCTTTAGCTTTGTTTAAATATGACTACCAGTATTTCTCAAGGATCCATGGATGGTCCCACTTCCATATTATATTATATGCCACAAAATTTCACTATTTCATACCTAAGGCTAAATGACTCCAAAATCCAACATCCACAACTGTTCCACCTAACAATGTTTCCAGTACTGTATTCAAAGTTTATGCTCAAAATTTTCCTTGCACCTAGAATAACATAACGTAACATCAACTAAATATAACTAAACTAACCTAGAATTAACATAAACAAACAACCAAACAAAAAACCCTTACTTTCCTGAACCTGCATCCTTGTCCTTTGCTCTCTATCTTGGCTAAAACCTGGACCAATAACTGTTAGGAGTATAACTTAGATTACTCATTTATTAGATTCAAATGGCATCTATTATTTTCCACCTAGAGAAATTATAAGTATTTTGAAGTCTTATCAAATTCTGAATCTTGGTAAACAGTGCCATCATTAAACATCGGTAACCAAATGCTTTCATTTCTGTTTATTTAGTATTGTTTAAATTGTACTGTCTCCCTATTCCTTGGTGACATCTCTCTTCAATGACAGAATGTATGTCCCTGCATTCCCAAAGCTTACAGCTCTCAAACACATTCACTTGTGCAAATACCAACCTTACTTCCCTCTTTATTTTCCCCTTAGTTCGAAATGTTGAATTAGTCTTTCAAGTCTCCTATTGTCCACATAATCTAAGTCCCTAAGCACTGACTTCAAAGACACAGATACAGCCTTAATGGTAAACAGACTTAATTAAAATGCAATGATAAAGAGACTTCATTAAAATCCAGCACTATCCATTATTCTCAGAGTGCCGAGACCTAGGTCAGCATTTCCCAAACTTGTCTAAAGTTAAGAATTAGCTAGTGTGCTCTCCCGGAAATCTCTATCAAGGGTTCTAGCTTAGAGTCTAGGAAATCTTTTTAAAAACAAGAATTCCAAAGGATTATTCCAAGAAACTTGGCAAACACTTGGCAAGTGACTTAGGCCTCTAATTGTGCCTTTAAAACTTATCTATTTACTTTATGGCATTGTGATGAAAAAGGAGGGAAGAGGGGTAGAGGGCAAGAATCTCCAAGTACTGACTCATTTCCCAAACACCTACAAGAGTTCAGGTCAGATGAGGATGATTCCAGAAGCCAGGAAGTTCCCCAGCTGTTGTAGGACCCAACCCTTTTGGTCATGGTCTGCTGCATCTCAGGTACACTAGGAAACTGGATCAGACTCATGGAATACCAGGCACTAGAGTTAGACCCTCTAAAATGGGGGAACTAGGAATCTCAAGCAAGGGCTGAACTCACTGCACTACTAAGCCCATCCCTCTCACTCTGCCTCATCAACAAAAATGAGGCTATCACTTCATACAAAATAACTCATGTTAATAATCCAAGCAAAACACTAGAAGTACAGTGTGTGCTAAACATCCATTCTTACTTCAAAGTTTCTTCCTCCCACCCTACTTCCCCACAAACTCCTGCTCCCCGAATCCCCCCTAAAATGCCTCACACGTTCAGGCAGCTGCAGCACTCTTCATTTCCTTGGCTTGAAATACAATTTCTATTTTTTCTTAAGCTGTGGAAATTCTATTCAATCTTAAAGCCAAGCTAAAGTTCTGTTCATTCTGAACCCTTCAGATGGAACTGATCTCTTCCTCGTCTAAGCATGACATATGTCCCATGGGTTCATGGTTCATTATTCCCACATTTCATGTTAATGTGTCTCACTATTAGGCCACAATAAATTTCCTGATAACCAGGACCCAGATTACCTCACCTATAAGATTTTTTAAAATACTGATAGGTAGAGGTATGAATAAATGATAGAGGTAGGAAAAATGATAGATTTGTCTCAATTAAGAATAATAATTCTCAGTGCATGCCTATTGTTGGTCACATTCTCAACAGTAGGAATGGTAGTCTCATGAGTCAGGAGTATACAATCAGAGGAACCACACTGCTGAAGCAGATCTCAAGCAATAGCATCTACAGGGTCAATGTTTGGTCCAGGTCCAAGAATTCAAACACTATAATCATCAAGACTCAAAGACTTAATAAAAACATAATTTAAACTTTTCTAAGTGCCATCAACTTGGATAATGTTCATATGAATTTAGGAGGTACAAATATAATACTGATCATGGAATATGTTTATTGGTAATAAAGTTCAGCATGAGCAACTTTGAGGTCATATAACACTTTAAAGTACATAAGAGGAAGAAAAAACTAGCTAACTCACCATAAAAGTCAATCAATCTAAAAGACAGAATGTACTAAATTTTTAAGAAATCAATTATGGTATGAAAACATTGCTTTAATTTCATGAAAATAGCTTCTGGTAACCAGTAGTTTTATAGGCCAAGTTTTTATTTACAGAAACTGACATTATCTTATTTACCTTGACTACTTAAACACATTTCTATGTAAAGAGAAATCAGAACCCCAAAGACCTGGAACTCCTCCAGCCTCCTATAAGCTAATTCACAGCAATCACTTCTTGAAGATACTTTTTTCCTACAGCAAAGTTTTAGAATTCTATATTGATGATAATTACAGCAAAACTATTAAGCCAAAGTTTATGCAAGTCAATAAATAGGCCTGTTTCCTATTATTAAAAATAAATATGATGCTTTATTTACTGTACCCTTAACTGTAGCTTTGAAAAAACTACATGTACCAGGACAGGGGCAGGGGTTGCTAAACAGAAAGGCATCTTCCAGTATGTGTGTGGGCTGGATAGTAGGCTGGTTGGGTCGAACTAGGCTTCAATGTCCCTTGACAAGTACCAGAGCTTAATGGGAGGTGGGACATACTGAACAAGCCTGTGGTACATACTCGCATGCAGTGGGAACTAGGGAAGGGAGCAGGCCTGGTGGGGGTTATGGAGAGTCGCCCCAACTAGGCTGCAGCTCCCACTGGTTTGCGTGAGGACCGAGTATGAAGTGGGTAGGATCGAGCTGGACCACAACACCCATTGGTCCAAGTGGAAGACAGGGCTGGAAATAGAACTGACCCAGCGGAGACCGGTCACATTAAGCAGGGCCATGACATTAACAAACACACTAGAGAACCATATCTGGGGGAAGATTTTGTGGGGGATGTGTGGGCCAAACCCTATGGAAATTCTAGCCCCACAGGTTACTTCAAGAGATGGAGTCGTGGTGGACTAAGCTAGGTGTGAACGGGGAGCCTGCCATCGATCACAGATTGGAGAACCGATGGCAGTCTGGACTGGTCAAGGCAGCAGCACCCGAATGTGCATCCTGTATAGGGTGTGGGTGGGCCAGGCTGCTACGTTCACCAGCTCATGCAAGGCTAAGGGGAGGGCCGGACTGCACCGAGCACTGGCCTAAAGCCCAGTGGCATGTATGAGAACTAGGTCTGGGAGTGGGTCAAGTGGAGGATCTTGGGAAGCTCCCTTGGCGAGTCATAGCTCCCACCAGTGAACAGGTGGTCCGGACCTGGGGGTCGGACAGGCTGGGCAAAGTAGCTCCAACAGCTCATCCATGTATGGAAAGGCGATGGAACGGGAGCACCGGGAAGTACTGAGCAAACCTTAGCCCACAAGTAAGACTGGAAACCAGGATAAGGCACAGGACATGCCCAGCTAGGTTCTTGCATCAACTGGTCTGTGTGAGTCATGGACGCTGAGCCACAGTGTCTAAGGCAGGGGTCGCGACAGGTGACAGGCTGTGCCAAGCTGAGTCAGAGCAACCACTGGCATGCTGAACACTGGCTGGGAACAAGCCCAGTTGGGGAGCTAAAGGGACACCCTAGCTGAGTTGAGGTTCCCACCAAGGGGTGCAAGAGCTGGAATGGGGCTGTGTTCTGGTCAGGATACAGTTGTAGTCTCCCTTGGCACAACAAGACGCACCAGGCTGGGCCAGACTGCAACACATTCTGGTGTTCTGGAGGACCAGGGTAGATGTGGGAAGGACTAGGCTAGGTCTCAACTCCAACTGAACCATGTATGAGCTATATGTGTGTATGGACGATCCGTGGCTGGGTTGAAACATTAAACAGCAAGGACCAGAATGGGTTGAACGCCAGTTAAGAAAACAGGAGGTGAACTGAGTAGGGCTGGCTCATGGACCCCCTGGTATGCACGAAATCTGGCATTAGGAGGGGTTCCAATGGAGGAGCCTGGGAAACTCCTCTGGCAGGACACAGACCCTGCAGGTAAGTGCAAGAAGCATGACAGGAAACAGCCCAGAAGAGGCCATGGAAAGTTTCCCACTGGCATACATTTGGCATGGGTCGGGGGGCAGACCAGGCTGAATCAGTTCACGTCATCCACTGGCAAATCCGAACACCGGAATAGAGTGTGGGTTGAGCCAAGTTTGGTCGCGACAAAAGCAGTGCACAACATGGAATGCCAAGGTGAGGTTGCCTGTGCCAGATGTAACCGCAGCACCCAACCAGCACACGTGAGAATCAGGAAGGGAGGGGGCAGAGTCGGCAGGGGAATAAAGGGTGGTTCCCTTGCTGAACAGCTACTCCCACTGGAGAGCGTGAGCTGGGATGGGGGTAGACCAGACTAGGCAAGGCCACAACACCTGTGCGCCTCATGTGGACTACATCAGGGAAAAGCCAGACTGGGCTGATTATTCCTATTTGTGCAAGCCTAAATTAGAGTGGGTGAGGGTTGTTGGGGCTTAGCCACAGCATCACATGGCAGAAGGTGGCACTGGGGGCTAGTTCTGTCAAGTTAAACCACAGACCCACCTGGAGAGTGCATAATCTGGGAGTGGGAGTGGCGTGGGAGGGAAATAGTGGGCTCCTCCCTCTTGGGTTACCACCCCCCACTGGAGGGCACGAAAACTAGGACAGGGGCTGGGGTGGCTTGAGAGACACCCAACAACATCTGTGAAGGCTGGATAGTTGAGCTGGTTAGATGGAACAAGGTTTTAATACCCACTGACATGTATGAGAGCAGAGGGGATGTGGGACAGACTGGACTAGTCTGCCACACATACTGGCAAACCAGAATAGGGGGCGGGCCTGGTGGGGGTTATTGTGGGTCGCTCCGACTAGGCTGCAGCTCCCACTGGTTTATGTGAGGGCCGAGTATGTGCGGCAGAACCAGGCTGGACTGCAACACCCATTGGTTCCAGTGGAAGTCGGGGCTGAAAACAGAACCAACCCAGCAACTGCAACCACCAGCTGATAGGGGCAATGGACTGTGCTGGGCCCTGCACTTGCTAGTACATACAAGAATCTGGTCTGGAAACACCTCAGACAAAGTTTCTTTGCGGATCCCCTCAATCGAGCTGCCGGACTCAGAACCTTAACCATCAAAAGATGGAGGACAGAACAAGTCAATCAACCACCTCAGCTATATGTTGGCAATGAAAATACTGGGCAAACGCAGACTCTATGACGGACTATGTCAATCAGGGGGTTCTCCAACGACCTCATTGTGCTTGGAGTGGTGAGAGTGGCAGCAATTCAGAACTGCTGACCTATCAAAACCACTTGAGCAAGACCCTCGGAGCATGCCCCACATCTGGGACCTGGAGTGGGTGGGAGAGTGGGTGGGGCTTCTCCCTTAAAATCCCCTTTTACATCAGATATATTAAGGAAACAATACAGAACTAATTGTTTTGCCCATCTTCCTGTACTGCTTGAACCTTTTTATCTTAATTATGTCAAGATTGTCAAAATAAATAAATAAATAATTTAAAAAAGAAAAGAAAAAACCACATAAACTTACATTTCTATTATAAAACCCACGGATGTCTTCCACAAAAACAAAACATCTTCTTCACAAGGAGTCAGTCAGTTTGCAATTTTTTCTTTTCCACTGCTTGTTCATTCTTCATGCTGAAAAATAAAATTCAACATCAACCTCTTTACATACTATACGCACAAACCCAAACATTCCCAAGGAAGCTAATAAAAAACCTTTACCAAAGCTGCAGCTCACAAGTTACACAAACACACCCCAGTTGTGTTTCTACTCTTTAGCACATTCAAAATTGGAAATCAAAAAAGCAATTCGATCTGAATTACAAGGGCTCTAATTATGAAAATAATCTTGTAATGAAAAAGAAAAAGCTGAAGAATTCATATTTACCAATGTCAAATCTTAGCACAAAGCTGTATTACCAACATACTGGAACAAATATAAGAACAGGCAAGTATACAAATGAAACAGGAACTTCAGTCCAGAAATATTCCCACACATCTATTGTACGAGAATTTTCAAAATGTTGTCAAACTCTTTCAAGGGTAAAGAATTGTCTCTTCAACAAACGTTGCTGGGAAAAGTGGATTTACCATGAAAAATCATAACATTACACACCTGCCTTATATCATATTAAATTAACTTAAGATGGATCAATGATCTATAACCACAAAATTCATAGAGGAAAACATTAGTACATATTTTCATGGTTTGGGTTTGGCAATAAATCTCTAGATGACACTAAAAGTATATGACAAATCATAACATAAAATTGGATATTATTAAAATTTAACACTTGTGCAAAGGCCATTGTCAAGAAACTAAACAAAATATAGGACAGGAGAAAATCTTTGCAAAGCACGTGTATGATAAGGCTCTAACATACAGAAAGAATTATAGCCTACCAACAAAAAGACAAACCAATTAAAAAATAGGCAAAGGGACAAACATTTCTCCAGAGAAGACACACAAAGAGCAAGCACCAAAAGATGCTTACTATTAATTGTTAGGGAAATGCAAATGAAAATCACAATGACAGCTCTATTTGGTTGGTTATGATCTTTTAAAAAGGGAAATTAAGTGTTGGTAAACAGAAACCAGACCCTCTAACACTACTGGAGGGAATCTAAAATGGCACAGCTGCTGCTGGACAATCATTTGGTTTTCACCAAAAAAATCAACCACTGTAACACAGCAGCGTGGGGCTGGCACTGTGGTGCAAGGCAGGCCATTACTGAGCCCAAAATCCCACCTAGGAACTGGTTTTTGTGGTGACTGCTCTGTGTCTGATCCTGACCCCTCCTGGTGTACCTGGTGAGATGGTCCAGGCCTGCTGAGGTCTTGGACACACCTTCAGGTGGGCAGAACCAGCATTGCCCACCCATTTCCTGAGTAAGAGACCACCAATGGGGAACATCTTACCTGTGGTTTCTCCGCCCAGCAAGGAGAGGTCAGGAAGTGCTTAAAATTCCAAGACCATTCCTCAAATCTTGAAGTCTCTCTCTCCTTCTCCTTTCCAGAGGCACCCCACCTCCCAGTTTTCTCTCCGGAGGTGCTTTCCCCTTCCCCCTCTCTTCCCTGCTCACCTGGTCCTTTCACAAATAAACTTTTCTGTCTGCAACAGATTCCCAGCTTTTTATTTCTATACTAAGCTGAGGAAAGAACCCACCGGGCATTTCTGGTAACACCTGGGAGGGTAACAGAAGATGGCCCAAGTACTTGAGGCACTGCCACCCACCTGGGAGACTGGAATGAAGCTCCTGGTTCCTATCTAGCCTAGTTCAAGCTACTGCAGCCACCTAGCAGGTGATCCAGCAAGGAAGCTCTCTCTGTCTCTCTCCCTTTTTCTGTAACTCCGCCTTTCAAATAAATGAAATAAATCTTTAAAAAAAGTAAATAAGTAAAACAGTCTATTACTCAGTATAAAAAGGAATAAAGTTCTGATATGTACTGTAACATGGATGAAACTTGAGAACTTGTATTAAGTGAAATAAAGCAGATACAAAGAAGTAAATGCATGATTCCACTTATATGAAATATCAAAAACCTAGAAACAGAAAGAACATTACACACTATCAGAGGTTGGGAAAAGAGACTAAGCTATTATTGCCTAACATGTATTTCTTGAGAATGATAAAAAAAATGTTGCAGAAATGCACACCAGTGATAGCTGCATAATTAATCATAATGAATTGAGTACTCACAAATGGTTACAACAGCATATTTTATGCTTACATTGTGCAATAAACATTACGTCAAACAATTTTTTCATGAACATAGTAACAATAAAAAAGTATCCCATCTTTCGGATTGAATGTATTCATCATCACTACCTTCCTACATGGTGAAATTTGTAAAGGCAATCTCATCACACTAATCAGGACTTCTCTGTATGGAGGTATCTGTGCACACAAGTTATAGTCTTCAAGCCAACCTTCTCTCAAAATGCCTCTCATCCAGGAAATTCAGAGGCACAATCCAGAACAGCATCTTAGGCATTCTTCAAAAAACATTTAGCATTTTCTTCTCCCATATTACCAGATCCACTGAAGGAGGCACACAAAACTACACAGTACTTGCTTAAAACCAGGCACACAAAACTAAACCCCTATCTCACAATAAACAACACCGAGAACCAGAGAACTCTCAAAATTGACTCAAAGTTACCCGGTTTTTTGTTTTACTCTGACTTTAGATAATACAGAACTCCACTGTTTCTGCCAGCTTTTTCCCCTCTCCCTTCTAAGTACCTACCACTTCAATGCATCATGAGCACCTCCCACTTTCCTCCTGCAGTCTTTTCAAAACAGGTCTGTGTTACACATCGCCATCCACTCCCTACTGACATGTATGAAGAGGCCCTCTATTTTGTGAATATCACCCCTACTGCTTTCCTACTTACTCTTAGAAGTCTCTACCGCTGACTGCAATAGACACATTCCACAACCCCCTTCAGCTGCTTTCTCAACTTTCAAGTTTTATTTCGTCTCACCTTTTCACTACTGATCATCATCTTCACTGTAACTTCTGACATTACTGTGAGCCAGTTTAAATAATTGTTAAAATGAACCACTGAGGGCCCAGCAAGATAGCTTAATGGCTAAATCCTCCCCTTGCATGTGCCGGGATCTCATATGGGCAGGGGTTCATGTCCTAGCTGCTCCACTTTCCATTTCTGCCCTTGCAATAAAAATAAATAAATCTTAAAAACAAACAAAAATCTTGAAGAAGCTGTAAGATGTCAATTTTCGTTAATTTGAACTTGCAAGATGGAAAAAATCACTTTTAGAAACAGCATTAAACAATCAAATGCATGCACTCACATGAACTCTAACTGCAAACAAAAGACCACATGGGAAGATGCAAAAGATATTAATTAGGGGCCCAACAGAAGATCTTTCTGTGTCTCCTCTTGGTAAATCTGCCTTTCCAATAAAATAAATCTTAAAAAAAAGAGAGAGAGGGTCCAGCATGGTAGCCTAGCAGCTAAAGTCCTGCCTTGCATGCGCCAGGATCCCCTTGGCCAGCAGTTCTAATCCCGCAGCCCCACTTTCCATCCAGCTTTCTGCTTGTGGTCTGGGAAAGCAGTTGAGGATGAGCTAAAGCCTTGGGACCCTGCACCAGTGTGGGAGAACAACAAGCAACTCTAGGCTCCTGGCTTCAGATCAGCTCAGCTCCAGCCGTAGTGGCCACTTGGGGAATGAATCATCAAAGGGAAGATCTTTGTATATCTGCCTTTCCAATAAAAATAAATAAATCTCAAAAAAAAAAAAATCCAAAAACAAGCCCACATGAGTTCCACCAACCTTTTTCTCCCAGTAGAGAGAAGCTCTTTTGCTAGGAAGAACTATCAGCACTATCCAGCTTCCATGCAATACAGTTTTTTTCCTGACTAAAGACACCCTACCTTTTTGGAGCATCACTCAAATATCAAGCTATTCTTATTTAACCACAATTCTAAGAGAGCTCTTTTCTCCACAACTTCCTGCTAGGATTGTTGATGGTCTACTTTGCTATGTTAAACTGTTAGAACACACTATTCAATCGTTGTAATCTGTTACTCGAAAAATACTTTGAAGGCTAAATTTCCTAGTGAAATTCAAAAAATCTTTAAATGTTTTGAATCTATATTTCAACTTTGACAATTGAATACTTTTTACTCCTATGAAATACACAGAAAAACATTCCAATTTCTAAGCCCTCCTTATTTATCTTAAATCTATTCTACTCCCCTCCATTCACTCATTCATGTTTTGCATAAATATTTTTATTGAAATCTAAGTTTAAGCATAAAGGTATCCAACAAAACTAAAACAAAGTAAAATCAAAGGAATGCACAAAAAATTTTTCAAACTCCATCTCCCTCATATGTATGTGAACATCCAAGTAAGTTGTTAAGAGTTGAAATAAGGATAAAGTAACAAATATGAAAAGCAAAGGCTTTGCTACATAAACACCAGAAGACATTTTTAAGAACTCCAATTAATCCAAGAATGAAGAAATGAGTGAAACTATTTAACATATATCTGATTTTAAAATGATAGCAATATTCTTGTATTTACTCTTTGAAATGCACATCTCATTCCAGACAGGCCATAGATCACATGACCAACAGCTCCACAGGGCTACCAGCTATCTTTCTGAGCAAGGAAGACAGAGCAAGCAGTAAGAACCATGACGCTGACAGAGAGGCAGGCATTACTCAGAAACAGTATATGAAGAAGTCCTCAGAAAACTGTATAATCTGAAACCAAAGATGTTTTCAAATGCGGGAGAGGTGGTAGCCAGGAAAAGAAATACCAATACTTTTATTTTAACCAAGAGGAGGACATAAGACAGAATGGTGCAATTTAACTACAAGCCAGCATTCATCTAAAAATAATTCATACATAGTTCCTGCTACAATAAATGACTTGCAAATTATACACCAAGTTCAATAAAATGATCCATTATGAAAGTAACAACAACAAAAAACAGATCGGAAACTAAATTAGGTATCTAGTCTACTAACAATACTAGAAAAAACACTGACAGCAGGAAATGTTCTATGTAAAAGTCTAGATGTGACAGAAAAAAAATCCTTCAAACGTTCCAACTTTCAGTACATATATCATAAAAAGTAAAGATAAATAAGAGAGGAGGAGGATATCTGAGCCACATCTTGGTATTTCTGTAGAAGCAGCCACAAACTGAAACACACAACTAAATGGCCTAATGTTTCCTCTTTCATTCTTCATAACTTTCTAGTAAAAAATTAACTCACAAAAGTCTTAATTGTAGACTCATTTAAACTAAATGCAGTTCAATATTTTTTTTCAAGAATTAACTTCTCTTATTATACCTGTTCCTTTTAAAAACAGTTTGGGTCTTCTTACTAATTTCATAACCTCCACACTTAAGCATTAAAGCTTCAAATTTTCCTTGCAAAAAGTGGGCTGGCTTTACATTACACTTCAATCAAAATCAAACCAATACGGGCTTAATCCCTGGAAACATGTAAGTTTCATGGCCAGCCACTACTTTGTGATTAAGAAAGGCTCCACTGCTTCTCAACTGTGTGACCTTGTCGTCAAGTCATGACTTCCACGTCTGCATTTCATCCTACTCTTTAAATCTGTACGTCCAAATTACAAATACTTAATTAACAGGTATTTAACAGCAGGTTTGATTTTAACTACCTCAAAGGTAATAGGCCATGAACACTACATACGATTTATAAATAAACACACACAGTTGTACCCCGTTAACAAGTTGGTATCTATACTCACAAAGATTCTGCCTAATCCAGCATGGTGCTTCAAACTGGAGACTCTTCTCACAAGGTGACCAGTTAAGAAAATCGAAAAGGCTCAGCACCTTCCAACGGCAGCACTGTGGAAAACAAACACAACAAATAAAACACACTCAACTCCCCAAATGACAAGTTGTCAGGTATTTAATACATGAAACAACAGTTGGATGTATATAGTTAACACAAAACACAATATTCTCCAAAATATCACTATTTCAGAAAAAAACTATCTCCTTAAGTCAGAAAATTATTCTGGATCCTTCTAAAAATGATTCTAGTTTCTTATGACAATCCAAAGCATGTTACCATCTGACCCATCTCCTAAAAAAAAAGCATTCTATTTTTTTCTTTCTCTTCTCTTTTGGCCAGCTATTTGGATCAAGTTTTCCTACTACCTTCTTAAGAACCAGCAAATCACAAAATCCTTCAAACGTTTATGTATATGTTCATTTGCCCACAACTTCTATAGATCCATTTAACACAAGATACACAAGACCAAAACAAATGTTGCTATAATTTATTTTCAGAGTGCTATTCACTCCGCAGATTTTTTTTTACATACATTCATTTCTATTTATTTTTACATTTTTGTAGACATCTTGTAGGGCTTCCTGACTGGCCTTCCCCTTCCTCCAGCCTTCAGGTGACTTTTCCCTGACCTATTTTCATGCATTTTCGGAACACCCACACTCTGAATACCAGCTGTATTTGCTAGTCAAAAAAAAAAAAAAAAAAAAAAAAAATTAACATCACATATCCTGTCTGTGAGGGCCATTTTCTATGTGTGTCCTAAGATGCTTTCTAAACTCTAAATACAGATGCACTTAGTAAAATGTCCTATGCCTTCCAAATTCTGTAATGACACGCTGCATTCAATGCCAACGACATACATCCACTTCCCACTGGACCTGCACACACAATTCCGGGTTGGGGTGGAGCGGGGTGGTTAAGGGCCCCTGGCACCCGAAATGTCAATCATAGGAAGAACAAAGCGTTTTCCATCCTTTCTCGGTTCTCTTCTACCTTCAGTTCCACACAGTTTCAAGATATACACATATGAAACTCAGAGAAACACAAAAAACACAGAACAAAACAATGAACATCACAAACAAAATTCTGGTCTCAAGAACGTGTTAGTGTAAGCCTAGCAGTTCTGGACCTGCTACGTGCGGAAAAGGTTCCCTTGCGCCTCTAAAAACAATGTTTCCGTCTTTCCCAGGAAACAAAACAGAGACCCTAAGCAAGCCCAGCACTCTCGGACTGCCTGGACCTCCGCAGCCGGCCACCAGAACAGAGCCGGGGCTGTGGAGGCGCCCGGAGGTCTCGGAGCTCGCCCGGGGGCCCCAAGCCACCACGGCCACCAGAGCAAACCAGACAGTGCAGCGCCAGCTCTCACCACGACAAGGTGGAACAACAGGCAAGACCCAGACACCGAGCAAAAGGAGAAGCAAAGCAGGCAACGCGTGAACAGCAACCCAAGACGCTCGGCATCAGACACATCACCGGGACTCCATGTCCTGGCTCCGAGCTGACCCCCAGTCCCGGGGTGTGGGACTGCACAAGCGGAACACAGCCTGACACCCCTGCCGAGGAGGAGGAGGGACCTGGCGGCCACCAAAGACGCCGACGCGGACCCGGTGGAGGAGGCTGCGCAGTAATGGCCGCTGCCCTGCCTCTCGCACCTCGGCCCAGGCCAGCAGCGGCCTCGCTACGGCAGGGACTGCGGCCCCACGGCCACGCAGAGGCCGTCACAGTCCAATTGCCTGCGACAACAGCCTCGGCGGGGACGCCGCCCAGACCCGTCCGCCACAGCCGCGGCCGCGCCGGCCAAGGGCGTCCATCTACGAACCGGGTCCTGACCCCGCCGCCGCCGCCCCTCTCTGGGCCAGCGGGCAGGCCGAGCCCGGCGCCGAGCCTCCGCCCCCCGCGCCGGGATCCCGAGCGGCCGGCCCCCCGCCACGGCCTCCGCCAGGGCTGAGTCGGGATTCCCACCTCGCTGGCCGCAACCCCGGCCACCTCGCCGTCTTTTCTCTTCAGCCTTGGCACCCGCAGCGGCCGGGGACGCGCGCGGCCGTCACGTGACCGCCCGGCGCGTCGCGGGGGCGGGGCCGCGCGAACCGGAAGCCGCGTCTCGCCCTCGCAGAGCTCGCGCCCGCCCGGCTGCCCGGGTCCGGTTCGTCTGTTTTCTGCGGAAGGGATGGTGGAGATTCCCGGTGACCGCTGTGTTTTGCCTCACTTGCGTTGGGGACCAGAGGCCTTGGCAGCGTGCAGGCCCTTGGGGGAAGTAAGACGTAAGCACTGCCAGCAGGTGGTGCTGCTCCAAACTCCATGTTTGCCACCCCAGAGAAGCCCTGGGCAGAGACCTTCCTGAAAAAGTTCCTCCTTTTCTGCTAAGAAATGAAGAGAGGCGTTACGGGGTGAGGTAAAGAAATGTTGTAGGGTCCGTTCTTTTTGTGAATGATTGAGCAGTTTAACCAGAGGGAAAGAAACTAGATGTTACAGTGCTTTGGGACCCAATCTGAGTAGAGTTAAATATAAGAAGCTGGAGGAAGAAGTTAAGTCAGCCTAGGAATCAAATTAAACGGGCAAAATGAGTTGTGGACACGAGGTATTAAACCTCAAAACACAGGAGTTATCCCATTTAACACATGCATTGCCTTTTTTTTATACTGAGTAAATTTGCTAGATTTACAGTAAAACCAAGAATGGGAAAACGCCTTTTATCTGTAATAGTATATATTCAAAATTTGATTACAATATCTTATTTATGAGGATGTTGCATTTTTGAGATTATTCCATGCAAGATTGGGAAGTTTTTGTGTCCAAAAACTCTACATTTTCTTTTACATAGAAATCCACATTTTCTTTTATTCCTTTGAAACTTAAAGATTCTATTCGTATTCTGGGCACTCAGAAACTTTGTGGGAAATTTGCATTTCCAAAGACTCTTATTTTTTGAGATGTACTTATTATTTTCACTGGGAAGGCAGAGATATACAGAGAGAAGGAGACACAGAAAGACCCTCCTTCCGTTGGTTCACTCCCTAAGTGGCCACAAGGGCCGGAACTCAGCTGATCTGAAGCCAGGAATGAGGATCTTCCTCTGGATTTGCCATACGGGTGCAGGGTCCCAAGGCTTTGGGCCATTCTCGATTGCTTTCTCAGGCCACAAGCAGGGAGCTGAACGGGATATGGAGCAGCAGGCATATGAACTAGTACCCACAAAGGATCCTGACGCGTGCAACGCCAGGATTTAGCCACGAGGCCATTGTGCCAGCCGCTAAGGGCTCTTCCAAAACCGCTTTGATACCCATATCTAACCCATATCTTTGAAGGTCACATCTTGTTGAGGAATGTTTTCCCATGTTAACATTACTTTTTTCTTTTTTGGAAATTTTCTGAGTATAGAAATAACAATGATAAGGTGAATGTACTCCAACCTTAATTTATAAGTTCATCAATGTATGTTGCAAGTTATCATCTGGCTTTCCATCCGTTTACAAGACAAGAAAGGATCAACAAGGCTTGCTCAAAACCATCCTTCCAGATTTCAGCTGCTGCCTCACACAAACAATCCTCAAATAACTTGTCCCCCCTTTCCTTTCTAAATCCGTTTTCAATTCTTCAGTTTCTTGTTTTTATGTCCCACATCTATTGTGCAATCAGTATGCTGGCTCTACTCTCACAGTACATCCAGGTTCATGTCTGCTCTGATCTACGTAAGTCATGTTTGGATTATTCAAGTAGACCAGGGGACTGCCTTGTTTCTGTTGCCATAGCTTTCCTACTGAATATATTCTTAACCCAGACACTAAAGTTAACCTATTCAAAAGGAAGTGAAGGACCTGGAACAACAGCTTAGTGGCTAAATCCTCACCTTGCATGTGCCATTATCCCATATGGGCACCAGTTCATGTCCTGGCTGCTCCACTCCCCATCCAGCTCCCAGCCTGTGGGACAGGAAAGCAGTAGAGGATGGCCCGAAGGCTTATGACCCTGCACCGTGAGAGACCCAGGAGAAGCTCCTGCTCTTGGTTTTGGACCTGCCATAGCAACCATTTGGGATGTGAACCAGTGAATGGAAGATCTTTCTCTTTGTACTTTCTTCTCTCAGTAAATATGCATTTCCAGAAAAAATAAATAAATCTTAAAAAAGTGAGATTATTCTGCTCCTCTGTTCAAAGTCTCCCTTAGTTTCCCAATACAAAGTAAAAATCAAAGTCCTTATAAGGGTTTAAGGTCTTCCCCTTAATATCTGGCTGCACACACCCCTCAATCAACCTCGTTTTCCTAGGAGACTCTACCCAAGTGTCTTCAGTAATCCTTCCCTCTGCTCCAAATGCCGCTCTCTTGCTCTCTCTGTCCTGAAATCTCACTATTTTCCGTCTTGACATTGCTTGTTCCAATGTTTCCTGTGTTCCCTTTAACTTTCCTAATATGTCACAATTCAATGGATGATTTGTTTTCTTTTGTATCTGGAGTGCCACAAATAGTGCCTGACACATTTAGATAGGTTCCCTTTTGTGTTGAATGAATAAACATGACAAAGTGAACCTGTTTATGTTAAAACTATGTAGAGGAACTGTATGTTTCGAGTGCCATTCATTCCCTTTCCACCAACATTCAAGATAGTGATAAATGTCTGCTTCTTCAATAATACAAAATGGCACCTCTCAACCTTGTTAAAGATACTTTTAAAAAGTAGCCGGTCTCCAATAATTGTCAAGTGCCCATATTATCAAATTAGCACCTCTCGATGTTGGTTAGAATATTTTTTTACTGTCTGGTTTCCAGTAATTGTTAGGTGCCCATTTCTTTAAATTATTTACTAAAAGAAAAAGAGCATAACATATTAAAGATATAAGGCTACTTCCCAAAATAAACAATTCAGAGATTTTTGTTTTGGTGGAAAAAGATGGAAATTCAGGCACAGTTTTCTCATAGCAAGAATCTTTTACAAACTTTTAAGAAAATTTTATTTATTTTTGTTGAAAAGAAAGAGTTATTGTCTGAGAAGGATGGAGAGATCTTCCATCCACTGGTTTGTTCCCCAAATGGACACAGCAGCCTGAGCTGAGCAGGTTTGAAGCCAGGAGCTTCTTTGGAGTTCCCATGTGGGTGCAGGGATCAGGCTCCACTGTTTTCCCAAGCCATAAACAGAACTGTATCCTAACTAGAGCAGCCAAGATTCAAAGTGATGTCCACATGGGATGCCAGTGCTAAAGGTGGAAGGTTAGCTTGCTACACTACTACAGCAGCACCTTTTCGTGAACTTTTCAAAGACCGTTTATACGCATGAATATCAAAAAGGCTTTCACACACAAAGAAGTCTGTTAATTCTGTCATGAAATTTTCAAGACCTCTTGATGCTATGAATTGACTCTTTTGATTTATTAAATCAAAGATATAACTGCTAGGAATTGTCCACTATTTATAACCTTCTATCTACTTCCCACAAGGTCATAAAATACTTCTGTGATTATCACCCATTTTTCCTCAGTGCCTGCTTTCCCAAAATACCCCCCATCCCAAAATTAGCATTAGGTGAGAGAAAGAGAGAAATTCATTATTCTTGTGCAGGAGTGCTTTCCTGGGAAGTCATAGAGATGAGGGTCTATGCAGACAGAACCCAAGACATGATGAAGATCCCAAAGGGCCTAGTTTAGATTCTTCTCCAGGCCATAGTGGCTTCCATGGTCTCTATAACTTTGGCCCACTCATCTTGACATGCCCTTCTGCATAGCCTGGAAAAGAGCATGGCTACCATGCTGATTTAGGGTCTTCTAAAGGCACTCATTGACTGCACCCATCTCCTCAGGTCGTGGAAGAAGTGGTCCCAGCCCATGATTGGAAATAGAAACCCAGAGCGAGGTAGGATGGGAAGACACGCAGATACACACTGAGCAGACAGTTAAGGCAGCCATTATTTCAGTGGGTTGATTCTGAGGAATCTGGGGTGTTCATGCTTGTCCAGAAATAAGGAGAGAACCACAGAAATGGTTTTGACTGGTCCTAGGAACAGGAGATGGGTAAGAAGTGGTTCCTAGAATTGTAATCAAAACAGAGATAGGAGGGGAGGCTGCAAGCAGCGGAGTCCAGGGCACTGATTGGTTTAAATGCTGGTGAGGCAAGAGGCACAGGCCTGTACACAGCCGGCAGCGCTGCTTAACGTAGTTGTACTTCAATATTTCAGGGTCAAAAGTGAACTTTTCATTTCATTTACTATTTGAAGACTTCCATGAAAGTTTGCATGAGGTAGTTATTACATGTTAATGGTGAAAGATATTTTAAAAGCTTTTGACATAACGAGCCTGAGGCTTCATTTTTACAGGGTTTTCTAGTGACCCCAGAAGAACCTTGTGATCCTTGCCCAGGATCTTGGCTTTGTGATGGATGATATTAGGACGTTAGTTGACTGGCTCAGTCCCTATGTCTCGTTCAACCGTATGGCGGTGTCTTCCTAAAGCCATAAAATGTACACTGTAGCCATAGATAAAATGTAGAAACAGAGATGAGAATTTGGGTCATATCTCTCTTTAATCTGTGCATTAAAGAGATTTGCGAAAATGCAAAATGTCATTCATTTAATCAGTATTTTTGAGGAATGTGATTTTTCATTAATATATACTTACATTAATATTTCACAGTCAATTATTTTCAAGTCAATTAACATTTTCAAAAATTTGACATTTGCATTAATTGAAGACTTTTCTGTTAGAAATAAGATGCTTTCTAGAACTTATTACTTCCCCATGGACTAGCTACTTTTCTCCAATATTTATGTGTATCCTTTCCAGATTTTTCCATAAGTTTGTGCCACCCCGTAGGTATGTTTAAAATCCATATGTATATAATCTCCTTTATCCTCAAGCAGTTTTGAAGCTTAATTGAGAGCATAAAGTTCACAGACTTGGGTTAATTGTTAGGTAATTCACTGCCTTCACATAAGGATTTGCTGTTACTGTCTTTGACAGCATAACCACTGTGTCACTTCTCCTCTGTTACTGGAGCAAACCATCATGAATAGTCTCATCCTGTCCTGCAATGGGGCTTCCCTGAGAATGGCCCTTACCCTAGTCTAGTATTCTATAGTGTCTAAGCAGTTAGGGTCTGACGTTTCTTAATTCTCCTTTCCATAGGAAGCCAGCGTGGTACAGGCAGGTGTCTGTTGTTAACATTAAATGATCTTTGTAGTAATATGGCCTTGTAATTTAAAATTCAGGAATCTGTTAGCTTTTTTTTTTTTTTGGACTTAAGATATTTCTAAACTGATGTTGAGTGCTCACTACCAAGGCCTCATTAAAGGTTAGTCTTCTACACATTCTCTAGAAAGAGGATCAATGGATTTGGAAGCAGAAGCAACAGGTTGCCTTTTCCCCCCTATATCTGGGTAGGTACCCTAGGGGAAACAACTTCATTTAGCATCACAGATTGAAAGGTGTTTCTAAGACTGGGAGGACAAGGCCTGGGGCTGTAATAAGGACTTTCTTTAATTTCTTCTACTTCACGAATTTCTTCTGGCTACCATAGAATGGGGTCAGGTTCTCCATCTAACAAGTTGTTCTAGACCCTTTTGCTTTTGAGCGTAGGAGCCAATCAACAATCTGCAACAATCCTTTTTATTTTTGGAAAAGGCACACTCAGTAAGTCTGATATATTCTCTGGGTGAATTTATCATTTTCCTTCATTTTGAAGACTAGTGAGTTTTTCTTTCCAGAAGTTAAGCAAGTTTATAAATGTCTCTGATACTTTATTCCCCTTCTTTCCTGTGATTATATTATCTTCAAATTTTAGTGATTGAGTTTCTGTAGAAGTTTGGAACTCTCCCAAATCTTTTTCTAACACTTGATCAAATAGGTTTGGGGTTTCTGTAAAGTGTTGTGGAAACCGTGATGTTGTTTCTTCCAATTTCATGATTTTACCATTCAAAAGTAAATCAAAACCAAACCAAACAACAACAGCTACCATGCAAAAGAGGCTTAAGGTTTGGCACTATTGGCTTGCAGGCCTGGACAATTTGATTTTTAGCTATTAAGTCCTTCATTAATCTATTGGACCAATATGGTTTCTTAAATGGGAGAACTTTTTTTTTTTTGGTATTATATGGTGACATGTAAGTTCCAGTATGACATCTCTTATTAATTCCTCGATTGCTGATTCTAAAACCATATTTTCTTCAACATGAACAATGTGTTGTCTCCCATAAACTTTCTATCCTGTTTTTAAAATTTGTAATGTAATTTTCTATCTTCCCGAGTACTCTCTCTTACTCACACTAGGAAATCACTATCTATTTCCTCCTTAGTTAGGATATCCGTTCATACTTTTTTTTTTTGGCCCCTTATCTACCTGTAATCCTAAACCAAATCTCACAATCAGGTTTCATTACAGATTAATTCCTGTTTCAGGTATGTATGAAAAATGATCTCTAAATTTGTTTTGATTAGCATTAAAAAATATTGGAACTTAGAATTATCTCCCTTTTATTCCCTAAGCCGTCAAGTTTTATTTGGAGAATTCTGTGGCCTTCTGCTGATTTTTCACAGAAGGAGTAGCTACAGTATCAGCCAAAAATGTCATCTCCCCTTCTGGTCCCACCATTAGGTTTATCAAGGGCTGTTAGTAAGACCTACTCAGAAGGACCCCAAATTTCAATGCTTTTCATAAAAATTCATGAGAGGTATTACCTTTTCTTCTTTATTCCATTCTGGGCATCCTCTCTTGAATTGTCTCATCTTCCCACACCTGCAACACCCACTTGCATGTTCCGTATCTCCCCTTTGTGTCCTGCCTAACCATTTGTTGAAATTTGGTATCTCCCCATCCTTCATGAAGCAGATTATGATTCTTTCATAAATTATCTATTCTGCAATGGAAATCATGACTTTTCCTTTTTGTTTTTGTTTTTTTTCTCTTCCTATGAAAACTTTCTGCACTTGCCTTAGTAGTTTCTCAATTGGTTTATCATCTACCCATCAATCTTTTGTAGTTTCTATATGATAGCAGGCAGTTTTTAATTATGGAATCAAATTTTTAAAAAGATTTACTTTATTTTTATTTGAAAGACAGAGAGACAGAAAGAAATCTTCAGTCTTCTGGTTCACTCCCCAAGTGGCTTTTCAGTCAGAGCTGGGTTTTTTTTTTTTTTTTTTTTTAATTTATTTATTTATTTATTTTTCTTTAATATTCATTTATTCATTAATTACATTGCATTACATGACACAATTTCATAGGTACTGGGATTCCCCCCCCTTCACCCCAAACCCTTCCCCCATCATGAATTCCTTCACCTTGATGCATAACCACAGCTCAAGTTCCGTTGAGATTCCCTAATTAAAAGTTTACACCATACAGAGTCCAGCATCCCACTTGTCCAGTTCAAGTTCAACGGCCTCTTAGGGAGGCCCTCTCAGGTTTGTAGGCAGAGCCAGCAGAGCGTCACCTCGATCAATTAGAAGCTCCAACATATCATCAGCAACAGTCCAGGTACGATGAGGCTGGTGCAGAGTTCACTGATTGACATAGTCCGTCTTAGGGTTTCCCCTTGTCCAGTTTTTCGCTACAAGCATAAAGCTGAGGTGGTTGATTCATCTACTCCATTTTCCATCTTTTTTTGATTAATGCTTTGATTCCTCCATTTTGTTCAGGGGAATCCCCCTAAAAAAAACTTTGAGGCATTCCCAGTCCAGGCTCCTACATGTACTACTAGTAAGCACAGTGCCCGCCACCGTCCATCACTCCGATCAGCTGCTGGTTTTAACCCCTGGATTGGTTCTCTTCTGAGCCCCGACCTCTATTGGAACCAATGAGTATCGCATCTCTCCCCGGCTCTGCCCATCACACTCTCGTCCCTCACGTAAACCAGTGGGAGGAGTGCTGGTCGGGTGTTGCATTCCCTACTAGCACAGGCCATTTCACCTTGGCATTTTGTGTTTTGTACTTTTTTTTAAAAGCCAGGAGCCAAGGAGTTTCTTCCAGATGTCCCATGTGGGAATAAGGGCCCAAGCTTTTAAGCCATCTTTTGCTGCTTTTCCATGGATAAGCAAGGACCTTTTCCTAAAGTGGAGCAGCCAGAACTTGAACTGGTTCCCATATTGGATGCCAGCTATATAGGTAAAATCTTAGCTTACTGTTCTTGTCCCACTTGGTCCTCTGAATCTTGTCCAGAGTATTTTTGCTATTTGATCTCTAGGGCTCGATAGAAAAGTGGGGTAGGGGTGGTCCCCTCTTTTTCCTGTTAAACTTTAAATACCTTGGAAATATTTTGTGAGCTGACAGCAGAGTCTCTGTTCTCTTTAAGTATTAGCTCTTTGAGATCTCACATTTGTGCTCTGCCGTAGGACCACTGTTATTTCACTCAAGATCAGTATTTGGAAATTTTATTTGATCGACAAGATTCCCACTCAGGAGGATGTGCTTTTTCCCAAATGGCCATGGCTGCCTTCCTAACCATTTCACTCTTCTCCCCTGTGAACAGAACCATTTGACCTCAGTACTGGTCCTATAGGAACTTCCTGAAGAGGGAATATACTAGATGTTGGTGGTTTGGGGACAAGAGGGAAAGGAAAAGGGAAGTTTTCTAGCTCTTTTTTCATATGCTGTGCGACATTTCTTAAATTAGGTTGATGATTTGTGGGGACTATTGATTAGATTTTCTTATTTCTTAAGATGCCCTGATAGTTATACTTTTGCTCTTTGAGTTTCTTGTCCACCCTAAGAGACACACAGAAGGGCAGACATGATGAGGAATCACAAGGCTTTTCTTTGGGACCCATCTACACTTCAAGCAAAAATAGAGGATTCAACTCCTCTTTACAGCACAGTAGCAGAAAATTCTTGGACAAATTTTGCTTCAGGTTTGATTGATACATAATTGACATTATTTATTGGGTACACTGTGGTATTTTCATACATGTATACATTGTATAATAATCAAATTGCAATAACTAGCGTATTTACAGTCTAAATCATTCATCTTGTCTTTGTGGTGAGAACATTAAAATCCTCTCTTCTGTCCATTTTGAAATATACACTATGTTCTTGTTAGCTGTAGTTGCACTACTATGCAATAGCCCACCATCATTTATTCCTTCCTCCTATATAATTCTAGCACTGCATCCATTGACTAACCTTCCACATGACCCTACCTACTTCTCCTTCCCACCATCTCATAAGGAACATCCTGCCTTGGCTTCTAGGAGATCATCCCTTTTAATGCTATGCTTGTGAATGAATGAGAAAAATTGGAATATTAGTTTTTAAGTGCCTGGCTGATTTCTCCTAATGTATGATCCTCTAGATTAATCCATGTTGTCACAAAAGAGTTTTTTTTCATTTTTTAAAGGTTGAATAGTATTCTATTATGTATATGTATAATATTTTCTTTCAGTATTTATCTGTTAGTGGAAATTTAGGTCAATTGCATATCTAGATTTGTGTGTGTGTGTGTAAATAATGCTCTAGTAAACAGTGAAACCCATGTGTCTCTTTAGTAATCTGATTTTATTTCCATAGACTAGATACTCAGTAGTGGCATTACTATGGATGAAAATAGTTGTTGTTGTTTTTAATTTTTCAAAGAGACAATTTTGTTCCAGCCATTCCGCAAAATTATATGAAGTGCATATATTTTGTCCAAGACACAAATTCAGAAAACTAATGTGGAAACAAGATTTTAGAATAGTTCCATATATATATATATATATATATATATATATATATATATATATATATATTTAAAAAATTAAGTTCATTTAAAAAATCTTCACCCAAAGACAAACCTCAGTAGTTTAACCAGTCATTTCTACAAAACATTTATAGAAGTTGTAAGAACATAATAATATTTTCTTTCAGAAAATAGAGAAGGATCAAATGCATCTTATCATGCTACTTAGGTTAACTAACTACACAGAAACTTTGGGCCCTGGTAGCTTCCTTTCTGGCTCCTGCAACTTAGTTAATTGAATGTTTTATACTTCGTGCAGAAACTGTGCTGCAAAGCTCTTAAGCTGATCAGAAGATGAGAGCTTTAAAACCCCTTGGCACAGTGGCTCCTGAAATGCAGCAGGATCTGCTTCTCCAAACTTGGCCAATAAAAACTCTTCCTAATGTCCTACACTTGTGTTCAGCATGATCTTTCTCACTTTCCTCAATAGAGCCAAAGTGAATGTTGTCTATTCAGCCAAAACCCAATACATGGCCATCAGAAAGTTTTTTCTATGAAAATTGCTCAGTAAAGTTGGTAGAATCAACTGACCCACTAGATGCACAAAAGACAATGAAGGACTCAAAAAATACAAACTGTTGGATTGGCACAGTGGCACATCGGGTTAATCTTCTGCCTTGTGGTACCAGGGCAGGCTCATGTTTTGGCTGCTCTGCTTCCAATTCAGCTCTCTAATTATGCCCTGGGAAAGCAGTAGAGGATGGTCTAAGTCCTTGGAACTCTGTACCCACATGGGAGACTTAGAAGAAGCCCCTGCCTCCAAGCCTCATATCAGCTAAGCTCTGGCCTTTGCATCAATTTGGGGAGTGAATCAGAAGATGGAAGATTTTGTCTCTTCTTCTCTCTGTGTAAAATCTGCTTTTCAAATAAAAATGAATCTTAAAAAAAAGATAAAGATGTTAGGTTACATGATGCCATTAAAGGAACGCATTTTAAAATGCCTGAAAAGAAATTCAAAATAGTTATTTTAAGGAAATTTGATGAAGTACAAAGAATGCCAGCCGTGTAACATTAGGAAAACAATCCATACTTTGTTGACAAATTCAGCAGAAACACAAACTATACAGAACAATCTATCAGGGATCTTGGAACTGAAGAACTCAACAAGCGAAATAAAAATGATTTAAGGGCCTCAGTTGTAGAATTGAGCGGGGAGAAGAAAACATTTCTGAGTCCAAAGATAGGCTTTGAAAAAGTCAGCCAAAGAAGGAAAAAAGAACAAAGCAAGAATGAAACTCCTGGGAAAACACTGAGTAAACATTCACGTTATAGATGTGCAGGGAAAGAGACAGAAAAATACTTGTAATGTATTCAATTAAATGACTGCTGAAAACTTTCTAAATCTTGGGAAAGATATGAATATCCACATTGAGGAAGCCTCGTGTATCTATAATATAAACCAAAGATGATTTTTCAGCTATAACTGAAAAGTTGGTGATGACCAGATTAGCTGTCGGTCCTTTAGGTGGGGCAGATTCCCCGGACATTCTGGGTGTGACATATTGGACTGGCTGGTGTGAGAACACATCTCTGTGTGTAGTGTGAAGACAGAGTCATCCTACAGGCACAGGCAAGTGATTCTCAGCAGGGTTGCAGCAAAGCAGGATGCTAGAATCTGATTGTTGTGCAGGTATCTCCATAAGGCCACTGTGGCAGATATGCTCATGAGACCTGCACAACAGTTTCCCAGGCATGAGGGTAATAACACGGCCAATCCTCTTATTTCTCAATGCCTCTAGAGGCTGGGTTTGTGGGCATGGATTGCTGAATTCCTTCCTGGAGCTGCAGGAGGATGTCCAGAGCCTCTCCAATGCCGTCTCAGGTTTACTCAGAAGCTGCTCCTTAGATGACTCTTGTGATGGTGGGTGAGTGAATGGGAGGGCTCATCTGTCTCCCTGGATCTCCTGGGACAAGTCTCTGGGATAGCTGTCCAGTTAGTTCCCAGAGCCAGTGGTGTTTAGTAGGTCATGTGGTTGTTTCCAGAAAAGCAGAGAGTGGGTAAGCACAACTAACTTTTTCTGGGGACCTTTTCAGGCCTAGCTGCTGGGGGCAGCGTGTAGCTTAGATTCTTCCCATGGCCAAAGAAGGGTAGGCTGAGAACCCTGTTTATTTCACCATGCTAGGTCTATGGAACTGCTGGAAGCGGTTTCTTCATAGGATGATGGGCGGACGATGTCACGAGACAGCTCTATGAAGGCCAACTTTGGGTAGTGTCACATGGGCTGGACTCAATACAGCAGTGTGGTAATCAATGAGCTCCCAAGCATGGTGCGAGGCTTGAGTAAAGGGAGCCAGGAATCTTCTACTTCCCCTTTGCTACTGGACAGAATCCCCCTTGGTTCAAAGATGATCTCCAGATATGAAATAAGCAAATGTTATATGCTTATCCTTTCTTTGTAAGACCATTGTGTATCTTCTCCATCTGCAAAATCTGAGCATGTGCTCACCTTCCTCTGCCGGAGTCCAGCTCCAGCCTGGGTTTCGGAACTCGGGAAGGGTGCGTGGATGAGGCGCAGAAAGAAAGAGACGGACTACTAGGTTTCCATGATGATAGTGGATGACGCAGTAAAGCTGTCTGCTTTATTTATACAGAACCAGTCAAATTCTGGGTCAGGCTTTCCATGTCCTGGTCAAGTGGGTGTTTCTAAGGACAACCCTGCCATCTGCTTTATCCGAAAACAATAGAAATTCCTGCTACAATTCTTATCCTACAACCTAATCTTGTATCACAAAGAAAAGGAGAACCTAAAGATTAAGGAAAGAATGAAACCCTAAATACAGGTCCCTTGATTAGCATAAGGTCAATGGGGACGGCCAAGGTGTATAGTAAATAAAAATAACAAGCAGTCAAAAAAAAAAAAAAACAGTAGGAATAATAGAAGGCCCTTTTGTAAGACATTATCATTGACATTAATCTCCAAGTTCACATTGTGTAAAAAGCCAGTCTCACAGTAGCAAAAATGCCTGGACAGATTAGAATTTTTCCGCAGGGTGGCCCGGTATCCATGCAAAGGAAGGTGGAGCTGCATCCAGGTGGCTGTAGATATCCGCCGGGCCCTGCCTCAGCGGGAGGTTCCTTGTGGCCCTGCCAGCATGGAACAATGTCTTCACACCCTCGTGTCCCCCACATCCACTGCACGGACCCCAACATTCCTCCTCTCGCACCCCCTTCACTGCAGTGCTTCCCACAGGCTGTGCTGTCCAAGGCAGGTGGTAGTAGTGCTGGGAGCATTGCCTTCGCAGCCTGGTTAGTCAGTGCCAGGGGCTCAGTCTGTGGGAGCTGGCCACGGTTCAGGTGCAGAGGGGTTTCTTCCTGGCAGTTGTTTCCACCATGATGGGTCCTGGATCAAGTTTGGTACTAGGGATGGATTTAATTTCCTCTCCCTCTAAAACATAGCAGGTGTTTATTTTTACCATAAGGCTCTGGAAGTTGCCGGAGAGGTGACACGAGCAATTCTTTCCTTTCTTCCTCAGCGCATGTCTCTTAGTATGCTGAACATGGGCTGTCTGGTCTCTTGCCAGACTTTTTGGTTTTTAGTGTGTTCATAGATGTTCAAATTGTTGTCTTTGTCGGAAGAAGATTGGTGGAGAATTTAGTGCCTTTTACATGGATTTTCCGTGGCTCTCTTGTGATTCCTTGTCATAATGTGTCAGTTTCAGTGTTACTTATAAGAGAGGTGTTTTTTTTTTCTTGCTGCCTAGCAGTGGTTTTTTTTTTACCTGCTTCAGCATGTCATTTTCTGTGATATTACAGTCTTAATTTTGCCAGCTCACTTATCATTATTGTGTTAAAATTATTTTCAGCTTATTATCTTCTGAGAACATAATTTCCCTGTGTTTCTTTTTCCTTAATGCATGTAGAACACAGATTCATAGTAGGTAACAATGACAGTCTGAAGGAAATCTTAAAAATGGTTTAGGAAAACACAAATGGCTAATGCCAGCCTGCTTGAGAAAACAGCAAATGATGTGGTCTCTGGCACCCCTGTAGAATGCACAATAGGATTCTGAGCTCCTGGCTTTGGCCTCATTCAACACTGTTGTTGCAGGCATTTGGGGAATAAAGAAGTGGATATAAGAATCCCTTTCTCTCCCTTTCAATCCTCTCTCTCTCTGAAAGTCTGCCTTTCAAATAAGTAATTTTTTTTAAAATCGGGAAATTAGGGCCCAGTGCAGTAGCTTAGTGCCTGAAGTCCTCACTTTACATGTGCCGGGAATCCCATATGGGCGCTAGTTCTAGTCCTGCAGTTCCACTTCCCATCCTGCTCCCTGCTTGTGGCCTGGGGGAGCGGCCAAGGACGGCCCAAACCTTGGGACCCTGCACCCTTGTGGGAGACCTGGAGGAGGTTCCAGGCTCCTGGCTTCGGAATGACGCAGCTCTGGCTGTTGCGGCCACTTGGGGAGTGAATCAACAGACAGAAGATCTTCCTCTCTGTCTCTCCTCCCCTCTGTATGTCTGCCTTTCTAAAAAACAAACAAAAAAACCAAAAAAACCCTCTAACCATTACTTTTAAAAAATGAAGAAATTATATCCAATAGTTACAGAATTACCTCAAAAATGTTTTAACAGTTTACTGCTTTCAAGCTTTTAAATTAAATGTTTTAAACAGTTTACTGCTTTCAAGCTTTTAAATTAAACTCTGGATATTAAATAGAATGTTTGATAGCTCAGAAATGATAACCAGTTGCTTAATAATAAGCTCAAAACACAAATAGTTTTTTTAAAATTTCTTAGAACCTAAGGAAATTTAAGTCAAATATTTAGATACAAAAATCAACATATAAATGTATATTGATATCCCTGTGTTATTAGTAACAATAAGGCAACCGTACTTTAGTCAAATCTCAAAGAATAATATTGTTGGATAAGTTTATTCTTAAATTTACCTAACTGCACAGTAAATAATTAACAAGAAAACTGAAAAACTATAGCAATGATGGGATGTTGATTTTGAAATAGATGAGGATACTTTGTTTCACAATTGTTAAAATGTTTTCAAAAATAAATAATAGTTAAAATTAATTTATGATTATGAAAATAATGTGAAATTGGTAGAATATGCCCATCAGTGAAAAGCTAATTTATTAGCCTTTGGGCAGAAAGAATAAGATCTTTAACAAGAAAGATCATGTCTTTCAACAGACAATTTTGGGGAAAATTGTGTACTGGGAGAAGAGTATATTGCCTTCAACTTTTACATTACATCTCAAAGGCATAGCAACTGGTCATCTTTGCACTAAAGTGGGACCAGAAATCCATCCTGATTTTGCATGGTATTTTAAGTTTCACATCAAAATACAAATGCTTTAAGAAAACTCTGAAAGAGAAAGTAAATGAAAAGTTAGAGCAACGCTAGACCCATGCTCCCAGATGGCAGCATTTGGCAACAACAGGGAAGTGGCAGGCCCTGTGATGCTCCACAACTTGGCACAATCCTTCGACCTCCTGTGTAATGCCAGTTGGTCCCACACAGCTATATGAAAAGCTGCACTTTTGTAATCATTTAATATTACAAACTTCAGGTGGATACTTAGATATAATAGAAAAAGCCATGAAATAAATTAGAAGAAAATACAGTTGGATATTTAACTGATTCTTAGTATAGGCCTATGCATTGTAAACTTTTAGGCTATTTATATTCTTTTATCATAGCCTCAAAGGTGAGAAACGGATGAGGATTATCTACTTCCCAGTAGATTTGTCAATAGGCTGCAAAGAAAGTAATTCTCAGATCAAATTTTGCCATCCACGTGACTGTTACAAAGTGGATGTGCACACACACACACACACACACACGAATATTATGAGGCATCAGATATGGGTGCTGACCTTAAATGAACAAGATATAGGGATTTTGTTCATGTGAAAAATGTCTTTGAAATTTTAATCATGTGTATATATGCATATCAAATACCACTAAATTTACAAATAAGAACCCGCTTCACCAAATAAAATCCATATTCTCTTATTCAAAAAAAGTAATGGCAGTGATTAGAAATACATTAGCTGCAAAGTTTGTCATCTGTGCAATGCAGTCTTTTTGATTAAATGGCATTTGATCTGTGATTATTGATTTCTAGTCGGTTTCTGTGTGGGGATATTTGGGGGGAACACACAAATCAATCATTGTGCAATTCAAGTAGCTCATTAATACTAGCATGCTCTCTGTTCCAGAATGTTAAAAACCAAGTTGTAGATGTGGTGTTGGTCTCTTGTTGGAAATCACTTCCAAAGCATAAAAGAAATAGAAAGTATAGAGGAAATTATGTTAAGTATATTAGAAGCCATAAAAGTAATAAGTTTCTGTGTATCAAAAACACCTGAAGTTAAAAAAGAATTAAAAATGTTGGAAAATATTAGTAGACAATATTTCTCAGGTAGGATATATATTATATCTTATGTCATAGAAAATACAATGTTGGGCCTAGCACACTGGCTCAACTGGCTAATCCTCCACCTCCACGCATGGCGTCACAGATGAGTGCAGGTTTGTGTCCTTCATGCTCCTCTAGCTATCTAGATCGCTGCTTATAGCCTGGGAAAGCAGTGCAGAATGGCTCAGGCTCAGTGTCTTGGGATCCTGCACCTACATGGGATATCTAGAAGAAGTTCCTGGTTCCTAGCATCAAATTGACTCTGCTCTGGCCATTGAGGCCCATTGGGGAATGGACCAACAGGTGGAGGATCTTTCTTTCCTTGTCTCTGTAAATCTGCTTTACCAATAAAAACAAAAAAAATTTTTTTAAAGAAATACAATGCTAATTGCTGTATTATGCATTTCTGTTTTCCTCTTAGTATTTTTAAATGTTAATTTAATGTGGAAGAATGGCCAAATAGGCTTTCACTAAACAGTGTGTGTGTGTGTGTGTGTGTGTGTGTGTGTGTGTGTGTGTGGTGCTCTGGAGTAAGCATTTTCCCTAAATCCAGTGTGGTATGCAGCTATTGATGTTCATACTCTTATGTGTTTCTCTGTTGGACTTTTCTTGTCACCACTGATGAAGCCATATCTCATCCATAGATAAAGATTATTTCGCTTGCAATCTAAATGACTGTTTTTAGGTGAGGAGCAGGTCAGTTTATGATCATACTCACTATTTTCAATTCACCATCTACCACTGACTCAGATGAGGAGTCTTCCTTGCCATACCACAACCACATTCATATGGATACTAACATATCCACAAGAGACAGTATGAAAATAGTTTATTTTTCTTCATAGTTGTTGCTTGTATACTTGTCAGAAGTTCCCAAAGCCACCCCAGGCTGAAACAGCTCTAGAACAATATCCTGGTGTCACTGTAAGGATCCCAACCTGAGAAAGTGAAGACCTTCCTTCTGTCAGACCCAAGTTCTGGATTTTGGTTTATAATCAACTTCTTTCTGGAATGATTCATCTTGAGAAGCTTTTTTTCTTTTATCAAAAAAGAATGAAATTTCGCCAAAGTTCAACTGACAGTTGCAACATTCTCTACATTGGTACATTTCCTAAAATCTGTGTTTTCGGTCGTGCAAAGGACATCTGTTATTTTTGCCTACCAGAAATCAATTTCTCCTCTTTTTGAGATGGTGCCTTCAACTTACACTGAAAAAGCTGCTCTTTAACTATCAGATATAGCTATGAAACTGTCAATCAAGATATCTTCATTTTTCCTGGCCAAAGCATGATCATGTGACACAGGCTGTATCAATCCAGTACCTTGCTCTCCTTGGAATTTGTAGCTCATGTGAAATGCAGAAAAAGGGGAAAGACAAGTTAGTGCTAATTAAGACCACTTGGCTGAGGGTGACAATTAGTTTTCAGTCTTCCAGAGTTCCTTTTGTCCCTGACTGTCCTTGGCTCAATCTGACACTGCAAAGAAGTTTCCTCTGTTCTTTAATCGTCCTATACATTTCTGCGTTTTTGTTAAGCTTGGCTGACCCCTATGTCTTGTACTTAAGACATCTAAAATGATGTAAGTTCTACCCATGATTACAATCTTAGGTAAAAATGTTCTTTATGTAAACTCCTTAATTTGGGGTTTCACCCATCAATCAGGATAGAAGTGAAAGTTGATCCTACCATCTTGGTATACTTTTCTCACAAAATGCTGGTTGTGCTCAAAAGGTATAGAAAAGATCAAATCATACCTAGAATGTGATTACTGATGTCAAATGACTGTCAGTACTCACTAAAATTACAGCATTTTATTGTTTCCATTTGGAAGCACTCTGGCACCTTGATGGAAAGAGAGGTGAGTAGCAATTAAAATCCAGTTGTGTTGGGATTCAGTTTTTCCTTCATGTTGCTACCTGGCAGGAATCAGTCTTAATCATGGCTAAAATTTCTGACTTCTTGTGTAAAAAACTGAATTTATCTTTGAAAAGGTCACTTCCTTGTTTTTCATTAGGTATTTATTTCTTAGAAATATATATAATTTTTTAATTTAGAGAAAAGATTTAATTCATTTCATAGCTAGACTTCTAAATAGTTAAACATACTTCCCTCTTTCCCCTTTGCCCATTTGTCTCATTTACCTTTTTCCTTAATTTTTGCAATGTTATAATTTCAATACCTTCTGCAGTCACTGACTTAACTCACCACTAACCATACTATTCAACAAATAAAAAGTATGAAGACCACAATTCCACAGGAATATAGGTAAGGGTTAAAAATGACAATCAGTCATTTCCCAAAGTGACCATTTGATTCTTACGTATGTTTTGGTGTTATGTTAATAGCTGCCATAATCAGAGTATTTTGGAGACAAATTTATTTCAGTAAGCATAAGGATCTACAGTTGCATCCATTTCATTGCAAAAGGCAGGATTTCATTCTTTTCTAAGGCTTTTAATATTTCATAGATAATATATACATATATGCCATTTTTCTTTATCCAGCCAACTGTTGATGGACCTTGGTTTGATTCCATAGCTGAGTTATTGGTTATTGAGCTGCGATGAGCATGGCAGCACACATAACTCTTACATATGATGATTCCTTTTTGTTTAGAATTCCCAAGAGTGAGATGTCTGGGTCAGATGGTAGATCTATTCTCAGTTCTCTGAGGAATCTTAGCACTAGTTCCCATATGGTTGTACTAATTTACATGATAATCAACAGTAGATCAGGATACATCCTCTCCAGAATGTATTGCTTTTTTTTTTTTTTTTTTTTTTTTTGGTTCTACCCAATCTAACTAGGTTGAGGTAAAATCTCATTGTGGTTCTTATTTGCATTTACCTAGTGATTCTTGGAAGTTTTTCATAGAAATCATTTTTAGCCATACAGATATAGGGCTAAAAGCTACTCATATTATTATAATTGAAAAAGCTATTTTAATATTTATGTAATACATGCTTAATCTTACATAACTTTAGAAATATTTTAAAGTCTGTGAACAATTTTATTAGGACTGCATTGAATTATTTAGGATTGATAGATTAGTTTGGAAGACAGATCCCAATATTGGGATTTACCCATGCTAACTCGGTATTTTTTATTTATTTTAAATTGAAGTTTAATTAGATGTTTTATATGTATTTGTGATATCTGGCAATTCTGACTTAGAAATGTTGGTAGAAAGTATTGAAGCATTGTTCTGATAACCATGCTGTACTCTTGGGCTATTACTAAATAATTACAGTTATTTTTCTTACTTGGTTAGATGCATTCTGAAGTAACCACTTTATTTAATTGGAGAATCAGATATACAGAAAAGAAGAGAGACAGAGAGGAAGATGGATTTTCTGCCCAATGATTCATTCCCCAAAGTGGCTGCAATAGGCAGTGCTGTGCCAATCCAAAGCCAGGAGCCAGGAGCCTCTTCTGGATCTTCACACAGGTGCAGGGTCCTAAGGCTTTGGGCTGTCCTCAACTGCTTTCCCAGGCCACAAGCAGGGAGCTAGATGGGAAGCAGCGTCACCGGGACACTAACCAGTGCTCATATGGGATCCTGGTACCTGCGAAGCAAGGACTTTAGCTGGCAGGCTACCACACCGGGCCCAGTGACTAAATTTTTAAAGTTTCTATAAATGATATATTGTCATTGCTGAGGAACCCTAGTGACTACAAAGGAGTCTCATAACTAAAAATCTGTTTAATCTATTAACTTGTGTACAAAATATTTTAAACTTTTATCTTCACAAACAACATCAGCTAATAGGAATAACCTTATATTAGTAACTCTTTTGCCAGGAGTTAAAAGGGAATATATGCAGTTAATGAGAGCCACAGGGGAAGTAAAGAACCATGTGTTTGTAGGATAGCCTTTGAAAAAATGACCAATATTTAGAGAATATAATGAATCTCCTACCACTAAGTAACTGTCAGAAACTGTACGCTGGTGCCATACCACACCACACCATACCACAAGGCAGCACTTCTCAAGTGCTTACTAACTGACCAGGTTAGCACAGCCTCCTTTAATTGGTCAGGTCAGCAAGATTTCACTGTCACATCTCTCAAGTGGTTAGCAAGGTAATATCCTTCTTGATCGGCAGCCATGGCTGCTTCCCATGAGAAGCACCAAAACCATACAGACCCCTGATGTATCAAAACTACGTAGAAGAATTCATCAATTGACGTGTACTAACCTTGTTAGCTCCCAGACCTAACTGGAACTCTCTCTTGGGTCCCCTCTTGGTTAGCATAAGATTTTACTTCTCCATAAACATTTCTCAATAAAAATTTTCACTTTTGCTCACACACCTTCATTGTCTATGTCATCTTTATTTAATGCTGTGGGACAAGAAACAACTCTAATTCGTGTAACACTTTCTAATTTTTTTGCTGCATGGACACCACAAAGCAGCATTGCCAAGATGATAATGAACAGCAGTGACAATAGCAGATATTCTCATTGTGTTTCTAATTTAAACTTGTTTATAATTTCATGAATAATATTGTTTATTCAATATTTTCAGTAGCTAGTTTTGGCAGCTTAATATCTGTACATTTCTTGTGTGCCAAGACTTTATGACTCTCTTATGATTTGATATATAACTCATAAAGAATATTTGATGTTCCTATAGAGACTGTCATCTGGTGTTTCTGTTTTAGTTTGTTAATGTGGTACATTACGCGAATGTTCCCAGTTTAGATGTTGTATACACCCATGTGATATCCCCATTTTAATCATGATAGCCCCCCCCCCACACCCATACACACAAGCATTTGTGGCTTCCCACTTACTAATATTTGCTTAAAATATTTATTGTATTTTATATGATGCTATTTTCCTTTAAAATGGTATTTTCATCTGATTCTTTGTAACCATATTGGCCTCTTAAAATGAGATCATTTGAGGGCAATTTCTTTTTCTATCCTTTAAGCTGATTTGTATAATTTGGACTTGACCTTTTCCTTGAAGTGGTAATTCTCAAACTTCAGCATGCATCTCTATGTATATTCCTTGGCCTCACACCCAGAGTTTCTAATTTAGTAGGTATGAAGTCAAACTCACAATTTACATTTCTAACAAGTTCCCAGGTGATGCTGACGCTTTTATTCTGGGGACTAGAATTTCACTGCTTTAAAACTTGGCAAGACTCCTTTCAAAACTCTGATGAGGCTAACATGTTGGTTTGTTATGTTAAATAATGGGTAAATTTTAAACTATTCAATCATTCATTTTATCCAAATTTCATATGCGTTAATAGTTATTCAGAACATTTTCTCAGAATATTTTAAGTTTTTATTTCATTGTGTCCTAGTTTTAATCTCAATGTTATTTATTTGTGATCTTGTCAGTAGAGTACTAAGCTTTTTGTCTGTGCATCAGCCACCAAGTGTGAATTTCATGGAATGGTGTAGTTGAATTCAAATCAGCAATGGCATGAAAATTAACACCATAGGAACCAGACACTTCTACAAACAAGAGCCCACCTCAGATATGTATCCAAATAATATTATCTCTAATATTATCTCTTTTTTTTCTTACTCCATTCCACACTTCTTTCTTGCCTATCTTTCTGCCTTTTTCCTAACACACTTTTAAAATTTTGTTTTATTAGTTTTTTTCTTAAAGTTTGTTTATTGTCTTGTATTTAAAAGACATATTTATTTATTTATTAAAGATTTACTTTATTTTTATTGGAAAATCAGATCTACACAGAGGAGGAGAGGCAGAGCGGAGGATCTTCTGTCTGTTGATTCACTCCCCAAGTGGCCACAACAGCTGGAGCTGACTTGATTTGAAGCCAGGAGACAGGAAATCCTCTGGGTCTCCCACACGTGTGCAGGGTCCCAAGGCATTGGACTGTCCTTGACTGCCTTCCACAAGCAGGGAACTGGATGTGAAGCAGGCTGATGGGATTAGAACTTGTGCCCTTATGGGATCCCAGCACGTTCAAGGTGAGAACTTTAGTCACTAGGCTACCACGCCGAGCCCAAAAAAGATTTATTTTTATTGAAAGACACAATTACAGAGGAAAGGAGAGACAAGTAAAGGAAAAATTTTTATTTGCTGATTAACTCCCCAAATGGTGGCAACAGCAGGAGCTGAGTCAGGAGCCAGGAGGTTCTTCCTGGTCTCCCCCATGAGTGCAAGGACCCAAGTGCTTGGACTATCCTCTGCTGCTTTCCCAGGCCATAAGCAGGGAATTGGATTAGCCATGAATTGAATCGGTGCCCATATGGAATAAAGGTGGAGGATTAGTCTGTTGAGCCACAGTACTGGCCACTATTTATCCTATTTTTAAAGTTCTTGACTAGACTCAAGCCAGCCTGCAGTGCTGCAGGCCAGCATGCTGGCATTGCATGCTGGCAGACTGGGCCTGGGGACCCACATGCATGCTTGGGTCCTAGGTAGGACAACAGGTCCCCACGACAACATTCTGACTCACTGTAAGACCAGGTTCAGAAATCTGCATGCTTGTGGGTATAGGGACTGTGGATTGCTTAGAAAAGGGGATGTGGGGATGTGTGGGAGGAGGCACCACTGAGGCAGAACATCACAGGTGAGAAAGGACTTCTAGGGGATCAGCCAGGCCATTGCACTTTCCAGGACTGATACCTGGTAGTCTGGAAGAGGGAAACTGGATGACCTGTTTGGGTCAGCTCAATGTACCCACTTATATAGGAGACCTGAGATAGGCTAGTTGGCATCAACTACTGCCCTGTAACACACATGAAAGCTAGGGCTGGGATATAAGAGCTAAGCCATTGTTTCTGCCAGTGAGTGTTGGGTAGGGAGTGCACCATATTAGGCTTGGCACTAACTGGCTCATGAAAGAACAGTGGGGGAATATTAAGTGGGGGATTTTTAGGCTCATCCCTTTGAGACTATAATATCCACTGGTTTGCTTGAAAGCTGGGTGTGGTGATGGGCCAAACTAGGCATGACTATGGAATTCACCAGCATTCATGGGAACTGGAGTTAGGAACAAGCCAGTCTGGTTCAGGCTGTGGTACCCACAGGTGCACTGAAGAATTGGACATGGGCAAGCCAGGTTACAACATCTGCCAGTACTCCCATTGGGCAGATTAATCTGGATGGGTGCCTAGCACCCATTGGCAAATGTGAGATCTGAGTCTGGGAGTGGGAATGTTGGGGGAACTTGGGGAATTCTCATACTGGGCTATAGCCCCTGCTGGTGAGCATGTGAGTCAGGGTTGGATGTGCTCCCGGGTGGGGAGGAAGGCTGCTCCACTTGTTAGCAGAAGTGTTGGTTGGCTTGGGGAATGGACCAGGCAGGGCCAGGTACAACCCTAGCACACTGGCATGCACAGGATGAGCCAGATGGGGTGCAGGCCCTACCGGGTTAAGCTATCACACCTATCAGTTTGCATGAAAGCCAGGGAAGGGGGGCACGCTGGGCAGAGCTAGGCTGTAGCACCCACCAGCGAGAATTGGAACTGTGGGTAGGCCAGACCAGGCTGTAGCATTCTATGACAAGGGCCAAGATGGGCAGAAGTCCAAGCAAGACTCAGCTACAGTACTCATCTGCATATTTTTATATGGGTCAAGTTTGTGGGTAGGCCAGACTGGGCCAGTCTGCAACACCTGCTGAAACGTTCGAGAGTCATGATTGGACACGGGCCAGATTGGGTTCAGATAAAACACCTGCTAGTTCATATTAGGGCCAGTACTGGGGTCTGGTAGAGCTAGGTTATGCTTCAGCATCCCCCAAGCCTGAGCTGTGCCTGGAGGCAGATTGGATAGAGCAAGGCTGCAACACCCCCTGGCAAATGCCAATGAGAGAATGGACATGTTAGATGGGGCTGCAGCACCACCAGCCATATGTAAGGCCCCAGGCTGACAGTGATCCCGGTGTGGGAGTTTGGGGGGTCTCCCTGCTATACCACTGCTTCTACTGGTGAGCAGGAGAGCTGGGACTAGGAATGGGCTGGACTGGGCAAGGCTGCAACAACCATTGGCCTACATGTGAGCTGGATTTGGGGGAAGGCTGGGTTAGGCCAGGTCATTGCATCCACTAGTGCATGCAAGAACAGGATAAGTGCTTATTGGCCAGGCTTTGCTGCTGCATCTCTTGGGAAGTGCTGGTACAGGATGCAAGTCATTGCAGACTGCGTCACAGTACGCCTTAGAAAGTGCAAGATCTGGGGCTGGGACTGGGCCTAGTATGGAAACTGTGGGCACTCTTCTGCTGGGCTGCAGCTCCTGCTGATATGCAACAAGCCAGGGCTGGGGCCACACCAGAGGGGACAAGATTTAGACCCCAATAAGCATATGTTGGATTAGATCATGGGGTACGGTGGGCTCAACTAAGCAGCAGTACCCATAGGTATATATGAAAAGACTACAGGAAAAAATGAAAGTCTGCGATTTTATTGTTATTACACTTTTCACGAGTTTAAAATACATTAGTTGAAGGTGGACTCTGTTACTGATATACATTGTCAGCCCTAAAGAATAATAAACAATGAAATAAGAAAGAATAAACAATAAGTCATTAAAGTGACATTAAAAAATGCTCCTCAATTCAAAATAAGGCATAAAAACAGAACTAAAATGGAAATTAAGAAGAAAATAGATGACCTTAGATTTTAGCTTATACATCAGATTAATGATTATATTAAATGTAAATGGTCTAACATATCACTTACAAGTTAGAGATGGTGAAGAATGATTTTTTAAGTATGTCCAATTCTATGTTGTAACAAGAAGTAACATTTAAATGGAAGGATGTTTTGTTAAAAATAAAGCCTGTGGAGGGCCCTGCGTGGTAGCTTAGTGGCTAAAATCCTCACCTTCATGTACTGTGATCCCATATGGGTGCCAGTTCTAATACCAGCAGCTCCACTTCCACCCAGCTCCCTGTTTGTGGTCTGGGAAAGCAGTAGAGAACGTCCCAAAGCCTTGGGACCCTGTATCCCAAGCAAAGAAAACAAAACATGTATCAAAAAACTATTAAACAATGACTTACCTACACACAAAAATTTCAGATACATTTAACAATTCTATCCCTAAAATGTGTTACATGGATAATACATCATGACTGAGGGTTTATTTTTAGGAGTTTATTCCTCTAGTAGTTAAAATGTGATCATTTTCATTTGTTTTAATTTGAAAGGTGACAGAGATCAGTCTCCATCCTCTGGTTCACTCTGAATGCCTGGCACAGGCAGGGCTCAGTTTGGGTCTGCCATCTAGGTGGCAGGATACAACACATTTGAACCATCATCTACTGCCTCCCAGGGTGCACATTAGCAGGAAACTGTATCAGAAACAGAGAAGCCAGGACTTAAACCATGTACTCTGACACAAAATTGAAGTCCTGATTGGCATCTCAATTACTACACTAAATGCCCGACCTGTAACTGAGTTTTAATGCTGCCGTGCAAGGATGAATTAATGGAAAAGAAAGCATACATTCATTATAAGTTGTATTGAAAACTTCTCACAAGGAACACTAGCAAAATCTTACATGTGTTCCTGATAAATTTTCAGCAAAAAATAATTAGTCTCAACTTGAAAAAAGAGCATCTATTAAAACCTACAGTTAATGAAATTCTTAGCGGAGAAAAATTATTTTCCTTCTATGGTCAGAAAAAAGATGTAAACTCTTTTCAAATTGATCTTTGTAAGGAAGGACTTTATCATGAGTGTTGAATTTCTGCAGTGAAATTTCCTGTGTGTGTTACTGTGCATCTGTATGTAAGGCTTTGGGAAGAGATAAAGAGAAAAGTCATAACCTTTCCAGGAGCTAAAACCCCACCACCTCTCCTTTCTTCCTCTCTGATAGTTTTTGTTTTTGTTGTTGCTGTTCTTTGTTTGTTTTTGTTAACTTGACAATTCTTTTTTTTTTTTTTAATTTATTTTTATTACAAAGTCAGATATACAGAGAGGAGGAGAGACAGAGAGGAAGATCTTCCGTCCGATGAATCACTCCCCAAGTGAGCCGCAACGGGCCGGTGCTGAGCCGATCCGATGCTGGGAACCAGGAACCTCTTCCAGGTCTCCCACGCGGGTGCAGGCTTGTGGCTTTCCCAAGCAGGGAGCTGGATGGGAAGTGGAGCTGCCGGGATTAGAACTGGCGCCCATATGGGATCCCGGGGCTTTCAAGGCGAGGACTTTAGCCGCTAGGCCAAGCCGCTGGGCCCTAATTTGACAATTCTTAACAAACAGTATTTTTGAAGCAAATGCTACTTATTCTCAGTTCAAATTCTGCTTAGTTTTAATTCAAAGATTTTTAGTTTAATACAAAATGTTTGTTTAAGAATGTTAAGGTGAAAATATCTCAGACCTAGAACCAAAAGTTCTAACTCTGTTCATGGTTTTTCCAGTTAGATAAGGTGTAGTCAGTCTCTTGTTCAATGAATAAAAAGTGAAGTTAGCAAACTCCTAAATTGTCTTTTAGATTATTTATTTATTTTTATTTTTTTTTTAAAGATTTATTCATTTTATTACAGCCAGATATACACAGAGGAGAGACAGAGAGGAAGATCTTCCGTCCGATGATTCACTCCCCAAGTGAGCCGCAACGGGCCGATGCGCGCCGATCCGAAGCCGGGAACCTGGAACCTCTTCCGGGTATCCCACGCGGGTGCAGGGTCCCAATGCATTGGGCCGTCCTCAACTGCTTTCCCAGGCCACAGGCAGGGAGCTGGATGGGAAGTGGAGCTGCCGGGACTAGAACCGGCGCCCATATGGGATCCCGGGGCTTTCAAGGCGAGGACTTTAGCCGCTAGGCCAAGCCGCTGGGCCCTAACTTGACAATTCTTAACAAACAGTATTTTTGAAGCAAATGCTACTTATTCTCAGTTCAAATTCTGCTTAGTTTTAATTCAAAGATTTTTAGTTTAATACAAAATGTTTGTTTAAGAATGTTAAGGTGAAAATATCTCAGACCTAGAACCAAAAGTTCTAACTCTGTTCATGGTTCTTCCAGTTAGATAAGGTGTAGTCAGTCTCTTGTTCAATGAATAAAAAGTGAAGTTAGCAAACTCCTAAATTGTCTTTTAGATTTTTTATTTTATAAATATCTATATTACTTCTCAAACTTTTGCATACATCAGAATCATCAGGAAAGTTTGCTAAAGCATCAGTTCCTGGCTCCTTTTTTTTTAGGAGATTCTCACATAGTGTAGTTCTGGGGTGAAGACAGAGAATTGGCATTTCTAATAAGCTTCTGGTTTCTGTGCTGCTGCAGGCCACACTGGAGCTGCACTGACCTCAAATTTAACTTATACTAGTTGTGATTCTATTTTAAGACACTTGTATTTTTGGATTGAACTCAGAAGCAAGATTAAATGTTAAAAATTAAAACATTTGTGCAGATGTAAAAGCTAGTGTTTATTCTGTTTTATCACCTGTGTTTAAGTGTATGATTGAATCATGAGTATGCATTAGTAAATTAAATCTCTTTTACTGAGTAATTTTTTGCATAGAAAATCTTTGGGTTAATACTTTGGGAATCAAGGTCAGGATCTTTAATTTGATGTGGACAATTCATTACCAGGGGACAGTTCATTACCAAGTGGAGGAGACAGGTTTAAATACACCTCTTAAATGAAATATCAGGTGTTTCCTTTGGCAGTATACAACCCCCCCAAAAAAATTAAAATAGATATTAAGCAAAAAAGCATATTTTTGCCCAGCAGGTTAAGCTGCCACTGGGATGCAGACAGCCCGTGTTGGAATGCATAGGGTTGAATTCTATCCTTGCTTTCCATCCAGTTTCCTGCTATGAGGAAGCAGGAAACCCAAGAGACAGCAATGGTCACTCAAGCATTTAGATTCCTACCAACCCATGTAGAAGATCCAGATGGATCTCCTAGTTTCTAGCATCAGCCTCGTCCGCCCTGGTTGCTACAGCCATTAAAAGACTGTATCTCTCTCTCCTTTTTGCTCTCTCTCTCTCTCTGTGTGCCTTTGTCTTTCAAATAAAATAATGAAATAAACTTCAAAATAGTGTAAAAATAGAAATGCTGCACTGAAAAAATTTATAAAAAGTAATATGAAGATATAATCTTAATATTTTTCTATTTTCAAAGTCAGATAATGTTGGAACTTGCTTTTGAGACACTGTATGCAGTTTAAAGTATTTTTACATTTAGGTTTAATGAGACTAATTAATAATAATTGCTACCTAGAGAATATACTTGGTCATAATAGCTGTCATTACAACCATGAAAAATTTACTTTTAAGTCTGTTTTTAGAAAGATTCATTTAATTTTCTTGGAAAAGCAGATTTACAGAGAACGAGAGACAGAGTAAGATCTTCCATGCATTGGTTCACTCCTCAAATGGCTACAATGGCTGGGGCCAAGCCAATACAAAGCATTGGGCCAGGAGTTTCCTCTGGGTCTCCCCTTTGGGAGCAGGGGCTCAAGGCCCTGAACCATCCTCCTCTGCTTTCTCAGGCCATTAACACTGAGCCAAGTGGGAAGTGGAGAGCCAGGGCATGAATTGGCGCCCATATGGGATGCTGGCACTTGCAGGCTGAGGGTTAGCCAATTGAGCCATCATACCAGCCCCACTTCTAAGCCTATTAAGTAAAGTTCCATTCATTTCTAACTCCTTTCTATTTTTATTAACAGTGTTTTCTGAAGTATGATATTCATGAAAAATAAATGAATTAAACACTAATTTCAACTCAGACACCAACAGAATGAAATCCACAATAGAATGAATAGTTTCTGCAAATATTGAGGTCTTAGAAAAAATATATGTTTAAAAACAAAATAATTTTTTTGAAAATTGTAAGTTACCATGTGCCTTCAGATTTAATGGAAATATAAAAGCATATGCATTACGATTGAATATTATTTAGTTTGCTTTAGAAATTAAGCTTTTAGAAAAAAGATTTAACCAACTTATGAGTTGCCACAACAGCTTTTTTCTTTTCCTAATATTCCAGTAGCTTACTTGGATTTTATTATAGGTTCTGTGAGATCTATACATTCGCTAGTGTTTAGTGGGTATCATGCTCCAGCCACTTAATACAAATCTTATTGATTATTCCAACAATCCTAGATTGTTATCACTGCTAACTTCACAATCAATGTGGCTTAAATAGATGATGCGTCTTGCAAATGGTATAGCAGTCCCTTGCTTGGTTTCACAGTGAATGTTGGGACCACATCACTTATTTAGTATTAAGCTCTACTATTTTGTTGTCTACAATCAATTTTCTTACACTGAACATGTATTTACTTCTATCTTTCTGTGTGTCTCTTTTGCTTTTAAAAATGCATTTAGTTAGAAACATTTGGAACTTCAAGAAAAAATTCCAACTTTCTTTTTTGTGATTACAGAACAGTATCCAGTTAACAATATATTTGTTTCAGGTGTTATCAGAAACAGCTGAAGATGAAAAACTACCATCTCCATGTACAAGAGTACTTTGAGAAGTTCATGGAAAATGGAATTGATAAGCTAATATTGTAGTACAAAGATTTTGAAATCCATGCATACAGGGAATCTCAAAAATGTTCAAACTTATTATGCAACAAGTTAAGCCATTGCTTGCAACACTGACATTCCATATCTGAAACCATTTCAAGTTCTGCTCTAGACTTCTGGTGCAGCTTCCCTCAAAGACTGTGCAAAGGCGACAGATAATACACCAAATGCTTGGGTCTTCACCCCTTGTGTGGGAAACCCTGATGGAATTGCTGGCTCCTAGCTTCAGCCTGGTCCAGCCCTGAAAAACACACACATGTTTGGTATGACTTAGGCAGGTCACACTCTCTCCTTCTGTGTTACTTTGCCTTTCAAAACATCAAATATTTTAAAATAAATGTTCATGGAAAGTGCCATTTTGTGAAAAAAAATTATAAACTTCAGCTTTTGTAAAACTTACTTTTTAATTGTATTTTCCCACATATGCTATTAAGTATTCTTGCTTCATTATTTTGTGTCATGCACCAAGAAAAACCTGTTTTAAAATTTTTCTCCACTTTAGAGCTCCCATTCTGTTCTAGACAAAGTTAGTGGCTGCTGAAAATATCAGTGGATAGGGCTCTTTAAAAACTAATTTGATTGCATGAAACATACAAAAAGGACACTATGTAGTTTAAAAACAAATCTTATATTGCCAGAAATTTCAGTTAGTTTAGAAGGAGTTCTATCTGACCCTCAGTTTCAGGAGAAGAGGGTAAATGCTTTAAGGACGAGAAAAAAACAAAAACTAAGTTGGAACCAATTTGTTTTTATCACCACATTCTTCTTCTTCTTCATTAACCTCTTTATCTTCATCTTCCCTCTCTTCCTTGTTTTTGTAATTTTTTCAGCCTTGATGACTTGTATTTTTGGTGCAACAGAGTTTCCATTAGAACATAAAAGAGCAATCTCCCTTTTGTACTGGTCCTTCAGCTTACTGTCCCTGCCACGCCATCCCAACCCCTCCAGGAGGATTTCAACCACAGTGGTGTTATTCCACAGCTTGCCCATCTCTGCAACATCACCAATGGAGAAGCTAGACTATTCTCTTTGGATTTTTTGGGTGATGTGGAACAGGAAAAGGGCTGCAGAAGGCCCTCTGAGTATATGGGTATGATTGAACTTTGTTTTTCTCCCTTTATGGAGAATCTAGGTTTACATTTCCTTGTTATACCATGCATTGTCTGCTTGCCACATCTTCAATTTCCTCTTTGTGGGTAGCCATGGTCTTCTACCTCTCTGAATACTTCTTGCTGTCCAAAGCGTCAAGATGCTTCCTCTTGTGCTGCTTCTAGGAAGATTGCACAAAGAATGTATGTAACTACTTTTTGGACCTTGGGTGGTTCTTCTTGTCCTGTTTTTAGTTATTTTTCTCAGTGAGGCACAGAGTTGCTCAGTTCCTACCCTACTCCCACTTGCTCTGAAGCAGCATGCATTGTAACGGCTGTGAGAGCAAGGGTAAGAGGCAGCCTCTTCCCATTCTTACTCTATACAATCACTTTCCATCTGTCTTTTAATCAGCAAATGCAATAGAAAAGTTACCCCATCTGGAGTATGTACAAGTCATAGATTGTGTACACTCGGATATTGACAGATGAGTGATGCTTCAGAAACACTGAGAAAAATGGAATGTGCTACATCTTACTTCTAAAATATGATCTTACAAGTGAAATGAGACAGCTATCTGGGCAGTCCAGACAGCATGTGTAAAGTAAACATGTAATCATGGTCATAAAGAGAACCTCTGTACCATCTGGTACAGAACATTTAGTTAGTTCCAAATATAAGCACAGAGTTGTGTGACTATCACTGTTATCAAAACCTCAGTTTCTCTAATTGTCTCAGGGGCATTTTCTGTTCTTAAGCTCTGGCTTCCCATAATGTTTTCTCTTAGGAACACTCTGGAAATGTTCCTAGCTTGAGCTTTTGCTAGCTTCTCAAACATCTGTGTATCACTTTCTAATCTCTGCTAGAATGATGTAGCAGATAAACAGCACCCACATGCTCTTTACCGCTCTTTTTCAGGAGGTGCAACATATTTGCCCTGCCTTTGAGGCTGGGATGTTATTACTGTTTTGACATCTCCTGGCCAGTGTAGGTGGCAATTGTACTTTTAGATCTTCATGTTAGGAGACTGACAGTTTCTGCTCAGTCTGCTAAATTACCAAGACACAAAATAGGAAATCAGGCCACCCTGCTGGGCTTGGGGAGAGGAACAGGATGTGGACAGATTCAAATGGGTCTTGCTGAGCCTCCCCTTGCAATTGAACATAGCAAGGTGCAAAGAAACCTCAGACTCAGCTCAGCGAAAACTGCTGAGTCAGCATTCCAAGTTGTCTATGTCCAAACTCCTGACTCACAAACTGATGACGTGTGCTAAAATGTGTACTGTTTCAAGCCATTAAGTTTGGGATTTTGTACATCAGTGGATAATGGATGCTCTGAATCTTGGACTTATTTAATCTTACGAGAGAGCTGATGTTATTTCTATTCTCTTGTTCCTTGGAGATGGATAGGTGCTTTTACAGCAAACTGCTATAGCCACTTCTTCTATATTTAAAGAATTCCTACTTGAACTCCAGTCTAAGACCTTTTCACTGCCCCTCCTGTTCTCCTGGCATGCCGCTGAGTTACAGTCTCATCTTTCTGCCTTGGTTTGTGTAATGGTCTGTTTTGGAAAGTATCCATACCCATTTTCTTGTATAGGATTTTTCACTTTGATTATCTTACAATGTGACTCTGTATATGAACTTTCCCAGTGCTTCTGTGCAGTGTGGGATTCGCTGTTGTCACCTTTTCACTTAATGGTTTACCTTTATGGATCACCCAGATTTTGCGCATTCAGTTTGTTTTTCTTTCTTGCTTGCTTTTTCTGCTTCGTTCTCCTAATTTCCCTTACTCTCTCCTAGGGATGTACTTATGCATCATAATAGATTAGAATACAAGCACTGAGCCTGGCACCAACTCTTTCTACCACTACCTGTATGATGACCTTTGACAAGTTTCATAATATCTAAATGTTGCAGTTTTTCCGTCCAATATACAAAGACAGCAATAGTTCCAAAGTTGTAGACTTGGTTGTGATGCGGTCAATACACTAATAATACTTACATATATAAATGCAGGGGCATATTTATGTAGGCACACCAGCATGTCTATGCATTAGAATGATAATTGGAATAGAAAGTGTCCTATAAACTTTAGACATTATTATTAGTTCTGATTATCGGTAGTTCTTTGTCTCTAGCTCTTCTACCCTGATCTTCGCTTTTCACATTTCCCTAGAGTGTAACTAATTTGGAAATTTTATTATCTTCTGAGGAAATTAAATAATCCAATAGTCTAATTAATAATTTAAAAAGTTATATCGATTCTGGTATATTTCTCTCTCTTCAAGTTACCCAATTGATGTAAAAAAATTTAAACTTGCATGGACATTACCGTTTTAATTATTGTTTGAATAAAGTTAACTCTGAAACTCAGGCAGATATCTGAATCTATAAATCGAATATAAAATTTAATGTAAAAGATATTTATTTTTTAAAGATTTATTTATTTTTATTGAAAAGTCAGATATACAGAGAAGAGGAGAAACAGAGAGGAAGAACTTCCATCCGATGATTCACTTCCCTAGTGACCTCAAAAGCCGGAGCTGTGTTGATCCGCAGCCAGGAGCCTGGAGCCTCTTCCAGGTCTCCCTTGTTAGTCCACAGTCTCAAGGCTTTGGGCTGTCTTCGACTGCTTTCCCAGGCCACAAGCAGGGAGCTGGATGGGAAGCGGGGTTGCTGGGATAAGAACCGGCGCCCATATGGGATCCCGGGCATGCAAGGCAAGACCTTCCTTCCATCCACTGGTTCACTCCCCAAATGGCCTCAGCACTTGGAGCTGAGCTAATCCAAACCTAGAACCTGGAGTTTCTTCTGGGTCTCCTATGTGGGGCAGGGTCCCAAGCCTATAAAACTGTAAACCTAAATCACTGTTCTTTAACCTAAAAACTTTAAGGCAAAATCAAACTTTCTTTCCTAAAAGAGCTTTCACAGGCATTTTAGTTAAAGTAACAACAGCAACAGCAAAGCTTCATGCAAATTTATAAACAGATTTCTCATCCGGACTTAATTTAATGAGCAATTTCAACTATTTTGTTTTGCTTTATGGTGGGACTCATCTGACAGATGACATTCCGTGGGTGGACTCAAGGACATGCACAATTTCTGACAGAATATCTCCAAGTTTAGCATTTTTTTTCTTCTGTTTAATATAGCATCTTGCTTTGAGGAAGCTTTCTCAGTAGCATCCCAATCCCAAGACAAGGATTTGTGGCCAAGAGATTTGTAAAAGAGGCACACACAAGGACCCCAGGAGAGAATAAAGTTGGCAGAGCAGGAATGCGATAGAGACAAGGAACAGCTTCAGCCTGTTTTTATTTTCTGGCAGTTCTCAAAAATGCAAAAATTTGCCCAAATATGAATCCTAAGTGGAAAGGAAAAGAGTTTGGCTTTCCTATTTTGACTTCAGTAAGTACTTGGCCAAGAAGTGGGGACATGGGAAGTACGCAAACCCATAGGAACTTTCTGCTCCTTTGCTCTGCAGGTAAAATAATTCCACTTGGTCCCAGTCAGCTTTCATGTGTCTTGGATACAAACCAGAAACCGACCAAGGGTTGCTTGAGAATGGTAGAGACAGCAAAAAGACTGCAGGCTGTCATTTGAGATATGCCCTGGTATTACACATCAAGCAACAAGGGAGAGTGGTAGTGAGAGTTTATGTTTGAAATTAGAGTCTATTCAAATTTAGTTTTAAAGCAAGTCACTCACAAGGGCCAGTGTTTCAACACAGCAGGTGTCATCCTCCACATCTGCTACGTCTCATGTCATGACACAGTTTATAAGTAACTGGCTTAGACACTAGTTTAAATTTTCTTATTTTAGAATAGTAACACAGCATATCTGTACCTTAATTCTAATTCATTTTCCTTATGTTATGATGATACTTACAAGTTGGCACAAATAGAAATAACGTAAGAAAGAAGAGTCATTTGAAGGTGAACATACATCACAAGTTCATTAACCTTCTCAGTCGAATAAGACTTCCCAGTAATGCAACATCTAATTTCAGACCCTGTGGGTTGAGATAACTCAGGCCACCAAAGGTGCCAAATTCACCCTTAAATCCACTCAGAGTCCCCAGTAAGTCTCTCTCTGATTCATGTCCAAAGCACAGGAAAAGGAAGCCAAGAGCAAGACATGAAACAGCGGGGAAATGATTGCATTTGGCAACCACAGTCTCTCTTTTTTAGAGTTTTATTTTGCCCTTTCTGAGATTCCTGTGACTTTATTGCCCTGTGTCTTTACTCTACTGAAAAAGAAGGAAACAAATGTGAAATTTTAACTACATCTATTATAACTGCAGGGTGTCATTTTAAACAGAAGCATTCTACCCTTAACTGCTATAGTCAGTGTTGATATAGAACATGTCATACATGATATTCATGTTTTGTTTAAAGTAAAGGCTGTTATCAACCCATCTGAAGACAACTGTTTTGCAAAATTTTGGACACAATACTATTGTTCTCTGAGACTGTGCTTCCCTCCTTTTTCTTCCCATTCCTGCTTCTTCCCACGCATTCAACCATCCATCCATCCATCCATCCATCCCAGAAAGAAACAGACAAGGAATGAAGAGAGACAAAGTGCAAGAGAGCATTTCAAGGTCAAAAAATAAATTAGGCTGCAAGCATTTGGTGGAACAAATTAGAGGAGTTAACTCTCCATAGAAATTAACTGATACTGAAATTTGAGCATCTGTGGATTAAAAAAATGAAGACTACTCTGAAAATAGTAATGAGGACTTTTAAATAAGAAAGACACAAATCCCAGGTTAGGTGACCCAATAAAAACTATCAGGGCAATAGAAGAAATATGAAAGAATTCTAGGCTGCAGCAATAAAGTCCTTTGTATTCTCATCAAAATTGGTTAAAGGGACCTCAGCATATCTTTAAGAAAAGTATCTGAAAGCTGTGCTGGTTTCAACAGCACATAAACTAAAATTGTAATGCTATAGAGAAGATTAGCATGGCTGCTGCACAAGGATGACAAGCATATTTGAAAAATAAACAACTGTGAGTTTGGCACAATAGCCTAGAAGCTAAAGTCCTTGCCTTGAGTGCGCCAGGATCCCATATGGATGATGGTTCATGTAGCAGCTGCTCCACTTCCCTTCCAGCTCCCTGCTTGTAGTCTGGAAAAGCAGCCAAGGACAATCTAAAGCCTTGGGACCCTGCACCTGCATGGAAGACTCGGAAGAGCTCCTGGCTTTGGGTTACCTCAGCTCCAGCAGTTGCAACCATCTGGGGAGTGAACCACCAGAGAGGAGATCTTTCTCTCTTTCTCTCCTTTCTCTGTAAATCTGCCTTTCCAATAAAAATTTAAAACCAATAATAAATAAAAAATAAACAAACAATAGTATCTGAAATCATGTTTTAGAGACCTATATTAGCATAAATAAATTCCTTATAAATATGCAGATCCATGCATATTTTTGGTTATGATAAAGTTTTTGAATGTCTAAATATGTGAATATATGTATGTGTAAACTCTGCAAGATTTTCATGGATAGACATGATTGTCAGAACACAGTATTTTAAGCACCTTAATTTTGTCTTGACATGTACTCATAAATCCAAGACATGTACTCACAAAACCAAACAAAGGAATACTTTGTTATTATCTGAAGTGGACTCCAAAGTTCCATGAACTACTGCTGTAGACTGGGGTAGCCTTGATCATTCACTGATTCTCTTGGCTTGGTTAATTGAGCCTAAGTAGTCTAAAACCAAAGTTGAGTAGAAGGTCTAATTATTCTCTTTGCATCTATTCCAAAGTTTAAATCTAAATTCGAATGTCAGCAATCCTTGAGTCATGGAAACCACACAATCTAACAAGCAGTGAAAGAAAGCACAGGAAACTAAGACAGTATTTGGCTCAAGCTATAGGGCAGAACTGATTGGACTCTCGTCCTCTGTACTTTTTAAGTTGGCTGGAAGGGGAACTTGAGGGAGCTCCCTTGGCTCTTCTCACACAGCTAGTTGGAAGAATTAGCCAGAATTATGCAACACACACCAGATAAAAGCCTAGCTTAGTTACACAAAGCCAGAAATACAAACTGGCTGATAATTGTCTTCTTTGTATAAAACTAAACCAAATGAATCACTTATCTTAATCAAGAACATCCTTGCTTCCACAAAGAAGTCAAATGTTCCTTAAATTGATTTTACCCTTAAATTATTCCTGAAGAAATATGAATATTCTAAAATAATACAGCAGCATTTATTTTCTCTTTCTCTCCTTTTCTGCTCTGGAAACTTGCATTCAGAACTCCAAACATTTGATACATCATCTCAGGATTTGGCTGACCTCTTCTGAATTTGCTTGCTTAGTAGTTTTCCCTCTTCATGTTTAGCTCTCTTTCATTTTTGTTTTCACCCACCTGGTTTACTTGGGCTCTAACACTGACGCATATTTTTTCAGTGAGCCAAAGCAGAGTCCCTATTTTCAGGAATTGAATGTCTTTTCTCTGGTCAGTATCTGTGAGACATGATATTTAGACAGTCAGGAGGAATCACACGTGTTCACCATGTTGGAAAATCCAAGAAAATGTAGCTGACATTACCCTGCTTTCCAAGGTTTGGAGAGGAGAAGTATGGAGAACAGCTAGAGGATATCATTCTATCTATTTTATTTCTTCATTATCTAGTTGGTTTATCAGTAAGCTAGCTTAGTATGCACTTGTTCTCTGAAAGTTTTGGTCACTTGATACTTTACTGTGTCCTGAATATTAGACAAACACTTCTTTTGGTAAGTCTCTTTTTTGTTATAGTTAGCTCAAGGTGGTTTTCTATCATATATGCCTAACTGATACAGTGCTAATGTAGATCGAGACTTTCATATGTTTTGCTACACTGGTTCTCACTATAATGGGCAGTTAGACTTAACTGATGAGGCCATGTCATAGAGAAGACATATTGTTTTAGATTGGGTTGTCCTGGGAAGCCTAAAAAAAGACAAACCAAAGTTATGGATTTTTCCCACTGGACCCAATTCTGCCTCCTAGCGTCTTCCTCGTGACAGAGATCGTGCATTGCCTGCCTTAGCTTTTCCCTACCGTCTTTTTCTTCTTATAATAGAAATAACCTAGATTGGAAAAAGTGATGAGAAGAAAAAGTAATTTAGGAAAATTTTGCAAAGTTGACTAATCCTTGAGTAATACTGTTCTCAAATGGTGTCCAGAGGAAATTTTTTATTGAGTTTCAATCTTCTGTGCCAAAGTCATTGTACAGATAGTGCTTAATAGAATTTTAATTTTAGTTATTCTGTTTGTAGGGAGGGGAAGCCATGATGCTACAAAGAACAATCCAGAATTTTAAGATGACTCCAAAGACCTTGTGTAATTCCCACCCCATGGGTGAAGCTGCAGCGATTTTTAGGAACTGAGATAGATCATAAAATAATAGAAAGAAAACAGTGATCTCTGATGTATAACTGCAAAAAACTGCAACCTTCCAACAACCCAAACACATCTAGGTGACTCCCAGCTCCAAATGAAAGCAGTAGTATCACCAACACTTCAGTTGTGAGTTGGTGAAACCCTAAGCAGAGAACTCTGCTCAGCCAGGTTGAGACTGCTAACCAACAGAAAATTTGAGTTTGTTTTAAACCTGTTTATATAATTTTGTTTTATAACAACAGAAAATGAGTATGAGCACTTTTGCATTCCTTATATTACTTTATTCTTAGAGCAATTCCTATTTTATTTCAGTGCTGATAGATAACAACCCAGAATTTATAGAGGTCAAACAATTTGCCAAAATCCATCCATCTGTTCATCCATAAAATGCAGGGATGAACATGAGACTATTAGAGAGGCCATATTAAGTGGGAGATCCTATACCATGGGGTTAAGTGACACAGCAGATGCATAAATAAGACTGTAAACATCACCACGAAGTCGTGCAAGTGTTTCCATCCATCTGTGATTTTGATTAGACATTATAATTCTACACAGAATATTGTAAACTAGGCCAAGCATTTTATTAGTGGCTTAGAGTTTTCTGTGGATGCCTTTTAGGGTTTAAATTTATACCTTTGGATTTCCTAAACTATTTCGTTTCTCCGTTGTTTTAACTGAACATGTTCAAACTGAAATGTCTCTCAAACCAAACATGCGTGAAGTATAATAGGAAGGGAGAGAAAGAAAGGAAGGAAGGAAAAAGGAGAAAAAGAAGGCTTTCCTTTTTAGGAATGATAGAAGGAAAAGAAAGCAAGAAGGGAGGAAGAAAGAAATGGAGAATAAAAGAAAGAAAAGATAAAGGGAAATAATGATCAAAATGGCATAATGATGCATTATAACTTGAGAAACTATGAGTCAAGAGAGATGCGATGAATTGGTAAATGTCATGTGATTTGCAAGCTGTAAAACATTACTCCTGATTTTTCTGACCTTAACATTTATACAGTTCTTCAGGCTTACATAAACATTTGGATTCTCTCCATTGTAGGATTTTCTTTTTAAAAGTAGAACCTTTGTTTTATACAGACAAATCGTGGGACAAGCCCCTAAATCTAAAGAGAAGCCCTGTTACTGAGTAAATTGAGCTTCAGAGTACATTTGAATCACTTTGCATTATTCATGGTAAAATGCTGAATAGAACAAAAGATCATGGATTTGGATGTTCTTAACCCATACAGGCTCCAGAAAGTTCACTTTAAATGTAGGATAAAACTCATAAATTGGAATTTTAATGGGCCACAGAACAACCAGATGAAAATGCATTTTAAGAAAGGAATCAAAATAAAAGGAACAAAACAGAAGGTAATCAAAGAACAGGAAGGATCATAATACAAAATCAAGTAAAATGAAAAAGTTAATAGTAGGACCAGAATCATGGCATAGCATGTTAACCCACTGCTTCAGATACTAGTGTCCCAAATCACTACTGGTCTGCTTCCAATTTGATTCCCTGCTAATGTAGCTGGGAAGGATGTGGAAGACTGCTTATAGGCTTGGGATCCTGTCAACCACGAGGGAGACTCGGATGGAGTTCTGGACTCCTGGCTTAAGGCCAGACCAGCCCAGCCATTGTGGGTACCTGGGGAGCGAAGCAACACATTGGGAGATCCTCTCCCTCCAACTCCTACTTTCTTGCTCTGTCTACCTTTCAATATATAAGTAAATCATCTTTAAAATTGAAATTCTAGAATCTATTCTAGTATATATGTTATATTTTTGCAAATACTCCACAGTCCCTGATTGTGACTCATATAGCATGAAGACAGTTTAGATTGTCCTATTCTTGGGACCATATGGATACCAGAATGGCTAGAACATGCTGACTCATCCAACTTGCCATTATTCCATTGTACCATTTGGGATGACATTGCTTGTTTCTGAATTTTTTCCCACATGAATCAAAATTTTTTTCAAGTAACTTATATGTGTTAATAATTTCTTTTCGTTGAAGACACAAGTTAATCTTGAAGAAAGTGAACTCTGTGACTCACAAGATCCTTCCTCATTATAATGAATAGATATTCTATCCTTTAAGTTGTTCAGGTAAAAAAAAAAAATAAAGTATTCTCTAACTCATTTTGTAACATCTACTTATCAAGGATTCCAGATGCAAACTATCACCAAATCACTTCAGCTACTGTGTTCTAAACATCACATTGCCCCCACTTCTTCCTTTGTTCCCTAAAGTCAGTTCTTAACCTTTTAGCTAGAGTGATTCTGTTGAAATGTTAGTGAGATCACTGAACTCCACTGCCCCAAATCTTTATTCCTCATTTATCTCAGGGTAAACTCCCAAACTCACTTAAGTGTAGTCCCCTCTTCCTGTCCACTCCAGTTAAAATTGCTCTGATATGCTAGAATCTTTAAATCATGCAACTCTGTCTTAATAGTCAGTAGATGGGTGAGGTTTCAGAGAGCATACAAGGCAGGAAGTTCCCAAATGGTTAAGATCTGCTTGTTTGGGCCCTTTTAAAATAATCAGATGTGTAAAAATAAGAGTTTGATACTGGCAGCTTTTGAGGTCACTGGGTCTCAGTCTGCAATGGGGAAATAACCAAAATGTGGAGACCATCTTTGGTTGACATATATAACAACCATTATGGATATTTTCCCACAGTGTGAAGGTTTTTTGCAAGTTCAATTCACTCTTTAATCTTGGGTACCTGAATTATTCTTTCCCTCTTTTTGTTCTGAGGGAAAAGTTATTTTGAATATATAGCATTAAAAATGTTCACTACATATGGTCTTGCTTATATCAAAAGGTATTCTGCTTCCAAATGGAAGTTCTAAAATAAATCCAAGTTTCCTTTGAAGAACAAGAAAAAGAAATAATGTATGTTCTAAAACAGTGAGCTTTAAAAATAGAGTAACAGATTCTTGACACACTTAGTATAACATAAAAGTATATTTACATAAAAGAAAATTTGAAACTTTATCATAAACCTTTATTTAAAAATATAATAAGTTCCTCATTTACTTTAAGCAGTTTCATAAACACTGGACAGTTTGTAATGAAAGGTAAGCATATTTCATATCTACAAAGGAAATGGATAATCCATTCCTTTTAGCTCTTTCTTCCAATCCTCCTCTGTGTTAAGGAGATACTGAGTTCTTCAAGACTTTACCTTCGGTGGGAGGTTTCCGTGTAGATTGAATGCTCCTGGTGGATGGTGCCTGCATAAGGCATTTCTGTCACTGTCTCTCTCACTTTTACAACTTTGAAAACCAACTCAAATTGTTCATGTTTCACATGCTTTGTTCATGGAACAGGTAAAGTTTTAAGAAGCACAATATGCACAACTGTGTATGGGAAGAGCTTTATGAAAAAGATAGGGCTTCTGTTATTAAATTACTTTGAAAACTAAGATGCAGTAAAACCCCTGTCATTCCCACTTTCACAGTTTTTTTTTTTTGTATTGCTGTCATAGTCATCTTATCCTCAACTGATTCGGCATGAATGGATGGATGAATTGCAGATATTATGTGGCTTGTACCATCTCCCAATTTTACAGTGCAAGCTTGTAGGTGTCAAGATTGAACCAAATCATAATAGCATCACCTGTCTCTCCATTTTTAAGAATCATCTTTTAAGTTAAATGAGATGCATGTTAAAAGTAACAAACATATAGTAAATAATAATATGCAGTTGTTACTAATGTTTTTTAAAAATGTATTTATTTTAATTGGGAAGGTAGATTTTCAGCGAGAAAGAGAGACAGAGAGAAAGATCTTCCGTCCATTGGTTCACTGCCCAAATGGCTGCAACGATCAGAGCTGAGGTGATCTTAAGCCAGCATCCAGGAGCTTCTTCCTAGTGTCCCGTGCAGGTGCAGGGTCCCAAGGCTTTGGGCCATCCTCTACTGCTTTCCCAGGCCACAAGCAGGGAGCTGGATCAGAAGTAAAGCAGCTGGGACATGAACTGGCAGTGGTATAGGAATGTGGCACATGCAAGGCAAAGATTTATCCATTGATCCATGGCACCAGGCCCTGTTACAAAATTTTTAAATGTTTAAACTAATGGAGGAGATTTGGGAAATTTTTGACTGGGTTGACACATCACATCAGGGGATGAAAGCAGTGACTACAAAGACTTCTTTGAAGTTCAGCAACAGACATTTTGTAAAACCTTACAAGGAAGTCTAAGCATACAACAGTGATCACTGAAAAATAATGCAATAGATTAGACTTAAGGAATATAAAGATTAAAAAATTGATAGGCCTCAGTCAATAGACTGCATGAAATAGCTGAGTTGAGAAAATCTGCTGTAGGTGATACCATTTTCTTAAGTAATAATAATAATAACAGCAACGAAAAAGGAGAGAAGGAAAATGAGGAGTTCATTTTGAAGCACAATCAGTTTAAAATACTCTAAGATATTCAAGTCAAGAAGCTTCGTTTTCTTGAATTATCTACTACCTAAGGCTCTGGAGAGGACAAGAGTTAGAAATAGAGATGCTGGAGTATTCTGTTAGATGGTAGTTTAAATACTGTAAAATAAACATTTTTTGGTGGGGGATATGAAACCAAGGGTAGGTGAAACTGTAACAATGATACAAGGAAACAAATTATAAAGATGAAAACAAGTTAGTAGTCAAGAAGACATGAAAGGTAAGAACTGAAACTTATCTACTGTAGGATTAACTGGGATAGATAGAAGTAGAGACAGGCCTGGCTCTGTGTCATTCCAGGTTAATACTCTGCTTGCAGTTCTGATGTCCCATGTATGCACTAGTTCTGGCTACTCCATTTCCAATGCAGCTCCCTGCTAACAACCTAGAAAAGCAGCAGAGAATGGCCCAATAGCTTAGGTTCCTGCACCTATGTGGAAGACATAGAAGTTCCTAGTTCCCAGCTTCAGCCCAGTCTACCTCTGACTATTGTGACCATTTGAGGAGTGACATAGTGGATAAAAGATCTCTCTTTCTCTCTTTGTCTCCATTCACTCCCGCCTCTGTCACTCTGAGTCTTTCAAGTAAAAATAAATTTGAAAAATCATTATGTATGTATATATACACATATCATTATCATTATATATGTATACCTATCCATATACTTGAAGCAAAGAGCCAACTGCTGCAGCTGAAATAGTTCTAAGAAATTGAAAAGTAAAGATAAGTACATATTGCTCTTTGGAACAGTGAGTCAGAGAAGAAATGAAAGGTAAGCACGTTACTAAAAGAGAGAGAAAGAGCATTGCTGATGACAATATTAAAAAAGAGAAGTTGGATGAGGTTAAGCTGCTACCTGCAGTGCTGCCATCACTTGTGAGTGCCAGTTTGAATCCCAGTAGCTCACTTCTGAAAATTTCTATTAGAGCAGTGACAACAAGAAAGGACAACTGAAAAACTTAACCCAGAGTAGACCAAGTAGAGGAAAGAATTTCTGATATTGCATACAAGACGTTTCTTTATTTTTAAAAGTCAGATATACAGAGAGGAGAAGAGACGGAAAGGAAGATCCTCCATCAATTGATTTACTCCGCAAGTGGCCACATGGTCAGAGCTGAGCCAATCTGAAGCCAGGAGCACAGAGCTTCTTTCTGAGACTCCCATGCGGGTGCAGGGTCCCAAGGCTTTGGGCTGTCCTCTATGCTTTCCCAGGCCACACGCAGGGAGCTGGATGAAAAGCAGGGTTGCTGGGATTAGAACCAAGTCCCATATGGGACCCTGGCACGTGCAAGGTGAGGACTTTAGCAGGTAGGCTACTGCTCTGGGCCCCAGACAAGACTTTTGAAACAAAGACAAACACAAGATTCAATAATGAAGAATGTCTACATGAAAGATGTAGTATCATTAAACAGTATTTGTATTGTAGTTATTCCTAAAAGCAGAAAAGAAAGAAAATTATTTGATAATTCATTAAATGAAATAATCTTTAAAAATTTTCCAGGCTTTGAAAACGACATGAACATTCAAATCTAGCAAGCTCAAAGGAACCTAAGCAGAATCAACCAAAAAACATTTTCAAGGTGTGCTATAGTCAATTTGTCAGAAGTACAGGACAAGGAAAGAATCCCACAGAGAGTAAGAGAATGGCATTGAGCTGAGTTTAAAGGAAAACTAATTAGATTAGCAGCAGATTTGTCATCAGAAGCCCTACAGGACAGGAAAGAATAGACTGATATACTCAGCTATATTACATATATATAAACACACACATACACATACATACACATAGTTACCTACATTATATGTGTATATGTGTACACACACACACACACACACACACACACGCACTGCTTTCAACTGCTTTCCCAGGCCACAAGCAGGGAGCTGCATGGGAAGTGGGGCTGCCAAGACACGTACTGGCACCCATATGGGATTCCCGATGCATGCAAGGTCAGAACTTTTTAGCAGATAGGCTACCACACTGAGCTCGGTTTTTAGGTTTCTTGAGCTCCATATATATTGTTGATAGTAATCACTTATACACTTACTTTGCAAATATTTTTTCACATCTTGACAGCTGTTTCTTCACTTTGTTGATTATTTCTTTTGCTGTGCAGAAGCATCTTAGTTAATATAATCCCGTTTGTCTATTTTTGCTTTTTTGGCTATGCTTTTGGGATCTTGTCCCAAAAAAGTCTTTTGCCTTATTCAGTATTTTGCATTGTTTTCCCTGCTGTCTTCTGACAGCTTGACAGTTTCATATCTTAAGTTTTAAGTCTTTGATTCATTTTGAGTTGATTTTTATTTAGGGCATAAAGTAAGGGGCTTGTTTCAACCTTCTGTCAGTGTTAGGGTTATTTTTTTCCAACACCATTTACTGAAAATACTGCCTTTTCTCCAGGAAGTATTTTTAGCATGTTTATTGAAGATGTATTAATTGTTGACACATGGATTTTCTGTAGATTTCTATTCTGTTCCATTGGTTTACATTTCTATTTTTATGAGGATACTGTGCTGCTTTGGTTATAAGAGTTCTGTAGTCTTGAAATCTAGTATGTGATGTCCATTTTAGTTTTTGTTGTATAAAATTGCTTAGTCTTTTGGGGATCTTTGTAGTTCCATATGAACTTTAGGATTATTTTTCTAGATTTTTGAATGTTTTCCTTAAAATGTTGATCGTGATTGCAATAATGTATAAATTGCTCTTTGCTTATGGGCATTTTGGAAATATTAATTCTTCCAATCCCTGAACATAGAATATTTTTCTGTTTTTATGTAACTGCTATTTTTTTCACAATTGCTTGATCATTTCCATTGAAAGAACTTTCACATCCTGAATTAAATTTATCCAAAGGTAGTTAAACTTTCTATAGTTTTTTGTGAATGAAATTGCTGTTATAAGTTCTTCCTTAGCCAAATTATGGTTGGTGGTATACATGAATCGTGTTGATTTGGAGATTTTCATCTTGTGTCATGCACCTTATTGAATTCTTTTACTAGGTCAATAGTCTCTTGTCTCACATACTTAAAGAATTGTATCGTCAGCAGCAGAGATAATTTTATATTCTCCTTCCAATTTGTATCCTAAATAAAAGCAGTAAGAGTTGATATCCTTGCCTGCAGGGCCCAGTCTCCCAAGGGTTAACTCCACAGCTTAGCTTGTTTCTCAAGGGGTAACAGGATGGGCAATCTTGGCCTGATACATTTAGCCCCTGACTTGACCACAAGTTCCCTCTTCCCTGCTTCCCCTTTTTCAAGATGCCCCTGGGGAGCTTAAGTGTTGCTTGAGCATTGGGAAAATACTGGGAAGAACTAGGCAGACTGTAAAAAGGCAGGCCAAGTTCAAATAAATGACATCCTGTTTACAAAAATGACCCACTGCGTGTTGTCTTTTTTGTAATCCTAGTCCCTTCGCTCGGCTCTGGGTACACACACGGTGACATGGGTGTTGCCGACACTTGTCTAGTTTCAGGTCTTAGTAGAAAGCTTTCCAGATTTCTTAATTTAATGTGGTGTTGTTGTGGGCTTGTCATATATAACCTTATTATATTGTTGTATACTACTTCCATACTCAATTTCTCAAAGATTTTGCTTGTCACAAAAGGATGATGTGTTTTACACAAATTTTTCTGTGCAACTACTGAGGCAACATATAGGCTTTATGCTTTATTTTGTTGGTGTGATGTAGTCTCTTCATTAATTTGTATATGTTAACCAACTATTCATCCCTAAAATGAATCTCACTTGGTCAGGGTGCTTCATCTGTTTGATCTGTCGTTGGATACAGTTTGCTAGTTTTGTTTGGTTTTAGGATTTTTGCATCTACACTCATCAGGCATATTGTTCTATATTTTTATATTTTTCTTTATCTGTTTGCTTATCTGGTTTTGGAATCAGTGAAATACTGATTTTAGAAGGAATCACTTCTTTTTAATTGTTTGGAATGCTTAAAGAGTTAGAGTTAGTTCTTCCTAAAATGTTTGATAGAGTATAACAATGAAACTATCTGGTTTTGGAGTTTTATTGTTGTTGAGAGCATCAGTTACTAATATAATCTCCATGCTGTATATTATCCTAGCTAGAATTTCTGATTTCCTGTGTGTTTCTGCCTCACTTTTGGAGTCCATAAATTATAGGTGTTCAGAGATCTCCCCTCCCCACTTTTTTTTTTCAGAATTTTCCTAATGATTCTTTGTATTTCTGTGCTGTCAGTTGTAATGTCTCCCTTTTCATCTCTAATTTTGGCTACATGAATTTTCTTCTCTGATAATCTGGGTGATTTTTTTTTCTTGACTTTTTAAAGCAGTCCTTAATTTCATTGACTTTTTTGTGTTTTTTAAATTAATACTTGGTTTATTTCTTCTCTGATTTTTTCTTAATTTTTTTTTTTTTTGAAAATTTACTTGAAAGGCATAGTTACAGGGAGACAGAGAAAACACCAAGAGAGGACCTCCTTCTGCTGGTTCACTCCCCAAAAGGCTACAATGTCTACAGCTGGCCCACCCAAAGTCAGGAGCTTCTTCTGGGTCTCCCTTGTGGGCACATGGGTCAAAGCACTTAGGCCCTTTTCTATTGCTTTTCAAGGCACTTTAGCCAGGAGCTGGCTTGTAGATGGAGCAACTGGGCCCTGAACAGGTACCCATAAGGAATGCTGGGATCACAGGCAGTGGCATTACTGGCTATACCAAAATGCTGGTCCCACTTTTCTAATTCTTATCAATTCTTTTTCATCTACTAACTTTGATTTTATTTGTTCTTGTGTTTTTCAGTCCTTTAAGTTTCATTGTTAGATTTTTTTATTTGATACCTTTCCATTATTAAAATGCAGATCTACAGAGAAAAGGAAAGATAGAACAATCTTCCATCCACTGGTCCATTCCCCAATGGCCACAATGGCTGGAGCTGAGTTGATCTGTTGCCAGGAGCCAAGAGCTTTTCTGGGTCTTCTCTGTGAGTTCAGGCTCCCAAGGCTTTGAGCCAGTGACTGCTACCTTCCCAGGCCTTCAGAAGGGAGCTGGGTGGGGAGTGGAACAGCTGAGACATGAATTAGCACTGATAAAGGATCTTGGCCCTTGCAGAAGGGAAGGGGAGGACTAGTCAATTGAGCTATTTTGCTGGACTCCTTTTTCTTTCTTTCTTTCTTTCTTTCTTTCTTTCTTTCTTTCTTTCTTTCTTTCTTTCTTTCTTTCTTTCTTTCTTTCTTTCTTTCTTTCTTTCTTTCTTTCTTTCCTTCCTTCTGTTGTTGTGCAGGAAATGGTTGCTATAAACTTTCCTCTCAGTACAGTTTTTGCTGTATTCTCTCTCTCTGCAGTGAGCAAAGCATATTTCTGCACAACTTCAGTGGAGGCTTCAAAATCTATATTTGTTGTTCAGACCCTGTTATTTAGGCAGAAGAACATATTTTGAAATACAGGCACTTCTGGGAGCTGCAGAAGTATCATTTCTGATTTTTTTTAAGAGTTTGCAATCAATTGTTTTCTAGTTTTATGCACGTTTTTGTGATTTAGAATTGTGAGGTTTATGTATGCACACACACACATGTACATTGAATTTTGTCCATGGTTCCTGTATCATAGCTTCTTCCCCGTGGCAGGTCTTGGAGCCAGAATTTCTTCCCTTTGTGTGTTGTGGAAATTGATTACCAACTTTAAACTGGCTATGAAGTTCTCTATCACACTATTAACAGAATGTAATTCAAACAGATCCTCCTTACTTCGGAAAGGCCTGTCCCATCACCAAGAGGTATTGTGGAAGAATTTGAGCAAGTCTTGCCACGTTTCCCCACCCAGGCTATCAGCAGTCATACCTATGCAATAAAATTTCCATTAAAAATAGGAAAACAAGTTTGGGAGAACTTCTTCTGTGGCTGGACATGAGATTGCTAGAGACTGGCACACCTAATGAAGTCATGCAAGCTCTGTGCCCCTTCTCCCAAATCTGCCCTATGCAGCCATCTCTGCATCCACATCCTTTGTAATATCCTTTATAACTAGCAAATGTAGGTCCTTCCTTGAGTTCTGTGAGATGCTCAACAAATTAATTGAACTGAGGGGAATATAAAAATTCAAACTTATAGATTGTCAGAGCACAGCTAAAACAATCTGAGGAGGGCCCGGTGCAATAGCGTAGTGGTTAAAGTCCTTGCCTGAAGCGCGCTGGGATCCCATATGGGTGTTGTTTCTATGGGCCACTGAGGGCTTGTTTGACTTTTATAAAATGATTCGTGAGGACTTCCACAGACTCAGAATATATTCACAGGTAATTGAGGGAGCTGAGATGGGGGTGGATAGCAAGGAGGATTACAGAGGAACCCCTGAGTCAGGCCAAGAGCTGGAACCAGGTCAGGTTGTCGTGTCTGCCAGTGCTTGTGAGAATGCTGTTTCAGGGTAGGTCTGACAGGGGTGCTTTGAGCTCATCGTGACTAGGCTACAGCACACAGTGGCAAGTGTCAGGACTTGGGGAGGGCCATGAGTGGCAGGGCCACACCACCTGCCAGCACACACAAAAACCTGCTCTGGGATTAGGGGTTTTTGGAGACATCCTTGCTAAGCCATAGCACTTGCCTGTGTATGTGAGACCTGGGTTTTGGGGATGGGTTGGCTAGGCTGGGTTCCAGCACCCACAAATGCACATAAGAGCTGGATCTGGGGGCAGGCCAGGCTGGCTGGGTTGTAACACCTGCCAGAACACCTGAGAACCAGAACTTGGGGTGGGCCTGGTAAGGGGATCTTTAATGGATTCCCTTGCTAGACTGGCACCCTACTTTGCATGCAGGAAGCAGAGCCGAAGGCAGCCTGGCCAGGGCTAGGCCTCAGCACCTGCTGGTTCATGTGAGAGTCAGGGCTGGTGGTTAGATGGGCGAGGCAGGCGCATCCTCTGATACATGCATTGGCTGGTGCAGGGGGGCAGCTTGAGCCTGACCCTGAACCAGCGGGTAGGTATGAGAGCAAGGTCTGAAGACCTCCCAGGGTAATTTTTCTTAAAGGCTCCCGAACTGGACCACTGTACTTGATCCCTGACCTTAAGGAAAATTACATATAATGTAGTCTGATTGTGAAGCCCAAGTTGTTGGACTGGGCCAACTTAATTGCTGACCATCATGCAAGAATGGAAAGCATACACAGATGGACACGAAAGACAAGACAGCCAGCTCATATAATCCAAAAAAGGACTCTGAGCACTTCATCAAAAGACAAAGGAAGGACACTTTTAACAACAAAGTGTTGTAGAGACCAGGCTCTACAGCAGGCACCCAGATCTGTGGGTACACTGAGGTAGACAAGGACAGCCAACAGATCTTAGAAGGAATTTTACATCTCTGATGTAACAAAGCCAGCAATCTTTAAGAACAATAAAGACCTTGGAACATTCATCCTTGCATCAGAGCCTCAAAGGTGTCATCAAGGATTGTGTCTGTCCTCTGTGTGCTGATGTAGTGTGACTGCAAGGAGCAGTGCACTTGGAATCCCCTCATCTTTGTGATCAATATTACAAATTTTAAAAAATGAAAATTAAAAGATGAAATTGAAAGAAATAAAATGTGTGTGTGTGTGTGTGTGTGTGTGTGTGTGTGTGTGAGAGAGAGAGAGAGAGAGAGAGAGAGAGAGATTTGGGGATACATCCTGAGGAAATATACCTTAAATTGTGCAATATGATGCTATCTCCAAGCAGATGGTGTTAGGGCTGAACTAGGACATCCAGCTGGTTCCCATTGCCATACAACTCTTGCTTGCTAGGAGGGAGAAATCCCGAACACATTTTGGGGTTATAGAAATGTGTTGATTATTGTGCTGTGAGTGCAGAGGAATGATAATTCACTTTTCCAACACAGAGAATCCAACTTGAAACTAAGAACTCTCTTATTCTCTTAGGAGCTGTTGTGAAGATCTGAGTTTACTAGTCTGAGTTTGTACATGACAGAAAACTAGAAGTCTGTATTTATTACTAAATCCCCTGTGAGGATTACATTAGTTATCTATTTTTGGATGTTAGAAAAAAAGTTAATGGAATCAATTTACTCCTATTTTGCTGAATATTCTAGGCACAAGATGATTTCTATCAACAACTGAATACATTAATAAAACATCTCATTTTTAATTGAATAACTGAAACCATGCCAATATGAGGACAGTTATAAACTGTTAGAAAATATAATAGGTTGCATTAAACAAGATTGTACTGGGCAGACTGTGGATGAATCTGCTTGGGAAAAGGAAAGAAAATATGGAGCAAAAAATTATGCTTTATGTTTTACATAATAGGTAGGTTTAAAGTTTTGTTAGTATACTCTTGCTAGGCAGTGATGTCGCATTGAGCATGTTTGCTTCTGGCCAATGATTTGCATTCATGATTCAGACAATGGCTTCTGACTACTGAGAAATAAATAGGTTGTTAAAATGATAATAATATTATGCTTGGTAATCACAGCATTTTGCATTTGATAGGGTGATTAAACCAATTTTAAGTTTTATTTGTAACTTATCTGAAATGTAACATTAAAAAAATAAAAATGAAGACAGTATTTACAAACATTGGGTATAGAGTTGATCTACCAACATAATCGGAGAATCCAGAAATTTGACCCATGCATTAAAGAGGGCAGCACATTAGATTAGTCTTGGATACAAATTTAGTTAAACAGAGCTTGTCGAATGTGTTTATATAGTAAAATAATGGAGAAGGCAAAAAATTTTTTGAAAAGATTATTATACTTTACTTAAAACGCACAGTTACAAGAAAAAGATGGGGTGTGGAGGAGAGAGTGAGTGAGAGAAAGAAAGATCTTCCATCTGCTGGTTCACACAGCAAATGGCTGCGTTGACCTGAGCTGGACTGATCTGAGCTCTGGAGCCAGGAGATGCTTCTGGGTCTCCCACAAAAGTACAGGGGCCCAAGCATTTGCGCCATCTTCTGCTGCTTTCCCAGGTGCATTAGTAGAGAATTTGTTCAGAATTGGAGCAGCTTGGACTCAAACCATCTTGTATATGGGACATTGGTGCCACTGGCAGTGGCTTTGCCCACTAAAGCACAGCATCAACCTCCTCCCCCTCAAAAAATTATCTCGCCAAAAATAATGAAGTGATACAAGGAGTCAACAGAGAGTACTTGAAATATGCCATGTGGAATACATGCTAGTATGGAAATAATGTTAAAGGTCACATTTGTTCATGGTACTTACAATTTTCAGATGCACATTTAGTTGTAGCATAGATTAGCTTAATTCTATTCTCCGTTAAAGTGGAGAAATTTATTTCTTTTCTCCTTTGCTCTAGCAGGTTAAAACACTCTTTCCTCATTTCTTTATGAAGCTGACTTGATAAAACCACACCTTGTCTTTGTGCTGATTCTGCCTTGAGTTTCCTTTCTCATCCACGATTTGAGGAGCCTTTCTCCAGAGGAGCCTACACCCCCAAGCTGTGATCCCCTATCTCTTCCTCTTTGCTCAAACACACTGACAACTGGATTCTCCCCTCACAACCTTACTGAAACAAGCTGTAAAAATCACCATATTTGTATTTCCAGGTGACACGTTTTCATCTTTATTAGTTTTGCTGTGATATTTGATATAGTCACATTCTCAATATTGCTTATCACTTTGGGGGGCGCATTTATCTCAGTCCATCTTGATCGGTTTTCTTTACAAGTTCTTTACTTCTACTCATTCTTTAAATGCTGCCACTTAGTTTCATTACCATCCCACTTTTTTTCACTGTATACTACTCAGGCTTAATCACGCATGACTTCTTTTTTATTTATTAGATGATGACTTTTAAACAAATACCACTAAATTTCTTGCATTTATACCAATGGTAGAATTGTGTTTCACACTCCCTTGAAATTATCTCTATTGTTGTTTTCTCATGCACCTCTGTGTAGACAAAGCAGGCAACAATACCACTCTTGGCTATGATAGATTCTTGACTTTCCTTACACACCCAAGGGAAACCGCATCGCTTTTTGTGGCTGCTACCTTCAATTGTTCCCTGCTATCTGTTTTCCTCTCTCCTTGAACTGCATTGGTGCACGCTATACTTATTTTGGACTTGACTGATAAGATGTTTTACTCCTATGTCTAAGATTGCTGCCTCTGTGACTATTCATTCATTCTTTTTTTTTTTTTTGGAAGATTTATTTATTTTATTACAAAGTCAGATATACAGAGAGGAGGAGAGACAGAGAGGAAGATCTTCCGTCCGATGATTCACTCCCCAAGTGAGCCGCCACGGCCGGTGCGATCCGATCCGATCCGAAGCCGGGAACCAGGAACCTCTTCCAGGTCTCCCACACGGGTGCAGGGTCCCAGTGCTCTGGGCCATCATCGACTGCTTTCCCAGGCCACAAGCAGGGAGCTGGATGGGAAGTGGAGCTGCCGGGATTAGAACCGGCACCCATATGGGATCCCGGCGCTTTCAAGGCGAGGACTTTACCCACTAGGCCACGCCGCCGGGCCCAACTATTCTTTCTTTATTCATAACAGAATCCATCCTTTCATTGCTATCAAAGAAACTTAATAAAGCAAATAGAATTATTTTATTGTCCTATATAAAACCACTAACGATCCATCACTGTTTTCAAGATCAAGTCCAGACTTTATTTAATAACATAAAAGGGCATTTGTCATCTGTTCTAACCACATACCTCCCTAACCTCTTGCCAGATAACACAGATTTTTTTTTATAGCTTCACAAACCACACACAGTTTTTTTAAATTTATTTTTATTGCAAAGTCAGATACATACAAAGAGGAGGAGAGAGAGAGGAAGAGCTTCAGTCCAATGGTTCACTCCCCAAGTGACTGCAATGGACGGTGCTGCGCCAATCTGAAGTCAGAAGCCCAGATCCTCTTCTGGTTCTCCCACACAGGTGCCGGGTCCCCAAGCCTTGGGCCATCCTCAACTGTTAGGAGCCACAGACTTATGGGTCTTAGAGTTGGCATGCCTGACAACCTGCTGCATTGCAAAGCCTGCCTTGGGCAAGCAGGGCCACAGCAAGCAGGATATTAGGCCAGAACATCCCGTGCAAAGCAAGCAGAATAGAACCTCCACCCTTGTTCCTGTTCAGATGATTAGTTCCTCCCCTGTTTCAATATAGATGATTAGTTCCTTCCCTGCTTCAATGAAGATAATTACTTCCAGGAAACCCCTCTCTTCCCCCCCCTCCCCTAGGGAAGAAGGTATATATATGAGGAGTAAAAGAAAGAGCAGGAGGCACTCTTTTCCATCAAGTACGAGTGTCCATGTGTTTCTTGGGCCAGCAGCCCGGGGGCTAGCATCCCTGCATTCCTAGTCCACCCAAAGGATTTAAGCATCGTGTCCTGCAGGTCGGGACACTAGACTGCTTTTCCAGGCCACAAACAGGGAGCTGGAGGGGAAGCAGGGCTGCTGGGACTAGAACTGGTGCTCATATGGGATCCTGGCATGTTCAAGGCGAGAACTTTAGCTGCAAGACAAAAGCACTGGGTCCCCACACATACAGTTTATTCCAGGCTCTACCCTCAGCCTGTGATATCCAACCCAGAATTCTCTTACCTTCCTTCACACACACACACACACACACACACACACACACACACACCCCTATTCATATTTGAAGAATTAGTTCAGGTTATGGGGCATTCACTCAACTGCCCCTGTACCCACTGCTGAACTGAGACCTATTCTTCTTGACCTCAACTAAACTTACTTGGCAAAAAGTTTCTGTAAATTGGGTATCAATGCATGTTTTTTTCACTTGGAATTTTCAAGGATAAGGATTTTGTCTTGTGGCCTTGAATCATCGGTATCAAACATGTGTCAGAAGATATACCATAGACACTCATGAATTAGATGAAGTACTTTAGAAAGTAATTATTGAAACAAACATATATGTCCATATATGATGGGAGTATTCAAAGTTTATGGAGAATGGAATTCAAAGACAAGTTTCTTGTGATGTAACACTTTGAAATTCATGCATTGTTTTTTCTGTAATACACATTTTCTATGAGCTTCTAAAGTCACCCCTTATGTGTGTGTGTGAGAAGGAGAGAGATTACATTTGGTTTTTTAGAATACTGTCTGATGTGGTAGGTTGACAGGCAGAGAAGCAGGTAGCAATGAGCAGGAGACACTGAAGAGAACAGTTGGCAAAAGAGCATGGAGGGAGGTGCACAAAAGGTTCCCACCATTTCCACCTCCAACACAAGTTGCTACTGTTCTTCCTTTCTGTTGAGTTGCAGAACATTTATTTTTGGATGAATATGTTTTAATTTTTGTCACATTTGGATGCTGGTAAAATGAAGTCTATTTTTGAAACTTGGAATGCAAATTAATAGTTGCTTGAATTTGCTGAAGTTTTGTTTGTTGAAAGACAGGAAATGGTTAATCATGCTAACAGGGATGATTCCTATAAATTTATTACAGTCTATAACTTGAATAAATATCACCTTACTGCCAACCAACCTTTGCAGGCTTTCAAGAAAGAGAAACTGGAATTTAGAACACTATTTTAAAAAAACTGAGTTCCTCATTTTGCTGATATGGTTTAGACCATGTGTGAAATAAAATAAACGTGTGTCATCAGGAACAGATTGTGAGCAGATGAAACTATGTCAGACATAGCTGTGGTTTTGCCAAGTACTATTCCTTATGGAAAGAAATACAAGTAATCTTTTTAAAACACTTGTTTGAAATTGAATATTTTTACATATTTATTTGACCAAATGGGAAACATTTACTATTCCATGGTAGTTAAAAGGTTTTGTTGCTTTTCTTTAGAAAAAAAATTAGGATTTATTGAGTCCGGTACAATGGCTTAGTGGCTAAATCATCACCTTGCAAACATCAGTATCCCATATAGATGCCGGTTCATGTTCCAGCTGCTTCAGTTCCTGTCCAGCTCCCTGCTTGTGTCCTGGGAAGGCAGGAGAGGCCAGCCAAAAGCCTTATATTGGAGACCCAAAAGAAAGTCCTGGATCCTGGCTTCAGAATAGCTCAGCTTTGGCTGTTGGGGCCACTTGAGGAGTGAATTAGCAGATGGAACATCTTTCTGTCTTTCCTTCTCTCTGTGAATCTGCCTCTCCAATAAAAATAAATAAATCTTTTTAAAAAATCAATATTTATAAACTGGCAGCAATAAATAAAGCTGTGTATAAATATTTGGCATATATTATCTCATTTATTATTAGTGAATGTTATTATTAGGCATACCGATTTTTGGTAGTTACTGTAATTTGCTTATATGTGTTATACACATTCCTAATATTTTTCTTTCTTTAATATTGGATATACACTGCTTTCCATGTCACCCACAAAAATCTTGTCAGAGTATTTCAAAATGTAAGTCAACTGATATTTTTGGCCAAGCATTTATAACAATCCTTACCTTTAGTAGGCATGATTCATTCATTCTATGCAGTTAATTTGCACAGGAAGAGAATTTTATCAGTTATTATAGCTGTCTATGAACTGTAAGTGAAGAAGAACTCTGTACAAGCTTAATGCATACGTGAATCACATGGGACACAGGTGCATATCCCGATAATGTTCTACACCAGAAGTGTTATGTTTTGTTAGTTCAGTAGCTTCCCTGTATCTGAGTGTGAACATTCCAACATTCCCCAGTGAGTGCCTAGAATTGTGAATAGTACTGTTCCTCATTGTACACTATGGTTTTTCCTACATATATATATGTATGATAAAGTTTAGTTTATAAAGCAGTCTAAGAGAGTAAGAATAATAAGAATAAATGGAATAATTACAATTTATGAAAAATAAACAGACTGGTTTTTCTTAATTTTTCCATTGAATATTCTCAGACATATAGTTAATTACAGATAACTGAAATCATAGAATATGAAAATACATATAAGGTGAGATTTGGGTTTTCCAAATCAAAATAAGAGGATAGTTTTCTTATCAATCAGTACAATAATCATTAAAAGGAAAGTGAAATGCTTTCATATCTAAATAGACAAGCATGGTAAATTAATGCTGATTGTGATGCTAGTTTCCAATAATGCTGGAGAAACAAAAAAATTGGAGAAAAAAGTTGGAGAATTAAAATAGTACTAAGAAGATTAGCATAAATCATGAAAAGACGTTAAGTACAGAAAGCATTATGTGCTTTGGAATTTTAAAATAAGTCAGTCAGTCTTTGGTTTGTGTTTGGTTAATAAAGGAAAGCATTTTCCAAATTAAAACAGTGAAATCCACACTTTATTAAGGATACTAAGAAAAATTAGCACTCCATCTCATGCTATGCAAGGTTTTACCTCCAGATGTTATTTCATATTTATTTTGCAATGTTTATTAGGACAGTCCAAGATGTTTATGTCTTAATGATACATTGGCCAGTTTATAGAGAGACAGCTTCTAGAAATGAAGACAGTTTACTTTTGGTGTGGGTTAAGCTACACAATTCTAGAAACAATGGCTGTAGCTGGCTTCCACCAGCGCATTCTCTGTTATTTCTCATTTCCATTCACTTTGAGAATTCTATTTTGCTCTCTTTTCTTGCTTTCTTTGGAAAAATTCTATAATGTTTTTACAAGACCTATCTACATGTGAGAAATAGTTAAACTTGTGCAGCTGCTACTATCCAGAAGTGAAAGAAACACAAAGCATGATGGGTGGCAAGAGCTTGGTTCATTTACTTATAAATCTTGCTCTTCTCAAAAGTGAGACTGGAATAGCTGGATATGTTCTCCAGGCATCCAGGATACAAGCAGATTGATGTAGTTTGACAGAATCACTGGTGCTTATTAAACAAGGTTTTTGGAATGGTTGGCGGATCAGGATGTGGGCAGTAGATGTCCGTATTTGTGTGGAAGAACTAGATCAGGGTTTTTGGAAATCTCAATGTCAAAAGCATCTCCAATATTTTTCCTTGTGCGCTGTAAAAATAAAAGAGGATTAAACTGCAAAGGCGCTAGGAGAAAGTTCAACCAAGTTGTTATTTTCCCTATTTTGATTAATGACATTTTAATGATATTAAGTAGCATTTTAAAAAAAAAATCAATTTGTAATGTAAAGCAGTTTTTTAAGGAAATTTTTTTTTATTATTTCATTCTATGACACAGTTTCATAGGCTCTGGGATTCCCCCAAGCCCTCCCCAAGCCCTCCCCCCATATTGAGTTCCTCCCTATTATTGTTGCAGTATACAGTTCATAACCAGTCATGATTCCTTCATTACGGGCATGGACCATGCAGAGAGTCCAGCATCTTATTGTCCAGATAAATTCAACAATTTCATTGGGAGACCATCCCTGGTCTGAAAATGGAGCTGGCAGAATATCATCCCCTCCAAAGAAAAGCCACTACACAACTTCAAAAACAATTTACAACATCATGGAATTAATTGACATGGTATTGAGTGACCAATATGTTAGAAGATGCAAGTTTTTAACCACATCCTGTAACTACTTCACTGACAACTCAATTTTAGTTTATACACAACTGGCTGCTATAAACCTTAAAATGGTTACAGGGTACTCTTCAGCTGTCTTGTGCCTATTTTGATTTTTATATTTAGCAGCTTATAATATTCAAGCGTGATTTTTTACTGAACTTCGTGAATTTTAGGATAGTCCAAACAGGCTTATAACTCTAACAAGCCATATATTAATGATTGAGGAGCAAAACAATTTTAGGAGGGGTGTACAGAGAAATCTTCACTACCTTAGTGAGGAGTAACTGATCTTTGTGTCCTACCTAGTAAGGTATATGGGAGTCCAAACTAACTTTTTCCTGTCGGTTCTAAGCTTTCCTTATTGGTCTCTGTCTATCTGATCTAATTTTGAGGGGCTCAGAGCGACCCTGAAGGTCTTTGCAAGAAAACAAATGTTTTCTTTACTTCTGCTTGGTGGAATTCTTTACAGTGAGCACAGCCTTACCGCTAAGAGATCCAGCTTGTCGGGGCTCAGTCCTGGGGCATTACAGACGAGATACTGGTGAGCTGACATTCATGAAGGCTGAGAAAATGCCACGAACAGGGTTTCCGTAGGGCTAGAATGGCATCTTAGGACAACAAAACAGAACTGAATTTATGTCTTGAAAATTAGAATGCATAGAAAATTCGCTTTTAATTATTTTCTTCCATTTTCCATGCTCTTAGAAGTAAACTGGAGGTAGATTTGTTTCCTGAATTATCCTTGTCAGCTCACATTTTTACTAATATTTTATTCTTGTGTTATGTTTAAAAGGATACAGAAAAAGCTAGGCCATCTGCTACTTTTCCTTTGAGGTTGTACAATCTTGTACCCCTGGAAAGGAGACGTTTTGCGGACAATTTGCCTGTGCACCATTATACTCAGCTATTTCTCCAACTGAAATGTTTTTTGAAGGTTTACTTTATTTTACTTTAATCATTTGAAACATTGTTTTGTAGCAGATGTAGAACATAATCTTGCTGTCTAATTCGGTAGTATTAAATCACTCATTTTTTTGTGAAGTACTTACATAACCATGGCATATTTTAACATTTACTAGATTTTTGGCATTAAAATCTCACAAAATTTGGGCCCGGCAGCGTGGCCTAGTGGGTAAAGTCTTCGCCTTGAACGTCCCGGGATCCCATATGGGCGCCGGTTCTAATCCCGGCAGCTCCACTTCCCATCCAGCTCCCTGCTTGTGGCCTGGGAAAGCAGTCGAGGACGGCCCAATGCCTTGGGGCCCTGCACCCGCATGGGAGACCTGGAAGAGGTTCCTGGTTCCCGGCTTCGGATTGGCACAGGATTGGGGAGTGAATCATCGGACGGAAGATCTTCCTCTCTATCTCTCCTCCTCTGTATATCTGGCTTTGTAATAAAATAAATAAATCTTAAAGAAAAACCTCACGATATTTTATACGAAAGTTATGATATAATTTCATATCATTTTCGCAAGATCAAAAACATCAGTATTTACTATGAATGCTAGCTGGGTATGTAAATTATAGCAAAATTAAACAAAGTCCTTTCTAAGAAACCTGATAGAAAGACTTCAGAGATTATTATGTAGCCTGTAGAAATGAAAATATTTGAATCTAGTTGGGTAGCTCTATTGGCCCCTCAAAGCACTGTGAAACACTGTTGCTAATTAGTTCTACATTGAAAAATACAGACTCCAGAGATTGGTTGATTTTTTGGTACAAAAATAGTGTGTCATTAATAGGTGTTAAGTGCATCTGTTGATTGATTTTGTTTTTATGTCCCAAAGTGACTACATTGAACCTGAAACAAGTGATGTTCTAAAATAGCATTTTTCTTTATATGTATTAGTTTCTAATTATTCCTTATTTTAAAATTTAGATTTAATTTATCTATCATCTAGTTTTTCGTGTTTCTCTGGGGTAAAAAGAATAGAAACTAAGCAGGCTAATACTGGCCCTGAATTTCAGATTACTTAGGTCTGCAGAAATGCCGAAAACCAGGAAATCTATTCTGATGCTTATCGGAAATATAAATTCAGCAACAAATTTGAAAAATCTAGAGATCCTGGAATAGTACATCTTGATGATCTCCTTCTTTCTATAAATGATACCATAGGATTTGGTTGGATTATCCACACATGCAAATTAAGCTCTATTCTCTTAATCCTTTCACATGTGCATAATAAGCTGTGCTCTAAATATTCCATTTTATGTTGGCTTACTACTCTTTCCTCCCATCCTGAAACAGCAAAATTTAAAAGACTACCAGGGAGCACACAGTTGGTGTGGCAGTCAAGACTCTGTAACCCATACCACAGTTAACAAGTTCAATTTCTGGTTCCTGCTCTGTTCTTGCCAATGCAGAATCAGAGAGACAACAATGTTTGCTCAGTTACATCCCTGCCACCCAACAAGACACCTCGGCTGCATTTCTGGTCCTGACCCAGTATTGACTGTTATAAGTGATGAATGAATAGATGGAAGTTCTCTTTGCGTGTCTGTCTCTGTATCTCTATTTACTTCTCAATTTGAAAAAAAAATTATATAAAGTAAGATGAGAATGGCACTCAAAAGAAAAAAAAAATTGGTGCAGAACTAATTCTATTTCCCAAAGTTACTCTGCTTTTCTAAAAAAAAAAAAAAAAGATTGGTTGGCATTATGAACTATTTTCTTTTTTAAGATTTATTTTATTTTTATTATAAAGTCAGATATACAGAGAGGAGGAGAGACAGAGAGGAAGATCTTCCGTCCGATGATTCACTCCCCAAGTGCCCATCCAAAGCTGGGAACCAGGAACCTCTTCCTGGTCTCCCACGCGGGTGCAGGGTCCCAAAGCCTTGGGCCGTCCTCGACTGCTTTCCCAGGCCACAAGCAGGGAGCTGGATGGGAAGTAGAGCTGCCGGGATTAGAACCGGCGCCCATATGGGATCCCAGCATGTTCAAGGCGAGGACTGGCTGCTAGACCACGCCACTGGGCCCTATAAACTAATTTCACTGCTGATTTAGAAAAAACTAAAATCAGTTTTCCTGGAGCAGTTGATGTGTTCCTAAATTGAGTCATAATCCTTTTTTACTATGGGAAAAGGAAGAGTTGGGGTCACCTTCATGATAATAGGTCCTCCTTCCAAATAGTTACCACATAAGGAAAATCCCATGGATATTAAACACCAGGGATTTTCATTTTTGTGATTTTTTCTAGTCTTGTATCATTTTATTAACTTATGGCTTTAAAAAATCAAATGCTATTGTTTTTTAGTCCCCTATTAAAAGTAGAAAGAAGTATTAAATTACTTATTTTCTTATTTATTCCTAAATTTAATTTTAAAATAATTAGGCAATTTTTTTCTAGTGGGTTTTTGCTGGTTGTTTTGCTTGTTTGTTTCCTTTCCAGAACTAGCCAAATGAAAACAAAGCTCAGCCAAGAATAGACCCAAAGTAAGGAAAGAGTTCAAAAGACAGGATTGATTAAGTGCTGCCATGGCAAATCTGAGGCTATGAGGTGTGGCATCTTTTTATTGTTATGATTTCTACAGGGCAGGCAGCATCTTCATTGCCACTGGGTAGCTATAAAGATGACAGTTGATGTTCCATTTGTTCCATTTGAGGGGCGGATCCATGTTCCTTCCTCCCTCCCTTCCTTCCTTCCTTCCTTCCTTCCTTCCTTCCTTCCTTCCTTCCTTCCTTCCTTCCTCCTTCCCTCCCTCCCTCCCTTCCTCCTTCCCTCCCTCCCTCCCTCCCTTCCTCCCTTCCTCCCTTCCTCCCTTCCTTCCTTCCTTCCTTCCTTCTTCCTTCCTTCCTTCCTCCTTCCCTCCCTCCCTCCCTTCCTCCCTTCCTTCCTTCCTTCCTTCCTTCCTTCCTTCCTTCCTTCCTTCCTTCCTTCCTTCCTTCCTTCCTTCTGAATGTTATGCTCATTATGCCCATGTGATGGAGCTGTTGCCAAGTTTCTCCTTCCTAGGTATTGTGAGCAATCAGAAGATTGTGTAATCTGTACAGATCACATATAAGAGCATCGACTGCCTCAGAAATGTGTGCAGTTCAAAATTCAAGATTTAGTGATCGCTTATTTTCTGGCATTTGGCCATCACAAAGTTGTTGTTTTTTTAATTTTAATTTTGAATTTTTGAATTTTATGGTACAATTTCGTAGAATCTTCCCCCAAATCCCACCCCCAACTGATATTCCCCATGTTGTTACAATAGTATAGTCCTTCATAAGGAGTAGGTTTATAAAGTGCAGCCATGCCTCTAGCACCAGCTTTGAAGCAGTTCCAGCACCATCAGCTGGAGAAAATTTCCCTGGAAAGAAAGTTGCTGCTTCTTATCCATGTGGTCACCTTATGTATCAACATTTCCATTGACACCTTTGGGGAATAGTATGGATAATTTCATCTAAGAGCAAACTCGTCAGTGAGGGAAGCACAGTGAGAAATGGGGAACAACTGTGTACTGTTACAGCTAAAGAACTAGCAAGCAACAGCAGTAACCTACATATTTGTTGTGTTTTACAATTTGAGAATGCTCACAATGCATTGGGATATTTTAGATTTTACCAGAAAATATTTGCATTTTCAGTGTTTTTTTTTTTTTTAAGGAACTAAATTGGTTGCCAAAATCTAGCTGTTCCTTGAAATCAGTTTGGATATAAAGGAAGAATAGTTAAAATAGTGACTACTATTAAAAATATGAAAGCTAATATATCAGTTAAACATCAATTAAACTTTTGTAAGTACTTATCTATTTCAAAAAGTTTTCTTTTTTTAAAGATTTGTTTATTTTTATTTGAAAGGCAGAGTTACAACGAGGGGTAGGGTAAATGGGAAAAAAAGATTGAGATAAATGGAGAGAGAGAATGAATCTTCTTTCACTGGCTCACTCCCCAGATGGTCTCAAAGGCTGGAAATTGGCTGGTCTGAAGTCAGGAGCTTCTTCTGGATCTCTCCTGTGGGAGCAGGGGCTCAAGCACTTAGAATGCCTTGTGATGTTTTCCCAGGTCAGTGGTAGGGAGCTGGATTGGAAGTAGAGCAGCTGGGAGTCAAACGCACTCATTCAAGATGCCAGCATCTCAGGTAACGATTCAACCTCCCATTCCAGTGCCTAAAAGTTTTTCTAATACGTTTGAGAATTATATTTTTAAAAATAAAGATGCAATTAAGTGTTAGTATATTATTATTTTGGATTACGCCAATCTCATTGTCTGCCACATTTTTCATTACACAGAAGATATAGATATAGACATAGAGGTCCAAAATGTTTCCAAGCTGTTACATATCTGATTATTTTGTTATCATGTAATTCTGCTTCAGAAATGATCATGCAGCTGATTTTCTAGTTCATGAAATATTCCTATTCACAGAAGTTTTTTAGCTGTATTTTAATGATTGTAGACAGAAGTTACTATTTTTTGGCTTCCTCTCTTCTGTGTTCTCACCTCCCCTCACTTCCTCATTTCTTTTTTCTTCATTCATTTTTCTTATGACTACTTGCATAATGCACACGATGACCTCTGCTTCCTTTGGAGACAAGATGGGAAAAAGGAGATATGTGACCCTTAGCATGTGAGTGACAAGTGTCTGAAAGTAGCTGGAACAAAGTGAGGAATCACCAGAAGGAAGTTGTTTTGACACTTTAAACAGGAAGGAGGATCTGCTAGTGTCTGCTTGTGGATCACTGCGATTCTGAACAAGGACTCATGGGGTAGACGACAGCTTTGGCAAGTATCCTGCTTTCTCTAAAAGAAAACTGCATTGAAGTGTTAGGGACTATCACCATCCAGGACCTCCCAAAAGCTACACCTGCTGTTCCCTTTTGTTCTAACCTTTGGTGTCTCTCTCTGATTATACACAATTCTCAGTTCTTCTTCCCTCTCCACCCCTTACCTCCCTTTTTTCAAATGCCACCAATGAGTCAACCTACAGGCTCCATCTCTCTGTCTCTGTATCTCTTTCTCTCTCTTTCTCTCTCAAACACACACACACACACACATACACTGTTACTCACACTCATAGAGAGTCAACTTTGAGTTCATGTTCAAAGATAAACGCCCTCCTAAGTTGAGAACCCTCATAGTTTGACTTTACAGACTTCTTCATGAGATGTTATTTCAGATTTTGGGGAATTCACTACTGCAAGCCATGAGCAATTTTGAAAACAATAAATATTCTTTTAAGGGTCATAATGGAAGGAAAGAAACATGGACTTTGGAGTAACTTCTAGGCCCAGTGGTTACTGATTTTGTGACTTCAGGTACTTTTATGTGCCTCAGTTTCTTTATTTGCAAAATAACTACCTTAAAATGCCTCTAGTAAAATTGTATCTTATACTTTAGTCTAGGCATATGCAACAAGTATGAAGAAAGTATAACCATTGGTTTTGTTTTCCTTTTTGTAAGGTTTTTTAGAGTAAAATGATAGTCTACCGAATTAGTAAGATGGTGTTTTCATGGTTGAAGTGGGAAAAGCTCTAAATTATCTGAACATAAGATTTATTTATTTTACTCCTTCTGTAGAGGACTAGTTCCAGATAAATTCTCTTTTCAAGGTGTTACACCCTGTATGTAACAAATCTGCTCTATAGAGAAGTCTTTTCTCCTTAATTTTTTCCCAAAATAGTGGCAGTTATATCAAGAAAAATCTAATCACAGTTTTCTTACTATTTTTTTAAGTTTTATTTTATTTTTATTGGAAAGTCAGATATACAGAGAGAAGAGACAGAGAGGAAGATCTTCCGTCCGTTGATTCACTCCCCAAGTAGCTGTAACAGCCAGAGCTGTGCTGATCCAAAGCCAGGAGCCCAGAGCCCCATCTGGGTCTCCAAAATGAGTGTAGGGTCCCAAGGCGTTGGACCATCCTCAACAGCTCTCCCACGTCACAAGCAGGGAGCTGGATGGAAAACAGGGTCGCTGGGATTAGAACCGGCACCTGTATGAATTTCTGGTGCTTGCAAGGCAAGGAACCCAGCTGCCAGATTCTTGCACCGGGCCCAGTTTTCTTGCTATTAAAACATGTCTGTGGAGTGAATGGTTGTGTTTATTAATGCCCCCTTTTTAAAAAAATATTTATTTTTTTATTGGAAAGGCAAACATACAGAGATAAGGAGAGACAGATGGAAAGATCTTTCCTCTGTTGGTTCATTCCTCAAGTAGCTGCAACTGCCAGAGCTGAGCTGATCTGAAGCCAGGAGTCAGGAGCTTCTTCTGGGTCTCCATGTGATGTCCACTTGTTAAATACACATACTTTTAAGAACAAATAATTTCTTAATTTTAAGAAAATCTAAGACAAAATTGTTATTTACATTTTAGTTAGTATTATTCTTTTCATTTCACTGAGTCATACATGTGCACTTATCTGTGAATGTATTAAATATGTATACTTATATGGAGACTATGTGATTAATCCAAGTATAAAATTGAATTATATATTTATGTGAGAAAATTTTATTGATATTTATAGACATAAATTATTACTATATTTTCAAAAGATTTATTTCTTTGAAAGGCGAAATTACAGAGAGAGAGGAGAAACTGAGACACGATGGAGATGTTACATAGTGTTTTAATCTCCAGATGACCACAAAGACTGGGGCTGGGACAGGTGCAGCTCCTTCCAGGTCTGCCATGTGGGTGGCAGTGGCCCAAGAGCTTGAGCTATCCTATGCTGTCCTCCCACTTGCATCCGCAGGCAGCTGGATTGAAAGTGGAGCAGACAAGGCTAGAGCTGGCACTCAGTTGGATACTAGTGTCACAGGCGATGGATTGACCTGTTGAGCTACAATGCCAGTTCCACACTATGTTGAATGATGAATGCTGTAATTCTTCTAATAATCTTGCAAAAGACATGTTGTCAGTTATATTTTACAACTCTGAGAGACCAGACACCTTGTCCAACATCACACAAGATAACAAACAGCTGGTCACAGAATTGAAGTATTAACAAGTTCTAACTCTAGCTAAGGTGCAGCTCCTATTTGTTATTTCCTTTTGTTGGGGGGGGGGCAGCTTCTCTTTTCATTATTATAGTGTATTTTGTATATTATTTTTTCCAAAGGTCCTTACTTTCAATATGTTGTTGAAGTTTTGTATTTATTTCACAGGGAGAAATAGAAGAAGGGAGAAGAGTGCTCCCACCCTGGGTTCATTTCCCAAATGCCTACAGTGAGTGCTGGCCAGGCTGGCTAAAGCTGGTATCCAGTTCTTTTGTATATAGCAAAGACTCAGTTACTTGATCCGTGCCCACTGTCTCCTAGGGTGTGCAATAGTAGGAAGCTGGACTCAGGAGTCAGGACTTGAACCTGGCCACTTGCACATGGGACAGGATTGTCTTTACCAATGACTTAACAGCTAGGTCAAGTGCTTGTCCCATTTTTGTATTTTAATAACCATTAATAGGAACAATTAAAAAGATTTTCAAGATCAAAGCAGTTGAGTTGGGTTAACTGTCTCTAATGAGTGGTCATCAGAAGTGTCACTCTAATATAAAAGTGTCACATTTTTCCTTGCTTGGGACAACAGTGGTCATCTCCAGTCCCGCTATATCTTGTTGCACATGGGAAATGGAAATTCAGAGAGCAGTTAAACAACTTAACAACTGTTGTATAGTTGAGACTATAACCTAAATATTCTGATAGCCGAGAAGTGGCCTCTTCTTAACAATTGGGAAGAATCTTGAGACTGAGGCAGGAGCATGGAATCCACAGTTACAGATTTATATTGCTAGTCTCTTGATTTTATCTTCAAACCAAAAATTCATCCACCATCTGTTACCATGAACAGCTTATCAGAGTCAGAGGCAGAATCAGCAGAAACTTAGTTATTTTCTGTGATCGAGCCAAAACTGCCCCAGAAGCTTATAATGAGATTCTGCTCAAATTGATAGGTTTCATAGTTTGAAAGTGGTATTATCCCATGTGCTTAAAAGTCTGTTGAAGGTGGGTTGAGAACTGCAGTTAAAATTCAGGTTACATTTGTTTTCATATACATTTAACCCAATGCACAAAGGTCAATAGTAGTTTTCATTTCCTTTTTGGTTTATAATAATTCTACTTTTATTTAAGTTTTTTTTGTATTAAAGGCTGATTTTTTTTTTTGCCATTGTATGCAGCCATACGGGAAGACAGAATTAGCTGTGATTGTTCCTGTGTTTTCTCCCTCTCTCTCTTTATGTATATTTATTTACTGGAGAGTCAGAGGGAGAGAGGGAAAGAGAACGAATGGGAGAGGGAGAGAGATCAATCTTCCTTCCACAGGTTCACTTCCCAAATGACCACAACATCTACAGTTGGACCAGGCTTAAAGCTGCTTGGTGCAGGAGCCCAAGTACTTGAGCCCTCAACGGATGCTTCCTAGGATGCACAAGTGGGAAGCGCATACTTATAAGTGGAGGTATCCCAACTCCAATCAGGGGATGAAGGCATCCCAAGCAGTATCTTAACACACTGTGCCACAACAGCCTATCCTGCTCTTGTCTATTTAGCCCCATTTGAGTGTTTTAAATGCAGCTGTGGACAAATCTTCCTGGCAAGTGGTTGTTGAAGAAATGAAGAAAATTATAGATATGCAAAAATAATACTGTTATTTATCCTTGATTGGGTAACACTCAGGCCAAAGATGGTGCTTAAAACCATCCAAAAGTTCCAAACTCTGAGGCCTTACTTCTACCTCCCATAATTCTGTAACACAACATTGATTTCTCCTTGCTAACATATGTGTCAGTAGAAGACAGCATTATTTTACATTTTGGAAATAGTTGTAGTTAATTGAAATGTTTATGTCAAATGAATAAGAAAAGAAACACTAGAGTAAGAAACACAAATAGCACACGAAAAATTTTTATACTTTGGAAGAGGAAAAAAAGAGATGGAAAACCAATTACACCAATCAGTCCACATGAACAGTACAGTTGGTGGAGAAAAGGAGCCCAGGGATAGGCAGCTAGAAGTCAGATTCATTTCAAGTTCTTCAGCAAGCAGTGCTCCTGAGAGGACTAGGAAGTCTGGTGGATAGAGTCGCCATGCATCCTTCCATCACAGCAAGAGGGTTACGGTGGGTCACAGGCTCCCTGCTGCACACTCAGCGATACCTCCTGCTGTATTGGACTAGCTGTATCCTGTACAACACTGGTAGAGCTTCTGCTAGGGTGACTTCAATCCCCAAAAGAGATCCACAGACTGAGAAAATATGGAGAAGAAAAGGCTAAATGTTGAAGATGCAGGAGGAACCAGCATACAAGAAAAGACACGCATTTCTAAGCAAGGGAAGAGAGCAATGAAGCTAATCAGGCAGGCCCAAGCATCTATACTTAAAATTTTGTTGAGTAAAATAAGAAAATGTTTGAATTACTAGCTTCTAATACACTCTAAATATATCTCCATCTATTCAGATAAAGAATTCAAAACACTGAGTGGTGTTCATCTTAATTACATGGGCATTAAAACAAAAGTTCTCTGATTGAGCAAAATTCCCTTCTGATTTGTGAGAGTTTAAGAGTAACAATTTCTCATAACACATACAATGAAACAAAGTGAACAGAATTTTACAAACTATTAACAAATATATTTATTATGGTGGCATTCTCCCCTACTAAATACACCTTATTAGCAAGTAGTATCCCATTTAGTTCCAGGTGGACCACTGAACAGGTAATCAAATAGTTTTACCCATTGAGAGAAAAATAAATCACGTAACTTGGCAAACATGTTGGATTCCCCTTGCTCTATTTTTTGTTTTCAATAAAATCAGATTTTTCTTCTAATAAGTGTGATTTTGTGTTTTGGAAGTAAGTTACAGGCCCTAGTTTACAGACTTATATAACCCAAGGAATAGCAGAGGCTGAACAAAAACAGTGCTGACATAGATTGGAGAGCTGTTCCAGGTGGTCACAACCCTTCACAGTTCTTTAAAGCACAAAAGTAATCTCCAACTCTATAATTTCTTCCAAATTTTGCCATTTATCGAATTGCATACAGTGTATTTAATTGTGGTATACACTCTCGTGTTCCTTGTAGAAGTACAGGATGAGGACAATAGAACTGATATTAAAGCAGTTGTTTTTATGATGATTGTGTCCTATGATTCCAAATGCCAGGACTGTCCTAAGGGATCTCAAGACCTCCTGGATGAAGCAACACCATCCATGATCTTTCCCCTGAACGCCTATCTGTTTTGAAGGGATACTGTATCTTTGAATTTGCAGACTTATCTTTTGCTTCGTAAGATAACAGCTTGAAAGAAGATTTTTTATAGGGACAAGATGTTTCTTCTCTGGATGTCATGAATATGTTGTTATAGCTCACAGCCTGCTGATAGTTATGTACAAAATTCTTGTCTTTTAAAAATGCGCAGAAGCACATAAGATAATCATTTGAAAGTATCCCTTCTTTGAATTTTTGTTGTTTGCTTTTTACTATGCTTGTAGGAAGGATATAGCAACTATTTGGAATGTTGTTTAGATAGAGCAGTAACTGATGTTGTCCATTTGTGGTCCTAATGGCTAGAACACCTGTCCTGGGCTTCTGGTTGAGATAGCAGCATCATGAGTCTGTAACAATCTCATGGGACCCTTTAGTGCACACTGCTGACTGATACCGATTTCTGTTGTTTATCCTGGACTTTTCGCTTCTTCTGCTGCTGTTTGTTTTCTCGTTGTTCTGGGGTTTCTCTGCTGGATTCCAGGCTTTTATTGTCAGGTATTGCTTCCTTACTTTCTTCTTTATTAAGTTTTTTTCTTTTCCTCTCTCTTCCTTTTTTTCCTGAAATAAAAAGATGCTCTTTTAAAAACTATGTTCAATTATGTTTTAAACTAAGTTCTCACAATGACTTAGTTTTTTTTTAGTTTATACACCATATCTATAGATTCATATATGTAAACATATACTATGTAAATCATTCAACTACTTTGTCAATCCGTGACATAATCCAAATCACATACATCTGAAAAACACAAAGTGTAACCAACTGACTTATAATAGTTGAACATTAGAGAGTTCTATCTTACTATTTTGATATTTATTTTACAGTATTTTTATGTATACTTAACAAAATTATGCAATTTTCTTGCTCTCTAAAATTTTATTTATATTTTATCTGGTTCTTATTTAAGTTATGTACTTTCAGTTTGCTGAGATATTTGCATGCCACCTAAGAGGAATGAATCGATTTGCATACTGAATACAAATAGTTCACTAAGAATTCTAGAATAACTAACAAGCATTTATATGTTGAAATTACTTTTCATTGTAACTTAGCTAAAGAATTGTAGTGAGTGTAGCTTATCATTAGCTTTGTGATACATGCTGTAAGAGTAGGGAATTTGTGTCTCTAGTGATCAAATGATTAAGTATTTATTGGCTCTAAACTGGATTCCACAGGAGGCTCTGAACCTTTCTGTGAGCTTGAAACGTGGGCTTAAATCAAAATCACAGTCTCCCGTTTGAAAAGTCATTCAGTGTGACTTTAAAAGTTTCAGTGTAAGAAGGCAAATTGTGATCAGTAAAGAGCCAAGTGTAAAACTACAGTTTATTCTGTTGAAATTGAAGAACCATTGAGCATTTTAGTGGAGGAGAGTAACACAATCAAAACACATGAGCCTGCCACCAAATTGGAAAGGATGTTTTTGCTTATTTTCAAAACAGCAAAACAAGTAGGTATTTTATTATAATGGAAACACTTTACATAGGCAATCTGTAGAGCAAAACAATTCTTGAGGACATGGTTTTAGTAACATCCACTAGCATACACCCAGTGAGAAATTGCCTGAATGCAATATACATGATGAAAAAGGAAGGATCAACTATTCCTCAATGTGGAACAAATTCTAAATTCATATCCCTGCATAGTGAGCCATATAAAATATGAAATTAGTCTGTCTATAATAAGTCACTTGAGACAAAAGTATTTTGGTGAAATTATTTGCATGAGAGAATAAAAATATTTTCAGAATTTGAAACAGCCTGCAAATATTGAATTCAGTGGTTTGGCTTTTCTCTTCTTCAGCTCTAGTTACAGAATCTTAGGGAGCAATATTATTAATACTGCATTTGTCATGTAAGCCAGCACAGTCTTCTTGGCTTAATAGTTTTATGCCACAATTAACTTTGTCTTGAGACTCTATTTGCAAAATGTTCCAGTTACTTTGTAAAAATGTACTTTGTTGGAATCAACATAACACACCTCCAAGTTCTAGAATCTAAATGTGTGATTAACAAAAAGGAGATTTCAAACCAGGGCAAGGCAAAATATCTATCAAATCTGAGGGAACATATAGAGATGAGTGGCAAACATTAGAGTCCATTCCTAAGACTACAATGAGCTACCTGGACACCGGTGTTTCCCCACATACAACAGCGTTGCTGGCTGGAAAGTTTTCTGAAGAGGGAATCCAGATCCCTTTGTTGGTGCTGCGTTTAATGATCACATCCTTCAAGTGTTGACTTACACGTAGCAACCACAGAACATCGACAAGAATTCACCTTTCTAATTATCTAACAGGATCTGAATTTTATAAAGCTGCCCAAACTGAAAGAGAGGAGAATTGCTGGTTCTCGTGGTCTGTGCTTGGATTTCAGAAGAAGACAGCCACAAAGATTGAATTACATAATATTTCCATTTTAAGGAACATTCTGGAGCTGTTCAAGTTCAGCTCCAGAAAAATTGTGAACACAAATCACCCCAAAGTTCCATAAAAACTACTGACCCCAAACAAAATGTTACTTTTATTGAAATCATCCAGAAATTTAGTGTTTGACATTGTTGTCTTGATGATGGTCCAACATTTTACAGCTGTGATCCCAACCATAATATTTTAGAAACATAAGAAATAGAGTGCTCCTTCCTTGGCCACGGATTATTTATATGTTTGTGTAGCTATTTGTGACAACATCCTCAAACTGCAGTGTGCTTCTGCAAACTGATATGATTATTTCTGAACATACAGAGAAACATTTTTGGAAGTAGCTTGAAAGTCAATATTATAGTTTTATTATCCAAGGACTATTTAGTCTGGGCAGTGAGTGAAAGAGGAGGCTCCGATAAAGTCACAGGAAACTAGCACATTGTTCATTGTTGCTGCCCAACACAGGGCTATTGCACAATAGAAAAATGAGATTATTATTTTTTAACAGGCCATGTGTTAGTGGTTGGAAACCCTAACTGCACTTTTGCATAAATAATATAGTTTCCTCTTGTCCAAGAAATGAAATGGAAATGCACAAGAGTGCCTGTAGTCCATTAAAATTCACGTGCAATTTTGGATAATTTGGAAGGTTTTCATTAAAGAGGACTTCTTTTCTATTCTAGTGCCCTTTCATTGATGTGGTTAATAGTATTTTTACATTTTATGGCAATTCTGCCAGTTAAGCATTCTGTTTATAACTATCTTATATGTGTGTGCTTTGCACTCACCAAATGTGTGTGAATAGATGTGCACATGTCCATGCACATGTGTCTGAACTAGGTTGTGGAGCATTCAGTGATTCAAAAACCTTTCATCTTCCATTGAAGGCCCAATGCTGAGGGTGATGCTTGAGTAAAAACATCAAAGAGAAATCACTATTAACACTCAAGTAAAATCTGAACCTGTTGTGCTTTGGATGCCTCCTCAAAACCTGATGTTTAAATATAATAGATGGATAAAAGTATGAAGAGCTGGGACCTTCAAGAAGTAACTGGGTCATAAGAGCTCTGCCTCCATGAATGGGTTATTGCCAGTACCAAGGGAGTACCATACTTATCAGGGAAATTAGATTCTCATAAGAAGGATAAATACAGCCTGATTTTCTTTCTCTTTTTCTTGCTTATTTGGCTGTCTACCGTGTCATGATACAGTAAAGGCTGTCACCAGATGCTGATGCACCAGATGCTCTAGGATTTCCCAGCCAACAGAATTATAAGCCAAATACACCTCTGTTTACAATTCATTCAGTTGCCTTACAAGGAAGCACCATGCTGTTATATTTAAGAATGCTGTGTGTCAGGAAAGCACTGTGTCCAAATTGTAGATCTTTAATCACCCAGTTGTGTGATTTTTGGCAAGTTGTTAATATTTGTCAAGATTAACTGTCTCATATTTTAAAACACGAATAATTAGTACTATCTATGCAACTTTGTAAGGATTGCATGAAATGCTTGTAGAGCATTTCACAGTGCTTGCCATTTGTTTACCATGGGACCAATGAAATGTAATGTTAGTAACTCATTTCCCAAACATGGCCTTCCATGCCCAAAGCATGAGATGAGATAAGGAAACTGTTGATAATTTTAATCCCAATACTAAAATGGAGGCATGCACAAGATCCTACTAGGAGCACAGCAGGCAAAACATTGAACTTTTTGAACAGAAATTGAGCAGCTTCTTGTATGGGATGATGATGTTTGAGCTGAGACTGAAACATTTAAAAATAACTAAGTTTACCCTGGATGAAGGAAGAAGAGTACCCAGACGGTGAATGTCATCGGCATGAAGGCATGCAAGGACATGGCGCATCTGGGGCACTGAAAGTAGACTTCCTAGGTTTGATCAGAGCCTATATATAGTATATTACCCAGAAAAGTTGGAAAGATATACAGGACTCAATTGCCATGTTAGGAGTTTGTTCTGAGGACCAGTGGTACTGAAGACTTGAGAAGCCCACGTATCAGAATCTGAAATGTCAGGGTTTAAAATTTCTATGCCTTGTTTAGAAAAGGCCAGTAGGACATTCTGACATGCAACATTTTTTATTTCAGAACATTTCTACAAGTAATACGAATACACAGGGAATACAGTCAATGACTGATATTTGTATTTGAGCCTTACTTTTTGAGAGTGAGGTCCGTATTATTTAAGGTTTTGTTGCAAGCTATTATTAAATACATAACAGGCATTTTTGAGAGTTTAAAATTATTTCCTATTAATCTCAATTATACAGTTTTTCATACACATATTACGCACTTCCTAGCAACTTGTGAAGATCAAGTTTTAGACACTGATGCATATTTTACAAAATGAAGATAATTATGTCCTGTGACTTAAAGACTATGAGTTAGCAGTTTTTATGAGGGTCCATGAACCTCAGGCTAATAACCAGTTTATTTTGATGTCTAAGAGCTCTATCTACAACTGTGGTGCAATAAAATACCCAGTTTCCTTAAGCAAATGCTCTCAAAATTCATTTCAAAAAATTTTTTTAATTTAAATTCCCTGATGGACATCAAGCATATTTTTGACATGTGATAACTACTAACTTTTAGGAGAAGTTTTCTTAATAGATATATATGAAATTGGTACCCAGGCACTAAATGAAAATTCATTGAGAATTGTCCTTTCCAAACTTGTTCAGACAAATATATGAATGAAAAAAGAACAGACATGTAATTTAATGAAGTAAAACAATGATCCTGAATTACTTTCCCTGTTATACACTCACATATGCTTTTAAATTCAAAGTGAAAATACAAGCACAGATGTTTAATACTCTTTTATGTTGATGCAGCTTTGAATAGAAGGATAGTTTTCCCTAGAATCATAAATTAATCAATTTTGGTAGTTCATTAGTTTATAAAATTCATGTAGCAATTTCCATGATTTAAAAAAATAATCTACCTCTATTTATTTTATTTATTTATTTATTTTTAAAAAATTGTTTAATAAATCAGGGGCTTTGTGAATTTTTTATAAGGCGCCACTAAGGGGAGCCATTGAGCTTTGAGTAACTCAACTCTCCACTTCCCAACACCCACTGGGTCATAATTTTTCTCAGCAAAACTAAAATGCAGCCCGCATTCTAGACAAAAGGCTAAATGTTACTGATTCAATGAGTCAAATACATTAATCAAATAATTTTTAAAATGATAAAAACATTTGCTAGGTCTTTTTATTTAGTATGAAATGAAATCCCATTTGAAGTTCTGGCTTCATTCCTTGTAAAATGCATTATGGTGTGCAAAGGGTAATCTAACAAGCTTCAGATCAACAGTTACACTTTATGTACAGAATCTGAAAATGCCAACATATGTCTTTGGAAATTAAGATGCATTGGTGGAAAATGTGCAAGAATGGGGAACTTTTGAAAGACGGAAATTATGGTATATGCAGCTAAAGGACTTTAAACAAACATAGAACACCCCGAGCTAGTGGTGAAGACCACTGCCGAAGGCCACCAAGGCCAATTGTCTTTCTTGGCTATCTTATAACCAAGTAGAATCGACTTGAGAAATGTATGCATACTCTTAGTTCTTCCTTATTTTAATAAAATAAAATATTGATTCCCTTTGCTATAATTTTAACCTGGACATTTACAGCAGATGCAATAAATATGTCACAGAATTAGTTTTTAAAAATAGGCACTTAATTTTTCCAAAGTAAAACTGAAAACTACCTTCCTCTGCAGATTTACATAGGAATCAATTTTTAATGTTTTTAAGTTTTAAGAGGCATGTGATCAATTAGTCAAATGAGCACAATTTGGTATATCATTGCAGACTATTAAATACTGTTAACTTGAATCTTGAACTTATTGTTGCAACTAGCAATGACCTCTAAAATACATCAAGATTGAAATCACATTTGTCACCCATTGAAAGTGAGCTCAGGCACTCTGACGCGGGGCGTCAGCATCCTTCCTTATACATTTTGAATCGTGCCTAGATTACTTCTATTGCCTAATACAATATAAATGGTTTACAAATAGTTGTTATCCTTTATTCTTAAGAGAATAACAAAAATATATGTATGTATTAATCACAGATTCAACTTTTTAATCAAATAGTTTCAACCTGTAGTTGATTGAATCAGCAAATCAGAACCTGGGAGTATGAAATGTCAAAAGTATTTCCTTCAGATTATTTTTTTACGATAGTTTTTTCAGAAATTTAGATACATATTTAAAAAATAGTGACATGCTTTGACAATTCCTATCATTCACATGATATCAAATATAAAATTACAGGTTATATTATCTTTGTTTTTTTCTAAATCTTTTTTTAGCGAGAATTCACAATTATCATTCAGAATACCTGTCTAAACTTCCCTTTAAGAATTCTGGAAAATTATTTTATTAGTGTTTGGTTATATATATTTCCATTTAAAACTTTTTACATTCTTTTGATAAGCATGCCTAATTTTGTGTAAATTCAAAATTTAAATGTAACAAGTTTAATAACATATCACTAACAAACCAATCGAAAGTACTATCTACAATACAAATTTCTTTGAAAACATGGATCTTCAAATGAATTTTTCCTTTGTGAATTTTTATTTTCTTGCTCTAAATCTTTCTGAGTTACCATGCTTTCTCAACTCGGATAACACGTTCAAGAAAAAGAATGAAGAGAAATGTATTGACTCATCTATTTAATTTACTTCAGAGAATCAGAAACCACTGATATTTGATACTATCTTACAAGTCAAACTTTTTTTGTATTTCTGGAAAAGTGAGTTTTCATGTTGAGCTGAAAAATAAAATTTACATTTGAATTTTTCCATCTCTATTAAATATGGAGGTCCATAGTTATTTTCTCGTGCTTGAACTACATGTTCTGAGTTCTTTATGGCCTAAAGACAGTCAATGTCATTTAAAAAAAAAAAAAAAAAAAAAAAACAAGGAGTCACCAATTCAAGGGTATTGTCTTCATCTTTGAAGAAATACAGCTTTTCACTTAACAGCAAAGACTTTCATTTGAAAAGGCTGCAAAGAACACCACTTGAAAATTCATTCCAGCTGGTTAAATTGAAGAACTGAAAGAATTCCAAAGAAAGAATATTCTCCAGGCATTTATCATTTGATTTCCATTTGGATGCATTTCCATTTGCTCCAAGAACTTGTCTCACAATTTTGTTCTTTGGAGACACAAAAAGAAGTGTTGATAGCCATGTTTGATTTTGCTAAGCTTCCTCCCTTACTCCGACTGCCTTCTCAGTTTTATTGACAGGACGGGGAGTGGACAAGCTGTTTGCTCATGTATTGGCGATGACTGGTATACCTAAGCTCTACCCTCTCCCACAATCTGAAGTACTAGCAGACTCTGCTATTTCTCATTTTTTTAATGGTCCACATATTCTTTTCTTTGAAACATTTTGCAGTTCTATAGAGGTAAAACATAGCTCTAATATGGATTTACATCCAATTCAGGATGGGGGCAAAAAACTGCTACAGATCTCTTATGTGCTACTCTGCTATAATTTAGCAAGAGCTACACTCTTTCATATTTTCAGCTACTTATCAACTATCTATGTAAAGGTAATTACTCATTGACCTTCAAATACACTCTTCATTGTTTTTATTTTGCTTTTAGTATTTTCTTTTTCTTTTGGTGTATTCCCTGTTTTAAAATACTGAATTCTAGTGGTAGATATTTGGTACATAGGGGTTAATTTGCTCCATGAGGCAGGCATCAGAAACCCCTCTGAGTCCTGGCTCCTCTGTATCCAGTCCTGCCTCCTGTTAATATGATGTTGGTGAAAATGCCCAGGATCCTGCCACCCACCTGGAGAACCCAAATTGAGTTCCAGGCTTCTGCCTTCAAACTGATCAACCCCAGGTTGTTGCCGGTTTTGGGGAAAGTGAACCTGAGAATGGATCATCTCACTCTTTGTTACTGTCTTTCAAATAAAATGAAGACAGATAAAATTTATATGATTTAGGATTTGCTAGCTAATTGGAATAACTTGGAAAACTCAATCAGCCTCTATTAAAATTTGATGATTTTGTCCAGAATGTAAGGTCAGAGGGGCCTGTTTCACACAAAGCAGGTAATGCAGATGGCTTCAAGCACTTTCACCTTCTCATTCTGTTTCTTGGAGCTCATGCTTGTTCTTAATTAGGGATACTTTACACATGCATTTCCCAAACCAGAAAGATATCTTCTTGTAATTAGTTCATCAAAATATTTGATTGGGTTACAACTCAAATATTGTATTAATACATTTTGGGCAGTTGAGTGTTTATTCATCTTGAAATATCTACCCTGTGTTGGCAAGATTGGTACAATTTTACTTTATCTCAATTACAGCTTTCAACTCTGTTTCATCAGTGTATAATGCATATTGCAGTTGGGTGGTTAGAAGTGTACACACATGTGATACAAATGTGTGTGTGCATACATATATATGTGAAAATTATATGTATTTATTTATTTATAGGTCCCTTCTCTGCATTGATGGAAAAGTTGGATTTATTGGTGAATTTTAAAAATTTCAACTTCAAGTCTCTCTGTTCTCCCATTTAATTTCAAGTAGTTCTGAAAGCACATTTATTCCCTTACAAAGGTGTTCAGAAACTTACACCTTAAATCAAGAGACTTTCTTAGGTCATATAGTTTGTAATTTTTTATTATTAACCATCTTAATCATATCAAATTCTCTAACAGTTAATGCATGTACCATTTGTAATTTTTATCTTCAAAAACTTTCAAAATATTAGAGAGAAAATTGTATATGGTGCTTCAAAGGACCTGGGCAGAAGTATTAAAATAATTACTTTTGATTTTTTAGATGCTCAATTTCCTATTTACTATTCCTTCCATCACTGATATGATTGTTAACAGCCAATTTCACACCTCCTTCTTTCTTACTAATGTGCTTCCATTGTTTAGTCCAAATCCCTATATATACCAGAATATATCAACTATTGGATTTTTATTTGTATTTTTAGATCCTGGGTAATTTGTCAACATGATTTTAAAATTTGTTTCCATTTTTCAAAAAAAATTTGGAGAAACAATTAATGTAACTATGTAACACATGAAAATCTGCTGAAATTACTCATAATAGAAATTTAGCCTTAATTTTTATTAACTTATTGGAAAAATAAATAAAATTCACAGGGCAGGTTATTTTGGGGGCAAGAAGAATGGATATTGTTAGCAGTGGTTTCTTGAAAAATTCATATAATTTGCCACATAAGGAGAGGCATTTGAGATCCACATGCCTCATATATTGTACAAAGAACGTACTATTCACAAAAGTCTGAATACAATAATTACTCAATAAATGTTTGCTCAACAAATTAGATTAAGAAGATGTGTACAGTTCCCTTTTCTTGATTTTCATGGTCATCAATTTGAGTGTTAGGGAAGGACAAATGCAAGGACAGCTGTTTTGATATGACTCCATCATATGCAAGAATGCTGATTATTCAGTGTCCTGAAAACTTGTCTTAATAAACCCCATTTGTTATTGCAGAGCCTTCAGCCAGTCTGTTTCAATATCGGCTTCAAGTGGCTACTATCCATTCCAGGGAGTTACATTATGGTCACAAGGAAATAATTTTGACTTGTCATGCTCTAGCAGATCCTCTTTGGACTATGTGAATGATGAATAAGTAGAGAATGCCTAAGGCTGTTTCAAGAAAAGCCATAAGAAAGTCCAAGTTGCAACAGAAGTTACAAATTCAACTCTTCTATTTTGAGAAGACATTTAAATTCTGGAGCCGGCTTGGGGATTTAAAGGTTCTGAAGTTTCCCTTAGGTTCCATCTCTCAGCCCAAAGCTGGGAACAGTAGCTTCACAGAATGCTTCTGAGATTCTTTAGAGCAAAGGAGGCAGTTGGGGAGAGGAAAGGATGGGAAAATGAGGAAATAAGAGAATTTCAGATGATTGGGAAAAGTTGAAAGATCCCAAAACAACATTTTGGTCTTTAAATTATGTCGTATAGTAGGCATAAATGATGCTTTATTTGATGGAGTTGGGAGTGTAGTCTTTTAAAGTTATGAAATATGATCCTTGCCCATCTTGCCCCAATCCTGGGGCATTTGGATGCTCTTTTGAAGTGGTATTCACAGCCTTAGAAGCCTGACTTCCCCTTGAGCCTTGAATGGCTGTGGCTTTTGTTGTAATCCATTAAATTTTGCTTTCAGTGGACTACTATCAAACTGAAGGACCTTTGGGTAGTATGATGAAACTTCCAATTTAAGAGGGTGTTGCAAAGGCAGCAGATGGCATGTGTAATGCAATTAATGGGAAGAGAAAGTCCTGGAAAGACTTAAGCAAATGAGTTGAAAATGAAAGAAAATGTGACAGTTCCTGAAGGAATGAAATTTGTCTTACTCAACCTCCAGAATAACACATCTTTGTTGCGCTATTGAAGTGTTTGAGAATCAAATAAAATATAAAGGCAGAGTAAAGTAGGTTTGATATCGTGTTAAAATGATAATTAGCTTTGAGTATCCAAATTCTTGGTTTTTATTTTCTGAGCAAAGTGAACATCTCCCTGTGTCCCTTAAAACCAAGTTGAGACAGGAAAGGGGAATGTAACCAACCAATGTATATATGCCCTTCCCTTATTGCCAGATAATTTTCAGGATAAATATCCATGATCAAGAGGTTATTTAAAATATCATAGTGGTTGGAGCCAATGCTGTGGAATAGCACATTAAGCCACCACCTGCAGCACCATCTCCTAATGAGTGCCAGGTTGAGTCACAGCTGTTTCACTTTAATTCAGTTTCCTGTAATGATTTGGAAAACCAGGAGAGGGTAGCCCAAGTCTTTGGGTCCCTGCACCCAAGTGAAAAACCTCAAAAAAGTTTTAGGATCCTGGCTTCAGCCTGGCCCAGCCCCAACTGTTGCAGCCATTTGGGGACTAAACCAACAGGTGGAAGATAGTTGTCTCTTTGTCACGGTCTCTGTTTTGCTCTCTGCTTCTCCTGTGACTTCATCTTTCAAATAAACAGATACATGAATAAAAAATATTGCAATGGGGTGTTTAGCCCAGCAATTAAGTCTCCCATTAAAGAAGTCGGTGTTGCACATCAATGCCCGGATCTGACTCCTGACTCCAGGTTCAGAATAATGTACACCTGGGAGGAAGTGTACAGTGGCCTCAGCGACTGTATTTCTATTCCCCATGAGAGCTACCTGAGTTGTGTTCCTGGCTCGCAGTTCTGGACACAGCCCAGAGCTGGACCAGTGTTGGTATCTGAGGAGTGAAACAAAGGGCAAGAGCTCTTTTTCTATCTTTGTCTCTGTCTCTTCTATGTTGTTAAAATTTTTTAAATAGAATAAATCAGTGGGAAAAATATTGGGAAGTAAAACTGTTGAAGAAGCACAGAAGTAAGATTGGCAGGCTTATTTTTTTCTGCCAGGATTTGGGAAAATAGAAGAATCTTTTCTTCTTTATATATTCTGGCCACTCTTAAGCATATTGGGGGCAGGTGTGCCACAAACTCCGTTGGAACTTCATAAGCTGTGGAGGACTTGAGTGAAGCAAAAAAAAAAAACCAAAAAAAAATCTCCTGGACTGTATTCCCAGGTCTGATTGTGGGTGTATATGAATCTATCTTAACAGAAGCAATATCAAAGAATTTCTAAAACTCAACAACGATTTGACACATCACTGACTGATCTCATAGACCATAGAAACGACTGCTAAAAACAGACCTGGGAGGCAACCCGATTCTCTATCTCTGCATACAAGTATATTTAACATTTTTATTTCATGTAGTTTAATGCATTTTACTGTACTGGTTTCTAAGTCTTTTTCGAAAAGATTTGTTAATTTATATTGAGAATCAAAGTTACAGTGAGTAAAGAGAGAGAGAGAGACACCTATCTGCTAGATCACATTCCAGATGACCACAGTGGCCGGTACTGGGCCAGGGTGAAGCCAAGAGGCAGGGGCTACATCCGTGTCTCCCAAATAGGCCACCTTCTGCTGCTTCTCACAGATCACTGGCAGGGATATCGGTCAGCAGCCAAGACATGAAATGTCTCCCCGCTATGGCAAAATGCCCGGGCCTTATGAGGTTTTTGACAATCATCTGTTGTCTGGGTACATATATCCTTTAACATTTGGCTATGTACAAACATCCTTTAAGATTTGCTTCCCTGTGAAGTTTTCCCTGATTCTTCTTTAGTAGGTGAACAGTGATGTAGTAAAGTATAGCTGCTATGATCAGTGACTTTATTTTTTTTTTTTTTAGGATTTATTTATTTGATTACAAAGTCAGATATACAGAGAAGAGGAGACACAGAGAGGAAGATCTTCTGTCCAATGGTTTACTCCCCAAGTGAGTGCAATGGCCAGTGCTGTGCTGATCTGAAGCCAGGAACCAAGAACCTCCTCCAGGTCTCCCACGCGGGTGCAGGGTCCCAAGGCATTGGGCCGCCCTCGACTGCTTTCCCAGGCCACAAGCAGGGAGCTGGATGGGAAGTGGAACTGCCCGGACTAGAACCAGCGACCATATGGGATCCTGGAGCGTTCAAGGCGAGGACTTTAGCTGCTAGGCCACGCTGCTGGGCCCATATGATCAGTGACTTTAAAGAGGGGAAAGTCCTGATTTGATTTTCTGCCAAACCATTCAGTCACCATCTATCCTGGGAGATGTTATACTCTCCAGACCTTATCTTTTAAGAGATATGCTTCCCCCAAAAAAATGACATTTAACTTTAAAAACCTGAAATACATTTCAGGAAATGTGCATCTTATAGTTGGCTGTCATACTTATCAGCAATGTGATGCTGAAGAAAAACCTTTCTGGGCATAAGTTGCCTCATAAAATAGAACTATAATATCTATTATTTTCACTATTTGGGGTAGCTGAATGAAATAAGTGATGTATAAGAACTAAGAAATGGAAAGGGTTATGAAATGACAACCCTTAAAGTGAATATAATTTAAAAGATTGTCTTTATGAAACAGCTGAGTGCATCAAATCACCTTTGAAACTAGATCAGGGAGGGTATTTGGCACACTGCTTAAGACATTGCTTGGAATGTCCACATTCCATGTTGGAGTACCTTAATGTAAGTTCTGGATTTGCTTCTGATTTCAGCTTCCTGCTAATCTGCACTCTGGGAGGAAGCAAGTGATTGCACAAACACTTGGGTCCCTGTCACCCTATCTACATAGGAACTCTATATTGACTTTCTGGCTCCTGGCTTTGAACTTGTCCTAGGCCTGGCTATTTTTGGCATGCAAAGAGGGAATCTGAGTATGGGAGATATCTTGCTCTGTCTCTAACTTTGTCTCTGTCTTATAAAATAAAAATAAGTAAATAAAACTTTATTCAATTTGACTTAGCTAAGGACTAAAGATCACTTAATTCCTCTCAGACCTTTGTTGAAAATCCTTAACACAACAGTACTATCTGACTAGTAAAATTATGGAAACATTTTACTTCCTTCATATTTCCTAAACATTACATTCCCTCTTTGGCCTGATCTACTTCAAGATTCTTTATCTTTTTCTTTTTTTCTTTATTTCTATTGGAAAGGCAGATTTACAGAGTGATGGAGAGAGAAAGATCTTCCATCTGTTGATTTACTCCCCAAGTGACCATAAAGGCTGGAGCTGAGCCAACCCTAAGCCAGGAGCCAAGAATCAGGAGGTTCTTCCAGGTTTCCCATGTGGGTACAGAGCTCCAAGGCTTTGGACCATCTTCTACTGCCTTTCTAGGCCACATTTTGGGACGTGGATGGGAAGTGGAGCAGCCGGGACACAAACCGGCATCCATACAGAATGGTGGTGTTTGCAAGGTGAGGATTTGAACATTGGGCATCGCACTGGGCCCATTGCTTTTTCATTTTTTGTTTTCCTTCTACCTTTCTCTGAGGACACCTTCCTGCAGTGCAGAAAGCTGGTGTCTGATATGGTTTATACAGGCTCTTGTCAGTAAACCTCTACAGTGCCTGTCATCCCAACATTAGCATGGTTTAGAAAAACCTTAAGAACTTGACTTGTACTTGTTAGAGAAAGCATTACCTCGTTCCCTTTGCTTTGGCCACACTATATGGCTCACCCTCATTTGACCAGACCAGGCTATTTGTGCACATTAGCTTAGTTCAAGCTTTGAAAGTGGATATTACCCACCCATTTTGACTGGAAAAATCTCAACTTGGTCATGAAAAGTCACTAACAGTTTGCCTCTTCTGTTTCCAGAGGGCATATTTATAAACTTCTAAATGAGTCTCACACAAATTTTTATGTTTTTTTAATTTCCCCTGCCTAGCATATAGCACAGTATCTGAGATATAATCCTTACCATAAACCAAGTATGTGGTAGTGACACATAACTGATAAAAATTCAATGAAAGAATGACTAGACATGATGTTCAATAATAGATCATGCAAAACAAGAGGAGTGGATATATAATAGAGCTTAAATACAAAACAACTTAAAGACAACTCTATCTGAAGACAAATGTCTAGGAAGGTAGGTAATACTTTCATTTGGCTTACATTTTCTTTGTCTTGATTCTACTGTAGTTTTTCATGCTGTTTTTAGTAAAGGAACCATCGCTTTCGATGATGATGTGATCCAGTCAATACATAAGGCATGATTTCATTACTTCACCTCTGCTGCCAGTAGGGAGGACACAAGATTCACTCACAGTACTATCACATGCAGCTTCTAATTCCTAGGCTTCAGTCTGTCTTGCGATTAACATGCACAACACAATCACGCATGAGTTGTAAATGAAAGATTGAGTCATATTTCTGCAGTGTGTTTATGGGAAAGATTGACCCTTCTTTCTGAATCAGTGAACAATAGAGGAAAACAACCAAGTAATGAAAGGACTGGGAAGACTTCACTGAAACCGTCTGCAGCTTCTCATGAAAGAATCATCACCTTGCCTGTCTACTTCACAGAAATGAGCACTACCAGTTAATGTTTGTACTTGGGCTGGGGGCCATTTACTTAGTGCCTATTAAGACAGACCCCTTCATAAATGGAGGGCTTTTTAAATTTTTAGGAAATAGGACTCATTTTTCTGGAACAGTCCTGTGGTAGGCAAAATTACACGCTTCCTAAGATGTCTGTGTCCTAATTCCTGTGTCTTGTGAATGCGTTAATTTATATGAAGAAAGGGAATTAGAGGTGCAGATGGAATTGAAGTTTATCATCAGCTAGCCTCGACAAAGAAAAGATTATCTGTAATTATGTTGTCTGGCCCATTTAACTACTCTAGTCTTTCAAAGAGGCAGAAGTGAAAGAGAATTATTCTGTGAAAGGATTCGTACTTGCCATTTCTGACCTAAAAAATGAAGACAAAAACTGTAAGTCAAACAATATGGACAGCCTCTAAAATCTGGATGAGGCAAAGAGATGAGCTCTCCCCTTGAGCTTTCAGTAAATAACAGTGCCTTGTTGACATCTTGTCCCTAGCCTGATAAAGCCTATGTTGGACATGTGACACATGGTAGCATAAGATAGTCAACTTGTGGCTAAACACTAAAATGCTAGCAACATGTGACAGCAACAGAAAATGTGCACAACCTTATAGCTCTTTTCTCATATTTCAGCGCACATATTCCAAAACAGTTTTAAAGACCACTATCCCATCATTCAAATGCCATGGGCTAATAAACTGAACAAGATAATCCTAGTTAACAACCACCTGACTTGTCTATAGACAATTGGAATGCAAGGGGCTTAGTCTGTGTTCTGAAAACTTTGTTTCAGGAAATTGAATTTATTGATGATTAAAGGCAAATGATAAATTGAAGGCAGCTGAGTCTCGGGGAAAAAGAACTATACATTTATTTCTATTTCATGTTCATGGCTCTATTCTTAATTCAGTTCTTATTCCAAGCCAAGATTTGTTTTTCTAAAAAATGTTTCATTGAATTATTCACCAAATTTCTGAATAAAGTACTTTAGCATATTTGGCTACCTTATATTCCCATGTATGGTGGGTATACTTTCTTGTCAATTTGAGAACAAGAAGTCTTATTATGCAGAAATTCATCTGGATTGTATCATCTGCAAGATCAGTCTTAAGAAGAAAGAAAACGCATGTGAACACAGAGAGATTTTTTTTTTAGCAATGAATTTATGCCTTCCACCATGCACCCACACCAATGTAGTTGAGGAACTTTGGGGAATTTATTCGAATGTTTTTTCTATTCTGGTGTTTAGCACTTCATTGCTTTCTATCATAAGAACTGCCTGAGGTCAGAAAGTTTTGCTCTTTTTCAGATTTTTTTTTTTTTCAGCTGGTAAGGTTTTCTGGGCGAACCAGAAATCAAAATGGGATGCTGTATTATGTCAGGATTGCATGTTTAGTCTGCCTTCCTAGAAATAATCAAGAAAAGTTATATGTGAAAAGACACAGATGCTCCTCAGCAATACTTTCATACTTTTGAAGTATAACATGAAAAAAGAGTTCAGATCTAGAAAAATATGTATTTCATATACCCACATGCTGTATTGATTCCATTTGTAGAAGTTCTCAAAACATCTATATCCATATAATGTAATACAAGGCAATGCATGTTGTATTATTTTGATACTTAGCCTAGTGTGACTTTTTGGCAATATATTCTAACCTATTCTGATTTACGGGGCATAGTTCCAGCATGAAGAATATTTTTATTCATCAGACTCCCAATCAGTTTAGGCAATTTTTTGAAGAGATATTTAAAACTCTTTTGCTACATATTTAATCATTTTCTCTTTTATATTTATGATTCCAAGAACAAACCAAAATTCATGTCAAAATTGCTTTAATTCATAAATTCTGTTATAAGTTTAACAACAAAGAAGTTCTGGATGGAGCTTGGAGAATCTGGTAGAGTGGTGTATGCTATTATAACCAGTTAATATTTCAATATGTATGTTCATGCTTTCTACTAACGTATCCCTTATGAAAGGCACAGACCTGTGTGTACTTCGAAATGTACCTATCACTATTCAGTGAATATCATGTTCACTTCGCACTTCTTTCTATGAAGAAATAAGAAGCAGTGCACTCATTTCTGAAGAAATGACTCGGAAATGAGTCAAAGGACTCTGTCCCACAGATCATGAGGCTGTTATGACTGTGATGAACCTTATTTCACCATTCTCTTTTTGAGAAAACAATAACAAAATTCCAACGATCAAAACAAAAGTTTAAGAAGATTATTTGGGTTTCTCAGACGCCCTTCCCTGGACAGCACTTACAATGACTTTTGAGGAAAAACAAACACATTTGTAAATAAAAAAAAAGAAAGAAAAAGTTTGGCTTTGTATGAGCCATCTCCTTTGTCATTTAGCTCTTATGCAAGCTTAAATAAGAGAAAGTGTAGATACACATTTTTTTAAAGCTTCATTTCTTATATCATCGATCTCACTTTACGGTCTGCATTTAGTGTGTACTCTCATAGTTGGTCACAGTTGGACACCTAGATGACAGGCAGCGATGAAAAGCTGATTTCAGATTACACAGGCACCCATACTTTCTTCCTGACAGGGCATGACCCTCTGGGACTTGGGCAAAACACGCAGCTCCTGGTTCTATGTGTATGTGTTTGTGGGCAAACACAAAGCCTGATTCTGCGTTTGGCAGCTGGATTCCAAAGAGAAGCAGCACCTCTTGAGAGCTACCAGATAAACATGCTTCTGCTGTACAGCTCAGATATGCAACTGAAACCAGTGAACTTTTGATTTAATAGTTTAAAAGGCTGGGAGTTCCCATTTGTGAAATTTAAGCGGATTTTAGTCTCACTGGCTTGTTCCCAAGAATTGGGTAACATGTTATAGTTTTTGATGATTTGTTGGTTATTTGTTATTCTTTTAAATTCCCAAGGAATGAGCAAAATATCCAGAGGGAACATTGATGTGAACAATAGACTTAGCAGTCACTTTCATGGGCCATCAGCCGTGGCATATCACATTAGAAACCATAAAGGCAGGCCAATCTTGGGTCAAAATTCTCTCCAGCTAGAGGAAGACCTTACCATTCAGGAAGAACCAAATTCAGAAGAATTCTTCACATAAAAACCATAAGGTTTTAAATTCTAAGCATGGTGAAAGGAGAAAAGATAGTATTTATTGGAAATAAAAATTTTCTGACAAGGAAAACCATAGTGTTACCCAAAGCACAGTAATTTATCTGCAAAGATTGATGGGCAAGCATCTTCGGCAATGTTTTGCAACAGGTGTCATTTGAGCCAAATAATCTTTATTTGAACTTAAACGTATAAGCCTTGGAGTAGAATATTTCTTTAAATGTATCTCAGGTTTTTCCTGGATTTTTAAAATGTATGCCAAATGAATTTTTGATGACATCTAAAAGGAAATCTTTTTTCCCCTCCTAGACACTAAAGTCCATTGTGCTCTTTCAATAACTTATATATCTGTTTGAACATATCAAAAGTAATTATGAGAAACTGCTGAACTAAATAAGTGGGATTTTAAGACCCAAAGAAGTAAGAGTATTTTGGGGTCTATTTCTATTCACAAAAAGGAAATAATAAGTTCCTTGATGCTGGAGCTCAACCCCTTTGGTGCAGACTTGTGCTTCAGTTTCCCTCTCTGCTTAGTCACTGCTTTAACTCCCACGCTGAAATTAATTGCATGACCCTTGGAAATGAGTGATATCCTACTTAATCTCAGCCAGTGCAATCTGGACAACCTCAGGTTTGGTGCATTTCCTCTTGGGTGGTTTTCATTTGTTTTAAGAACATTAAAGTATCTCATAAATCTATATTTATTATTTGGGTGAGTAATCTACTGTAATTAAATATGAAACGCCAAAGACAATGTTAAGGTAAAATGAGGGTCAGAAACCTCTTTCTACATTTCGTGGCTGCAAAAATATTCTGGAATGTGTTTCTTTATGTCTGGATCTGTTTAGCATTCTGGCATCTAGCAATGTATTATTTTCAAATGGGTACTTCTAGTGTTTGAAAATAATAGGTTTTTTTAGTGATAAATTCACAAAGCTTCCAAGAAAAGAACTTATAAAGAATCCTAGAAACTATATAGTTAGGGGCCAGTGCCATAGCTTTGCACGCTAATTCTCTACCTACAGTGCTGGCATACCATATGGTTGTCAGGCATATGGTGTCCTGGCTGCTGCACTTGTGATTCAGCTCCCTACCAATGCGTTTGGGAAAGCAGCAAAAGATGCCCCAGTTCCTTGGGCTCCTGAATCCACAGGAAGATCAAGAAGAAACTTCTGGATCCTGGCTTCAGATCGGCCCAGCTTTGGCCACTGTTGCCATTTAGGGAGTGAATCAACAGACAGAAAATAATTCTCTCTCTCTCTCTCTCTGTCTTTTCCTTTCTCTCTATGTAACTCTGCCTTTAAAATAAAAATAAATAAACCTTTTCTTAAAGTATATAGCTAAAACATCCTTATTCGGCAGAAAAAGTCTGCATACCAAGTATTAGCAAGTTCAGTGAACCAGCGTTAAAGTATAGTCTCATGCTGGTGTTGTGACAAAGTGGGTTAAGCCACAGTTTGTGATGCCAGCATCCCATAATAGAGTTCTGGTTCGAGTCTCATTCCAGATTTCTGCTAACGTGCCTGGGAATGCAGTAGAAAGAGATGCCCCAAGTACTTGAGCCCCTACTATCAAAGTGAAAAACTTTGATGAATTTCTTCTTTCCTGGCTGCAGCCTGGCCCAGCCAGCCCAACTGTAACTGCAGATTGGAGAATGAAGCAGTAGATAAATCTCTCTCTCTCTCTCTCTCTCTCTTCACGTCTCACTCTCTCTCCTCTCCCCCTTCTCTCTTGCTGTCACTTTGCCTTGCAAAAAGATAAATCTTGAAAAAAAAACTCTTGTAGAAATCCAATGCTGTGGTATAGCATGCTAAGTTTATGTGGCATAGTTACTGATGGTTCTGTTGCTACTGATTTCATTCAGTTCATTAATGATTCTTTTTTTAAAAAATCATTTTTAAATAATTCTTGAGATTGATTTTTTCCAAAATTCTGCATATTTGAAAGGCAGAATAATGGAGAGGGAAGAAGGGACAAAGAAAGAAATTTTCCATTTGCTGGTTCACCCCCAAATGAGAGCAATGGCTGAGGCTAGGCCGTGCTGAAATCAGGTGCCAGGAACTCCATCTGAGTCTTCAATGCAGACCATAGGGCCCAAGCACTCAGGCGGGAACAGCAGGGTGCTGGATGGGAGGTGGAGCAACCCGGCCATGAACTAGTACTCATGAGATGCCAGGTGTGGAAACTTAACCCTGCACAACAAGGCTGGCCCCCACATTCATTCTTGAAATATTTGAACATAATTTAATAACCTACATAATTTTATAATTATAGCCATTTTGGGGGTAGAATGTGATTTTTAGCTACATGTATACATTATATAATGTTCTATCAGGGTAAATATATTTATCTTTTAAAATATCTAAAATTACTTATGTTGAAAACATTCAAAATCCATTTTTCAGGTTGATCTTGTTTGTAATGGAGAAATACACAGTACATTTATATTATCAGTAGTCACGCTACTGTACAACAGAATCCTAGAATTTCTTATTTTTATCAGCTATAACCTAGTATCCGTTAATCTGGAGATAAAAAATAAGTCTGGATAATAATAAAATCAGCTAAGCTCATGAACTTAAATATAGGATTTAGAGGAGATTGTGTTAAAACTGACCTTTGCGAGCCTGGCTCCAACTCTGGACCCCCACCCTCCCTCGCAATGACCATCGGGATCGCTCCGAAAACCCCTCATAGCAAACAATCATACAAACTAAAAAAACCTAAAATAAATAGACAAACAACAGAAAGTAGAGCTTGGAATCTGACAGGAAAGAGCTGGCGTGGATTGGCTCATGCCTCGCTGGGTGGGACACAAAGATTAGTCACTCCTCACCATGGTGTTGAGGATTTTCCTGCACACCCCGCCCCAAAAATGTTCTGCACCTTAATTGTCGACAAATGTCTTGTTAGAGTTACAAGCCAGTCTAGATTATCCTAAAATCTGCCAAGAACAGCAAAATTATATTTCAACACAACAAATGGCTAAATACTAAAATGAAATAGACACGAGACAGCTGAATGGTACCTTATGGCCATTTTAAGGTATAGAGCAGCCGGTCCTGTATATAAACTAAAATTGAAATGTCAATGAGCTAATCATAGGTTGTGGTTAAGAACTTGCTTTTTTTTTTTTTTTTAACATACTGGTTACTCAAAACCATGTCAATTCCATAATGTTGCAAATTGCTGTTGATGTTATATTGGGACTCTTAATTGACTGGGATGATATTCTACCAGCTCTAACTTCGGACCAGAAATGGTCTCCCCAAGAAACTGTTCAACCCATCTGGACAATAAGTAGCTGGACTCTATGCTTGGTATACGTTTGCAAGGAAAGAATCTTGATTGAATTTGAACTGTAATACTGCATCAAGGTGGAGGAATCCACCAGGGGGGAGGGGCGTGGGGAGGGGTGGGGGGATTCCCAGAGCCTATGAAACTGTCACATAATGCGAAATAATTAATAAAAAAAAAACTGACCTTTGCAATACAGGCAGAAGAAAAAAGGATTTCTTAAATTAGTACTGAAATTTTTACTTTAGAGGCACTTAAATGATCAAAAATTTAAAAAGGTTTTAGCAGTTTACATTTATTTGTAGACAAAATCAGTCATACTAAGTATTGAAAGACAACTGAGGTGGTGATAAATTTACCACATGTAATTGAAGATCATAACACGATAACATAGCTTTCAAGCATATTCTGTATTTCTGTAGCAAAAACCTCATTTCTGTGGATTTTCTGGGTTTGGGGTTTTTGTTTTTTTTTTTTTTTGCCTTTTTTCATATTCCACAAGATGAGGGAGTAGCGTTTTTCTATATGGGTAAATTGTCGCTTGTTGACTGTAACATCCGAGTGTCAAGGGAGGGCTGCATTGCCTCTTGCCTAGATTCCTGCTAATGTACATGGAGAGGTAACTGATGAGAATCAACATACTTCATCCCTTATTACCCCTGTGTAAGACCTGGAAGGATTTTCTGGATCTTGGCTTTGGTTTATGCTAGTTTTGGCTGTTGTGCCATCTGGGCAGTGAACCAACAGATGGAAAATCTCTCTTATTATCACTCTTCATCTTCTCTTGTCCCCACTCTCTCTGATGCTCTACCTTCAAAATAAATAAATAAATAAATATATTTTTTTAAATTTCAGCAAAATTTCTCTTCCCTAAATGAAAAACTAAATGTACTTTGAGACATAACCTTCAATAAAGGAGCTCTGTTTTCTAAGTTAGATAACTGCACAAGATAAGAAAATGGAAAACTCCAGATAAGACAAAAGGGAAAATACAAATCAACATATTATACCTGTGCTGGAAAAATGCGTGCCTCAGAGGATTGTTATCAAATATAAGTTTGCTGAGTTATGAGAAGGTTTTATAAGCAGAGGGGAAAAAATCACTTGAGTTCTGGGAGTTTTGCTCCCTATCCAGCTCCCAGTAATGTGTCCAGAAACGCAGTAGAGGATGGCCAAGTTCCTTGGATCCCTGCATCCACAGAGGAGACCCTGGTGAAGCTCTTGGCTCCTGACTTTGGATTGGTTCAGTTTTGATCTTTGCAGTCATTTAAGATGTGAGCCAGAGGACAGAATATCTCTGTCTCCATCTCTCTCCACTTCCACCCATCAAACCCTTGTAACTTTGCCTTTCAAATAAATCTTAAAAGTGAAAAACAAACAAGCAAAAACATTTGAGGAAAACGGGGTAAGACTCTATCCTAGTGACTCTAGAGGAGATGATGACAAAACGGTCACCCTAAGAAAGGACAGCCTTCATTTTCCCAGAGGACAATAACACCAATATAAAGTCTGGGATGACACAGTTCTTAATATATCACCCTGCTTTTCAACATCCTATATTTCTTTTGCTCTCCTCACACCTCTTGGTCTTCTGATGGGAGCATGACCATCATTTCAAAATGCTACTAAATGAAATGTTTGTAAAAACACCAGGCAATGCTACGAATTTGTTGTTTCCACTAGGTTAACCTTGAATTTACAGATCTCTAATTATATTTCAAGGGCTTTAGAAGGCTTAATAGACCACTAGTAGGCTTGACCACATCTTAATTCTGAAATGCTATGTAGAATTTAGAGGAAAGATACCCATGTTTTTCTGACGAATCTGTCATTAAGACCTACTGGTGAGCTTAATTTCATTCCTCACAGGTATTTGAAAGCCTCCATGAGCATACCCATCATTAACATGGAATTATCTTGGACAATTCAAAATAAGGACTGTAAGTATATATCAAGAAATATACTCAGAGGCTAAATTGTCCCATTGTTTTGTACATAAAGAGGTTAATACTTTGCCTCCAAGATTGGATATGCTATGTAATTATCATTGTAGAATGACACTGCTATTTTGTTAGCTTTGTTTCCTTTGCTTCCAAAGCTAAGCTATTAGATAGTCTAGGAGACATTTTGCACCAGTTCCTGCGCTTCAGCCTCACATGCCATCAGCAGATGTCTACAGCAATTGAGAGCAGCATGTGATTTTTCCATACGGTCGTGCCTTCCCAAAGAACAAACCAAAGGCCCTGCTGCATCTGCTTTATTCACACATGCACATTGTGTTCTCTCTTGGAACTCAGCTCACAGCTTGCTTCAGGCTGGGAAGCCCCATGGGGTAGGAACTTTGCTCCATATCTGGCATGTCCACCAAGCCACAAACATTTAGGAGACTGTATACGCTTCACAAATTGAAAACTCAAACCCGCTTATACACTTTTTTTAAAAATCACTAAACTTTAAGTCTTCAGTGTTATTTTATAGCAGTTGAATGTAGTAATACTTTTCATGACCTTTTAAAAAGTCAAGTGAATAGCTTTTGTACTGAAACATAACTGTGAAAACTGTACAAATACCTGACAGCTGAGGGTCGGTGACCCCATTGGCTGATGGTGTCTTTAATGGGAAAACATGATACTACTAGCAGATGGATTTACTGTATTTGAATATGATTATGGCATTTGTGAAAAATTGCGTTTGCTTTAAAACATTAGTGTATTTTGAAGCAAAGGAGAATACTGACAAATTTGCATATCGAGTTAGTTTGTTCTTTGAAAAACAGAATGGCTGCAAAACAGAAAATCTAAGCAGATTTAATAGTAGAGGTGACACATTTTCACTCAATGACGATAATAGGAAATAGCAGTACTCATGATGGGTAATAATTAGGAAAGAGCAGACAGACATCACAGCCATTTGAGGCATGGAAACAACAGTTAAATGTTAAAGCAAGACTATTAGATTAGCAGTAAGAGGATCTAGATTTTAGTCCCATCTATTTATTTATTGGTTGACGTACTGGTGATCATTCTCTTATCCGCTCTGGTTACTTGGAGCCTCACTGGACTTTGAGTGAGGTTGGAGTTTAAGTCCTGCTTCTGCCATTGCATTGTATGATTTTAAAATCAGTTACTCACCATGAAAATAAGTTGAAAGTGTCAATTCACTCATGTTTAAAATGACTCTGATAACATTAATACATACATGCCTAAAATGTTTAGGGCTCAAATGAGATAAATATGTAGAATTGCCATGAATTAAATAAATAGTATTTCATCACAGTTCCATTAGAAAGAATAAATTTTAGTGGATATGGTTTTGGTTGGTGGATATGATTGAATAAGGACACACAATGCAGGCAAGCAAACTATTTCCCCATCTTTGGCTATCTAAGATGATTACTGAGTCCATTTTTAAGACCTTGGAAAAAACATTACACTTCTGCAATAATTAGAGGTTAAATATATCTATTTCAGTCATTCTTTCAAGCTCTCAAAATTTTATAACCAGGTAATTCAACTGCTGTGCCCTAACTCCTACCATCTTCTATGTTTTGGAACATTTCAGGCTTTAAAGCAACTAAATATTAAAATGTAGTATTGCACACACATTTTTAGTTAAGCAATAAACATCTGTCATCTGCCATTTATTAATATTAATTAAAATGGTCAGTGGCTCATGGGATCCAAGCCCAGCAGCTGAAATTTTTCTAAATTTGACCTCCTTAGAGTTTATATAAAAAGTGGTCAGAGTGTTTCTCCTAAGGTCCAAGCCAATTTAAGGCCAGTTTGAAACCTAATGTTTTAGATTATGCATTTAGCAATAAAAGAAAGAGGGAGAGAGAAGGAGAAAGATGGTATAAATCCTGAAAAAATTATGCCAGAAGATAACATGGGACAAGTAAAGAATGTTAACCTACATTGCCATTCCTTAAGCACTACTCAGATAATGCATAGTGAATGTATTTTAGGAATGCTATGAAATTTCACTTGTCTTCCAGTTTCACTACTTCAAATGATAATTGTGTAAAGGCCATTTTAGTCAACTAGTGTAGTAAATAAAAACTTTTAGAGAAAATCAATAAGCAAACAAATAAAATGTCTAATGAGTGGATCCTGAGAGAGCATATTTTCACAGCTGCCTATTTCTTACCACTATGAGCTTCCTACAGTCCCAGCACAATAGCTCTCAGACATCTGACATAGCCTCTGCACAATGCCTCGAGGAGAACATTGACATATTTTTCCCTTCTTGGATCCAATATTTTTTCCTATGAAATAAGACTACACTTTACTGTAGCAAAGGGTCCCTAAGAATGTCAGTCAGATTTTAGCATGAAAATAATTGAGAATGGGCCCAGTGGCATAGCTCAATTAGCTAACTTCTCCCATTCTAAGTCCCAGGATCCCATATGGATGCCAGTTCACATCTTGACTGCACCACTTTCCATCTAGCTTTATGCTTGAGACATGGGAAGGAAGAGGTAGATGGGCCAAAGTCTTGGGACCTTGCACCTGTGCTGGAGACCCAGAATAAGCTCCTGGCTCCTGGCTTTTCTTCAGCTCAGCTCCATCCATTGTGAACATTTGGGGAGAGAACCAGCAGATGGAAAATCTCTGACTCTCCTTCTTTCTTTAAATCTAGTAAACCTTTACAGTAAAAATAAAAATCATTAAAGAAAGACAACTGATAAATACTGAAGTTTTAGAATCCATCTCACTCACTCAATGATTTTAAAATATGGCAACACAAACATTGATTAGACATTACTTCAATACAAGTGTTTGTCTTATTTTTATGTTTTTAGGGTAAAACAAAAAATCATCTTGGTCATTTTTAAGCATACATACATTGCCATTAAGGACATTCACATTGTTGTATAGCCATCACTACCATTTATCTACAGACTTATTTGTCTTGTAAAATTAAGAACTCTGCATCCACAAAATAATAACTTCTCCATTCCCTTCCCTTATTCCCTAGCAACCACCAATCTCTGTTCTGTCTCTGTGAATTTTCTATGAACAGCATCTAACTGGAATTATACAATATTTGTGTTTTTGTGACTGGCTTATTTCACCAAGCACAGTGTCTTCAAGGTTTATCCATGTTAGAGCATGTGTCAGAATTTCCTTCCTTTTTAAGTCAATAATATTCCGTTGTATGTATATTCTACATTTTGTTTATCTATTCATCCATCATTGGAACACTTGTGTTGCTTCCAACGTTTACCTCTGGTGAGTACTGTATAAGCTGCTGCAATGAGCATGAATACACAACTATCACTTTGATTCTGCTTTACAGTCTTTTGGGTTTAGACTCAGAAACAGAATTGCTGATTTTAATATTTTATGATATTATCATGCTGTTTTCCACAGAGATCATACTAACTTATACTTCACCATGACTGTAACAGAATTCTAGTTTTTTTCATCTCCTTGCCAACAACAAAACATTTCTATTCTTAAAATCTACTTTGTATATTGAACTCTGAATAAAATCGCAATAGAACAGAGGGCTCTCTTACTAAAACTCAGCTAAAAACCTCTGTTCCAATCCAATGCTTTCATTCTATAGGCATCTACATATAGCCAGACAAGCCTTTACCAGAAATAAAACCAAGCCCAAATGTAAGGCACACTAAGGCTCCTCCTACTGCCTATCTGCTTTTCATTACTTTTGGGGGGTGTTGAAGTCCTCTACCATTTTTCTGAGCCCCTTCTCAGATGTCCTTTCCAAGGAGAAAGCATTTGAAGTCAGTATGGTGATTATTAGATAACTGGAAGGTTCCACAAGTTGAATTAACAAAAACAACACAGTTCATGGAACACAGTAAAATGATACTATTTTCAACAGTGTTCATGACATAGAAACTGTAATGAAGTAAGATTGTCATCCTTCTGCTGCCACTACCAGCCACAGTATGAGGCCATTTAGCTACAGTCACTTAAACTCTTTGGTGTCATTTGTTCGAAAAAAAAAAAAAAAGAACAGAAAAGAAGAAAGAGGAGTAAGAGAAAAAGGAGGAGGAAAAGAAGGGGGAGGAGGAGAAAGAGGAGGAGAAGAAGGAGGAGCAGAAGAAACCATTAACGAGGGGTGGACTTTGGGTGCAAACATTATGACTTCCGCAACAAAATAAAAACAATTGGACATCATTAGGTTTAATGAATGAAACCAGTTCCCCAAAGACAAATATCGCATATTTTCTCTGATTTGTAGTACTCGATATTTACAGTAGAAAAACATTTTATTGTGAGTGAAATTGATATCTTTATATTTGGCTGCAATTTATAGCCCTAGTCAATAGTCATATTGGACAGTTACCTTTCTACCTTTTACTTGTTTAACTATCTAGCTAATCATTAAGTATTTGGCAATAAGGGATATTAAAAATGCTTATGAAAACTACAGAAAGGAAAGGAAGGTGGAACAAGAGAAGAAGGACAACATTATTATATTCTTTGAATTATATCTATGAATTGCATTGATTCTGCTCTTTAATTAAAAATGGTGGGAGTGTAGGCTATCACTGTGGGAGTTAATATGGAGAGTGCTAATAGAACTGAAAATTGATGTGCCACATGACCCAGCTATCCCACTTCTGGGAATATATCCAAAGGAAATGAAATCTACATATGAGAAAGTGATCTGTACTCCTATACTTACAGTGGCACAATCTACAATAACAAAGATATGGAAACAACCAAGATGCCTGTTGAAAGAGGAGTAGATAAAGATACTGTGGTACATCTACTCAATGAAACACTACTCAACCATTAAAAAGAATGAAATTCTACTGTTTGCAACTAACTACAAACCATCATGCTCAGTGAAATAAGCCAATCCCAAAAGGACAAATATCATATGTTCTCTCTGACATAAGGCAACCTTCGTGTAAATTACAAGATCAATAGATATATATAGGTAAGCACATACATATACATATATTTATCTAGAGGATCTGTAAAATGTAGGCAAGTGTTCCATGACATGGAGATACACTGCAGCATGTGTCTCTATTCCTGAATAAAAGATAGCCCCCTAATGAAACTTAAATAGATCTTGAAAATAGAATGCTGACTTTATACACACGCGCACACACACACACAACTTTGTATAGGTTTCTCTTTACTTACAATGTCAGGATACACTTAAATAGTAGAATTATGGACTTATGACTATTGTTGCGGGGCTAAACTGTTGTTACAGTACAGGGGGAAACACTGGGGGTGGGGGGAAGAGATTGGGGGAAGGTGGAAGGGGAAATCTCTGAGCCTAAGGAACTGTATTGTGAAAAATCAAGAATTTATTTAAAATATAAAGAAAGCAATTTTTAAAAATAACAATGGATTTTCAAAAATAAACACATACAATCACTAAAAAAAAGTCACCATTTTCCATCTGCCTTCCTGCTCATGGAGGTGCTGGCAGGCAGCAGGTGACGCACGTACACTCAGTTGCTTGCCACACGCAATGGGAGCTGGACGGAGTTCTGAGATCCTGGCTTGCACCTAGCCCAGGCCTGGCTATTTCAGGCCAGTGGAAAGCAAAACAATGAATGGAAGATTTATTTGTGTTTGTGTCTTGCCTTTCAATGAAAATACAATGGGGAAGATTTCCAACTGAGGGGAAAAAAAAGAATATCTAAGATATCTTTGATTGTGATATCTCATAATATGTTACTACAACACAAGAGTGGAAATCTAGAATAAGATTAGAAATAATATGTCTTGTTAATTGCATTAGCAGAGGTAGAAGTGAGCTTTAGGAAAGATACAGCATTTAGTTATAAATTAGAACATGTGGATTATCATATATACATACAAATACATTTACACTAGTGTGCTTCATGTTGTGTCTAGCACACAACTGCTACTCAATGAATTTTTGTTGGATGAATACCCACACATAAGTATTTCAAAAAGTAAATATGTTATTATTTAAAAGACATTAAATTACCCACTATAAAGTCAAACAATAGATACTTAAACAATTTTGCTATATACATGAAAAAATTTTTATGTTCCTATTTTTCAAGAGTTCCTATAAACTGAAATGTTTATCTCAATAAAAAGTCAGGAAGACAGGGAAAACATTAAAGGAAGTCCAAATAACTAATAAAGATATCATTAGTCTTATTATTTGCAGTTAAGAAATGCTGAAAATAAGGTGACAAAATGCCGGTTCTTAATCCATCAAATTGATGAGCATTTCATAAATTAATAGTATCAGTTCTAGTAAGAATGTAAGAAAATAGGTAGCTCTTGCACATTGTATGAACTATTAAAATATTTTTGAAAAATAATCTAGCAGAAAATGATGTTAAAATTATTCACATTTTTTGATTTATCAACCCAAGATTTGAAGCTCATTTTATATTATGTTTCACAATGATTGAATACCTAGTAGGTTCCAGTCACAAGTGTAAGACTTTTATAAACACTTATTATTCATTACTTGTTAGATAATTACTGTTATCCTTCCCATTTTACAGATGAAGAAAATGTTCAAAAGCTAAATATTTTTCCTAAAGTCACAGAGGTTGAAAAAATAGTCACTGAAAAGCACAATTCAAATATAAACCAAGTAGTTGCAAAACCTGTCTGCAAGCCCTATGACCTCTCATTTCCTTCACTGCAATAGAGAATATCAGTTAATTAATGTTAGAGAGATCTTTATCATGGCAAGTAGGGCAAAACAAAAAAGCAAGTGATTTTATTGTCCATCAGTAGCAGAAAGCTTGAATAAACAATGTGGCATTCATGGAATATTTTGGTGCTATCAAAAATGAATTGGAACTTCTTAGAAAATGCCCCCAAAACACAGGCAATCAGAATAAAAATAAATAAATGGAATTACATCCAACTAATAAGCTTCTGGACTACAAAGTGAACACACAGTGAAACAGAATGGGAGACAGTATTTGCAAACTAAAACACTGATGGAGGATTAGTATCCAGGCTCTCTATAAAGAGCTCAAGAAACTCAACAAAAACAAAACATAAGACCAGTTAAGAAAAGGACAAAGAACATGCACACGCCTTTCTCAAAGATGAAATTCAAAAGGCCAACAGACACATGAAAAATGCTCAAGTTCACTGGGCATTAGAAAAATGCAACTTTAAATCATAGAGAATGGCTATCTTCTGAAAATCAAATAACAATAAATGATGGTAAGGATATGGGGAAAGAGGTACTTGAACCCACTGTTGGTGGGAATATAAACTTATGCAACCATCATAGAAGACAAAATGGAGATTTCTGTGATATCTGAAAACACATATACCACACAACCCTGCCATTCCACCCCTGGGAATTTATCCAAATGAAATGAAATAAGCACAAAGAGTTATCTGTACCCCATGTTTATGGCAGCTCAACTCACCAAAGCTAAGCTACGGAATCAACCAAGAAGTCCATCAACAAATGTTTAGGTGAAGAACACATGGTACACGTACACTATGCAATACTACTCACCCATAAATTAAAACAATGAAATGGATGCCAATGACAATCACTATGCTTAGTGAAATAAATCACATAGTTTTCCTGATTAGTGGTAAATGATTCACAGAGTACAAAAGAAACAATCTATAGATTGGCACTCAAGGATGTGAAAGAGAAAGAGGAAGACTGAGGGAGTGTGGGACATTCGCTGTCCAGCCTCAAGGGCACTGGGTTCATGCAGCCGATAACCACACACACACTGACTACTGGCTGGTGGTTAATAGCCAAAGTTTATTAAGAGCAAAATACTTTTTAAAAAGATTTATTTGAATTTTTTTATTGAAAAGTCAGATATACAGAGAGGGGCAGAGACAGAGAGGAAGATCTTCCATCCGTTGATTCATTCCCAAGTGGCCGCAACAGCCGGAGCTGAGCCAATCTGAAGCCAGGAGCCTGGAGCCTCTTCCAGGTCTCCCATGTGAGTACAGGGTTCCAAGGCTTTGAGCTGTCCTCTCCTGCTTCCCCAGGCCACAAGCAGGGAACCGGTTGGAAAGCGAGGCCACTGGAATTAGAAACAGTGCCCATATGGGATCCTTGCACATGTGGGGTAAGGAATTTAGCCGCTAGGCTACTGCGCCAGGCCCAACAGCAAAAGACTTTTAAAGACTGAGGGTCACATAGGCATAAGAGGGGAGGGTTTGCAACAGGATGTGATTTATGTGTGCACATGCAAGGGAGGCCAATCAGCAGACACTGTGTTTTTTTTAGCGGGCTACTAATAAGTAAACAGTATATACATGAAAGAAACTAGAAAAAAATACAACAAACAAACAAACAAAGAAAAGAAAACTTTGCTCTATTTCCAAAGCTTAAGAATCAGGGAGTTCCTACGCCCAGGTTTTCCCAATCAAACTGCCCCAGGACCTTTGCCCTGAGTTCCCAGAGCTTTTTCACAGGATTGCAGCTGGTTACAGTTTTACACTGGTGAGGTTTCCTGTCCTCCTACAATGGGAGAGCAAGAGGTTTATTCCACCTGTTGGTTGACTGCTTAATTACCTGTAATAGCTAGGGCTGAGCCAGGCTGAAACTAGCAGCCCAGAATTCTAATTGGGTTTCCCTCATAAATGACGGTAGCCCAAGCACTTGATACACCATTTGCTGTCCCTTAGAATGCACTAGCAGAAAGCTAGACTTGAAGTAGAGCCAACACTCAATTCCAATTTGGGATCAATGTCCCAAGCAACAGCTAAACGCACTGCCTGTAAATGACCACCTTTATATATGTCTATTTCTGTAAGCAGAAAAATAATCTGGAAGTGTAACACACTTTAAAATTATTTTTCTTATAAGAGTAGTTGACTAAGGGAGGGAGATTTTATTAGCTAACATTTCCTTTATATTTTATGTTTTGGAGTTTTTAAAAGAGTGTTTATTCTATTATTAAAATCAAAAAAAGGATTTTTGAAAACTGAGCCAAAAAGAGAAAAACAAATTAACCAAATAACAAATCCATAGCTGAATTGAGTTGATTCTGCAATTTGAACTATTTCAGTAGTTTTTTGGTAGCTTACTCAGCTAACATTTCACTTATTAAGCATTAATTTTGAAGACGTGAACATGACAACAGTGATCTTATGAGTAGAATACTAGTTTCTTTTTTTCTTTTTTTTAATTGATTACATTGCATTATGCGACACAGTTTTATAGGCACTGGGATTCCCCCCCCCCCCAAACCCCCCCATGTCGGATTCTTCCACCTTGTTGCAACACCACAGTTCAAATTCAAGAATACTAGTTTCAAATGTAAAAACCCTGAAGGGAGGGCCTGGCAGCGTGGCCTAGCAGCTGAAGTCCTCGCCTTGAACGCGCCAGGATCTCACATGGGCGCCGGTTCTAATCCCGGCAGCTCCACTTTCCATCCAGCTCCCTGCTTGTGGCCTGGGAAAGCAGTCGAGAACGGCCCAAAGCTTTGAGACCCTGCACCCATGTGAGAGACCTGGAAGAAGTTCCTGGTTCTCAGCTTCGGATCAGCGAGCACCGGCCATTGCGGTCACTTGGGGAGTGGATCACCGGAGGAAGATGTTCCTCTCTGTCTCTCCTCCTCTCTGTGTATCTGACTTTGTAATAATAATAATAATAATAAAAGCCTGAAGGGAAGGGAGGTAAGGGTGATAGGCAGGAGGTTTGGCACAAAGCACAGATAATATGGCAGGAGTTCGTGCAAAAGTATCACCTCATCTAAATTGTATATCATTTTCACTGAGACATAAAAATTACTTGGACTGTTTAGTGACTCTTCCTTAAATCTGATTCTTTGCAAAAATTGGAAAAGTGCGTTCTTCCAGCAGAAACAACAAATAAATAAAACAATCCTTTATAAGGCATATTTTTGAGTTACGACAGCATGTGCTCATAGAGGCTAGAGTTATGACCTGGTGGTATATACACAATATAAACACAAGAGTTCACTAATTAGGATTGGGTTAATTTTAAAGTTTCAGTGGCCTGGTGTATAATCAAGCAGAAGGTCATTACCCACACTGGAACATTTCACACAGAACAGTCAGCAGCTAGCAATAGAAATGAACATGTCTTTACTTAACCTTGCACAAATGAGTCCCAGACACCATGCACGCGAGTACTGTACTCTTTTTCTATGTGTTTAAAGCTGGTTGAACCCCTATTAAAGTGTTTTGCACAAAACAAATTAATTGCATTAAAATATTATTTGAATTATGCTGGATATGTTTCTCTAGTATAAATTAGCACAAGTTTATCACTCTTCTTAAGGTTTTTCTTTTCTGTAAATACTATTACACATATGCTACCTGGTAGAATAAGGTATTTCTCAATTCGGCCAACTTTGGGCATTTTCTTTCTTAAATCCATAGTTCTTGTCAGCTTAGCATGATTTCAGTAGCAAGAAAGAGAGTGCGCGATGACGTTGTCTGAGCATGCGGCAATTTGTGCCTAAGAAGCCATTATTTTTATTTTTGCGTAAGGCAATTTGATTTATGTTATTTTCAACTAAAATATCCTGATGAATGCAGAGAAGTAACAGTGCTGTTGGTGAAAAAGAATATCAATGAGATGGGCCCGGCGGCGTGGTCTAGCGGCTAAAGTCCTCGCCTTGAAAGCCCCGGGATCCCATATGGGCGCCGGTTCTAATCCCGGCAGCTCCACTTCCCATCCAGCTCCCTGCTTGTGGCCTGGGAAAGCAGTTGAGGACGGCCCAATGCTTTGGGACACTGCACCCGCGTGGGAGACCCAGAAGAGGTTCCAGGTTCCCGGCATCGGATCGGCGCGCATCGGCCCGTTGCGGCTCACTTGGGGAGTGAATCATGGGACGGAAGATCTTCCTCTCTGTCTCTCCTCCTCTGTGTATATCTGGCTGTAATAAAATGAATAAATCTTTAAAAAAAAAAAAGAATATCAATGAGAGATTAAAAACTTTATATTATTCTCCTATCAAGGAGATAATCATCAAAGTCATATAAATAGTTTTAGAGAAACTGAAAAAGAGAAATAAAAATTACAGTAGAGTATTTCTATCTTTTTGACAGAACAAGAAAGGTTTTTCTTTTTAAAAAAACAAAAGTTTAAAAAGGCTGCTCTGAAAAGTAAACAAAAAGAGCATTATAGGTGGAAGTGGGTAAGAGCATAGGGGATTAGGAGGTTTTGAAAAATTTTTCATTTATATCCTTTTTATTATGCTGATAATAATAGCCTTCTTGCTGTAAAATTTTGTGATAGAATCCTTGTGCTTGGATCCATCAGTTAAACATGTCTTGTTTGGAATCTATTGGACAGTAATGTACAAGTTCCAGACCACTGGAGTGGTGCATTCCTATGGGCAAAGCAAAAAAAAAAAAAATTTTTTTTTTTTTTTGTTAGTAAACTGACTGTATTTATTTGGTCACACCTTTTTGGAGACCTGAGAACAAGCTATCTAATCCTTTTTGGCCGATTCCAACATCTACAAAGTTAGGCTATAAAGCTGCATTGAAGATGTTGCTGGAGTATATAAAAAGGGAATAAGATAATGATCTATGGAAAGAATCCTTCTTTTGTGCCTTCAGATGTAGGGTGTCTTGTGTGCCAAAGATGTTTCAGCCACACCAGCAGTTTCAAGCAGGGACTGTAATGGGAATGTGGGAAGGAGGACAGGAGCTTGAAAGGAGGAAGTGTCTTTTTGCTGAGAAATGTTTACTTTGTAATTAGCAAAGGACAAGAAGGCCCTTTTGGAAACTATATTTGGGGGTCCAGAATTTAAATTTATGCTGATGCTCTCCCAGTCTCTCTCTGGGGAACACTTCTAATTGGCAGGGATCTTGGTTGGCTGGAACAGGCTGCAAATGAAGCCAAGGTCACAGGGTCATTTCTCCAAAGGGCCTGTTAACTCAGCTCAGTTGCACACCCACAAGCTGTACCTTTAACCCCACTTAGCCATCTTACAAACACATACTAGCACATCAACATGGTGGTCACAGAAAGAAGCACAGAATAGTTCTCGCCATATCAAAACAAAAAAGTATGAAGAGATATTTTATTTTTGCCAACATAAACAAACATCTTTGTAAATGTGTTAGCACTTTAATGAATGAGGCAGCTACTGGAGGTACACAGACTGTCTACCGATACATATTGTAAGTGATCTGATCATTGGTGGCCACCATTGTACAGAACAACATAAAACAAGGTGTTAATACCTTGAATGATGAAAACCCACAAAAAGGGCCTTTTTGTCTTTTCTGGTCACTCGCTGTATTTTTGGCACTCTAGAGGACCTGGCATATAGCTGGTTCTTTAGTAAATATTTGTTGAGGGTATGTGTGTATCTGGACTGGCCTTTTTTTTTTCTATTTTGCCCTTTACAAATTTCAATATACACCAGAAAGAGCATCCTACACTACTGTATCAACTATCAATGGCGTTTTGACAAAACAAGAGTCTCTCAGACAACAGGAGATTGTTGAAGAAATGGGCAATGATCTAATGGCCAACAAGAGAATAACCTTTATGGCATATTGCATAAAGGGTCATATATACGTGGAATTTTTTGAGGTGACTGCAGCTTCTCCTGCCAGAAGGCATCTTCTGATCCTTCCATTCTACAGTCAGGACTTGCCTTATGATTAGCACAGGTTAACAGAATGCAGTAAGAGTAAAATTGTGCAGGTTCTAATCCTAGCCCCCAGAGGAACTTCTTTCCATCTTCTGCTTGGGGCCCCATGGAACCATTATCCCATCTTGATAGTGACAAAAACATGGCATAGTTTCTCAGTCCTCAACCCACGTGAAGGAATTCCGCCAAGATCAAAATTACACAGTGGCTCTCAGCCTAGATTTCCCAGCCACAGATTGTTAAATAAATGGCTGTTGTTTTAAGCTTCTACATTTTCAAGTTATTTGTTATGCAGCAAAAGCCAACTGAAACAACCTCTAGCACGGGATCTAAACAATGGCAGGACCATTGTTTGCTTAGGAACTAAAGAACAGTTCGTGTAGTACAGCTACTACTGACCAACAGCCTGACCAACGTGTGTTATGTCACACACAGCAATGGCTCAGAAAGCATTAGATGTTTATAAACATTGTAAAAAAAAATAAAATCTCAGCTAATATGAACATTTTCAAAGCTCATTTAAAATAAAAGCTATTTTAGAATAGGGATACTGAGTTTCATACCAATGTTACAGAGAAGCCTACAAATAATTTTCGTACTACAACAGGAAGGAAAGGATTGCATAGATAACATTCACCAAGAATTCTGACCACCAGTAGTAATGTTCCAGAAACTTCATGGAGTCTGCAAAAATGTAATTATACAAACTTGATCTACATCTTCATTATAAAGGAGTCATAACTTTTGGCTGAGCTCTAAAAGCTTGATAACAAACCCAAGATTATGCAGCATTAAATCAAAGGCTTTCTATTTTCTGCAAAGCTTCAATACTGAGAAATGTAAGAACATACAACAAGATTATAAAATATGTTAGAGGTAAGAAGCTTCATAAGTGTTACACCGTTTTTTTCTTTTTCCTACAAATATCTAGGTGCTGGCTGAGTTCCTTCTGTTTCATTATGACACAGGGAGACAACTGTTCATAAAAAGGAACTTGACTTTGTCTTTAAGCCACAAACTTGGACAACAGGGAATCCTAACAGATACTGCCATTACAATGTAAAAGGGACTAATGACAGGTTGAGGTCTGTTGCTTAGGCTACCAAATGTTTTTTTCTTAATGAATAATAAATTCTGGCTGCAAATCTGCTGAGTTTTCAAGTTGATTTAAAGTTACAATAACTAAATTGGAGCACGTGGGAAAAACCAAAAATGGGTAAGAGTTGTGTAATAGATCCTTGGAGAAAAAACTGCCATCAAATAAGAAAAGGAGTAGGCTATACTTAAACATTCAAGAAGAGATTCTGCGGATGAATCTCTTTGTAAGGAGATTTGCAAATTAGAAAGCCTGAAATCTTACAAAAATGATAATATAATTGTACTCTAAAAAGAAAAGATATTTAAAATATGGTAAAGCACATACCAGTCTGTAATCTGTTCATCTTTAACGATCTTACTGAGTCCAGTTATAATATGTAAAAATATGAAGAAACAAAATTGTAAAGCATTAGCCCGAATCGTATGAAACTGTTAATAATTGACCACTTATAACCTATGGAAAGGATATTTGCATACAGTTCTAATAGGAGACCACACAGAAAGGAGAACTGATATATCTATGTAAAGAGTGGTTGAGCAACTGGCAGGCCTTTCCAATTGAAGATTTTAAATGAAAATTGGCTTGACCTTTAACAGGCAATATATCCTTTTGCCTTAAAAATAACCCTTTGAAAATGAAGGTTTTTATTAAAGGCAATGGACTACTGTCTTGAAGTTTTTACTAAAATTATTTATTTTCATTTTGTCTCAAAGGCAGAGACAGATACAAAGACAGACAGGGAAAAAGTTCTTCCATCTGATAGTTCAATCCAGAAACATGCAACAGTTGAACAACAGTTTGAGCTGAGTGAGCTGAGTCTCCCACAAGAGTGGAAGAGATCCAACCACTTCAGCTGTTATTTCTACCTCCCAGAATATACATAAGCAGGAAGCAGGGATCAGAAGTATCAGCAGTACTTGAAGTAGGCACTTGCTCATAAGAAATGGGTGTCTCAAGCCATGTTTTAATTGATTCATCAAAGACCTTCCTCTCTCGGAAATTTGAAATCTGCAATATTTGAATATCTTTGTTTGGTACTGGGATATTTTAAAACTATTGTATTTCAGTAAAATTGATACCTTCAGAATCTGAACAAGCAATCCATCTGGAAAAAAAGACTGAGTAGACCTCCAAAATAGCAGAGAGAGATTGATGGGTTTAATGCCATGGCTTCTAATCCTAGGTACTACCAGCAGATAATAATTAATGTTCCCTAGAGACTAATTGCTTCTGGGTGAGACCTACAGTCTCTAGTGCCATTAATTTCTCAGCTCTGTACTTAGTGCTCTCTGCTTTGTGTCAAGTGGCTGATCTATTAACGGGTTTAGGGCAAGGGTAGGAAGCTCTCGGCTGTGCTGAAACAGGATGCATGTCTTCCATGAGATGACAGTGGGGACAAAGGACATCATCTACAAACTCAGAGAAGATAGGCTGTCTATATTTTTAGCTAACGAATCCCTAAATTCAGATTTTGATGAATTATTTCAGGAATCATTACGTTTTGAAGAGGAATTGATATTTACTACAAATGGCAGGCATTTGCTGAGACAGTTAGGCTACTGCTTGGGATGCTTGCATACGTATCACACTGCCATGACTGGGTTGAAGTCCTGCCTCTGCTCTGTCCCACCTGCTCCCCATTATTGGCATCACCGAAGGCAGCAGGTGATAGCTCCAGTGCTTGGATCCCTAGTAGCCTTGTGGAAAATCCAGACTGAGACCCGGAATCTGAGCTTCAAGCCTGATCCAGCTCTGCCTATTGTAGGCATCTGAGTAATGAATTAGTGGCAGATACATTTCTCTGTGTTTCTCTATTTGAATCTCTGCATTGCCAAAAAGTAAAAATAAACATTTTCTATAAAATAAAAGGCACTGGAATGTATATGAAGAGTTAAGCAGTGAACTACAGGGAAGAGGAACAAATTTAAGAACAAAGCCGACTTAATGTCATTTTGGGTTGTATCTTAAAAAATTGGTCTTGTAATTTTACATATTGTACTTACAAAAACATAATGAATATTCATAATATTTACATTACAGGGTGTGATTATTAGCCATTTATAGAATCACATGTAAGATTTTTTTTGCTTTGTATAATACCTACTACTTTCAAGCCTATGTTATATTCCAAATATGGAATGATATAAAAGTTCTTACCTTTTTGGGGGGGGGGGAAGTATCTTTGGATATTTCAGTACCTTTTTAGTAAATTCCCTTTCAATTTCTTTGATGGAAGAGATACTAGCATGTCTTTATGCCAAAACAATAGATTCCTACCACATCTTTTTATGACTCTTTTCTCTCTTGCCTACTCCAATATCGTATCTATAACTGATTAGCATCTATTCGTGAAATTAGCCAAATAACAGAATCAATGCAAAAGCCGTTTATGTAGAATTCTCTTCAGTTAGAGAATTGTAAAAATTAATGCAAAAAATAATTAATGCAATTAATTAATGATTCTTCTTCAGTTATGCCACATACAAAAATGCCCTTCTGAATGAGATACAAACATACTCACACATTCCTATCATGGTTCACTTCCTTGTGTGGGAGATGTTTACATTTAACACATCAAAAGCATCAATAAATATAAATTTACAACTCATGAGAGTGCATTTTCCCTGCTTACTTCTATTTCAAAATGCACTGCTTCAATGTATATGGTACCAGTCTAAGTTACGCTGTATGCCCTCAAAATATAACTTATGATTTTTGGATATTTCAGTTACATGATTCAATTGAAACAGGTTCACGCTAATTACACTTAAATGACAATAGCCTGTTATTAAAGCTAGCTGATTAAGAATGTAGGGCAGACTAAATGATAGCATACCACATAAAGGGAAATAGTACGGAATGGTAGAAATAATAAAGCATATAAAAATTAGACTTGGGGCTACAAGAATTGTGTTTTTTTCTCCCTGAATTAATTTGCTATGATTATTTTAAACATAAAAACATGATAGCAAAGAAAAATGTATTTGTATAGGGTTTTGCAATCTGTTTCTTCAAAAAGCATGTTTTAGAAAGCATCTCATAGCTAGAATAATCAATCGTTTTACTAAAACACTTCCTTCTATTCAACTTCTTTGTGTACATTTTGGATAGTCATTTTCTGAATCTTATCGTTCTTCCCCAGGAAATTTAGCCTTTGATAATTAAAACAGAGCAGGAAAAAATCCTAAACACATGCTCCATACCTTTTCCAAATATAAGTTGTCTACCTCTGTCTATTATTAATACCTCTCAAGCAGGGAGCATAGACGCAAGTTTAAGTTCAACCTTTTCTGGTTAAAGCTTATAGTAAGAACTCCACCTTTCATAATAAAAACTTTACATTTTAAAAATTCATCAATAATACAAATCTTTTATTTGTTATTTTAAAAATGTGCTTACAGGTTGCTAAAGCTTGACTTACTTAAAGTAAGAAACAGCAATCCACATTGGAAAACACAGAAAAGTTTAAGTTTTCTACTCTACTTTGATAATATTCTGCCATCCCTCTATACCTGTGGTCCTCATCACGCATCATACATTCAAGTCAATATTAAAATGTCAAGATACTTTGCTACTTAAAGTACGAAAAACATGTAACAGAGCCTAAATGGAAACTTTGCCTAATATTATTTTGATGTGATCCTTGATTCAGTGGACCTAATGAGATGTCCATAGTTCATAATTACTAATGGATTTGATATCTTTATATTTGAGCAGGATATTTGAAAAGAAACTTAAGAAAACTGTTAGAAGAGTAAATAATGCAGGACAAACTGGTTTTCTTCCCATCTTGAGTTTCTAAAACTTTTGAGAAACATGTTAAGAGTATGTAAAAGTGGATTTAAACCTGGCACGTAAGTATAAATATCATCCACATATTCTATTTGTTATACTATGCATTACCAAATTTGAAAAGAATCAAATATCTAAATTTTTCTACTTGTCTAAAGTTCTCTTTGTAAATGTAAAATGTCACTGTATTCTCAGAGGGAAGGAAAAAGATCAGAAAGAAACATTTAAGCCAAGTCTTGTGTCACAGGTTACCATTTCAAATTTCTTGTGGCATTATTTATAAGTGGCTAGTTTAAGAATTGACATTTCCAATGTAAATGTTTAAGTCTAGTGCTAGAAAAATATATCAGAAGCCTACATTCTCAAAAAAAAATAAAGCACAATTTAATTTAATTTTCTATTGGCTAAGCTTTTTCACTTATGTTAAAAACAAAGGATATTACATGATGATTAATAACACAGAATCATGGAAATAATTATCTGAGCAAAAACACCTGTGAGACATTAAATTTTAAGAAAATTTAGGAAAGTAACATAAGTAAATGAATAGCTAAGGGAGCACACCAATAGGAGAGTGATGAAATACTTGACTTCCAAATTCAGTCTTAAAAATCTAAGTTGCTTTAAACTAATTGTCAACAAGTGCCAGAAAGACTCTAATCACTAGCCAACTTGCATCCCCTAAACTAAATTTTAATCAAAACCTCTTATAAATTCACAAGTCTGAAGTTCTGTTTAACACAACTCATCTCTTAGAGAATTTTATCACATCAACTGGTGAGATATAATGGCAATGTTGATGTTTATATATTCTAATGATGGCCATTTTTTTTTTAGCAGAGGGAATATCAAAGTGCAGGTAAGCCAGATTCTCTTATGTATGAGCAATAAAATGTTCAAGTTCTCACAGTATCTGCTTCTGTGTTCCCCACTGAACTTTGTTCTAAGTCTTCAATCTTATTTTTTTATACGATATTGTGGTTATCTCTTTAAACCTACTGGCTGGCTCACCTCCCATTGGTCTCTTCCCTTAAGTAGTATACTTTTTACTTGTGAATTTCTAGGATTCAACACTATGTGAACATAAAGGAAGAATTTAATAAAATTATGTTGAATGACCAAATAAGCATGTGAAAATAAAGTAAGGTAGTTCAGTCATGAGGCAAACATTTTTCAAACTGCAATTAGCTGAAAGATGAACTGATAGCTTCACTGGATAACAAAGTGATCTTTAAAGTTATACGACATATTTGTGGCAGTAGTGCTGAGAACATTAGTGAGAAAGATTCGAAAGTCAGCAGCTGCAGTTCTAACTGCAATTTTATTCATTCTCAATAAACAGATTAAATGCTATATTTCTCCTATCAGTTTATCCTATATTCTGTATGTTTAAGACATTAAAGTTTAACTCAAACTACAGATTTAGCAGCCCTTATCCAAAATCTCTGGAGCCAGAAGCATTTTGGATTTCAAGTTTTTGATTTTGGAATATTTATATATATATAAGGAGATATCTTGGGGATAGAACATAAGTTAAAACATGAAATTTATTTAGGTTTCATAGGAGGGACCTTCAGCAAGTTAATCAACATGCATATTATGAGAAAGTAATGAATGGCTTTCAGAATTTTTTTCACCAAAATGAACATGTCTTTTAAATTCCATTTTCTGCTAATTCTTTGAAGTATTCTAGCATATACCTTACACATTAACCTAAACATAATTTCATGCAATAATTTTAATGGCTTTGTGTATATAACAAATTTTCAAGGTACAAGATTTTCCATCTGTGGATCACATCAACACTCAAAAATTTAGATTTGGGATAATTTAGGTTTCAGATTTTCAGATGTGGGGTGTACCACCTGTCCTTTGTAGACAATGAACAAAGGAGTAGGTTGATGGTAATGACTGTTTGATATGTTCTTGTATTAGATGACATTCAACCATTTGTTTAATGAGACCTCGTGAAGTTGTTTTGGGAGCTAAGAAGCTGGATGGTAGAAAAAATAAAGGTTAAAATGCTTAGAACATAGAAAAGTTAATTGGAACTCAGTCCACACCCTCATGTATGTAGTTGATGCTTCTGATATCCGGCTACACCTTACAGCATCACATCTTTATTTTACAATTTATAGCCAACGTGTTCTTTGGTACACATAACACATCAAATTATAAGGATTCAAACAGGCATATTTTCTTAGTATGACTGTACCTCGTTCTCCCTTTTGACACTTCTTTCTTTGCACTGTACACTTTCTTGTTTCACTTGTAGGGGGACACAGGTTACCCTTTGCTGAGGGGTGCTGAATTATTTCTCTGACCCGTGTTTCAGTCCCTCTTTTGAAACCACAAGTTTTTCCTTTCTTCGCACATGGACTCCAAGTACTCCATTCACTGGCCTCACAGTGCACTGAAACAGAAAAACAACAACAAAAGTTTCAGTTGCTCACAACCACTTGCTCTGTTGTTAAACAAAGTAAAAGGTTGACTTCCGTTAATACTTTCCCAAACTCTGAGGAAGATCCTGCAGATCAAAGTTGAGCAAGATGTTTAAATATTAAAGGAAATAAATGGGAAAGGTAAGAATGCAATGTTTTCATCCTATAAAATCAAAATCACCTAGGAAAGTCAAATATGAACCCCATGTGTATTCCTCCATACTTTTTAACCTAGTCACCAACATGACTAATCACAATGAACAATGCTTCACAGTTTATATAGCACTGTTTTGATTATTGACTAATTCTAACTAGAATTTGAGAAAACTATCGAGAGCAAAACTGACTCTCAAACACCAATAAGCATTAGAATCACCAAAAAGTTTACTAAAACACAGAAGCCAACTCCAGAGCTTTTGAAATGGCTGGCTGCGGTGGAGATGCAAAATTCCCTGAGAACACAGAGGATGCTGATGTGCAGATTGTAGGGGCAGCCTTTGAGAAGCTCTGTGCTGGTAGATGAATCCTTGAGCAGAAAACCAACCCACGTGTTTGATTGCATTCACTTTCTCTTCTGCTTTATGGGTAACTGACTGTTTAAATATTGTCCCTTTTTAGTGAGTACTGCACAGGTCTAGCAGCATCTATTTTAAGTTCTGGGCCAATTTCCATATATAATCTGCCTTTAGAATTAGCTGGGTTGAGTCATTCCTGAGCTGAAATCATGTACTTTTTCTATGGCTTCTTTTAGAAATTTGTTTCCTTTTTCTGTGTGTGTTTCTTGCTTCTTGGCTATAATGGTTTCCTTGGGTCTTCTAATACATGTTTACACTTCTAGTGGGTAGAAACGTGAAAAGTGATATTATATTTATGTCATAAAACTTTCATATAATGAACGAGACAAGTTGTAGTGGCAACCTTTTCGTATGACACAAGAATCTCTTTTCAGGGAAACAAATTTTCAAACTAAAACCAAAATTACTCAATATCTATGTTTCTTTTATCTTCTGTATTGAGAAAAACTGTAACATTGAGAGTTGTTATCTATTCATTAATGAGGCAAGTGTCTCACAAAAGTAATGATCTCCCTGTCCCTGGAAATGATCCTGCTGTGGTTGATCATCAGTCTGAGATATTGTAAAAAGAATTCCAGAATTGGAAGGGAAGTTGAACTGGATGTCCTACCAGTAATGGCCTTACAACACCATTACTCTTTTGCTCTAATTCTTGTTGACTGCATGGTCCCGTAGGGCATGCCCTTGCTATCCAGTATTTGGAGTGAAACATCTTTCCGTGGCTACTTAAGTCCAACTCTCCAAGAGAAGCATTGAAAACAGCAGAAGGACAGTGCAAGAAGGAAGCAGATATCTGGAGCCCAAAGTGTAAAGAATGTGTTCTCTCATGAAATTGGGCTCATTGGGTGTTTGTGTTTAATCTGACCTTCAGGTCATGAAGAGTGGATATGTCGTAATATTCCTTTTTCACCCCAGCTCTACTTAAGGTCTTCAAAAAGTTTGTGGAGATATATTATGAAAAGCCTCTGTCTGGACTTCAACTTTACTTTGTGCATCAAAATAAACTTATATTTTCATTCTATTTTTCCAATTTTTAAAAAAAGTTATGTATATACAGCAGTATTTTCTTTTTGAGACTTTTAACATCTAGGTAGGAAGTGAGTAAGGTGGTGTAGATTTCAGAAGGAAAAAAATCTCATTCTATTGAATGAGTGGGCAGTTAAAGCTAAGTTAGTAATTATAGTGCTTGATTAAGATTCAGTCGACTTCTGGAGTTATCATTTCAGCCTTCTGGGTCTCAGTTTTTATATTTGCTAATGGAGCAGCTTTATTATTTCATTGTGATAATGAAACAAATCATTTCCCATAAAATGATACAGTGCCTTCAGGCCAGACACCACATGATAAGAAATGTTGCACAAGCAACAAGGGCTGGCACCTACAAAGGTTGTCTGATTTTACTACCACCGTGACATACATCAGTTGAACCTGTTAAATAAGTCATATTCAGTAAATTATTCTTATTTTATTTCAAAGGCCAAACAACAGGGCAAGAGACAGAGAGAGAGAGAGAGATGGAGAAATTTTCTGTTTGCTGATTCGTTCCCCAAATGCTGGCATGGCTGGGAATGGGTCAGGCTGAAGCCAGGACTCTAGAACTCAGTATGGATCTCCTACATGGGTGGAAGGAACTCAAATACTGGACCATCACCGTCTGTCTCCCAGGGTGCATACCATCAGGAAGTTGGATCCAAAGAGGAGTAGCAACTCAAATCCTAACACACTGATGTTGAGCTTAGGGGTTCTGAGTTATCTTAACTGCTTCACCACAACCCACTCCCAACAAATGGCTTTTGATTGCTAGCGCCTATTCTAAAAAACTTGAACTTTTAAAATTTATTTATGGTAAGACAGTCTTAGTCCTACTAGCTTATAAATTACCAGAAAGCTTTGACGTTTCGTCCAACAGTGTGGCAAGAGTTAAATGTTCTCTCTGATAAGAAAACATTACTCAACTTAGCTAAATAGCACTTCAAGGTTTACTACAACACCTTCAATAACTAAGAAAATATAAATATGTGTGTCTTTTTTTGGAGGGGTAAAGAAAAAATTATAAACTTTCTGCAGCTCCTGAATTTCCGTCTTTGACTATTCCACAAATGGCTTCCTATTTTTTTTTCCCCCTTACGAAGAGATGAACCTGAAGTGCATTCTCAAGTGCCTTTTTTCTTCATCCTATATTGTTCTCCTGTTTTTCTTTTTCACTTTGCTTTTATTGACTAGAGAAAAATCTTAATCAAAATGAGCCATTAACTATTTCAGGATTATTGTTTTTCATATTCCAATGATGTTAAAATACCATTTACGAATTTTATCTTAGCAATGGAATGGTTAGAAGTAAAAGTTCTGTGATGGACCTGAAGCGGTTAAATCACCACTTGGCTGTTAATCTAACACTTAAAGTTTCTAAGAGAAGGCAGTGCTGGGGGACCCAGGGGAGACCTGGAGACTATTGTGTACTGAATCAGGAGGGCATTTGTGTGCAAATGCCAACATCAGGGCAGCATTAAAGGTTCTCTTGGTTCTTGCCCAGCAGAATTTGAAATTTTGTATGCTGTTTTCCTATTAGGTTTAGCAGCTGTTCCCCAAGTGTTCCTCAAACTTGTAGCTGTAGTAGCTGCTACATTTAAAAGATGGAAAATAAAGGGCCTGGCGGCGTGGCCTAGCAGCTAAAGTCCTCGCCTTGAAAGCCCCGGGATCCCATATGGGCGCTGGTTCTAATCCCGGCAGCTCCACTTCCCATCCAGCTCCTTGCTTGTGGCCTGGGAAAGCAGTTGAGGACGGCCCAATGCATTGGGACCCTGCACCCGCGTGGGAGACCCGGAAGAGGTTCCAGGTTCCCGGCATCGGACTGGCGGCAACCGGCCCGTTGTGGCTCACTTGGGGAGTGAATCACCGGATGGAAGATCTTCCTCTCTGTCTCTCCTCCTCTGTGTATATCTGGCTGTAATAAAATGAATAAATCTTAAAAAAAAAAAAAAAAAGAAAAAGAAAATAAAGCCTGACAGGGATCCATCATTTAGACAACCTATCTGAGGGACCTGCTCTCCAAGAAGCTCAGCCTGCAGTTAATCAGACCCAGCACTGCCTCACTCTGTCAGTTTGAGTAAGTCCAAAATCTTCATTCTTGTTGCTGAATGTGTGTAAGCAGAACATTCCATTAAAGTTGTGTGTGTGAAAATATAAGGCATTTAGTTCTATCAATTCCACAGCTCATAGTCTTTAGTCTAGCCACTGAGCTCAAAGGAAAAAGTGTTTTCCTCCACAGAGGAATAACTCGGACCAATGGCTGAGGTTAAATCTAGATGTTGTGTGAAACTCTTGCCCTTAGGTAAAAATCCAATTCAAGACCAAGACACATACACACACACACACACATACACACACACACACAGATACACAAATTCGTATTCATTTCACTATGGTTAAAATTTCCATTAGTAATAATATGAAATGAATCTATCATGATCAGAATAGTTGTAATGATTATTGTCTCTAAGAAACAACTGCATGTCCACCGAGCATTAAGTTTTACTATGAAACATGCTGTGTGGAAGGCTAGAAAAGCATGTTTAAAGAGTATCTTCATAAGGAAATATGGAAAGGACCAATTAGAGGCAATTCGTCAGGTTCTTATGAAATCAGACTCGAGAAGGCCTTCCACACACATTGGTCTTATCATCTACAGTATTCCTCATCCATGCTGAATCTCAGAGATGCTCCTCACCAATACTGACGCACTCCATGGTATGGTTGTTAGCTTCCAGCCCCTCTGGGCAATTGTCAAGGCACTTTCCAAGGTGTAAGTAAAACCCACTTTTACATTTCGTGCAGAAATTTTTGTTGAAACAAGTATCACAGTCAGCTTTGCATTCTGAAAGAGGAAAAAAAGACAAGCATGCGTTGATTATCTTTCTTCAAAGAACTGTTGAACCAGTTCTGCATGATTCCAGCACATATACATGCAACTTGGTGTCAAACAAACACTTGGGTTCAGATTTATTTTGTAAAATGAATTAAAGATCACCCTGCAGCCATTTAGTTGATGTACACCAGTTGTTGAATTCAAAACCTCTGTATTAATTGCCTTAGGGAGCAAATACATGTTGAGTATCATCAACCCAAAAATCTGAAACCACAAACACTCCAAAATGTAAAATAATTCTGGCATTGACATGAAGGGTAAAAAGTTTCACATTCCTGAACCTTTCAGATTTCAGATGTTTAGAATAGAAATATATGTGCAAATATTGCAAAGCCAAAATCACCATTAAACCTGAAACTCTTCTGCTAAACATTCCTGAGATATATATATATATAATCTGTACATACATTAGTTGAATATATACACACATATACACATATATGTATAAACATATATACACATATAAATATACATATATAGTTAGTTACCTCTGTTTATAAGATAAGCAATCTTTATTAAATCAGCAAAATGGTTCATTAAAACTTTTAAAAATATGCTTGGGCACTGCCTTTGTGGTGCTCTTAAGAACTTATTAAATTTCAAAATTTCTTTTGAGTCTTACTTTCATTTTATTTGAAAGAGAAAAAGTCCATCTCCTGGCTCACTCCCCAAATGCCTGCAACGGTAAGGTCTACACAAAGGTAAAAGCCAGGAACAGGGACTCAATCCGGGTTTATCCACACAGGTGGCAAGAACTCAAGAACTGGAGCCATTCTCTGCTTCTCTCATGGTTTGCATTAGCAAGCAGTTGGATCAGGAATAGGACTTGATGCAGGCAAGCTGTGTCCCAACTGGCATCCTAACCCTGTGCCAAATGCCAACACCAGGGCTATTAATTAGCTCAACAGGCATTTGATTACTCACAATAAGCCAGGCATTATTCTATATATTGGTGGATAGCAGTGCACAAGAAAATAGTCTTTACAAAGCTCATATTCTAGAATGGGAGCCATAAAAAAAATAATAACAGTTGACCCGCAGATGACAATTACTATAAACCAGAATCACAACAACAAATATTTGGCAATATTAAGTCCTTAATATTTTACAATAATCCAATGAGGTAGTCACTGTTATGATTCCTGTTTTACAGACAGAGTTTGAGGCTCCAAAAGATTATGCAACTATCCCAGAACCACAGAAGAGGCAGTCTGGTTCCAGAGTGATAAGAACTCTGAAAAGAATATGTATGCTAGTGCTAGAAAAAAGAGATGGAAAATGACTCATCAGTGGAAAAGTATGATGATTTTGGGTAAGTGGTCATGGAATGGCTCACTGAGAAGGTGATATAGGAGCAGAGTCTTGGATGAGAGAGACAGCCACACAAAGGTGAGCTCAAAAGCTTTCCAAATTGTCAGAGCAGCCAGGCTAAGAATGAAAGGAAAAAAGCTTAAGATGAAAAGATCTCATAAGAATGTGAGGCTGGGGCAGAGGTTGTATGAGGGTAGTAGGAGTAAGTATGGAAAAACAGGAAGAACTACATGCAATGGTTAGATAGTGAAGTGATATTTCCCATGTTGGAGTTTTAAAATGTAATCTGATTGACATTGTGGAGGATAGGATTCAGAAAGAGTTCCTATAATATGTATTCCCAATGGATAAATATTTTACTTGTGTAGTGGAAACCTCTGTAAAACCAAAATAGCTGAGATGATTTGTCAAGTTATAGAACAACTGCATTTTGTGATGATAATAGGATCAAATTGAACTAATGTTTGTAGTTTTTTCCTATAGGTTCTGTGACTAACAATCATGTTCTCAATAGTTAGAATAAGTGTCCTAAGTGTCCTTTCTCAGTTAGCAGTGAACGTTTTCTTGTCCCAGAAAGCAAAGCATGGTTTAGCCAAATTATCAGGCTTACCTCACCTTTTCTTATTTAACATTGAATATCCGGCTATGTTAGAGGCCATTTCAGTCTGGAAAAGTCCCCATGGGTGAGATAAAAATACAATTTTGGGTAGGCACTTACTTGTACACTTATTTATATCTGGATATCGAGTTCCATAATATCCACTTGGACATGAAGAGAGACACACTCCAATTTGCTTCATGCCAATTCTCTCCAGAACAAAAAATAGTCTGGGCTTACATGACAAACATCCATTGTAATCTGAACACGTTGCACAGCCTCCTTGGCAGCCTTGACTGACATTAGGATGCACTGGAGAGACAAAGCAGGAACACAAAGAAAGGTTAAATCATAGGTACAGAAGTTACATTTTCTTGGCAGGATATACATCATCTTTAATTAAATTTCCTTTTTATATAAAAAAATTTACTCTATAAACTTGAAAGAGTCAGAGAGAGAAAGAGATCTTCATCCATTGGGTCTTTGAGCTGGGCCAAGCAGCAGTCAGGCTCCCATAACTCCACCTTGGTCTTCCACATGGGAACAGGGGTCCAAGTCCTTGGGATATCTCTCTCACTGACTTTTACAGGCACATTAGAAAGGAGCAGGATCAGAAATGGAGCAGCCGGAACTTGAGCCTGCATTCCTGTGGGATGCCAGTGTCACAGCCAACAGCTTAACTCACTGTTTCACAACTCTGGCCTTCTTCAATCATTTTGAATTTGGTTGCGATAGCTAAATAAGGTAGGATTTTTCCCCTTTTCTGTAGTCTAGTGTTTTCTTTTATCATTTGCATTGTTCTTAGCTTAAAAGAGCCTAAATTGAAGCATTTGAAAGATAGAAAAGTATTACCTCAAAAAACTTACACAATAAAATACCCTCCCAGAATTAGACTCCTGGGAGACTGAGGACTTGTAATTTTGTGCTTATTGAAATTAACACGTTACTTTTTATTTTCATTTATGCTACGGAAGATAAGCACATCTTTAACTTCAGCAGTAAATCTATTCACATATTAGGGCTTAACCTGAGTAAAAGCAGCTTCTGGAATCTCTTCATCTACAATCTGTCACAGCACATTCTACCCTGTGATTCAAGGCTAAATGATTCTGAAATGCTGCCACCTACTCAGCAACCAACAAAGCTTTCCTGGAATATTTCTTCTCATAAGTTTAATAATTGAGAAGCAAAAGTTGATGTGCAGAATCTAAATGCCTCCCTTTATAATTCTGACTTTTTGTTGATAGTGGAAAGGACAGGATCTGCTGGACCTTGTCATTATTAAATCTGTCTTCACAGTGATGTTGCTTATTACAAACTTCTTAACCACAAAAACAAATTTCTCTAAGTTTGGTTATAAGGGGCACCCCTATGACCCAGCAGCATTACCACAGGGGTGCATGGGTTAGCTACAGAGAGGTCATTGGGTTGACCAGCATCGTCTGCCTGTGGGGAATCATCCCTGAATCAGCCACAGTAACCACAAGCAGCTCATTCTCATTCCAAGACGTTTTGTAAATAAACTGAGGAAATGTGGGTGGGGGAAGGGAAGTCTGCTTCTCCGGTACAGGCTCCTCTTTGGGGTGGGGTGGTCATATGAAGTGGCACAGGAGGTTTAGACATTATAGGGCCTGGGGGACTTGTGAGTGAAAACTGCTTTCCAAGTAACAGGGTCATTTTTCATGCCAGGAACTCAGTGTTGCAGATTTACACAAAGTATGTACGTACTATAAGCAGGGCAAGACCAAAGAAAAAGAGAGAGACAAGTGATTTCCGTTATCCAATGTCCATCAGAATCCATCTCAAGAAACAATAGGTATAGGTTATAATCCTATAAAACCTTTTCACAAGAATTGTCGGTGAAAACGTGGACCTCAACTTGAAAGACAATTGTTCTAAACTCAGCACACTAAACTACTATGGCTTTAATGAAAATGGATCTAATTGGTCTATGAAAATACATCTCTGGGGCTTGGCGGCGTGGCCTGGTGGCTAAGGTCCTCGCCTTGATCCCATATGGCTGCTGGTTCTGGTCCCGGCAGCTCCACTTCCTCTCTATCTCTCCTTCTCTCAGTATATCTGACTTTGTAATAAATAAATAAATAAATAAATAAATCTTTAAAAAAAAAAAAAAAAAAAAAAAGAAAATACATCTCTGCCTCTGACATGTGACTGTTAAGATAAAATGTATAACTGCAGTTTTAAGCACCTTGAAACAAGTCTTAGTTGTGATATAGCTTTAAATAGATCGGTGATTAGTGTAAATAGAGTTCCCCTATTGGAGCCTCAAAAATGGACAATTTTTAAGACAAATTTCATCTTTAAAAACTAGGCTTTGGAAGCTTGGCAATTCCTCCAGGAGAATAATCTTCATGAGATTTTTACAGTTTCCACTGAAATTATAAGATATGCCTAGAGAACTTACTCATTTCCCTATTTCTCTAAAACTTTTGCTCATGAAAGATAGCATAATTCATATTGAGCTCCACCCAGTTTTCTTCCTTTTCCGTTTTAAATTTCCTTTTTAGACAAATATTTCTTTAGGAACAGATTTTTGGAAAGACAAGGATGATCTAGTTGTACTAACTTGCAGTGAGAATTTCTTTTGTTGTTAATCATTGAGTTTACAATATGGACAATAAATCTTCAATGTGAAATGATGCTAAACTTTATTTCTTTAAATAAAGATACAATACCGGCTGCAGGGAGCGCAAGAAGTGGGGTCCACAAAACCCAGATTCTATGATTCCATACTTTTTCTTTTACAACTGACTAGTGATTGCTTTCGTAAATGCTGTACAAGGATCATTCAAATTGTAGTCAGTATTACACAACTACATAAAATTTCTCAAGTTTCATCTCAGTCAAGAGCTTTAACTTTTTATATGAAAACCACAGAAAACTTTGGTCTGGATTGACTGTAGCAACCCTTTTAGCAATAAAATCTTTTCTAAGTCAGAAAACAGAATTTTACTTTGTCATGTTTTTTCTTTTTTCTTATATGATAACAATTACTTTTCAATTTATACATAACATTTTCAAAAATATGTATTTGCTATTATTTCATATGAAGCAATGGTGATGTTGATAGTGGAGAGGCAGTTTCATAGAATACCTGACACACTTGAGAAAAATAAATCAATGCCTGAATGATCATGTATGGCTAGAAGGCAAAGCAGCACCACTGCCCTAAATTAAGAAGCCTGGCGTGATTTGATGCAACTGATACACAAGTGATAGTGAATGCTGTCTGTGGAATATCAAGAAGACAAGGATAAGACAGATACAGACTATACAAACTTCTGTGTAATATGCCCTAGATATTAGTTTGTAGTCATGTGTGGGGGAAGACGATAGAGTGAGTGTGATTAGGACTGTTGGAAAGACACTTTCCGTTGCGACATGGCAGGCATGGCAACTCAGAGAAGACTTCCGCAGTCATCAATGCAAAAGGCTGATTTCTGAAAGTGTAGGTGTAACCTTGTGTAACAAGATGAGGAAGGCATGCATGTGCAAGGGGATCTTGGCAGTGTCATTAACTAAATATAGGGACCAACTGACACTGATTGAATAAGAAAGAGGATTTGAGAAGCTGTATTTCTAGATGCAACCAGTGGATGGGCTATGTGTGGGGGGAGAGGTGGAGGACTACTAAAAATCTGTGGTTAAGGAGTTAGAGCAAGGAGTATATAGCAAAAACTAAAAATATAAATATGGCTGGGAATCACTAACTTTGCAGATTTTATAATACATCTAAAAAGTGAAATTTGATGAATGTAGCTTATTTGTAGGTAATTTTTGGAAATTCTCATGCCAGCCACTAGGGGGGTAGACACTGAATTAGAGAAGACACCTGGAAAGGGAAGGGTCCTGAAAATGACAGGGGGGAAAAAAAGGGTCCAAAATAAGGGAGATTTTGTGAGGGAAAGGAAATACATTCTCAACAGATTTCTGTAACATTTCACACTTGTATACCACTTTGGTTTCATAGTATTCATTTCACAAAAACTAATTGAATTGTAGTAACTGTTCTATAATTATGTAAGTAAATGCTAACACAATTATTTATTTTAAAAATCACAAAGACTCAAGGAAATGCTATTAACTAATGAACAAATAGTGACACTAAATTAAGGCCTAAAACTTAGATCTTTGACCATTTAGTACCTGTCTCCAAGTTATAAACAGAAGCTTAACAGAGATTGTGGCACAGCAAGTTGAGCTGCTTCTTGCAACACCAATATCCCACATGTGTACCAGCATGAGTCCTGGCTGCTCCACTTCTGATCCAGCTCCTTCCTAGCACCTGAGAAAACAGCAGAAGATGATGACCCAAGAGCTTGGAACCCTGCACCACATGAGAGGCCAGGCTGGATATCCAGGCTCCTGGTTTTGCCATTACCCAACTCTAGCCATTGTAGCATTTGAGGAGTGAACCAACAGGAGTGAACCAGAGGTTCTCTCTCTCTCTCTCTCTCTCTCTCTCTCTCTCTCTCTCTCTCTCGCCTTCTCTAACTCTGCCTTTCAAATAAACAAATGATTTTTTTAAAAAATGTAACCGAGATAGATATTAGTGGGAAAATAGGCAGAATTCAGTGGGAAGTCTAAACTTTGAGCTTCTGAGTACAAATATGTTACATGCCTGGTAAAATTATTATGTCTTTCTCTAAAATTAAGAAAGAAGGAAATACTTCTCTTACATTGTGAAAGTTTTATATAAAAATCATTCAAAACTTAAACCTATTTGCAGTATAAATTGTTGGCATTCCTTGAATAATTAGCTTCAATTATCTCACTGTTAGATAAGTGTTTCTACACTATTTGAAAGCCTTCAACTAGTGACATATAATTGATAGCACAGTTCCTAAGAGACTTCTTGTTGTCATAAAGGATAATTCAACATTGATACATTATCCACAGAATTTTAAATGGACTAAGGCAATTGGTAATTACACAATCTTTGTTTACTTATTTTCAATGTTTATGATATAATAAACCAGCACTGGAAATTATTTCCAGCACTGGAAATTAAGTTCTGCTTCTGTAACAGCTGCAGTGGTAGCTTAATTGCAAATGTGTTAATATCTATTACAAGTTGCTATGTGAAAGAAATCCTTTTTTGCATGCTACCAATGACCACTCTTGGTCGTTTATTTGTGGTTAGAGAATTGGCAGAAATATAAAATTTAATAGTCTTTTGGTTAATAAAACAGGTCTGACTGAGTTCAAAGCAAGGCTCAAATACATGAAAGCAACTTGCTGAATTTTATAATGTAGATAATTAAAAATAAACAATTTCACAACATTGATAAGCTATTCTTAACAAAAACAAAACAAAACAAACAAAACCCCCAAATGTCTACTTTTTAAACATTCCTGTCTTCAGGGTGTTCACTGGTAATATGGATGTGATCTGTGACCCCCTCAAAGGTTAATGTGATGAAGGGCTTGGTCCTCACAGCAGTGGTGTTGGGTGGTGGTGATATCTTTAACAAGCGGTTCCAGTGGGAAATCTCTGGATCAATAGGGACATATGCTAGAAAGGAAATGTGGGACGCACCCTCCCCTTCTGATCCTGGTTGCAGATGTAATCACCTGTTTGCTCCTGAACTCAGTCACCATTGCTTCTTATTTCATAACGTGATGCAATCAAGGAGCAGACCTTGGGGAGACTATGTTATGCCTCATGGACTCTGAACCTCCAAAACGGTGAGATCGATAAATCTCTTTTCTCACAGGTTGCCTGACTCAGGTGTTTCATTACAGTGTGAAACTACAGCACATTGCTCTTGCTATGAAGGGCCCTAAGAGATGGGGTAAAAAAACTCAGTAGAATTCTATAATCCAGATTGTTATTTTTACATCTATCTTTCCTCTGTGTCTTTTCTGGTTGTTCATTTTGATTGAAAGCTTTTTGAGAACAGGGGTCTGTTTGTCTTGATACTTTCTTGGTAATTTTCAAATTCTACGTAAGCTAGTTACTTATTGAATCTGTTGTCATCAAAGAGTTTCTGATTACTAAATAAATACAGTATATATAAATATATATATATATTATATATGTATGAATTATATACATATATATGATGAGCAATTTATTTGGGTTTACAAAAATAAGAATTCAAAGCAGGAAATATTTAATAAAAAGTATTTGTGATATGGTAATTGACTTTAAGTTGGCTGTTCCTATGAACATCTGGTAAAGGAATTAAGGTCCCATTTGCATATATTTCAAAGATGCTTAATTATCAAAGAAAATATTAAAATTATAATAATGCAAATAATAAAAAAGTGATTCATGTGCCTAAGAGAGCATGTGGGGTTTATTTCTTGCCTATGTCAGTATGACACATTCTGCGGTATCTTGGGACTTTATTGTTAACATAATTGTATTTAAATTGAGAGCAATATTATAGTCACTGAAAATTAAAGAATGTTTCATGGTTTCTCTGAAATGCTTGGCAAAGGTCAGTGTAAGAAAAATCTAATGTTGAAAATGTAAATTGGGCCCGGCGGCTAGCGGCTGAAGTCCTCACCTTGCACGCGCCAGGATCCCATATGGGCGCCAGTTCTAATCCTGCCAGCTCCACTTCCCATCCAGCTCCCTGCTTGTGGTCTGGGAAGGCAGTAGAGGATGGCCCAATGCTTTGGGATCTTGTACCCGTGTGGGAGACCTGGAAGAGGTTCCTGGCTCCTGGCTCCGGACTGGCACAGCACCAGCCATTGTGGTCACTTGGGGAGTGAATCATTAGACAGAATATCTTCCTTTCTATCTCTCCTCCTCTCTGTACATCTGACTTTTTAATAAAAATAAATAAATCCTTGAAAAAAAGAAAATGTAAATTACTTGGCAGCCTCTTTCAAATTGTTTTGCATCAATCCAATAAACTATGCTTTTATTTATTTGTCAGTTAAAACTTCCAAGATAAAATTGAAAATGAGTAGGTCTCCAAAGCCATTTAGGCAATTAAGGAAGTTACCTATAGACAACAAAATAGGTATGGAAACTTTTTTGAGTAACTGTAATTAATTAGTGCGATATATGCCTTCTTTACATTCATATAGTAAATTGGTTAAAGAAGGATATCTATTAGTATATCTATTTAAATATTCAACTATATATAGATGTTGCTGCTTTTGAAATACTGCATATACATATAAATACACACCTGTGAATGCACATTCTTGCACATAAACGCCTACATACATATTCTATGTGGTGTTATCAAAGTCAATAACATAATTTGAATTCTAACAGAATAAGAGAGTCTGCTGTGTCTTTTGTCAAGCATTCAGTCATTCAAATCTGCCAGTGTGCTGACACCAGTGGGTTCAGAGAGTTCCTCACAGTCTTAGAAAGGAATGTATTTACCAGCTGCTAAGTACAGCACAGTTGGTGCTCTACTATTATGATGTGGGGAAAATACTGTTTTCAATGGAAATACTTTCCTTCAGAACTTGGAAAACCTTTCTTTCTCTCTTGCTGAATAATAATTTCCCAAAGGGACTCTAATATTCATAGTCTATAAATAATTTAAAATAAAGCCACAGCAATAAGACAAACCTAACATTAAACAGCAATTAACTAGCCTTTCCACTAAAATCAAGTCAACCGAAAACGTTAAGAAAATGGCTAGCAAATAACACTAGCTGTAGAATTCCTGAAATCTAAGATATGATGAATATTTGGCAGCTAAATGCAAACTTGGTGGCCAAGGGCTAGGCTTTGTCTAATCACATGGTATGGAATCAAGCTTAGAAATGAGAGATGGGTGGAAGTTGGCTGCACCGTGTAGGAGTACACTGTGGAAACTGTGATTTAGGCCTTCAGCAAAAATGTATGAGAACTCTTATGTGCAAGTATTAAAAAAAATACCAGTCATGTCATGGTATTAACTAATTAATAAACAAGTGAATGAATAAAGATTGCTGGGAAGGAAATAAACAAGTGGACAGAGCAGAGGATATGTCAGGATACTACTTCAATTGTGGTTGTTAAGCAGTACTCTGTTTCTTAGTTGAGTTGAGGTGGATGATGAGGAAGGCAGGGTTTATCTTGAAAAGCAGAAGGGGGTCTTCCAGGTGGAAAACCAGAAATTCACAGGCCTGAATTTGTAGAAAACTGCAGAGCATGAGAAACCCGACAGAGAGGACGAGGAAGCTGCAGCTTGGTGAGTGACGGAGGATGAGAAGGCGACAGCAAGGAGGTGGAACCCAGTCCTACACACGCTTTTGCACTGAGTTCATTAGCTGAAGTATATTTAGAATCTCAATTTCTAAGTAAATTTCAGAAGGAAAGAATATATGCTGCCTCACATGGCTATTTTTATTTTTGTTAATTTTATGGGTCTTGGAGTGGAACCAAGATCATGTATTCCATGAAAATGCATTCTTTTATAAATTTTTATACTAGTGTAGAATGTTCTAACCAGCAACAAATTGGGAATTTAAATTCATTTTCCAATCTTTGAAGAAGCTCTTCCTTCTTGGGAACGTTCTTTTTCTGTTCCTCCTCATCTCCTTAGCTGTAATTTTAGCTTTAGCTTTTATCAGGGTATTAAACTTTTACTCACTTCTAGTGTGTGTGTGTGTGTGTGTGTGTAGGTGGTTTATGATAGTAGAAGAAATAGAACAATAGGAATACAAGAGCATATGTATAGCAAACATTAGAGTTCTTATCCCTAAAGAATAAAAAAGCAGAGTTCTTTCCGCTAACTGCAATAGGAAATCTATCCTACAGTTGATACACTGCTACTGGTGAAAAATGTAAGTTATTGGATCAGTATCCTCAGCTGTTGCTAAGTGAGGGAAGCCTTCTCTTTTCCAAATGGCCAAGTTCCCAAGTGGAGGTGAATAGAGGACAAGAGAGGGTGGAGGAAAGAATAAAGACCCAGATTTTGCAGAGGTCCTGGACCTGTTGATGAGTTAGTGGGTGGTAATAACAGCACTTTCATGAGACAGATCCAACAGTGTTCATCCAACAGTGGGAATCATTATGTGCTCTGGTCTAGCTAGGAGAGCCAACCTTTTTTATTTAAAAGAGGACAAATAATTAGAAATCAACATAAACAGAAAATGTGATAGTTCAATGGTAATGAATCTGCGTGGCTGTGAGTCCATAACTACTAACTGCACATTCTTGAATGAAACAGACTTCAGTTTGTGCTAAAAACAAACTCTACTTTGTTACATTATGAATAAACTTGGATCTTCCTGCCACATAGCCTGCTAAAGTAGCGTATCTGCTGGCTACAGCCTTAGCATAAGCAAACAGCAGGCGAGGGACTTGTGGTATTTTAACAGGCACAGGAAGAAGTGCAAATAGTGGGTGTATCATTTTTAAAATTCTATCTTTGTGTGTCACATCTGAAGTCCTAGTAGAGAAAAATAAATGGAGATTTTTTTCTCCTAGATTCATAAACTTGCTGGCAGTAGAAGAGGAATATGCACACATCTTTGTGTGTGATACTTTTCTGCAGTTTTAGGTACAGTTCACTGTGATGCCATCACATTCCAACATGAAGGAGCCTTGACTTTTCCTAGAGGAGCACTTGGACAGGCTGCTGGGGCACTGGCCTGAACTGATACAGAGGTTGATTCTGAATCCCAGTGCAGTATTGTCTGCCTGAATTACCAACATTCATCACTTAATTCAGACACTGTGCTAGCTAGTAAGCATACCAACATAAATTAAAAAAAATTCTTGTGCCAGTCAGTTCACAGACTGATTATTTTGACAGCACCTGATTAACCTCTCTGAGTCCCAGTTGCCCCATCTATGACATGGGAACACTCATATTAACTTGATCTACAGTTAAAGAATTAAGAAAGCATCCAACACATATCACTGCTCAGAAATCTATATGTCTGAAGATATCTGTTTATGTATGAAGATATCTTGTTTTACTTTAAGGACACTACTTCCTGGGTTATCCCCACCATATTCAAGGTTGCTGTTAGTTTTATCCAATAGAAATTATTGAAAAGCTTTAAACAAGAAAGCTGAAGTTAAGACAAATGCTGGTATTTTCTTTCTGAGACAGGAGTCGGGAACTTACAAACGATCACACCAGAGTGTCTAACGTTTCACTGTCACAGATAGAGGCTGTCATGGCTGTTGTGGTCTATACACACACACACACACATACACACACACACACACACTTCAGTCAGTAAGACATGTAGGGGATTAGCAACACAGAGAAGAGAAGCAGCTCCTTAAGCAGATTGAAAAAAGGGGGGGTGTTCCAAACAAAAGATTTGTGTCTGTGGTTCTAAAGCCTCACTGTGTGAAAAAAATTCTCTGTTGGTTAAAATAAGGGTAATACGTTTCCATCTCAAAAAATTTAATTTGGGTAAGAGAAGTTGGATTTGGACAGTGCACTGAGGCAACCGTATATAGAAGCAGTATCTGGGGTGAATTTCATGCAGATGCTGTGAATGTCATATTTTCAATATTCCATCTTTATCATCCTGAAGAGAGTTTGCTTTGACCATTGTAAGCTGTTTTTTAGAAACTGGTCATGATGAGACAAAATATGGCTTCTGATCCAAGGAGCCTACAATACAACCAATAAAATATTCTTTTGTACAGTGTAGATAGTAACACATAGACTAGAAATTGAATGCAACTGCAAGCAAAAGACAGCAGCCAATATTGATGGTTGAGGTATTTGAAGAACATCAAGAGCAAATAACAGGACTTAAAACAGACCTTAAACAAAAGAGAAAAGAGAAACATGGGATACTAAAAACAATACTCTCTGTGTTAGAATATACAAAGAATATCTATGATAGTGAGTATAACCATGACATTTAGAAAGAGCATAATATTCTTTCTCCCGTTAAAGTTTTCAGTGAGGATACCAAAATTCATAGAGTTAATTTGCTTATACTTCAGAGAGATGTAGTTTAAAACACTTCCCCCAGAAAGTGTACTTGATCATGACCCTATTTCAAATATGACATTCAGGGGAAATCCGTACAATTATTTTTATCAAAATGAAATATTTACTTTCAAAATCTGTCTTTTTAACTAACCTCTTTCCTCAGGAAGTTCTGCTATTACAGAGAATACCCAACACACTTTCCTTCTTTTCTCTTAAGAAAGGTTGTCACATAAAAGCACTGAGGCTCTCGCTTCAGTATCTCCTTCTCCCACAGTGAGCTCTCACATGAGTGTTTGAGTGGGACAGAACCTGAAGTAACTGTCAACCAGTAAGAATCTCATCCATAATGAAGATTTCCCTTAATCTATACTGTGAAGCCCAAAGAAATATTAATAGTAGGAACTTCACAGGAGACATATGGGTATTGTGGTAGTATAGCAAAGATCATTAACATTAAAAAAACCAAAACAAATATCCCTCTACAATAATCTTAAGGCCAAGTTCTGCCACTCATTAACTTTGCGATACTCTACAATTCACTCAGCAATTTTAAGACAACTATAAAAACTGCTTCACCCATTTCTAAAGGGTGCTGAAAAAAATCCCCGTCATATTCAAGGTTGCTGGTCATTTTATCCAATAGAAATGACTGAAAACCTCCATATGCTGTATCAAAAATACATGATACAAGATTGTATTAACAATAGACACAATAATGCTTCCCGGGTCAGAGTCAGATTTGAATCTCCTTTTTTCCCCAACAACAGAATACGTTCCGTTAGAAAACTGACACTGGACCTGATGAGCGTGTGTGTGGCTGGCTTGCTGTTAAAACTGTTGCTTAGGTTAGAATAACAGGTTACTGTAACTTTTTTAAAGCCTCAGCGTTCTTGAAGTAAGGACATAAAAAGATTGTGAAATAAATCCTGAGCCAATAAACTGATAATTCTCTCTGAAAAGGCTATTAATTAAATAAATATGAAGTCAGATTGGCAGCAAACCCACAGAGCATTTCTCTGGCATGTCAAAGGTTGGAACCATCTGCTGCGTGGTGTTTTGTGTGACAGAACAGCCACAGGACTTGTTTTCTACTCTTAAATCCACTGGAAAGTGACTTCATTGACCTCTCTCTGTCTTTGCCAGTGACATGAAGGGGTTATATTGCACTAATGATTTCCAAAACATCTCCCTAGACATTAAAACCTACTGAACCCCTAACAGATAATCTCTCTCTACTATCTTCTAGCTTGGTAAATGAGATCATTTAGCTGCTTAAGTCAGGGATCTAGAAGTCTTCCTCATGACCGCAGCCAGTCGTCTTTTTCGTATGGACGCACCCTCCTTTACTGACAGCTCTCCCTTCCATATCCTACATATCTACTGATACACCCAGCAATCAGAACGCTCTTTTAGGAACAACAATTGTGATCTTATCATACCTCTGCCTCAAAAGTAGTCTGAAGCTTCTCATGACTCTTCCGAGTTAATTGCACTCTGTTAATGAATTCTGCTTGCTCTTGTTAACCCTCACCTTTTGTCCAGTGAGGGCTTAGTTGCATCTTGTCTGTAGAAGAACATTCCCTCACGTAAACCACCTCTGCCACCCTTCTTCATGAAAGGCAGAGAGAGCAGGGTGGGGCAGGGTAGAAGTTGTTCATGAGGTCAGAAGATCTAGCTGTACATTTTAGCTGTACCACTCTGGCTGCTTTCTTACTTTTGGTTTTGAGCGTCAGTTGCTGTGACAGTGACATGAGACAACCACATGTCAAAATAGCTGTTACTTGCCTTTCTTTAATCAAGAATCCTCGCAAATTAATGACAAATGCAGGAGAGTGATCAATTACATTATTTTGAACCGACATCTTTAACACTATCACCTGATGTCAGGAAAGGTCATCAACTGACCTGCATAAGAAATCCAAATAACTTGTTGACATGTGTTTGCCAAACTGGTGCTTTAAGTAGATAGGATTGTATGTTCCATGTAGTGGTCAAAGGGTTACCATAAAAGGTTTGAAAAATGCCTCAGAGAGATGGACAAAAATGCACTATTTTTAAACATTCAATATTCTAGTGTTTGTTTGGTAAAAGTAATTCCAGTTAATGAACTAGTGTGAAAGTTCAGCTATAGAAATTAATCAATGTGCTGAAAATGGAAATTCGCTCAGCCAAACTATTCCTCTTTATTACAAGCTTTACCTAACAATGCCAACTACGTTTACAGTGCGCATAGCATACTTCCTATAATTGTCACAAACGTCATGCTAAGTGAGGGCTCCTATTCATTGGTCATAAATTTTAAGACAAGAAAATACTGGGAGGCCTAGTAAATTCCAGTGTTTTGAGTTATCTTCCTTCTACCTTCCTGCTTCATCCCGACAATGCTGTCTAGTATCCCTGTTTTCCAGGGAAAAATTTTGGGGATAGATGAATCTCACAGTGAACAAAATTGTTAATTCTATTTAAGAAATCCTAAAAAGTAGTAAGATTTGGCTTACAAATTATAGCTGAGTGTTGTAATTTAGTTTAACCTGATTTTTTTTTTTTCATTCTGATTTCAAACTTTGCTTCATGAACCACTGTGAAATTCTACAGGGGAAGATTTTAATTGTGTTTCTGCTCACTTTGTAATTATGGAGTATAGTAAATGTTCAGTAAGAAATGGTTAAATTAATGAATGTACAATGTTTTAGTTAAGATTAGCTTCAATTTAGTTTTTTGCAAATCTCCCTGTGTGCAAGTATTACTTTTGCTTGTTAGCTTTTCTAAAACGAGGTCAAGGAATTCTCTCTGAGTCTTGGAATTTCATGGCCAACTCCTCATTCTTACTGTCCTGACAGTTACCCAAGAAGAGAGAAGAAATGCTACCTGAAGAAATGGGGCAGCTCACTAATCTGTTTCAGAAATTTGGGGTTAGTTTCCTGCTTTCAAATAACTGAAAGGTCATGTCCCATTTCATGGTAGTAACAACTGAATTGCACATTAAATGATTTATCTAAATTTTACAACAGGGTATAAGTTAGAAATCAACCTTCTTGCTTCCTAACATGGAATTTCTCTCACTATAGTGCAAAACCAAGATGATCTAGATTCAAAGAAGATAATCAGTAGTTTATTCTCCAATTAAGTTTAGAAAGTTTCCATTTTATATCCCAAATACCGTTTTTATGTTCTTTGCTAAATAATAATAAATAAAGAATTCAATTGGAAACACAGTAGTGAATAATTGCCATTGTATGTTTGAAACAAAAACAGAGTAAAATTCCATTGCAATTGTTTTAACATTGTTTACATAGCATGTTTTTTCTAAAATGCTTTTTTTTAAACAGGAAGGAAAAAAATCTTAATACAAAGTTTTAAAAATATTACTGCTGAAAAGAACAAAAACCTGTAGATATCAATGAAAAATATTAAATGTGACTTGTCAATAGAAACACTGAATTGGAATTCTGGGCTTTTATTATACTGCAGTTCTTAGGCCATTAAAGGAAAAGGAGACAGTAACTAGTGCAATGGATAGGTGCCTGCTCTGTTTAGGTATCAGAGGAATCAATGATACTGTGGAATTTGAAGGGTCAATGAAATCTCTGAGGCTTAAATTGTCTGACTCTGTAATCACCCAGCATATAATAAATAGTTCAATGCTATTCAAACAGCAAAACACAAAAAGAGAACACTGGTGAGCTTTCAACTCCTGAGGCTTCCAGCACCAGCCCATTTTAGCACATGACATTCGATATAAGCATTAAAGCTTAGCCTTCACCCTTTTTAATAGTTCTTGACTAATAACGCAGAAATTAGAGTTCACATCAGATCAGATATCAGATCTTTTAGTTCATTTTGGTGACACTATGGAGAAGTAACCAAGAATTGCCTTGGAACTTGTCCCCATCTATTTAAAGTCATTATTATCTAAGTGTCCAATTTTTACTTTTTTATTTTAAATGAATTCATTCATCACATATCCTGTGTATATTAAAATGTCATCTTCATTGTGATAGTTTAAGATCATATTTTGGAGTTCACATTGTACAAAGTTTATTCTGATTCTTCTCTTTGTTCCCATTTGGTCTTTCCTCCAGCACATAGTGTACGAATCCATGCAGTCAATAGCATAAGGCCTGCTGCTGCAAACATTAATAAGATCTATCACTTAGGAACAGTTACTTACACTTTGTTTAATCTCTAATGGAAAGGATTTCTCTAAATATTTATACCAGAACAGTTGTCAGAATGAATCCTGCAAAATTGTTGGCATACTCCCAAAAGCAGGGAGCTGATATAGGGGTGAGGGAGGAGAGATTTCTGGTCATATAATATTAAGCAGCCCTAGAATTTCAGGGAGCTGCTTGCTAGAATATGAAGAGTTTGTATTAACAGAAAGGTACTTCAGTGTGCAGAGCAATTCAAGTAAAGCATTTGAACAGCCACTTTAGTTTATTGCTCTTGTAAAAATGACTCTCCATTTACTTCAGGTTTAAAGTAAAGGGATTATGTAGATTTCAGAGACTCACTAAATAAATTGTCTATTAGGAAAGAAATGAAGTCTGAAGAAACACCAAACTTATTAAGTGCAATGGCCCTTAATATGCTTGATATGTATAAGGGAGTTGCTTCTTCCCAAAGTTACTAAGCAGAGTCAGCATACAAGACCTTGAAAGGGGGGCAAGGAGAGAAGTGAAATCTGCCAAGATAAATGCCAAGATAAATGAGGCAGTGTTTAATAAATTAATTTAGCTGTCTGTGTTTGCTTGCTTGTTTGTTTATCTTAGGATTCTATAATTAAGACTGCTCAATTTTTCTTGGTAATAGCTTAGAACTGGAGAATGGAAGAGCAAGTGGTTTTGGGTTAAGAAGAGTAAAGACAGCATCCAGTGTAGGAAAATCTATGGCAGTTGCATTGGAAATATGCTGTTATCTGATGAACTATAACACTTTCATCTAAGAGCCTATGAATTCAAACTATCACACAGAGGCTTCTGGGATTGTAAATTCTCCACACAGGTGCTGAAGCTGGCAGTGGTAACCTTAAGGCATTTGGAACTCATCCCAGGAACCTTTCCTATTCTACAAGCAGCTAAACCTTGAAGTATATGTACATAATGTCCATAGGTCTGAAAAAACTTGAATCAGAGCCGGAATTCTTCAGTCTTGGTGTGGATGTGTAGTGGTAAATGCCGGTGACTGACCAAGGCCAACCATACATCTTTGTGATTCTGAAAGGCTATTGGCCTTTAATAGAATCTCATTGGTCTCTGTTTTAAGTTTGCATCTACATCAAGCTCTGGACAGAGTCGATAAATTATCTGTATTTCTTAGAAATACACTACATGTGTTGAACCCATCTGGACAATAAGTAGCTGGACTCTATGCTTGGTATATGTTTGCAAGGAAAGAATCTTGATTGAATTTGAACTGTAATACTGCATCAAGGTGGAGGAATCCACCAGGGGGGAGGGGAGAGGGAGGGGTGGGGGGATTCCCAGAGCCTATGAAACTGTCACATAATGCATAATAATAATAATAATAAAAAGATATGCACTACATGAAAAAATGCTGCTTTTTACATTGCATTCAGTTTTACTTGAGGGAATTTTGCAGATGAAATGTATGTATGTATGTATGTATGTATGTATGTATGCATATACACACACACATAGTTTTTGGTAATGTTTACATAGTTTATTAGGATGAGAAGGACTGAGTGTTCAGAAAAAGTAGGTATGATCATTGTTTCCAATTTTTCTATTTCTTCTTCTTGTATCTGGATGCCCTTGTAAGATAAAGGGAGAAGCCATACCCAGCCTCCAAACCACCCCAGCACCCTGGGATGGGGAGCAGCCTCCTGATAACAACCCAGAATCCCCAATGTGGCACATGCTCCAAGAGTTCTGCCCAAATGATTTCACCAGTTTTGAAATGCTCCAACACTAATTTTTCTTAAATAGCATTTCATTCTTTGATTACCTTATTTCAAAGCCAAAGAAAAAGCCAAATACAGCATTCTACTACATTTGATTTAGTGATCTTCGGGTCATTACAACAATTAAGCATGTATAATACATAAGGTCAGGGCTTATTTGCCAGCAAACATCTGGAGATTGTGAATTTTCAGGAAAAGCTGGGCAAGCAAAGACTTAGACTTCTTCCCTGTATAAGAAATGTCACCCATATTCATGTTTTGAATCAGTGGTCTAGTATTTTAAGGTCCAAGAATTATTGAAACATGCTGATGTCATTCTGAACCAAAAAAGAAATAATGAAACTTACCACTTTAAGTGGGAGTTCTGTGTGCTTGTTCTATTAAAGATCTAGTGAAAGAAATGATAGAATATGTATTCTGGCTATTTCGGGTAATATCAATGATTTCATACTAGTTACAAAGCACAGATACATTTGTTGTGCTTGAATATATTGCTAAGGGAAAGTTCATCAATCTAAGATCTCATATATTGAAACTTCAGTGTTATAGCATGCTTATTTTTTGATAACGTGTACTTAGCTTATTAAAACATTAAAGTTCTATTTAGCACAAATGAACCAGGTTTTATTTGGGGCTGCTTTATGTACAAAGGATAATAAATTTATACTTGTACTTTTTCTAGCTCTAGAGATTTTACAATTCCTGTCGTGGTATAATATACTACCACTTTCTTAGGGAGAAATGTTCTTTCAAAAATATATTTACGTTGATGTAAGAATGTTTACAAACATTCCTTCACTTGCATTTCCAACCTGGTCAGACAGCTCTTTTATGAAGACAGATTAAATTCTTTGGGTTCTTTCTAATCTACTTGGGAAGAAGGGAAGAGAACCTAGGAAGATGATAGCAGGGATTCTATATGTGGGCATTGGCCATCATGCAGAAAAGCAAGGTGATTCCTAAGAATGAACTGCGTACAAGCTGGAGGCATATTTCCATCTCTTGCATGCTTAGGGTGAATAATCTGTTGAGAAAAAAATTGGTGGAAAGGCATTGTTTTCTGGTGGATTTCCTGCTGTCTGTAACTCATGATTGCTCCCAATCCTTAGGGACAAGTAACTAGGTCTGACCACAGAGCAATGGCTCAAGAGTTCTCTGATGACCCCTCCTCCCTAGGAGCCTGGCTTTCCTCAGCCTAATTGCTTTTGGCAATTGTGGTTATTGGGATTTGGCCTAGTGACTCACTAGAACCCAAATTTTCCCAAAGAGCCCCCTTAACAAGCAGAATTAAGTCTGACAGGAAGTCCAGACTTCCACCTCACTTTTACATGAACCTTTCTCCAATTTATAGAAAGTCTGAAAATCCTTCATGGACAAGAACAGAACAGTAAACAAGATTAAATGAAGGTAACTACTCAAAGAAGGGCACGTTAAGAGTGAAGTAAAAATATCAATATGGGAATAATAGTCTTACCCACTTTCCTATAGCCCTTGAACCTTTTTACCCTAATTAACTATATAAAGATTGTCAAAAAATAATAAAATAATAAATTAATAAAAAAAGAGTGAAATAAAAATAGTAACTACATGAATTTGTGCTCATGAATACGTGACCTAATGCAAAACTTAATCCATTAAGGTAGAGTTATAACTATACTTTTTATAGTAGTCTTAACTGATCAATAGTGGTGAATCTAAAGGTTAAGAACTGTAGAAACTATAAAAGAAATGGATGTCTTGTTTAGGGAGTTTCCTAACATTAAGATTTTCCTTAAAACAAGGAAGACTCTAGGGCACACTACCAATTATCTGGCATGACATTAAAATGTGAGTTGTTTCTTATTTAGTAGTTTTGAAAACAGCTGAGTAGGATTGATCCCCATGTTTCACAAGTATCCTGCTCACTCTGTCACCCACCTCCAATATGGTTCAGCAAGAGGCATTCTCATACGTGGTTTACACCTCTCCTAGCAACCGAATTTTTATTCTATGAAGTCGTGTTTTTATTCGACTAAGTTGGTGTCTACTGAATTCCCTATTGTGTCTGTCTTACTGTGTGCAGTTGGCTCTCTTTCTGGACTGTTTGAGGCATTTCTCCATCAGACTGTCTTGTCTGCTGCAGTCAGTATCTTAAGTTTAACAACACTCTATTGCTGAACAACACAGAACTATTGGCTTGCATTATATTTTAAATTACTGCTTGTTCACATGACAAAAACCTCACTTCTTATGACACATGCAGGTCTATTTTGTCAGTTCAGCACTCATAAAGCTAGCTTTACTTTCAGTCTCAGCTAAACATTAGACTGACCAGGACTGTTTTTTTAAGGATGTAGATACGCAGGCTTCATCCCTAGGCAATGTTGCGTTTTGTCTTGAGCATGTCTTGGCATCGGTGTTGTTGTATTGTCATTTTATTTTATGATCCTCCAGTGATTCTCGTGTGAGTGAACTCAGGGTGGAGAATCACAATATGAAAGCCCATAAAGTAGAAATTTGAAGTGGAGGCTGCTGTTAATGCTCATGGTAAAAGTAATATAAATAGAAGATTTTATGAAGCACCATAAAGATAACTGTTCTGGATAGCAAAACCTAGCCAGTTAAATATCTCTTGTGGTTGTAAATTACATAGAAAGATTTTGATATTTAATTACAAAATTATATGCTTTGCCCATATCTTCATATCTAAATAATTCTTTCCATGGATTTACATACTATAGAAGGGAAAAGTAATCCCAGATAATTTCAAATAGACTATATAATTCCACTACATCTATTAAAAATGTCAGCAACTTTTATGTTTAGAAAACCATTAAATGGCACGTTTCAGGTTAGAGAGAACAAATGATAGAGAAAATGACATAATATTATGGGAGTAGTTGGACACCAGAACCAAACTCCACACAAAGTGTTCAAAAACACCTAGGGTTTGTTAAATTAGCAGCCAGAGAGAAAGAGCAAGCGATAGCAAGTAAGAGAAAGAAAAAGAAAGGTGGAGTTTGAGAAAGCACCTGTAAGGTTATCTTAAGTACAACTCTCAATGTCGAGATATAGTGAAAAAAATCAAGAATCTGGTCAGACATAGACTGGAATCTAGAGCCACACGTCAATTATCTGATCAATTAAAAATTGAGCTATTGGCATGTTCTTTTTGGACAAAGTCCTGTATTCACAAGTGATTAAAACATGTCTTTTTAGACAAAGTCCTGTATTCACAAGTGATTAAAACATGAAGACTCAGTAGGAATAACTGTCACAATTTCCAAGAGAAAATATGAAAAGTGCATCAGTGGCCCTGAGAGCCAGCAATGAAGCCATGGTTTGCCTTCAGGAACTTATGTGCACTTGGCATGGCATGCTCTTTTCGCTCTTCTAGCAAAATGAAGCTTATTCCTCCTCTAGTAATATGTCACTCTTTGCCAGGACAGTTCCATTCAGACCTGTGAGATCCCTTTGCTTGATAATAGAACTCAACAGTGAGACACCACTGCTTTTTCTCATTGAGCCTATATGTAAAGAAAACAGTGTTCTAAAATAAGCAGCTCACAAATTCTGTTATTTTATATTGTGTGGTGGTGGTTTGTATTATGTGGTTATAAAATGGGGGTTGCCTTACCACTTACTCTCAGGAATGTGCTTTATATTGGGGTATAATTATGAACATGCTTACCAGCTAGTTTTCTGAGGACAATTTCTTGGAGTATACATAGTACATTACATTATTGTATATTCAAATTTAAAAGGTGTTTTAAAGTAACTCAGTCTGACCCCCTACCCATAGCAAGTGCTTAGAAAACTAGCAGAATAAATGACTCCAATACAGGAACTCAAAAAATGGATAAAAGGACAATGAGAGACAGCTTGGCCCCTGCCATTACTGAGACAAAACAGTTCCTCAGGCGTGATGATACAGAGATAAAAATGCACTCAATTCCTTTGAGTTTCATTCTAGTCTCACATTCTTTGTTTTTATAGTAAACACATTCTATAGAGATATTTGCTGGAAAGTTAAAAGCCTGGGGCTGTTGTGGGAATTCAACAAGCTAATCCTCTGCCTGCAGAACTAGCATCCCTTTAAGGCACTGGTTCTAGCCCTGCTTCCTCCACTTCTGATCCAGCTGATAGGCCAAGTCCTTGGGACCATGTATCCATGTGGGAGACTCAGAAGAAACTCCCTGGATCCTGCCTTTGGATTGGCTAAGCTCTGGGGCTGTTGTGATCATTTGGCGGAGTGAACCAGCAGATGCAAGATCTATCTATGACTCTCCTTTGTAAATCTGTCTTTCAAATAAAATATAAATAGAATGTAGAAAGCTTGTGTTATCAATAGATACTGTGTCCAGAGAAAATGGTTAGAAAAAGCATTTTTATAACTTATTGCAACTTGTTCTTCATTACCACCTAGTTTTTCAAATTGTATGACCTTTTTGCAAGCCTGCACATTTCTGCAACTTATGAGGTCTCTAAATTCAATCTTTTCCTGTAAGATTTGGCAACTTAAAACTGCAGCTTATGATACCAGTGACTATTCTCTTAGAAAGTGCACAAAAAGGAGATGGCATAGTAGAAACTGATACATTCATCCATCGGCAATAGACAAAGTAAGTGTCACTAATCTTATTTCAGTGCTATGAAGATCATGTCTTACTGACACTGCTGCAATACTCAACTTTCATCTCTTGTACTCAACAATTTGTTTTATGTGAGTTTCTCTAAAGGTCTTGATTTTAGCCCTTGATGCTTTCTGAAACTGATTCTGACTTTTTTAAGATTTATTTATTTTTATTGGGAAGTCAGATATACAGAGAGCAGGAGAGGCAGAGAGGAAGATTTTTAATCTGATGATTCACTCCCCAAGTGACTGCAAAGGCTGGAGCTGAGCTGATCCAAAACCAGGAGCCAGGAGCTTCTTCCGGGTCTCCCACATGGGTGCAGGGTCCCAAGGGTTTGGGCTGTCCTCGACTGCTTTCCCAGGCCACAAGCAGGGAGCTGGAATGGGAAGCCAGGTTGCTGGGATTAGAACTGGCGCCATGCGCCAGGCCTTGATTCTGACTTTTTAAATATGCATCTGGATCCTTAAAGCAAAGATCACTGAAAAGAAAACTAAGTTCCCTACCAAACTTTCTCCTTTGTGTGTGTGTGTGTGTGTGTTGTCATTATTGTTCCATTCACTCAGACCTGAGTCCCCTTAATTCAAGTTTAGTGTCAACTATGGTCCTCCTTCTCTTTCCCCTTCATACACAGTTAATTGCCAAGAACTACAGATATTCCCCAAATTCCCTAGTAGTTGTGCACATTCACTTGCTCAGCCATTCCCTGTCATATCCCAGGACTGTTCTACCTTACTGTCTGAAATCTCCTGTGGTAGGGAAGCTCGAAAGTTCCTCCCAGTTGATATTCCAAACCAGTTCACTGTGATAAGAGTCTGTTCATCTGCTGTAGATGGCCTATGTTGATGGATGCCATGCGTTAGATTTTCAGAAACTAGAAATGATGAATAACATGGCCTGTCATGATTAATTCATTCTACACCTAAGAAGTTACTCATGTGTCACTGGATAATGAGCTTGCTTCTGACAAATAAATACTTACATTTACTTGAATTCTTGGTCTTTAGCTGCTATGAAAACACAAGTAGGGACCAGTGTTGTAGCATATGAAGTTAAGCCTTTGCTGTGAAGCAGGCATCCCATATCGAAGCGGCTCAAATCCCCACTGCTACACTTCCAGTATAGCTCTCTGATAATGCACCTGGGGAAGCAGAGGGTGATGGCCCTGCACTTACATGGGAGACCCTGAAGAAGCTCTTGGCGTCTGGCTTCAGTCTGATCTAGCCCAGGACCACTACAGCCATTTTGGGAGTCAACCAGCAGATAGAAGGTATCTCTCTCTCTCTCGCTCACTCTCTCTCCCTCTTGCTCTGTCCCTCTCTCTAAATAACTCTGTCTTTACAGAAATAAATCACTCTTTTTAAAATAAGAGATTCAAAAAGAGTAATCCTAGTCATGACATGTTTTCAGAACAGATTAAAAGTTGAAGCAACCATGCAGATAACTGAGATCCAAAATCTTGATCAAATGCCTTATTTTGTAGGTATGACAGAGATTTGTCTGAGTTATCCAGATATTAATAGCGGTATGGATACAAAACACATGTCTTCAACTTCTCAGTCTACATTTCCCAGTACTCAGTGGAAATACTCAGGATTCTCCCTTGTCAATCTCTACTTAAGAATTCAGGACACCTGCTATCCATCCATCTAACTTCTAAAGGTCACATGAAAAACTAGTAGGATAGTATTTTGAAGACTAGACTTTTCCATGAAATATGAAACAGTTAAAAGCTATTAAACATACATTTAATTGAACAATCATATTCTTTAGTATCATTCAATTTTCATTACAGCAGGCGGTAGTAGTTCCTCTTATAGACTACAACTAAGGAACAAATAGTCTTATCTGATAAGAACAATTAGTAATCATATTTTTTAAAAAATGAGCTTTTGAAATTATTCAAAAATTCACTCTCGAAAAGCACTCAGATATTTTGCCTGAAAGTTCTAGGTTTTTGAGACCTTTGGAATTCAAACTGAGATTTCTTAGTCTGGAGACATTAATGTTGTCAGTGCCCCCACAATCCTTGAGAGTAGAACATTCCAACCTTCTCATTGTTGGATGATTATTTTATTCAGAATGCTGGTAACATTCTTCCATGAGAAGATCTGAGGCATTGAGTTAAACAAACAGACTCAATGACCATCACCTCTTATAAGTGTACATTTCATGTTTTATGGTATTTTGTTAAGTAACAGTTATAAAGTTCAAGAGAAGGCAAACTTAAGTTAGTTCAATCACATAAAATCCTGAGAAAGTCCACAATCAACAAAGCAATTTGCATCTTTCCTCAACATTAAGAACAATGCAAAAAAATCTGATTAATATATGATTCATTATCTTTCAGATTGTCATTTTTGAAAAAAATCCAGCATAGACAATGTATTGTAGGAAAAGAAATATTTCCAACCAAGTTAAACATACAATTTTCAACACAGTGTCTTCCATGATCTCTACCAAGCTCTCAAAACTGAATGATGTTTTCCTAATGGCAACCGAAGTTGATTCTTACATTTCATGAAACTCAATATCCCCTCTTAAGCATTTCAAGAATGTGCTATTTGGAAAAATATTTTGGGGAGAGGGTATGACATTTGTCAATAACTAATAACAAAGTGGGAAGAGGGTCATCAGGACATTGCCCAAAATGAGTCATCTGTATGGAGATAAGGAGAAAAGATTCTTTAGTAAATCATTAGATTTAGAATAGTTTTATATTTGATAGTTTATTCTTAGAATAGCACAGATATCTTTGAGCTTTTCACAGAATTTCTCAACATAGTATTCTGTCAACATTACATAGGGTTCAAAAGAACCACTGCATTTTAAAAATATTAACTGTTTCAGAAGCAGAGTGGGGATCTGTTTCCAGTTTCAAATCACCTAAAATGATCAGAGGGATTATAAATTCATTTTGTAGTAGTGTAGCAAGAGTTTTCCCATAATATCTTGAAAATCAAATTTAACTGCACTCTAATTTCTATTCATTGCTTTCTGGGGACCTAATTTGTAGAATATTAAATGCCGTGAAAGTCTTTAAATTATTAAGTGATTCAGCAAAGCCTATGCATGTTCAAGGTAAAATTCAGTTCATATTTCATTTGAAAAGAAGCATGCAATAATGACATTACTTTCACAGTCATTCTTACATTTTCAATAACTTAAAGCAACTTGAAGCTATGACAGCTTTTAACGCTAACATTCTTATGTCCTGTTAACGTCATTTTATTGAAGTAATAACAAAGAATTAAAATAATCTAACACCAGGATATCTAAGCAACCCTGATAGAATAATGATTAAATTAGAAACCATTAAGTAAGTGCTTTATGATTATATTTAGATGTTACCACTACCATTTGTGAGGCTGAATTTGTCTTTGATTTATGTGGATATCATATGATATGTCACAGAATATACTTTCCCCGCAAATTCTATTCATGTCTTTATCTGTTCCTCTCAAAAATATGGTAGACTACGGATAAATACAGACAGGTCAGCAAAGGGCACTGTAGCATATTTTGAATCAAACTTTATTCTAAAGTAGCATTATTGACTGCAAATACAATTACAGGTTTTTTTTTTTCTAATTTATCAGCAAATTTATTTGCTCTGGGATAAATAGTGTAATCACCATGAGTATATCTCAAAGAACAGCTTAACATTTGAAACAATGCCATGAGCCATGCCCGGTATATTCCAGTAAGTCTGTTTTTATTTTATTACTACTAAAATAATTTTCTTTGTATTCTTAATTCTTTTTATGAAATTCTTTTAAATGTTTTGTAGATTGTGCAATGGAGTGCTTTGTAATTATTATATGTATAATGGCTTTTCAAAGCTTGCATTTATCCAAAATCTGAACAATTAAAATCCAATTAATAGATGGTGGCACATAACAAGTATACTAAATAGCATCTGATGTTTCTAACAATAGTCTTCTGGCCCAATTGGACCCTATAATGTCTTCTGAATAATATTTTATTTAGCATGTTTCACTATTACTACTAAGGATCTACTTCTTCAACTTCAGTCACCAAGCATAATACATATAAACACATATCAGTTTAGGTATTTCCAGTGAAGCAGAACAGCTTATTTTCTATCACTTTGAACTAATTGTAGCCTAGAGATCAACGAAATTTTTTAATTAGTAAGACTAATATCATTGCTATTGCATGATTAGCATAGAGAAAGATGCAAAAATAGCCAGGCACCTCATGGCAGGAGTCAGGTTCCGCTGACCGGTTTTATGCATTTGTGTGAGCTGCTTAGCTCCTGTTTCTCAGGTCCTTTTGCTATGAAATAGGAACACCAACAACCACCCCGATACTACAGGTGGCTATGTGAGGGCTCAAGCGAATAAGCCAAGTGAAAATGTGAACTGCTAAGGTGTTGTGATACAATTATGACATTGGTGATTTAAAAATGTTTCTAGCATACACCTTGCAATCCCGAGATTGAATGTATTAGAAAGCTGCAAACGCTAACCAGGAAATGAGTCAAATTAGTTGAGGATGGGTGTTAGCGGTGAAGATCCCCACACGCCACACCAGAGCAGCCGAGTTCAATGTCCAGTTCTTGCATCTAACTCCAACTTCCTACCATTACATATCTGGGAGACAGCAGTAATGGCTTAAGCAGCTGGGTTTCTTCCACCTGTGTGGGAAACCTGGATTGTGTTATCATCCCCAGGCTTCAGCCCCCAACTCTGTCCTGACCATCGTGGGCATTTGGGAAGTCCATCAGTAGATGGAGTGTCTCTCTTCCTCTCTGCCCCTCCCCTCCCTCCCTGGCACTACCTCTCCCCTTGTAAAACCTAGAAGCTGTATGTCAATCCAATAAATTAAAAATATTACCATGCGTTTATTCAGCCATAGCTAAGTAAATATTTTTAAAGCATAGCTCCTATTTTGAAATTTGTTTCTATAATAAAAGGAAATACGAGTTTGTCACTAGAGACAAATGGAAGAACTGGCTGTTAAAAGCAGTACATGTAATGGTTGTAGCTGCTGCTGTGGAGAACAAGCCCCCAGCTCCTTACATCTGTCAATACATTACAAATGAATATCTTTGCCAGCATTCAACAGACCGCTAATAAAATATTTGAAAACTCATTCTTGCACCCTAATTTTCTGTGGTCATTTCTTTAGTGAAGTTTTCTTTTTTTACGTTGAAGAAAATGAAGCTAGCAATTCATCCACAAGCCCAAAGAGATGTTGTTAAATATCACTTTGGCTGTCTTAAGAAAAAAGTAAAGAATTTGGCCTTTCTAAAATGTTTGTCCACTGTCTTATTTCTTTTATTTAAACACATTTCTCATTTTTTTCTTTCATTCAGATGTTCCCAAAAAAGTGAATGAGATGGATGGGTTCACATGCAGTTGGACCCTGAATTTCAGGATATTTAAAGAAATCCTCTCTAACCCCTCTTCCTAATTCTCCAAAGTCAGCCTGCACCTGTCGAAAGAGAATCTCGTTCATTTCCTCGCAGGACGCAAGGGGTCGCCCCTCTCCCAAAATTCACAGCAGCAAACCTAGCCTCAAAGGCCGCCTCAAGTGCCAAACAGCTTGGAACATCTCTGCAGGAGCTTTCTCTCTCAAACCCACTCCCACAGAATAATTGGAATTTCATTCCGATTGCACCCCGCTTGCTCCTTCATCCACGCAACACAGCCAGAGGGCGCCCTGGTCTTGGCCTTCAGACGATTAATGCAGGTTCAAAGACAGCTCACCATGGTGCCTCGGCCATCGCTCCCAGTCTGGGCGCCGAATTGGCCCGGGACAGTACCCCGTTGAGGCTTCCCACGCCTTGGTGCTCCCTGGGTGAAGTGAGAACAAATGAACTTCGTGGTTCCTTTCCGATAGCTTCCTTCAGACACAGGGGCCCCAGAAGCAAAAATGCGATCCCTTCTGTCACTCAGGACCCTGCCCCAGCCCAGCAAATGCGTGGCTACTGGCCGGAAGAGCAGATGTAAACAGGAGTCTCCCCTTCTCCACTGCGCGACTCCATCGCCCCCCGCGGGCCCCGGTGCGCAGAGGAGAGGAGAGGGCGCCCGGTACGAGGGCACGACGGAGACCCTAGGCTGCTCCTACCGCGAGCGACAGAGTGGGTGGGGGAGTCCTGAAGACTACAGACCATTCCAGGGGCCAAGAATAATAAATCGGATGCCCTGACACTGTTTCGTTTCGGTCCTCCCTCCTGCCCCCTGCTACGCGATTCTAGATGGCTGCGAGGCAGGCCGGCAGCCCCGGGCACACTGGCTGAGCCACGGTTTTTAAGGGTAATTTTCAGGTGAATCAAACCTTGTTTGGCCGAGGCGAGCGATACAAAGGAAGCTTTCAGGGGACCCTCACGCCCCGGGGCGGGGCAGAGACAAACTGCGGCGGAGAAGCGATTACTAAATTTCCACCTCACACAAGCCCATGTTGTGTCCGCGGCGCAGCCGCTGCGCCGGCCCCGAGGGGGCGTCCCTGGCCGGACGCTCGCAGGGGGGGGGGGGGCTCCGCGCAGGGGACAAGGCACTGCAACTGGTCGCAACGCAGGTCTGAGGGGAAGCGAAGACATTTTCGCCTCCCTTTCCCGATTGGAGCCACTGACGATGGAGCCAGGGTGGTCCAGGGCTGGGAGATCCGAGAAGGGCAACACGCGGGGACTCTCGGGGAGCAGGCAATAGTGCCACATTAGCCTCTGTAGCTGCCTCTCGGGAAGACCAATCCTCCAGACAGACGGCTCCGGAGGTGCAAGGTTCATCCCGGGCAGGGCAGCTTTAAAAGCCAGTCAGCTTTGAAAAGTAACAGAATAGGGGCGGCGAGCTAGATCTCCAGAGGGAAACCACCTTCCACTGCGTCTGTCTCAGGGGAGCCGCCTGAAACAGGGCAAGCACACCAGGGACCGACAAATGTTGCTGGCTCCTGGCACCTCCGGCTTGTTGGGGGTCGGAGTACAGCTCTCCCCAGGAACCCCAGGCATGGGTCTGCAAACCCGTCCGCACAAGAGCCCCGGCGCCTTGCGTGTCCCTCGGCTCCGCCCGTGTGCGTCGAGGGGGACGCGGCCGCGCAGGCGCTGGCTGCCTCGGGGACGGCGGGCGCTTGGCCACCCGAGCGCACCGGGAGGGTTGGTGACGCTAGGTGAGCGGTTGTCGCGGCCGCTCCACGCCCCACCCCAACCCCAAGCCTCGGCGTCTGCACAGCGGTCAGGAGTGTCTGGCTAGCCCGACGACCTAGCTGCCTGGAGCTCAGCCCCCTCGTGTCCAAGCTCCAACAGAAAAGCACGCTTCCACAGGGCGAGACTCGCACAGGACCAAGTTTTCCCGCGAACCTGAAGGGAAGAGGCGGCGAGAGCTACGTTAGCACCCACGGTCCGCCCAACTGCACATGCAGGATGCTGAGGGCGACCTGGGGCTCTGAGAGGCACCGCGTGATAGACGCCACCAGGAGCCCGCACAGCTCCAGCCGCTCCCCGCCTCTGGGAGGCGAGGGGTGCAGGGCGAGAGGACCCCTGGCGCTGGGAACAGACAGGACAGCCAAAGCGACCGACAGGTGAACGCGGCGGGAGGGAGCAAACGCATTTAAAAAAATGAAAATCAACCCTGCACTTACTTCTTCGCTGGCGCCTTCCGCGGGAGGCGTTTTGGCTGCCGATGTATTCCATAAAGTTCAAAATTATAAAAAACCAAGAAATCAGTCGCAAGTGCATAGTAACCCCAGTAATAGTGCCCTTCCTTTTCTCCTTTTTTTTTTCTTTTGACTTAATTATACAGTGTCTTAAAATATACGTGTTAGGCGTATATATACATACATATATACGTATATATATTATATATTATATCTAAAGCCAAACAGCGGACTTCTCCACTTGGATCCGACAGGCGCGCTGTGGTGGCCAGTGGAGCGGGGCGGGTGGACGGGGAACCAACTAGTGTGCTTTCAAATTGTCCGAGGACTTAGCTGCGGCCGCTCCTCTGAGGTGGCTGTCATCGCCGCGAGCGAGGGTTCCAGGGAGCCGCCCCGGCGGCCGCAGGTAGCATGGTGCGCGGCGGCGGCGGCCGCGGGCGGGATCCGGGCGGGCGGCGAAGGCGGCGGCCCGTCGGGGGCTCAGAGGCTGCGGCGGCTGCGGCGACAGCAGCGGCAGGGGCCCGGGGAGCGCAGGGGAGCCGGCGCCGTCGGCACCGCGGCCATGGCCAAGGAGAGACCCCGAGCTGCTTGTGGCGTTCGCGAGCAGAAGCCGCTCCACTGTTGGGCTGGGCTCCCGGGAGTACCCCATAGGGGAGGAGGGGGGGTGGGAGGAGGAGTGGGGATGGCTGCGGGGGGCGGGGGGAGCTCGGGGGCGGGGAAGGAAACTGCTGGAGCAACAACCCTGAGCGACCTCAATAACTTTCAATTTCAAGATGGGAAAGAGGGAGCTGGAAAAGTACAGGCGCTGCGATTTGGCAGAGGGGACGGGAAGAGGCGCCTAAGGGGTCCCGGGTCTGCGGCGGAGCATCTGTGGACACTGCCCAAGCAGCGGCAGAGCCCGGACCGGGGGAGGAGGGGAGGCGCTGCCTGTGCGGAGAAGAACCCCTCTTGGAAGGGCGGCTGCGGCGGGAGAGGTGGGCGCAGTGGGGCTGGGAGCCTGGAGGCCGACGGTCTGGCACGCTGGAGTGGCCCCCGCACCCCAGTGGGGCGGGTCTCGGCAGCCAGAGGCTGGGGCCCAGCCTCCCCACGCCCCCCCGTGCACCTCAGCAACCACCCCCACCCCCTTCCCCGGGGCCCCTGGACCCTGGCAGATCACTTTCCAACCGGCCAGAACTTCCCCTCCCCTGTATCTCGCCCTGGCTTTCAACAAAAAGTTGCTGCAGCTGGACGCCGGGCGGGTGGTCGGGAGGAAACTGCTGGCTCCCTGCCGTCGGCCGCGCCGCGGTTTACCTGCTTGGAGCCGGAGGACGCAAAGGCGAGCGCGCTCCCGGGCGTCCGGCTGGAAGCCCTGGTGGTTCTGCGGCTGCCTTCCCAAACCCAGCCTAGGCTGAGACCTTGGGACGAGTCCTGCTCCCCTCAGGCAGTTCCCTCAGCAGCCTGCTCGCCCAGGCTCGGCCGGCCCTTTTCGCTTTCTTCTTGCAGAGCACCTGATGTACCTTCCGCCTTCTCCTCCTGGAGGCTGGGGGAAATCCCACTCTTTCCTTCTGTTCCCAGCGCCACGCAGGGGAATAACGGGCGAACGGAGCGAGGGCAGGCGCTTCTGGGCTCTGCACATCCTGGCTGTTCCCTGTCTCTAGTGAGCTACCCGCCTCTTCTCTCCAGAAGCACAAGGCAGAGGAACTTTCAGAAATGTCCGAAGTATTCAGCCGGAGGTCACGAGCCCCTAACGTGGTTTTCAAAGAAACCTTTCCTGTGTGTTCAATTTAACAGAATGGCGACAGGGCTAAACAATGTTACACAGATTACACAGGGCCAAACTTCTGGGAGGCCCCTTTGAAACAGCTCCGGATTCATAAACACCTTGCTAATTCTTAACGTTTCAGTAATTTAGGCTTAGAAAACCGCTAGAACGCTCCCCCCCCCCCCCTTGTGGGTTTTTTTTTTTTTTTTGAGGAAACAAGCTAAGATTTGTGTTTTTTTTTTCAATATACGCTGATAAATTAAAGGAGAAATGGAGGTTGTGACCCCTGTCCATCCCATTTTGCCAACTTGTCATGCTAGGAGTTGAATGGCTCTGGAGTGGCAGATTTGCTATCCAGCCCAGAATTAGGACGGAGAAGATGAAAGGGCCTGCGTGCAAAAGGAAGGGAAAGTGAAATATGCATTGTTTTCAAGGTGCCAAAAATTAGGATCTGACAGGCTGGGCCTTTGGTGCTAACTCCTTCATTGATTACTTCGCATACTTGTGTTGGAATTTGGAAAGCAAAAATTGTCTGTAGGCTTGATGTTATAAGGCAGGCAGTGACACCATCAAGACTATGGTTTTTGTCTTTTAGGAATTCCTACTTACAAATGCCTCTTCCTGCGGTGGAACTTTTTTGTATCTTGTGCATGCGCATATCCACACCAAGAACCCCCCCCCCCCAGCTATTGCATAATGTCTGCTTGTAAAGGTCTCTTTATCACTTTGAATCAGAAACGTTACAGATAACAGGACAATTCCAATAATGATTATCCCGAAAAGAAGCTACTCTTCTTTTCTGTGCCTGTCCCCATCAAGCTTTGCTTTCCTTCTTGCTGAATACCTCAGGTCCTGAATATCTACACCGTAAAATGTGGGGGATTTAAAGGCTATGGGAGGCTCCCTTTGAAAATGACTCCAGGGACAGCCTTTCTAATTCTGGATACTTGAGCAGGATGGGATGCAATTGCAAAGGGGATGTAAAAAAGCAATTTGTTGAACAACTTCAGGGAAATAAACAGAAAGAGAGACATTTACTTTTCACTGTGTGTTGGGCAGACATATGTTAGTCTGGATGAGAAGAGGAATGGCAGTGTGAATAAATAAACAAACTCCGTGAGAAGCTACAGTACTTGAGCCATTCCAGAAAAGAAGTGCTAGATGCAATGGGTAAGAAAAGCTTGTCAAGGAGCAAACATTGTTTGGAAGAAACATAAGGAAAACATTAAATAAACGGAGCGAGTTTTCTCCCTTTCCTGACTCTGTGTGTTAGAATAACTTTTTCCTGATCCATGTCACTGTGCTATTAAAGCCGTGTTTACTTGCCTGGCCGAGTCTTGCATTCCCGCAACTATCCTAGAGCCTTATGGAAAGAGTGTCATGGCTAGATTGTTTTGTTTTGTTTTGTTTTGTTGTGCGTTTCTTGTCCTCTCAAAAAAGCTTATAGTCTCAAGGAGCTTTGGATAACTAGGAGTTTAAGAGCTTCGAGGCCAGAGAATTAGGATCGTTTTGGATGACAACTGAGACTTAAACATAGCCTGACTAGCTATTGCAACTTCTCATCTCTCCTTGACCACCTTCCGCAGCCAGGCAGTGACAATAATAAGTTATTTTTACCCATTGTCGCAGAGGCACTTTAAGAAAAGAAAATGACTGTCATATTGTTGAATCCATACTGCAAATATGTGGAAGGGGGCATCTCCAGGAAGGGAGAGCAAGCCCAATAGTTTGGAATGGGATATAACTCGCGGTGATGAGAGATGTTTGGCAAAGTCAGAGCTGACATCATTCATTGTACCACAGAGCTAATAAGCAGATTGCTGGGATCTGGAGGCATCTGAGGGAGTAAGTCAAACAGGGTACCGCTGGCCCAATCCGTGCGCCTGACGGAACTTGACGTCATCCCTGAAACCTAGAACAGACAGCAATATTTAAAAGCCACTGAATTAGTTGATGAAGGACAACGACTATTTTTAGAGAAAGAAAGGAGATCGTTATTAGAGTAATTTAGAAAGTGATTAAATGATCATATAGCATTAACAAAATGAGAAAAGCTAGACTCATGATGGATTACTTTCTGTCAACAAGAAAGAATGTGCTTTCGGTTTAAGTTATGGACATTTATTAAATTATCCTGAGCACTGTCTGGAATGCCCATGTTTTTAAACTTTTTTTTTTTCACAGAACAGTTCATTGCTGAACTCACCTAAACAGTGAATAGCTGATAGATAGTACTTAATATGAAGAATTTAACTCCTCAAAAAACTTTGCTTGACTCTAGAACTTTACTACAAAGAGACAGTATATTAAAAGAAGACACTGCATTAGAGATCTGGAAAGTGTGGTTATTTTTCATTCTACAATTACGTTGTTATGTTCTAGGTTTCTTCATCTGAAAAACAAGGAAATTCAACTAAGTGATTTTCAAAGTCCCTCTGAGCTCTGAAAATAATGGTAATATCTCCAAAAAACAAAAATTGTGATTGCAAATGTCAAAGCTATTTCTAGTTGTCTGACATCACAGATTTCATTTGTGGAGTTGTGTTTAATTAAATAGGTCCAGATTTAGAAATCTGCCTTCAAACTCCTTGATTTTCTGGAAATGTCTATCCTATGATGGTAATCCTGGATGACTGGGCCACCAAAGATAAATCCAAGACTAGTTTAATCTGTCTAGATAGCTAAGAACTTTGGGACAACAGAGAAAACACATTCTAAACATTGACTTCTGGGAAGACTTGCACAGAGAATAAAGAACAGGAGCATTACATATCATGGATTTGTCCTTCATTTCAATTTATCTTCAGGGATCACAGGTGAGGGAGAAACAGATTTCACAAGTAGGGACTTTCTCTTTTAATTTTTGTTATTCTTTCTTTTGGGGGGGGGATAAAAGGCTAGAAATAAAAGTCATACAAGGTTTCCCTGTTCATAACTTTGATGAGGATTTATATCCATGTTTCTTTTGTGTCAGGAAAATTTAGAAACTCAACAGTGAAGGTTGGATGGTTATGGTCACAGCAGTAGGTTGAGGTGTTACTGTTGGAGACAGAGAAGTGTTGCAAGATGCAGGGTCCTAATGAGGGGTCTTATTGATTATCATCTTTTTTGCAGCTGCAGTGAATTTATTATCTCAAAAATAATAAAACATTCTTTCACAAATGAGACAACTGACCCAGAACAGTAAAATTGCTTGGTTACTCTTCTATAGGAGTTTTCCTCAATGTTTTATATTGCTCACAGATCTATTTTCTCTGTCCCACTATGCTCCCAGCTTGTGGGTTTTCACAGACGGTATCACCAGAACTTCCTTTCTCTGGCTTCTGGTTGCCTTGAGCAAAAGGAATCTGCATGTTTTCTAAGCTTGGGATGAAAGACTGATGCTGCTCCATCTGCTTCGGCATCATTCTGGAAGCCCATGTATTTGCTCTGTCTAGCAGCCCACATTCTTTGGCTCAGGTTCTCAACTGGGCTTCTGTTCTACCACATACTCCCTCCCCCTGACTCCTAGCAGTGGAAATGTCTCCCACTGTTTCTAGTCCTTGGATGCCCCAACATTTCCTGTTGGTTCCTTCAACCTAATCTGACCCATTAAAAAGAGTCATATTATAGAATTCATCTTCCAAAGTTCTTCTTGACTCCCTAAATGACACAGAAGTTTCAGAGCTGAGACCTAAACCAGGCTTTTCTACTATGTCAGGGTTCCTTTCCAAAGGCTGTCCTCTTATGAGACTCTACCTGAAGGATAAGGGATCGGGGCGGGTAGAAGGGTTACAAGCAGTGAAAGCCCATAAAGTAAAGAAGCAGGCACCTAATAGATGTATTTGCAATGGCTAATCCAGAGTAAATGACTAGAATCAGAATGGCAGGATGCAGAGCAAGTTAATGCTCACAATTATAGTCATGCAATCAGAAACCAGGGCATAAATCAGCCAAGAATTAGAAAGACAGGAAAAAACATGAGGAGGGGAGAGTTGAAATTGATTTTAAGGCATGTCCTTCTTTGTGCTATTAGGTCTAAAACACATTTAGGGTAATGTACAGGTCAGAAGCAGTCATTATTTAAAAAAAAAACAAAACTTTTTTTAAAGATATGTTTATTGTTTTCATTCTCTCTCTACAGAGAGAAAAGGAGAGAGAGAGAGAGAGAGACAGATTCCATTTGCTGATCCACTCCTTAAATGGCCGCAATGATCTGAGGCCAGGAGCCAGGTGCCAGGAGTCAGGACCCAAGAACTCCAGGTATCACATATTGGTGCAGGGGCCAAGGACAGTCTTCAGCTGCTTTCACCAGTAAGGAACTGATTATGAAGTGGAGTATCTGGGACTCAAAGCAGTGCCCATACAAGGTACCGGTGCCATAGATGGACTCTTGGCTTGCTACACCATGGTGCCAGCCCCAACTGGTGCCTTATTAAAAACACAGTAGGAAGAGCAGTTAAGGTCAATCAGCTGCCAGTTCACTCCACAGTGATTTGTTGATGTTGCCCATTATGGGTGATTTCAGGTTAGATAGTACAATATGCCTTATGCAAAATCTTTTAAGGCAAAAAAATCGAAGTTGTGACTTTACAGGTTGTATTAGCGCTCTGGTTTAAAACAACATCATAATTGATGACAAATAAAATGCATTAAAAGTATATAAGTATATGCTCAACAATGTATATCAGGAAACATTTCCTCAGAGAACTCATGTCAAAAACAAAACACAACAGAAACCTCTCTCCACCCACATATGTACTGGCTTACCATTTGTGGTTTATGTTTCTTACTGCTAATAGATGTGAGTAGTTACTCTTGGTCTACTAGCTAACTTTTATTTCCACATTCACTGAATGTTCAGTAAACAAAATCTTGTAGACTGGGGCTCTACCCTCAACGGGAATACCTTCTGTGAGGAAGACAGACCCAGCAGCCATTAAAGCTGCCACATGATAAGGGCTGATGGTGTGTGGCAGAAAAGGGAAGAGGAGAAATGCTTGGGGAAGGAATGGGGGAAGTAGGGAAGAAGATAAACAGTGTCTAAGATAAACAGTGTTTAAAGGAAAGATGGTGAGTTTTCATGTGGATAAGTAAGGGTCCCTTACTTTCCTATAGACTGACTTAGAGGTGGAGGGGCTAGCTTTTGTGTTGTGTTCCATGGAGGTCACTAGTCACGGCTGGCCGCCTGCTGGCTAGGGAGTCAGCCATACTTTCAGGGTGGTATCAGGCCTCCTCCAGGAGCACTGTGTGGCTCAGTGTTGACCATGTGGGAGTCCTGTTAATGTCTGATACCTGTGTGGGATCTATGTGGGTTAATGATTTAGCCAATTTACTATAGCTCCCCTGTGAGCAGATTCCTCTCATGTGAGAAAAATGGATTCTTTTCACTTGTTTCCTGGAAAAGTTTGAGTGGATTTAGAAAAACCAACTAAAAATTTTTCTGGGTGTCTGACTGCCCCTATTCTGCCCTGCTACTCTTCCTTCCTTTTGGTATCACTCTGGCACACACCCTCCCCAGACATGATTTTGTACACGTAGCCTTATCTAAAATTCCCTACTGAGTCTCATCCATTTGGTTTTCCCACCTTCCACTCTAGCTAGAACTTCTCCACTCTGAAACCTAACCCTTGCTCACTTATTAGTGATAAAGGGCTCCTTTAACCCTTGCCTTCTTGCCTCTTCTTGCAAATAGCTCATTCTTTCCAGAAACATTTTGATTTAACATTGGCCCATGGGGTGCTTCCCAGGTATGACGAATTTCAGGTTATTAGGAGGAATAGAGAAAACTCTTATTGAATGTAAGTCCTGATATTTGGATGCAAACTTGTTGGCCAGTCTTTTTAATTTGAAGTCCTCTTTGACTCCTTTGATGTCCTCTAGTGTCACTTCTGTTCTTTAGTGGTAAAACAAGTTAGTGGGCCAGCCTAGATTCTAGAATTTTTCCAAAAGACCATTACTTTCTTTGCTCTTAAAAGATTTATTTGTGAGAGACAGAGAAAGAAAGAAAGAGAGCGAAATCTTCCATCTGCTATTTCACTCCTCCAAATTGCCACAGCAGCCAGAACTGGGCCAGGTCTTAGCTAGGAGACATGAAATTCATCTGGGGCTCCCATGAGGGTGCAAGGGCCGGTGCTCTTGGGGCACCTCTCACTAGGCTTCTCAGGCCATTGGCAGAGAGCTAGATCAGAACTGGAGTGGCCAGCACATATGTTGGAGTCTATGTGAAATGGCCTATCAGGCGACGACTTTACCTACTATTCCATCTTGCCAGCTCTATACCCTTTTTCCTGAGAAGAGGAGCTTCAAAGGAGTGTTGGCTTTCTTTAATTCACCACATAGCTGATGAGTGGTTTATTAAACTGTGTATAAAAATCAATCTTTCCAACCCTTTCATCATTCAGGTAAGACATGGAATTAAATCAAGAAAGCAAAGCTCTAGTTTATCATACATCCTGTCAAACCACCTGTAGGGCTCATTCTGTTGCTAGGTTAGTTCTTCTCTAGATTGTCAGTTCCCTGTTTAAACCATCATAATATAAAATCAGTGGAAAATTCAGGTCACCTTTGGACAAAGGTTGAAGAAAAATCGTGGTGGTGGTCTCATCTTGAAGGAGGTCACGAGGATTTCCTTTATGAAGAGATAACAGATATCCACGGCCCAATTCCTTATTTTTTTTTTTTATGATCTCAATAGCTAAGTACACATTTTTAAATGTTTGTGACTATGAAATGTAAATTTCCTCGATAAAATGAACCACTGTTTAAGTGGTTTTCTTGTCGGGAGTCCTTTCTTTTGTCAACTAATATTGAGAGCAGGGCTGATTATTTTAAAGCACAGTACTCTTAAGCCACTATCTCATTAAGTCCCATAATTCCAGGAGTTAAGAAAACACAAATACATTTAAGAGTTTAGGGAAAGAGTCAACGTAAACTGATGGATTCATGGGTGGAGAATGGAAGAAATGCATCTCTGTGCTGGTGGGAATTAACAATTGTTCAAGGACAGACCTCATTGCAGGCCAAACAGAGACATCTTGAACAACACTCAAATGTGGGGGAAAAGTGACCAAAGGAATTTTTCTTGTGACGTTGGTCCTGAAGAGACATAGGGCTTTTCAATAGACAGTTGTCTTTGCTCACTATGCTTTCTGGCCACACATATAGCCCCTGCAAGCATCCTTTAATAAACAGAAATGGGAGCAGAAGTGATACTAACTGCTTCAACTTAAACTTCAAGAGCTGATTTAAATGAACTACATTTGCTGATCTATGCTGGACACATATCACAAGTGAGAATCACAACTTTACTGTTGTTGACCTATTTTCCTTAAGTGTGGCGCTGAATTCCTCAGTCAATATAGGTGGCGCTGAATTCCTCAGTCCATATAGGTCCTTGCATATGTAGGCAGAAAGGGAATAAAAAAGAGAATAACAATGATGTTTTCCATTAAAATATCCAATGGGAAATCATAGATTACTTATTTCAAATATTATGTACATATTGGAGAAGGAAGAAAAAGAGAGACCCTGGAAATTCCTAAAGCTGGAATTGAAACCAGATCTCCATGTGAGTGGTAGGAAACCAGTTATTTGAGCCTTTGCCTCCCAGGGTCCTGTAGGAGGACATTATGACCCTAGAAGGTCAGTGAGCACAGGATTACAATTGATTGCATTATATTGTATGAGAACAACTGAATGGATGCCTTTTGTGTGACTGATTGAATATCCTTTGCATGAGAACAACCAAATGGATACCTTTTGTATAACTGATTGGCTATCATTTGTATAAGAACAGTTGACTTTATGATGGACCATATCAATCAGTGGACGACCTCATCGAGCGAAACTGGCAGCGATTCATAACTGGAGAACTATTAACACCACTCGAGCACATATCTCAGAGCATGCCCCACATCCGGGACTCGGGGTGGGCGGGAAACCGGGTGGGGCTTCTCCCTCAATATCCTCCTTTACCTCAGATACAAGATGGAAACAATATGGACATAATAGTATTGCCCACTTCCCTATCCCCCTGAACCTTTTTTTTTTCTTTTTCTTTCTTTAACTGTAATTAACTATGAAAAGATTGTCAACAACAACACAATAAAATAGATTATAAAAAAAAAAAAAAGAACAGTTGAGTGGACAGCATGTGTATGAGAACACTTGGTCGAATATACAAGACAAAAGGAGCTCCAAACAAAAGTAAGAAATAGCTGATGGATTTTGTTGATAAGCTCAATACCTCCACCCTTATCATATATGACGCTCAGTGTATAAAGTCTGATGCCCTTAATAAACTTTGGCTTTTGACCATCAGAGTCCACACACGTTGTTATCGGCTCCGTGCACCAGGTCCATTGCTGCAGGACAGCGGTAGTGTCCAGACTCAAAAAGCTGGGGTCATGATCCAGATCTGAGTATCAAACCCAGGTATTCTGATGCACAACATGGGAATCTAAACACTAGGCTAGAGGGCAACTCCAGGATGACTACCTCGAAAACATGCATTTTAGAGAACTTAAAGAGTTCTTGATTTAGGTCTATCTTTCTTTTTTTTTTTTTTTCAAAGATTTATTTATTTTTGTTGCAAAGTCAGATATACAGAGAGGAGGAGAGACAGAGAGGAAGATTTTCCCTCCAATGATTCACTCCCATGTAACCACAATGGCCGCTGTTGTGCCAGTCCAGAGCCAGAAGCCAGGAACGTCCTACAGGTCTCCCACGGGGGTGCAGGGTCCCAAGACTTTGGGCTGTCCTCTACTGCTTTCCCAGGCCACAACCAGGGAGCTGGATGGGAAGCGGGGCTGCCGGAATTAGAACAGGTGCCCATGTGGGATCCTGGTGCATTCAAGGTGAAGACCTCTAGGCCACTGCGCTGGGCCCATAGGGTCTATCTTTCTAATCTAATTTTCATACTTAACAGATATTAATTCTGGTGCTACAACTCCCTCCTCTAAAGTATGCAATATGGGAGTGATCTTGACTCTCTGGACCACTAACATCTTAATGCTTTCCACAGAGTGCTCTATGCAGTCCTTGATAATTGATTGAATCTGTAATACATACGGAAAGCTGTTGCCACCACAGTTGGAGGTAGGAAAACGTTCAAGGGGTCCTGTATGCTGTTCTAAAAGACTATGGAGGCAGGGCAGGGGAGGGAACTTTTAGTCTTTTTTTGGGAAATTTGGTCATCCTTGACTGCTTGTCCATGCTACAGGCGGGGAAGCTGGAAGGAAACTGGGAGCATCCAGGACATGAACCATCGCCCACATGGGATTCCTGTGGGAGCAAGGCAAGGACTTGAATCACTAGGTCAGTGTGCCAGGCCCCACCCTTATTTCTTTTCAGTGAGAATTGATAATAGATTTTTGCTTCAAGAATTCATTCATGGGGCCCGGCTCAGTGGCCTAGCAGCTGAAGTCCTTGCCTTGAAAGCCCCGGGATCCCATATGGGCGCCGGTTCTAATCCAGGCAGCTCCACTGCCCATCCAGCTCCCTGCTTGTGGCCTGGGAAAGCAGTTGAGGACGGCGCAATGCATTGGGACCCTGCACCCGCATCGGCCCGTTGTGGCTCACTTGGGGAGTGAATCATCGGACGGAAGATCTTCCTCTCTGTCTCTCCTCCTCTCTGTATATCTGACTTTGTAATAAAAATAAATCTTTAAAAAAAAAAGAATTCATTCATTCATTCACTCATATTTATTTAATATTCCTTACGTTGAAATTTCTTTAGGCATTGTTTTTTGATCCTCATTGCCATTTCAAGCTAAGAATTCTTCATGAAGTTTAAATCATTCATTAAATGTACTCACTTTCTTAGGTTAAATGTTTTAATTCTCATGCTCTTAATAACTGTTAGCATTCATATACTTGTTATTTGAAAAGTCTAGGGTCAGGGGAGACCTGAAAGATGAGGTAGTATTTCCCTGGTGTGTGTATGTATGTGGTGGGGAGGCAGGGTGCCAGCACTGTCACCTCTGGCTGCATTTCCAGTATCTCCCAGTTTCCTACGCATTGTCACTTGTAAGTGGTGCATATACCCACTACACTGGGATCACCTAGGAGCTTACTGGGAATGCAGAGTCTTGGGACCCACCCCAGACCTGCTTAATCACATTCTACTCAATCATTTTAAACATTTCCCCTAGTGACTTTTATGTACATTCAAGTTTGAGCAGCTGCTTTTTGATGTAGTCATACAGGGAACTTTTAAAGGCCTGATGAATGAGCTCTATTTCAACATAATTAAATCAGAATCTCTGGTGATTAGGGCATCTACAGGAATTAAACACTCCCTACATGATTCCATTGTGCTCCCAGCATAGGGATTCACTGTTCTGCCGCTTCTCATGGGAGTTGAAGATGAAGAATCATGTAAAGATAAAGCCCCTCTACAGGAAGTAAAAAGAAAGTCAAGTCCAGGGTCAAGGTGTTTCAAACTTACGGAATGACAAAGCAGAATGTGTCGTGGAGAAAGCTGTTCATCTGTATTTAACAAGCAACTCTGGTTTGCTCCTTTTCATCTGGTGACCTTGTGGGAACTCATTTTTGTCCCTGTGCCCTTACAGCTCTCACCAGGTTACAAGAGCCATTGGACTTAAAGCAGGAAGACTATCACGGAAAGCCGAGAATGTGGGAGAAGATACCGGTTCCAAAATGTATGACAGGACGAGGGCAGGGATGGAGGTGAGATTTCAATCAGCCAGCATCACTTTACCACTCACCCCTCAGAGTTCTTGCTGCAACTGGGTGGGTAAATGATTCTGAACTACTGGAAATCTGTTTGGAAAAGAACTGGTGTTGAAAGTAAATTTCAAATTATAAACACGGGTGTGAGGGAAGAAACAACACAAAACAGCTTTATTAACTCAAACTGTATGATTCAATATGAAGACGATAAATAGGTTCTTCAGGAATGTGGAAAGTTATTCTTTGGATGCTTTTATTCTTTTTTTAAAAATTATTTATTATTTTTAATTCATTAATTACATTGTATTATGTGACACAGTTTCATAGGTACTTGGGTTCTCCCCACCCCTCTGGATGCTTTTATTCTTATGTGACCTCAGATGGAAGATCTTCATTTCCTTTTTCCTTTCTTCCTTCCTTCCTTCCTTCCTTCTTGATTTATTTATTTGAGTTGTAGATAGATACATGGATACATGGAGAGAGAAAGGGGGGAGGGACTGAGAGACCAGTCTCAATCTTTTACCTGCTGGTTTATTCAGAGTTGACCAGGCCTAAGGCAGGAACCAAGATCTTTATCTGAATCTCCCAAGAGATGACAATGGGGTAAATACTTGGGCCTCCTCTGCTTCTTAACTCAGGCCATTAGCAGGGAACTGAACAGGAAGTGGAGCAGCAGAGTCTCCAATTGGCATTGATGTGGGGTGCTGGCATCACAGCAGTGGCCTTACCTGCTACATCTCAGTGCCTGCCTCCAAAGATTCCTTCTTTTGGAATGGGTAATCTGTTGACAAATTTCACACGAAGGGCAGCAGCATATTTGGAGTACTGGCATGGATTACAGTTATTGCATCTATTCAGTATATCTGCCATCTTTTTTTTTTTTTTTTGAGATTTAGGGCCTCATTTTCATGTTATCCTGGTGTAATTCTCCTCTTTCTTTTTTTTATATATATATTCATTTATTCATTAATTACATTGTATTATATGACATGATTTCATAGGTACTGGGATTCCCCCCACCCCCTTCACCCCAAACCCTTCCCCCATGGTGAATTCCTTCACCTTAATGCATAACCACAGCTCAAGTTCCGTTGAGATTCCCTAATTAAAAGTTCACACCATACAGAGTCCAGCATCCCACTTGTATATCTGCCATCTTGAGAGAGAGTATCAGGGTGATTTGACAGGTTAATGATTCATTAAATACTATTAGGTGTCACCCAAAAAAATTGTTCTTTTCAAGGTTGTACTCTTACAGAATTTTTTATGGTTTTGCTCTTATTTTGTTTCATGAGAAATAACCATGTGTGTAAACATCTATACACAAAAATATGGGGAACATTCTGCTAGGTGCTGAAGATAAGAATATCAGAAGATGTAATCTCTGCTTCTTTTAATTTACTGGGTGAGTAGGTGAGCAGGTGATAGTGATCAGTCTCCATGAACAACAACGGACTGGAGCAAACATTGAGACCAAATGGGCAATTCAGACAGTAACTGCTAAAGTTGAGAGTGCTTTTACGCCTAAGGATGCTGTGCTCTGGCCTGTCCCTGTTTGACCTAGGATTACTTTCTATTTCATCACCAATTGTCACTGCGGAACTAACAATTGAGTAGTAGTTAGCTAATGCAAATACAATAGAAAAAAAATTTGCTTCCTGCAATTCCCAGGTGCTAAACCTGAAGGAACTCCTGAGACACAATGAGTTATCTTATCTGGTTTGAATATCTAAAGGGATTACAAGACCCTAAGATAATTAGCCTTTGTAATATGCACCCCAACTGGACATTTGGCTGATAACTATTGTCCTTCCTTCTCCTTCTAGCAAGGGTCTGTGATTTCCCAACAAAGGCTGAAGTTGCAAAACAGCAGGACTTTGCTACAGTTAGTAATTAATGAGGTGCTAAAAGTGTCAGAGCAGAGGCTTCCATACATAGTGTGTGACTCAAAAGGATAAGAAGCACCCAGCATTTTAAACAAGTATCACTTAAATAAACAGAAAGTCAAGTGAGTCTGGTCTGTGGGATGGGAAACTGGTCTATTGATATCAGGAGCAATCACAAAACTGTGTAATACAATATTATAAGGATTAGTCACTACATTTTTGCAACTTGTGAAAGACTGGAGTTTTCCCCCTCAATCTTGTAAGGAGAGTGACCATTTGCTTTGACTATCCAAGGAAGGGAAAACAAAACAAAAAAACCCTCTTAATTCACCATAGTGTTGAAATGAATAACCAGTCCTTTCCAGGTTCCCACCAGCATGACTTCCCTTTGTCCTTTTAGTGTATATTAATCTATTAAGTTAATTATTAATATCAGCAGAAAAGCTGAAGTTCTTTTACTAATGAAATAAAAACTAGGGACTCAAGACTTAACAAGAGCTTTTTTTTTTTTTTGCTGAATGGAGTGTCTCTAATAGAGAATGCCTAGAGGGATCATTTTACCTAAAATGGAATGCATTTTCCTTCATGGAAGAATTTTTACATAAATTAATGTGGAGATATTGTTCAAATTAAAATTTTATGGTTTCTTCTCCCATATTTATTGTTTTCCAAACTGCTTTACGTAGCCGTTTAAATTTTGGTGTGGTGCGTACTGAAATAGTAGTATCTTAGAGTCTATCAAAATATGACATCAGAAGCTTATCAGAGCCCATTCAAATCTTTATTTCTGCAGCTACATCTTTATACAAATATTGTATATAGCATAAGTATGTGCAAGTTCCATGATAGACTCGGGGAAGACAAAGAGATCTGTTGTAAAGCTGATTGTCTTAGTTTAGACTTCATTCCTCCAAAGGATTTTATAAATATTTGTTATAATTACTCTATAGTAGATAATGTTTCAGAGACAATGAGGGAAATTTTTCTTACGTTGACTAACTCTACCTGGGACTAAAAATTCAAAGCACAATGAAAGAATTCTCTTCAGTTTATTCAAGTTCTTCAATTAAATTCTAGGAGAAGAAAGCAAACCCCTGTGCTTATGTTTCTTTTTGTAGTATGGAACCAATGTATGGATGGCTTGCCATAAAGGAACATGTAACATTAGTGTATTTACAAATTAATACGTGTTAAGTATATATGTGAAGAGCTGAATCTTACTGGATTTAGTTACTGAACTTTAAATTATGAAAATAGATGGTCCATGGTAAGTTTAACTTACTCAATATCATTGATTAGATGTGAGGTCATTAAGGAGCAATGTCTACTTCATACTAAACCTGGTCCTGTGATTTGGGGATTTTCATGTTTTATATCACAGAATGATCTTACTTTGAGTATCTCTGGTCCTGGCATCAGTAGGTAAATGAATAAGAGAAACAAACTGGTAGTTAAATGCAAATAAAGACTTATAACTTTCTCTATTTAAAAATATGGAGTTATTTCTTCTTCCTTTTTTTCTATTTTAAGATTGGAGATTTTGGGGGGAGTGGTATTTTTGAAGCATTAACTTAACATGTTTTAAAATGTGCATTGAAAAAGAATTTACTAGATAGTCTTTTCCTTCAGCATACTCTAGAGGGAGTCAAATCTAAGAAAGTTATGTTTAATGCCACTTCAAGTGCTATTGGTTCTTTTCATACATTCCTTCTCTTGGTGACAGTGTGTTTTGACCTTCTTGGTTTATAAAGACCATTCCAAGGGTTGGGTAGAATCTGTAGCTAATGAGGCCAACATAGATTTTGACTCCCTGTGTGGACCGATTAGCTTCTTAGAGAGAAAATACCCTTTCCCTTGGTCACAGCCTGCTTGGATTATTGTGTGAATGCATACTTTGGCATGCATGTGGAAATGAGAGGTAAAGGGTAAAGTAAGAAAGCATGTACGGGCCAGGGCAAATTCTTTCTCCCAGACTGAAATAATAAACTCCAATATGAGTTTCAATAATTAATTGTGCAAACTTGGAAACACCAGTTAAACTCCTTGTAATTCAATTTTTTTTCAATTCTGTTAAAGCAGAGGATTAAATTAGACAGTCCTAAGTCTAAAGTTTATGATATTATATCTACAAAAGGCAGACTATGGTTTGTATAAAATAATGGTTTGAAAATCTGGCTTTGAGCCAGCAGCTCCCAGAGAAATCTTGAAAGTCTGTCATTTTATTCTTCACAAACATGTACTACCACCAAGCATGCACAAATGGGCTACATTTATTTCCTCCAAATGCCTCCTCTTTTTCTTCCACATTCATTCCTTTTACTACAGTTTCTTTCACTTAGAGTGCCTTTGAATTCTGTCTACAGCTATACAAATACTATATTTCCTTCCAAACAAAATTCTCGTGATGTCATGCTCCATGAAAACATCTCTCTCCCAATTGTGGGAGTTATTTCTGCCTCCTCTAAATTTCACTTGAGTTTTGTTTTTAGGTTTTATTTGGCACCATCATTTCTGCTTCATAATAGTTGCTTTTTGGGCATCACTTACTTTTCAACAAATCTTTGATTTCATGAAGAGAAGGATCAAGCTATCTAAACTTTATACTGCCAATCATAAGCCACAAGATTTGTTCTTACTACATGCGCAATAAAAGTTTGCTGACAGTATGAATAGAAGAATCTGCTAGAAAAAGAACATCTGACTTTTGGAAACTTATTTAAGTAGCTGTGCAGTGTGTTTAAGTCAGTTTATGCTGTGTTGTTCTTCAGGATATAAAGCTCCTGTTTGTGGAGGGACAGTGTTAGGAACTTCTCTTTTTAATAATTAAAAGGAAAAAAACCAACTTGGGTACTTCTTCTTTTGTACTTTATGTGCCTATTTCCTTTTCCTTTTTTTTTTTTTTAAGATTTATTGATTTATTTTAAAGTTAGAGATACAGAGACCAAGATCTTCCTGCTGTCATCTGCATCTCTCACATAAGTGTCAATGCCCTTCAAGACTCAGGACATCTCTCTTTTCAGTTTCTTTTTAAAAATTCTTTTTCTTTCTTTCTTTCTTTCTTTCTTTCTTTCTTTCTTTCTTTCTTTCTTTCTTTCTTTCTTTCTTTCTCTCTCTCTCTCTCTCTCTGTCTCTCTCTCTTTCTTTCATTGGAAAGTCACATATACAGAAAAGAAGAGAGACAGAGAGGAAGGTCTTGCATCCACCTATTCACTCCCCAAGTGGCTGAAACAGCGGGGGCTGAGCTAATCCCAAGCCAGGAGTCAAGAGCCTCTTCCAGGTCTCCCATGTGGGTGAAGGGTCCCAAGGCTTTGGGCTGTCCTCAACTGTTTTCCTGGGTCACTGGCAGGGAGTTGGATGGGAAGTGGGACTGCTTGGATTAGAGCTGGTGCCCGTATGGGATCCCAGTGTGCAAGGCAAGGACTTAAGCCACTAGGCTACTGTGCTAGGCCATTTTAATTAATTTATTTTTTAATGCTGTTTACATAGTTGAGAGGGATACATGTGGGCCTCTGATTAGGATGAGGATGAGGAGGGTCAGGTATGGAGGGAGGTAGTGGAACGTATGTTTCCGTGTTTCTTTTTTCTCCTGTGTATTTAAGGGAGTAAGTGGTGGGTATGTTCTTTGCTGTCAATTTATATTAGCATCGTGGGATGGGGGATGATCATTTCATGATGCTTTAGAGACTCTAATGTGGAGAAGAGTGTTTTGAGGATGTTTTTAGTGGTTTTGGTAGTTATGAAAAGTTGTTGATTTTGTTGCTCTGGGGTTTAGAAAATCCAAGATCAACTGGCTAACAAATTCCACCTTAGTGCATCTGCAGACTGGGAACACGCAACAAATCTTGGCCAAGAGAGTGGTCCAACCTGTTCTGTTTTCCTTCCTCTGACAAAGGGGTCGATATTCTCTGTTGGCCTAGAAGAGGTGACCACCATGTCCTCCGTGTGCATCTGGACATACTGTCCACCACACAGTCATAGCACCTGAGGAGACCCAGTCCCAATACATGCATTTCAAATTTGGGCTACAGATCCTGTGATTTTCCTTGTGGCCAGGGTCTGAGTCCAGTGGTCTAGTTGGAGAGTCCTCCAAGAAACCTCACCCGGGGTGACCTCAGACTTGACTCTTGTAGTCTGCACCAGCCAGTGCTGGGTCAGGTTCATTCTGTCATTTGAAGCAGCCAACTCACACACCTGTGGGTACAGCTGCCTGGTCAGTTCTGCCAGAGCCCTAAATCTCACATGAAACCAACAGGTGCTAGAGCCTAGCTCAGTCATCCCATCACAGGCCTGGTCCTCATGCAAACCAACAGGTACCGCACCTAGTAAGAGTAACATTGAAAAACCCCTGCCAGGCTTGCCTTCAGCCTTGATTTGTGCACATATCAATCTTCTGTGACCTAGCCTGACCAATCCTGAATCCCATTTGGCTCTTGTGCACTTTGTGGGTGCTGTGGTTTAGCTCAGCCCGATATGCAACCATACCCAGCCCTCATGTATGCTAACATGTACTTCTGTCTTGTCCAGCCTGGCAAGACCAGCTCACGAGTGATAGGTACAGCTTAGCAGACGAGTGTCCATATTCCCCTTCAAAGCATTCCTAGCCCCATACCTTACACCTGCCAGGGCATACTGCAATCCAGCCTGACTTGACTTGCACCCAGTCCCAGTACTTGCCACCTGGTGCTGTGGCCTTACCTGGATGGCCTGCACCCGTTCTGGCACTCATGTGTGCCAATAGGTGCAGTATTCTAACCCAGCCTGGTCTTCCCCCAATCCCAGCTTTCATGCTCAAGAGTGGAAGCAGCAGCCCAGCAAGGGAGTCTCCAGAACGCCCCTTCTTGGCCTGCTCCCAGCTGATGGTTTTACCATGTGCCTCTAAATGCTTGTGGCCCCTTCTGAAATGACCTGCCCACAGGACTCAAACATCTTACACTACTTTCCCAGGTACATTAGCATGGAGATGGATGGAGCGTGAAGTAGCCAGAACAAGAATTTGACCTACAATGCTGCAACAATAGCCTCAATGTGTTTGTTTCTAAAAACTCATGTAACTTTGAAGTTTTTTTGTGGCAACTATAAGTCACTGTCCACCTAAGTCATATTTGAAGTGAGAATTTTTTAATATTTTCATAAAATTTTCTCCAAGTTAATTCCTGTAGCTAGTGGAGATGAGGATTAACCAGTATTTTCCTTCTCAGGTACCCATTTTTTCTCTATCACAAAAAAGCCAAGTGTTCAAATAGACCCAGCTGTGGGATTAGTACAAGATATGTATTAATATTTTGCCCAACAAATTTTTAGTTCTTGTTGCAGGTTTTGTTTCTTTTATTATGCCACCTAAGCCTCTACTTTCACCTCTACTTTCGGTCTCCTTTATATATATCTCAGTTATACACGTTGTTTATCTAGTAGGGATACAATACCTATTTCATTTGGTTTGATGCTCTTTGCTCTTTTTCATTAATCAACATTTGGAATGTTATTCATGGATACTGGTGACGTATGTGGAATTTGTCATTTTTTTTCACTTCTAATTACAAACCCTTATAGTGGTATTTTTCTATTACATCTATGCAGGCTTTTTATTTTTTTATTTTTTTCATTTGTTCATGTGGCTTTTATTTCGTCTCACTGTGTGTCAACTTATGCTGTGGGAGCCTTTTGAATGATAAATGCAAAAGCCTAAATCCCTGATGACCAACGTCAAGTATGATGGAGTTGAAACTTCTCAACAGGAGGGCCCGTGGAATCATTATGCCCTTCATATTATCCTGTCATGAACACATATGGCTCCATCAGTTGGTGTGGGAGGGTCTTGCTAAGTATCTTTCCCTTATATAAGGTGTTTTTAGCTGTCAACTCAGCTCAGGGTGGAAGTCAGACCCTTATTCCTGGGGCTTAACTTTCATCGTTTCCCTCTCTTGTGAGTCTTCTGGATTGCTGTGGTGATGGGGGTGAAACATATCTGAAAATATGTGTGAAAAGTGAACTTTAATGGTAATAAAATGGAGGATCATTGATCATCCACAAATTCTGGAATGTCAAAAAGATTGATGTTAAACGGTGGAAAGCAATCCAGTGTTGGAGAGTGATAAATGCCACTTGCAAAAATGAAATCCCACTGAGGTTGATGGCACCCTTGGAAGGATGTAGTAGTTAGCTCCTTAGTAGTTATTCCAGTAGCTTCTGTTGTTGGCATTGACATTGGCAAGGTGCAGACTGCAGCATGTAAAAGAAGCATAGACTACTGGGGTTCTGCCATACCAACTGGCCACATTCATATCTAGGTTTTGGTGGCAGAAAGAAAATATTTTTGCCTGGATGTTAGTTCCCTATCTGTTGTGCAAAAATGTTCTCCCATTCTGTTTCTAGCTTCTTCACTTTGTTGTTCATTTCCTCTGCCATATAGAAACTTCTTAGTTTGATATAGTCTTTTTTTGTTTGTTTTTTTGCCCTCATTGCTTGTGCTTTTGGTGACTTTCTAAAGATCAGTGGATACAGAGGTAAACATGCATGTATATATGGTCAGCTAGAGGAACTTTATAATAGAGACTGTTGACAAGTGAAGACACATTGCAGTATGCATCTCTACTTCAGAATCAAGGATGGACTCCCAATGAAATTGTTTTTTTTTTTTTTTTGGAGATCAAAGTGCTTTAAAACTTTATTTCATAAGAACAATTTACTTAATTGAAAGACAACCTTTAGAAAGTTTTAAGACCACAGTTTCTTGTAAGGTTAAATGTTGTAGCTCATCCTGTGAAGACACATTTGCTTTTTAACAAAGCTGAAGCTTTGCTCTGATCCACCAATATGCCTGGGGAAGATCATTTCTTCTTCATCATTTGATGTATAAAATTTTATCGTTACTCCAGAGTTAAAAGAGAAGAAAAATATTCAAGAATAGCTGCAATTTTAGAAAGTACCCAAGGGCTTGAAGAAGATGCAAGCTGATTTTAGACCTTGGAGACTATATATATATTTTTAATTATTTTTTAATAATCTTACTTAGTTGATTAGGGAACAAAGGGTCAAGGGCTACAGGGTGAAAGTGGGTAATACCATTGTTTCTACAACAATATCATTTTACCCTGTATCTGGGGTCAGGGAAAAAAACAAAGGGAAAAGCCCCACCCAACCTCCCACCCATCCCAGATGCCCAACGGGAGGCGTGCTCTGAGGGTCCTGCTCATACAGTTTTGATAGTTCATCAGTTCTGGATTGCTGCCAATCTCTCAGTTCCAATTGCAATGAACCCTATTCAGAGTCCACTGGCTGACAGTCTCTTCATGGTTGTGGTTCTAAGATCAGCAGTTCAGTTGGAGGGATCTCCAAAGAAACTTCGTCTGAGATGATCCCAGGCCTGATTCTTGTGCGAGTTTGCTAGTACCGAGTCCGAAACCGTCCGTCACACCAATCAGCTTAAGCATAGGCTGGTCGTTGGGATTGCTGGGTTCGTTCTGTTTCCAGCCCTCTCTTCCTCATGAACCAGCGGATGTTGTTGTCCAGCTCGATCCTGCCCGCTTCATACTCGGTCCTCACGGAAACCGATTGGAGCTGCAGCCTAGTTGGGGCGACTCTCCATAACCCCCACCCGTTCTGCCCCCTACCCTGGTTCACATGCTTGCCTGCATGCACCGCAGGCTTGTGAGGTCTGTCCCACATCCCGTTTAGCTCTCGCACATGTCGATGGGCATTGAAGCCCAGCTCAACCCAACCAACCTATTATCCAGCTCACACACCTACTGGCAGATGCCCTTCTGTACAGCCACCCCTGCCCCTGTCCTGGTGTTCGTGATGTCCAATGAGAGTGGTAGCCCCGAGGGAGGTGCCCACTATTTCCCTTCTAGGCCACACTCACTCCGAAATTATGCATTCTCCAGATAGTTCTGGCATTTGACTTGACAGAATTAGCTCCCAGTGCCAGCCTCTGCCAGCTAGTACTGCGGCTAGCCCAACCAACCCTCACCCACTCTAGTTTTTGCTTGCACCAGTCGGAACAGTCAGCCCACCGTGGCCCTTCCCTTATCTAGTCCACATGAGGCCCACAGGTGTAACAGCCCTGCCTATTCTGATCTGCCCCCATCCCGACTCACGCTTTCCAATGGAAGTAGTTGTCCAGCAGGGGAGCCCACGTTCCCGTCAGCTTTGCCTCCTGCCCCTGATTATCACATGTGCTGTTTGGGCGCTGCAACCACATCTGGTACGGCTCATCGCACCTTGGCATTCCTTATTGTGTACTAGTATGTGTCGCAACCGAACCTGGGTCGACCCACACTCTGTTCTGGTGCTCGGACTCACCAGCGGGTGATGTGAACAGGTTCAGCCTGGTCTGCCCCCAATCCATGCCATGTGTATATCAGTGGGATAATTTCCATAGCCTGTTCTGGGCTGTTTCCTATTGTGCTTCTTGCGCTTACCTGCAGCGACTGTGTCCTGCCAGAGGAGTTGCCCAGGCTCTTCCATCAGAAACTCTCCCATTGCCAGGTTTTGCGCATACCAGTGGGTCCATGAGCCAGCCCTGTTCAGTTCACCTCCTGTCCTATCAGGAACAGTGGTGTTTCCTGACTGTTCTTCAACCCAATCTGGTTCTTATTGTTGGATGTTTCAACCCAGCCATGGCTCTTCCATACCCCCATACAGCTTACACATGGTTCAGTAAGGGCTGAGACCTAGCCTAGTCTGTCACACATTTCCCCTGGTCCTGCAGAGCTCCAGATGGTGTTGGAGTCTGGCCCGGCTTGGTGCTTCCATTCCCAGTCCACACTTGTGCCAAGTGGGATTACAATCGTATCCTGATCGGAACGCAGCCTCAATTCCAGCCCATGCGCTCATTGGTGGGAAACTCAACCCAGCTAGAGTATCCCCTTAGCTGCCCAACCGGGCCTATTCCCAGCCTTAGATCTCGTGAAGGCCAGTGGTTGCTCTGATTCAACTTGGTAGAGCCCCTCACTTGTCCTGTCCCCTTAGATGCTGTGGCTTAGCATCCCCGTCTTACTCAGATCAGTAGGTACAAAGACCTACTTGGCATGACCTGTGCTCCAACCTGATTTCTGTTGTTTCTTGTGAGTTAAGGTTAGCTCAGCCCTGCCCATTCTGTCCCCTTCCAGTGGCAGCACGGCCCACCCCACTTCCTGTTAAAGGATGCACATTCAGGTGCTGCTGCCTTGACCTGCACTGACTGTTTTGGTTTCCTGCACCCGTGTGTGATGGCAGGTGGCATGGTCACATCTAGCTTAGTCCATCCCAACCTCAACTTGCGAGCTAACCAGAAGAACTTGTATTTCCACAGGGTTGAGCCCACACAACCCCACAGAGTCTACCCCCAGACCAAGTTCTCTCGCATGCTGGATAGAGTCTTGACCCTGCCAAATGTGAGCACTCCACCACTCCACCACACAGTTGGGTAATGGTATCCTACAGTGCCAAAGAGGCCCCCATCCATAGCATTGGTGTGGGCTGGTGTGTGACGATAAGTGATGTTCTAGGCTAACAGGCCATTTCTGTATTCCTAATTGGGCCGGTGTATCTGTCTAACTGAAATTGTCTCCAGGGTACTTCCCTCCAAACCACCAGGTTTCAGTCCCCATGCATGCCTAAAACTTCCATGACCCTGTCACTGGGAATCACCCGAGATTCACTTCTCACCTACACTAAAACTGGCCTTAGTCATGGGTGTCCCCAGGCAGCAAACATATCTTTAAAAACCACAGAGTTTGCCTCCAGGCTGCCAGCAGGCAAAGCCTGGCACCACATGGTGCACTGGCCGCCCTGGGGGAGGCCGAGGACTCGTTCACTGCATTGCGTCCGACCCAGCAGGGGCAACCCCCACAGCCGCCACACTGTGAGGAGTGGCACTTGCCCCCAAACCCAAGGCCCGAACCCGAAATTGTTAAATATATCTTGAACATACGATACTAGATTTTCTACCACTTTCTATGCATACTATGTTAGGATACACTTAAATAGCAGATGATGGGTTTATGACTGTTTTTGAAGGACTAGACTATTGTAACAATATAGGGCTAATCAGAGGGGATAGGTGTATTGGTGAGAGGTGAAAGAAAATCCCCGAGTCTATGAAATTGTATCATAAAATAAACTTTTACAAAAGGAAAGAAACAAAATATTTTTACACGAATCAGATTAATGGTACGACAGAAAACAAAACACATTTTTACTTTGTGCAATGAACTATGGGTAGAATTTTATGAAGATCATTAACATCATCTATGCTTTTAGTGGCTCAGTTTCTGAATCTTCTCTGGCAATTTCTTTCACAGTTCAAGGTGTAACTTGGATTTACAGTTAAGTGTATTGAAGATCAGCGCCACTGTGACTCTACCAAGGAGGTATTGGTCATCCACCCCAACAACATGACTGGTGCTGGTCTTTCCTCTTAATTTCTTTTTTTTTTTTTTAAAGATTTATTCTATTTTTATTACAAAGTCAGATACACTGAGAGGAGGAGAGACAGAGAGGAAGTGGAGCTGCCGGGATTAGAACCAGCAGCCATATGGGATCAAGGCAAGGACCTTAGCCACTAGGCCACACCACCGAGCCCCCTTTCCTCTTAATTTCAAGTTCAGGCTGGTTCATTTTGTTATCAAACATGATGGAAGTGATGGCAACATGTAACATACATATGACCAATATCATTATTACTAAAGTGACCTAAGTTTTGTTAAGCTATCATAGACTTGATCTGTAGTTCATGTGTTAATCCGTTTGGGGTACAGTAACAAAATGTCTTAGACTGGATAATTTATAAACCAAATGCATTTATTGCATATAGCTCTGGATTTTGGAAAGCTCAGATCAGTGTTCCACAGGGCTCGTTTCTCGTAGATGGTACCTCATGACAGCACATGACACTGCATCCTCATGTGATGAAAAGGGGAACATCCTTTATAGTCCTGTTTTATAAGAGTTCTAATATCATTCTTGACATAATAGTTTCCCAAAGGACCTACCTCGTGAAACTATTTCCAAGGTCTGAATTTTCAGGGGATAGAACTATTCAGATACTAGCAGCTCAAAATTTTGATATTTTAGGTTGTACCATGTAGCTCCCTCCCTTCCTTCCCATTTAAGAAAATTCTGAATATATATTTGAGTGTTTGATGTTTCTGTGTATTGAAATGAAAGTCTTTAAAATCCTAAAAAGAATAACTAATAATGCTAGTCCTAGAATATCTCAAAATAATGAAACACATAATACCATAAACTTACCTCTAGGATCTCAAACTGAAGAAATCATGACTATTATGTTTATCTACAAAAATATTTTAGGACAAAGACAAGATAATATCTTGGGTCAAATTAATGCCATAAGTGTTACTTGCATCAGTGAAAAGGTATGATAGTTCATACTGTCTTTATGCTTATGTAAGGTTTTTATTCTCCATATTTGATATGTTCATGTTTGGAGCATTTTAAGGGTAGAAATAAGTAAACAGAAATAGCCTGATTTTCATTTTAATTGTAGAACTTCTTGGCAAATAGCAGGACTTTGATGCAGACACACAGTTTCACAGCATAATAATTATCGTCAACATTTAGCTATTGATTCTTTAACTGGAAAAAAAATTGATTTAATTTATAGTGGTGTTGAAATTAGAAAACAGGGCCCAGCACAGTGGCCTAGCAGCTAAAGTCCTCACCTTGAATGCACCAGGATCCTATATGGGCACCAGTTCTAATCCCTGAAGCTCCACTTCCCATCCAGCTCCCTGCTTGTGGCCTGGGAAAGCAGTTGAGGACAGCCCAATGCCTTGGGATCCTGCACCTACGTGGGAGACCTGGAGGAGGTTCCTGGCCCCTGGCTTCGGATCAGCGCATTGCAGTCATTTGGGGAGTGAATCATCGGATGAAAGATCTTCTTGTCTCTTCCTCTGTGCATACCTGCCTTTGCAATAAAAATAAAATAAGTTATAAAAAAAAAAAGAAATTAGAAAACAGTCTGAAGCAGAAGAGCTATGTTGAGAAGAGGCACAGAAAAAAGGAATCCATCTTACATATTTTTATCAATATTGTGTATTCTACAGAGAAGGCTGAGAGAGAGAGAATCTTTTCACTAGTTCAGGTTGCTCCCGAACGTCTGCCATGGCTGGCACTGGGCCAGGCCAAAGGTGGGAACCAAGAACTTGGTTCAGGTGTCCCCTGTCAGTGGCAGTGAGGTAAGTTTTTAAGCAAGTCTGCCGTCTTTCAGCATTCACATTACTTGGAAATTATAAAAGGAGCTGGGACTGGAATCCAGTTCTCTGATACAGGATACAAGGGTCTTGGCTATTGAGCTAAATACCTTCCTAAGGAAATTATATTAATTATTATAAATTCTCATAAAATTGTATCTGCATTATTATTGGTGGACTTTTCCTGTTGCTTTTTAATTGTGATCCTGTGCTAAGATTTTTTTTTTCAAGTTAGAGAAATAAAACCCCCAAGGGATCCTCATCAGAAATGTAAGAATTTGGGCCCAGTGTGGTAGTCTAGTGGCTAAAGTCCTCACCTTCTACGTGTCAGGATCCCATATGGGCATCAGTTCATGTCCCGGCGGCCCTGTCTCCCCTCCAGCTCCCTGCTTATGGCCTGAGAAAGCAGCTGGATTTCACATTTCACTCCCCTGACTTTGTCTTGCCTCAGTAAAGCAATCACATACAAACTTGACCTTCCCCTTTTTTTCCAGGACGGAAGATCGTGAAGATACATACATTTTGTAGTACATTCTATATGGAATTACAAATTGTACAAATGAAAAATAAACATCTTTACTACTTTTCCTAAGATTAAAAGAATCAAAGTGGTTCTTTATTTGAGAGCTAGAAACACACACATCCATACATGTACCCGCATGTAGAGAAAGGAGAGAAAGAGAACTCCCCTGCTCCATTCACTGATCTGCCCCCTAAATGCTCAAAACAGCCAAGGTCATTTCAGAAGGTGAGAACCCAATCTGGATCTTGACATGCGGGTGTGGACCTAGTACCAAAGCCATCATTTGCTGCCTCACACGGAATGAATTTGCTGGAATGTCAAGTAGAAATAAAGCTCTAACCCAGGTATTCAGATGTGCGTCGTGAATGGTGTCTTTCATTGCACTGCCAAATGCCTGCTCCTCACCTGGAGTTTTAATGGACATAGTTATGTATTTAAGGCACATAATACTATATTTATGTCTTGCTTTGTGGAATTGTCAGAAAATGGAATAATCTTGTATATATTTTCCTGCAATTTCATTTCTTTGCAACACTATGGACCTTGGCCATTGTTCTTTGCCACAACAAAATGTTCTCATAATTTAAAAATTAGCATTCTAAATATGGAATATCAGGATTTACCACTGTGATTTAATGTTTTTCCTTCTGCTTTGCCCACTGTGCCACAACACTGGTCCCTTTCCATCTGGTTTTACTTATCTATTTAGAAGGACGAATAACAGAGAGAATGGAATATCAGAGGATTTTTATCTGCTGTTTCACTATGCAGATAAACAGAAAAGTTAAGCATGGGCCAGGGCAAACTCCATTTGGGTCTTCTACATGGGCAACAGGAACCTGAGTACCTGGACAATCTTATACTTCCTTCCCGGGGGCATTAGTAAGATAGATAAATACTAAGATTGATTTTTATTGCAAAGTAAGATATATAGAGAGGAGGAGACACAGAGAGGAAGATTTTCTGTCCGATGATTCACTCCCAAAGTGAGCGCAACGGCCGGTGCTTTGCCGTTCAGAAGCCAGGAGCCAGGAACCTCCTCCAAGTCTCCCATGTGGGTGCAGGGTTCCAAAGCTTTGGGCCTTCCTTGTCTGCTTTCCCAGGCCACAAGCAGGGAGCTGGATGGGAAGTGGAGTTGCCGGAATTAGACCTGGCGCCCATGAATTCTATTTTATACTAGATCAAAATTGTCACACAATTTTCTTCTATTTTTCTTCTTAAATTTTAATACCAAGATTTTAAGTTAGTTCTAACCTTAGTAAGAGTTTAACATTTGCCATTGTTTTTAATATTGCAGTTACTCACCTTAAATTCCAAATTTTGATCCATTTCTTAATTTCCTTAAAAATAAAACAAATCAATAAAACAAAAACCAATAAAACAGAAAAACATTTCTCAAAAATTCTAACACTTTGGTATATAATTTCTAGATACTTTTCGTGTATATATTCACAAAGATTTTTTTCAAAAAATGGTTTAAGTTATGTCTATTATTGTATTTTTAAATGTTAAAAACTCTCAATGCATAAAGAGTGATAAGATTTATTCATTTGGTAAAATGTGATTCTTCGGTATCTTTTATTTTAGTGACTTATTTATTTGTTTGAAAGAGTGACAGAGTGAGGAAAAGGGAGATCTTCCATATGCTGGTTCATTTCCCAAATGACTACAAAAGCCATGGCTTTGCTAGGCCTGAGCCAGCAGCCAGGAGCTCCATTCAGGTCTCCAATGGGGATGGCAGGGCTCCAAGCACTTGGACCATGTTTTGCTGCTTTCCCACATCCATCAGCAGGGAGCTGGATCAGAAGTGGAGCAGCTGGGCCTCTATGCTCATGTGGCTTAACTTGTGCACCACAAAGCCAGCCCCACCTATTTGTTCATAATCTACTTGGCTACTCACATAATTTAAGCATGTTTTAAATGTGTTTTTTTTACTTATTATTTTCATAAATGCTATGAGAGTGGCATATTTCTGAACCTTTGATTATCTAATAATATTTTTCCATTTATCTTCACAGATGAATAATAACTTGGCTGAATATTGAATTGTTGGGTCAAAAAGTTTTTCTCTCAACTGCTTTTGCCAATTATTGAAGAAAATCAAGCTTATGTAAGCTATTCTTTTCATTTATTTGCTTCATGAAAAATAGGGGTAAGGAATATCTGTGTCCTTGCAGTCATAAAAGGCTGCAAAATCATTTGTTCTGACCCTAACAAGCCAGTCAATTATAGGCAGGACTTGAAATTCAATAAACCTATAACAAACTAATGTTTAAACTGGCAATTCTGTGTGGCTTGTGAATGATGTTATAAATACCCAATTGGCTTTGGAGGAAAAAAAGTTCTCCAGAAACATTTTTTTCTTACTGATTTTTATGAATTTATTTTGCCAATTGATGTAAATTTTCAAGTCTTTAATTAATTAAATTTAGTTAACCTTGAGAGTTATTTTGGCATTGTGATGAACAGCAGATTTCGATGTTGAATTACCTATGTTATAGTGTTCTCTCTGCCTAGCATCCTTGTGACTTTGGGCTAATCCTTTTGTCTTTTTCTGTCCACATCTCTAAATATGGAGATGAGTCATTTTGTGAAGTAAGTATGCAAATGCATAAAACGTGCTTTGAAATATGTATTTTATTAACCATTATTACCCCTATCTCTTCCATATATCCATCAGTTAGTTTTTTTTCTTTTTGCACAATATTTTGTGAGACTTCAAGCATGTCCACTGCACCACTCTTTTCATTGTCTCCATGCATTTTAACTTAAGAATGTGATTCCTTTTTTATAATGTTTATGTACACTTATCTGTGATTCTGTTGATTTTTTTACCTCACACTTAATCTTTTTTCTATTCCATAAATGCTGGAACTTCCTATGCCCTAATTAAGGCATTATGTTTCATGCAATGGGAACAGCAGTAACAGGATTGAACCCCAAACATAAGTAAACCAAATGACTGTCAGAAACTCTTGGATGAAAGCCAAGATAGATCTTCAACACCTGTACTGTCTTTCTACCTTGGACATGCTGTCTGTGACTTTCCTTGAATTATTTCGCTTTGATTCAGTTTTTTTTTTAAGATGAAAATTTCAGGATAGTTGTGAATTCACCATCCACCACTGAGACCCAGGGAGCGTCTCTCCTTTACCCAGACAGAGGAGAGTGCCCAAGCAGCAGTATGTGCACGGTTGGAAAAAAAGGGATTATGCTGGTTACAGAAAAACTACAGATTATCATTATCAAATGTTAATCCAAACTAAGTACTATATTTATCATACTTAAGACTATTCTTATTTATTTGAAGACACAGAGAGAGGGAGCTTTAACTTTTGGGTCACTCTCTGCATACTCAGAAATAGCTGAGGCTGGCCCGGGCCAAAGCTAGAAAGCCAGATCCGATTTCAGGTCTCGCCATGGCTAACAAAGATACAACCCTGTGAACTACCTCCTACTGTTTTCCAGAATGCATGCTACCAGATTCAGGATGGAGCTAGGTGTTGAACCAAGGGCATTTGGATAATGGAATGTGGACATCCCAGCCAGCATATTAACGCTTGGGACAAAGCCCCGAAGCCTCCTAAACAACTTAATAAAGACAAATGACAAGTGTGAGCCTAGTCACCTGCAATTTTGCTTCAGTTTCAACTTTGCAAATGCATAGCAATAATCATACAGTATGATTATGCATATGCATATACAATATGCATATGCTTTTATGTATAATATTTATAAAATGTCTTCTATTCTGATAGGTCAAAACACTTAATAAATGCGGCAACTTGAACCAACTAAAACTTAAATATTTGTGTTGGAGTGGCAATGGATGTTTGTTTCCGTGATGGTCCGTTTCCAAAGATAAGTGCCCACTTCAACTTCCTTTAGGGCAGAGATTTGCCTCGTTTTATTCATCCCTTTGTGCTGAGTACCATGTTTTAAAAATGATCAATGACTTTTATTGTATAAATAACACAGAGGAAGAAGCTGTAAACTAAAATGAAAATTGCAGCTTAATGTCATAAACTCTAGGGGAAAAATTCCATTGATAGAAATTAGAACCCTTTTTACCCAGAGCTCTAGCTTGAAATCCCGAGAAATACCACACCATGAATTCCAATGTGTAGTTACTGGAATAAACAATTCATTGTTTGTATGATACCAAGCGGAGTAAGCAAATAGATCCAGTCTTGGAAAATTTGTTGTGACCAGAAAGATACTTTGATTCCTGACACAGATTAGTTTGGGTGGGTGCAACATTTTCCATTGTCTCTGAAACTTCTGAGTCCTTTTGTACCCTCCCCCCCACCGCCTGCCTCTTTTGGAGGGGTTAATGCCTTTGCTTTTGAGTAGGAGGACTTGAGACCACAAACTACCAGAACCAGTTTTTGTATATCCTGATGAAAATTCTAAATTTTTCTACTGAATGTAAACATCTGTGTGATGTGTTTAAACCGAAACTGAGTACTGGCAAAGGTTTGTTGAAATGAATAGAGTAGTACATTTGTATTGAATGAGTTGTTTGGAACCTTATAATAATAAAACAGAAAAATATTATGTGGGCATGTGTGTCTCAGGCCCCAATTGTGTCAGTTCTGCCTCTACCGTTTCTGTCTCCTCCTATCATGGATTTCTCTGGATATTACTGACATGGTTTCTGCTTTGCCTGATAATTCACTGATGTTTCTATGTTTTGTTTCTACTTGAATATTTACATATATTCCTTATCATCTACATCTGTATAATTTTCAGGTAATATTTCAGCCTTCCTACCTTAATTTCAACATGCTTCTAGCAGCATTTTAAAAAACATCTAACAAAACGTTAAGTTCTTCTATAAAGCATACTAGGTAGACATAGTACATGTTCCCTCGAATTTCTACTTAATGGCTTGCAATACTGACCTGGACAAACAACTGTTGTAGATGTGGTAACTGTACAAAAATAAGCAATGGGTCAATAAATTCAGTTATAAATTATTAACATTTGACATTTGCAGTTGTACTTTCTGAGGACAGAAACAAATATTAGAGATCAAGAGAAATTGAGGTGAAACTGAAGAGTCCATACAGGTAAATCTTAGGACTTCTAAACCCAAGTTCAATCAACTAAGAAAAAATTTGATTTAGGATCTAGGTTTCACACTGAATGCATCTCCAGCAGGTTCATTTTTAGTAAGTTTGCACATACTTTTTATAGAACTGGCTGATGGAACATCTCTTTCTCTGCTCTTCAAATAAGATGAAAAATAATTTGAGGGCCCGGCGGCGTGGCCTAGCGGCTAAAGTCCTCGCCTTGAAAGCCCCGGGATCTCATATGGGCGCCGGTTCTAATCCAGGCAGCTCCACTTCCCATCCAGCTCCTTGCTTGTGGCCTGGGAAAGCAGTTGAGGACGGCCCAACGCATTGGGACACTGCCCCCACGTGGGAGACCCGGAAGAGGTTCCAGGTTCCAGGCATCGGATCGGCGCGCACCGGCCCATTGCGGCTCACTTGGGGAGTGAATCATCGGAAGAAAGATCTTCCTCTCTGTCTCTCCTCCTCTCTGTATATCTGGCTGTAATAAAATGAATAAATCTTTAAAAAAAAAAGAGAGAGGCAAAAGCCTCATGACTGCTGTGGAACACGACCTCAGTAGCCTAAAGACCACCGTGGAATACAACCTGCCCTCTGAGACCTCCGACTCCCCAACCAAACCATGGGGATAGGAAACTATAGTCATTGAGATTGTGGTGAATACCCAATGAGCTGGTGCTGGTGGGCAGGTTGGGAAGGACCACTCCTAAGGTGGAGAGGACCATTGTTTTCCACTGCTTTTTGGAAGAGCCTAGAGTATTTCCCCTCTGGCAAAGCTCACAGGGTGACCGCAATCACTAAATGAAGTCATGTAGCTGAGATTCCAGAAAGATCTTGGTTGGCTGAGAGTGGTCGGAAGCTGGGGCGAAGGAGCAAGAAGATCAAGAATAAGAGGGACACATAATGCAATGTAATCAATAAAAAATAACATAAAACAAAACAAAACAAACAAACAAAAAAGAGTAAGAGGGAGCTTGCATAGTCCCCAACAACAGAACCAAAGCAGGACAGGCAACCGGTGTGCTCTGCTTCATCACATGGGTCACTTCACTGCAGCCTTGGACTTACAGTCTGCCAGGCGGTGTCTAATTTACCAGCAGCCTGTGCAGTACCTGCCCCTGATGTGCTCTCAATACAAACTTCCACCATTAGGTGCACAGGCACGGAAGGCACTAGTGACCACTGCTGGTGAAAGGAGGTATTGCAATTCAGCTCTATTGGATGCTCCACGCGGATCTTGCAAAGCTGCCAACGTGGAGTCAAGAGGCATCCCAAAAGAGGGGGGAAAAAAGCCAAAAGGTCAGCATTCAAAGAGTTAAATGACAAGAACAAGAAAGATACAAACTCTCAGGCCCGGTGCGGTAGCCTAGTGACTGAAGTCCTCGCCTTCCAAGTACTGATTCTAATCCCATCCAACTCCCTGTTTGTGGCCTGGGAAAGCAGTCAACCCAAAATCTTGGGACCCTGCACCTGCATGGGAGAACCAGAGAGGGCTCCAGGCTCCTGGCTTCAGATCAGGTCAGCTCCAGCCGTAGCAGCCACTTGGGGAATGAATCAACAAATGGAAGACCTTCCTCTCTATCTCTCCTCCTCTCTGTATATCTGGCTTTGCAATAGAAATAAAAATAAGTCTTTAAAAAAAAAAAAAAGAAAAATAATTTGAAAAGTTAAAAATAAATTCCTTTTTAAAATATTTTACTTTTGGTGATGATTGCATGGTATATCAGGGTAGAAAGCATTGATTAGGAAAAGTTGGTGAAATCGTTGCTTCCAGATTTTCTGTTTCTTTTTATTGTCTCTGTGGGGGAAGGGGAGAGGTAAAGAGGGAATCCACATCCAGTCTCCCAAATGATCCAGGGATGGGGAGCCGCCACCTGATATCAACCGAGGGTCCTGATATGTTACATATTCCGAGGGTTCTGCCCAAATGGTTAGGCTAGTTCTGAAATGCTAATGATTTCACCAATCCAACAGTGAAGTAGCCCTCCCAGTGTCCATTGGCTGATGTGGTAACCTCAAGTGTCCATTCACTTAGACTTTTGCTGTCATTTTGGTGGGGTAGTTGTCCAATTTGCTCAGTTCTCCTTCCTCTGCTATGGTACCCAATGAGCTGCCATATTCCCCATGTGCATCAGGGACTGCATCCTCTGCTCTGCCGTTCTCACTCCTAGGTGGGCCCCAGAACCTGGGCCAGGCAAGCCAAGTCCTGCCAAATTGCACCCCCCGAGGCTCACAAACCCAGCACCCCCCTTGCAGATGGGTTCCAGGACCTGGGGGGCCAGGCAACTGGAGCCCTGCCTGATCCCCTGCCCCCAGCACTCACAAACCCAGACCCACTGAACCCAGGCTGACATGGCTCCCGTCACGTCACCTCACCTCAGCGTTGAGTATCACATTGCACACCCTAAGTCCAGCCTGTCCCCAGTTCCAGCATCTGCTTGTGGGTGTTACAGTCTAGTCCAATCCAGCTGAATCCCTGTCCTGGCTCTAATGCGAACTGGTTGGTGTTGCAGCCTGACTTGGCCCCCCATGCACTTTGTCCTGGTTCACAGATACACCAGTGAATGTTATGAACTGACCCAGCCTGGTCCGTCCCCAATTCTAACTGTCACATATGCAGGCAGGTACATATAGCTTGGCATTGTCTGGGCTGCTCATTGCCTTAGTTCCTGTGCTCACCTGCAGGGACTGTGTTTCGACTAAGGAGTTTCCCAAGCTCCTCTATTGGGTCTTCTTGCAATGGCAGATCTTACACACAACAGTGAGCCTTTGGCCAAGGTTGACTTTGTCCACCTCTTGTCCTAGCAGGAACAGTGGCCTTGTTCAACCGGCCCACACCCATTCTGGTTCTTAATGTTGAGAGTTGCAGCCCAGCCACACTGGGTTCACACCCAAACATGGCTTTTGTGTGGTTCAATGGGAGACAAGACCTATCCCAGCCTATTCGACATCCATCCTGACTTTCACAAGAACCAGTGGGTGCTGGGGTATAGCCCAGTCTGGTGATCCCCAGACACTGTCACCTCACCTGTGCCAAGGGAGGCTGTAGCCATATCTAGCCCAGACTCAGCTGGGTCATCCCCTTAGCTCCCAAGGCAGGCCTGATCTCATCCACAGCTCTTGGGCTTGCCAGTGGAGAGTGCAGTTCTGCATGGGTGAGTCCACCTACCCCACTCCCAGATTCTGCTACCAGACCCGATTCCTTCACATGCTAGTTATTGTCATGGCCCATTGTAACATCACCTGTCTCCTGTTCCAATTCTCACTCGTGAGTACTGTGATCTTGCTCTACCAGGTAGGTTCCAGCCTTAGGTTTAGTGTGTGCTAGTGAGTGGTGCTCAGTGATGGTAGAAGCTAATTATCCCAGCTCAGGTATCCCATAGTGCTAGTACTTCGGCCTGATGCCTAAAAGTCCTCCTGTTCCCCTCTCCAAACCATTTGGTCTCAGCCCCTCACTTACCTACACATACAGTGCCCTTCTCCATGGATGCCTTCAGTAGTAATTCTTGATCTTGGCATGAACTTGCAGAGTATGTTCAGCCCCACATGTGTGATTCCCCAGTCCCTCCATAAACCAACACCTCCAGGCCTTCAGAGCTGCCTGTCCTGGGCAGGGGAGTTAGAATAAATTTCTATAAATATGATATTTGGGGTGTCAAAAATATAATAAATATATCCCATGAAGCATAGGCATTGATTAATTTATCCCGTGATCAATTAAAATACCACTCATCACTTAAAGGCACTTAAGAGAGTGCCTTTACTTAAAATTTCCTTCTCTTTATTTTTAATATTTTAATTTTTCATTTTAATACATTTTGAATTCAAGCAGGGTATGGACATGAAATGTTCACCAGTTTTGTTTTTCTTTATTTTTTAAAAAGATTTATTTATTAGGAACCAAGAAAGGTAGTATCCCAGACCAAGCCAGGTATGGCACCCATTGGCTTACTTTTGGCTCAGGCCTAGGGTGAGCCAGGCTTGGCCAGTTCACATCACCCATTGGTAAATCCAAGAGCCAGAATGGTGTGTGGGTCATGCCAGGTCAGGCCGCAATGCCAACCAGTCTACATGAGGGCCAGGACTGGGGACTGGCTGAGCTGGCTAGGCTATAGTTCCTACCAGCACGAACTGGAATTGGGTGAGGGCCAGGCCGGACCAGGTTACAGTACCACTGGCAAATGCCAAGGTGTGATGGGCCATGCCAGACTGAGCCATACACCCAACCAGCACATGTGAAACCCAGGGAAGAGTGGGCCAACCCAGTAGAGGAGCTACGGGGGTTTCCCCTATTGGGCCACTATTCCCACCAGTGAATGTGAGAGCTGGGTTTGGGGGCAGACCAGCGAGCAGGGCTACAATACCTATTGACCTGCATGTAAGCTGGATTGGGGGAAAGCCAGGCTGGGTGGATTGTACCTACTGGTATGTGCATAACCCAGAGTGGGTGTGGGTTGGTTGGCCTTTGCTGCAGCATCAGCTAGCAGATGATGCCTTGGGGGACAAATTATGTCAAGCTAAACTGCAGAACCACCTGAGAATGCAAGATCCATAAGTGGGAGTGAGCCCATGGGGGAAATAGTAGGCACCTCTCCGATGGGCTGCAAACTATCACTGGTGAGCATGGAAGCCAGGACTAGGGGTAGGCATGGCTTGATGGAGAGTGACACCCACCAGCACCAGTGAGGCTGCTTGGGTGATCTAAGCTTCAATGGCCACTGAAATGTGTGAGAGCTGAATGAGATGTGGGCCAGACTGGATCAGTCCGCCACACATGCTGGCAAACACAGAAACCAGGGCAGGGATCAGGCCTGGTGGAGGTTATTGCGGGTTGCTCCAACTAGGCTACAACTCCCACTGGTTTCTGTGAGGGCCAAATGTGCAGTTGCAGGATTGGGCTCGACTGCACAACTCATTAGTTTGCATAGAAGATTGAACTAGAGATGGAGCTGAGCCAGCAATTCCAACTATCAGTGTGCACGTAGTTAGATTTGGATGATGGAATGGGCTGGGCCCTGTATTCACATGCACACACAAGAACCAGGTTTGGGATCACCTCAGATGTGGTGTCTTTGGGAATTCCCTCAACTGAACTGTCGGACTCAGAACTCCAACCAAGGTGAGAATTACAGGTTCCATGGTCTGACCATGGAATACATGTGCCAGAGCAGGGCCTTCTCAGTGACTTAGATGGAGCAGTGGACAAACATATCCAGATGCACATGGAGGATGTGACAGTGCATTGGAGCCAGCAGAGGACATTTGGTACCATAACAGAGGATGGAGGACAGAGCAAATTGGTTAACAACCCCAGCCAAGAGTTGACAGTGAATACCGGGGCAAACAGAGACTCTAAAGTGGACTGCATCAGCCAGTGGGTTCTGGAGAGATTTCAATGTGAGAGGAGTGGTGAGATCAGCAGCAATTCAAAACTGTTGAATTATCAAAACCACTCGAGCAGGACCCTCAGAGCATGCTCCACATAGGGGGCCCAGGGATGGTTGGCAGGCTGGGTGTGGCTTTTCCCCTTATCACTCCCCTTCCTGCAGATGCAGGAAAGAAAGAAGAGAATGCAAAAACAATGGTGTCACCTACTTTCCTCTAGCTCTTGACCCTTTGAACCCCAGTCAAATATGTAAAAATTATCAAAAATAAAATAAAAACTAAAAAAAGAGATTTATTTATTTTTATTGGAAAGGGATAATTATAGAGAGAAGGAGAGACAGAGAGAAAGATCTTCCTCCCACTGTTTTACTTAACAGATGGAAGCAATGGCTGGAGCTGAGCAGATCCGAAGCCAGGAGCCAAGAGTTTCTTCCAGGTCTCCCATGTGGGTGCAGGGTCCCAAGGCTTTGTGCCATCATCTGCTGCCTTCCTAGGCCATAAGCAAGGAGCTGTGTGGGAAGTGGAATAGCTGGGACATGAACCATGTCATATGGGATTCCAGTGCTTGCAGGCTGAGGACTAACCAGTTGAGCCATCACATTGGCCCCAGTTTGTTTATTTCTTAGAAAAGTCTGAAAGGAAATGCAGTATTAATGATAGATGTTCTCTGTATATTTCATTTTTTTTTCATTCAAATCAGTAGTCAAAGAGTGTATGGCCTGCTAGGAAATACTGCAACAATATTTGGCACAATAGGGATTCCTGTGGGTTGTGCAGAAGTCAGAAATTTATAGAATTTTAGAATTCACTAAAATCTTAGACATTAAATGAGTTTCATTTTTCTCTGGTCAAATCGGAGAACTGAACTTCTAGGGGTTACATAAACGTCATACAATTATTTTAATTCAGTGTCCCCTATAGAAAATTCACATTTTTGTAATACCTTGTCAGTTTGCTTGACACTGAGACATGAACTAGAATTACAGAATTTGAAATTGAAAATTACCATGTAACCCAACACAATATAACAGTCCAAAGGGAATGTGGGGCTAATTCATACTGAATCATTTAAGGATCTTGAATTCATAGCTAATATGTAGACAGGTCACCAGGTTAAAATGTGAGTCAGAGACCTTAAGAATTCAGTATATTTTATAACCAATAATATTTGAAGTTATACAAATCAGATAAAGATAATCAAATCTCATACCACAGCACATAAATTGATTGCCCTGGGGATCCAGTGCCTCCTCTACTCCCTCCCTCTCCCTTATGAAGTAATTTCTTGGCCCTTAGGATTGTTTTCACGATTTATTCAAAGTGTTACTGCCAGAGTCCCATCCCTTTTGGCACAAGAAATGGAACAAAGCCCCCAACAACTCCTCTGGTTTCTACAAGGGACTCGACTCCCGCTGTCTTCTCATATCTTGGCTTTGGGTAATGACAGATCGCAGAGACAGATATTGCACAGAAGTCTTGATAACAACTTTAGAATGATTATCTCTGCATGCTTGCTCTGTCAGGTTTCTTTCTTTCTCTCTCTCTCTTTCTTTCTTTCTTTCTTTCTTTCTTTCTTTCTTTCTTTCTTTCTTTCTTTCTTTTTTTCTTTCTTTCTTTCTTTCTTTCTTTCTCTTTCTTTCTCTCTTCCTTCCCTCCTTCCTTCCTTCTTTTCTTTTTTCCATTCCTTTATTCTTTTTCTCTCTTCACTAAGAAATATGCTGTCTGTTTCCTTCAAGAAAAAAAAATTGTACCTCTATTTTTACACATATTTGAGTCTTTGTGGCAGGAATGCAGTGACTCTGTAGAAGCTGGGATGGATTACTCCTTTTGTTTCTGAATTTTTCGTCTATTTATTTTGTCCATTATGAGAGAGAGAGAGAGAGAGAGAGAGAGAGAGAGAAGGGTCCCATCTACTTCCTCACTCCGTGAAGGCTCACAGTAGGTGGGGTTGGGCCAGGCTGAAGCCAAGAGCTGAGACTTCAGTGTAGGTCTCGTGGATGGCAGACACCAAGAACCTGAGCCATTGTCTGCTGCTTCCGGGGGTATCCCAGGAGGCTGGAAGAAGGAACAGACCCGGCACTTGCGTCTAGGCTTGCAGTGGTATGTGACCTTTGAAAGTACTATCCTAACCGCCATCCCAGATGCCTGTCCCTGTCCCTGTCGTCTCTGCAGACCTACTAGCTTAGGTGGTAGTGCACCGTCACTCACTCCAAGAATTCATATGTTACTGTTTCAACTTAAACCTGCTCTGAAAATCAATACCACTATTGACAGTCTTGATATATATGTAAGAAATCAAGGGAAATGTGTGCTTTCTGTCACAGAAAGAGCACCTGTGTACATGAAATGAGAAATTCTAGGTTTGACTGCTTACCAGCCTGGCTCCCCTGACAGTCACTTCCTCCCTTCAATGCTCTCACCTATAAAGTGAAGCTTGCAATTCCTACCTTGTCTTCTGCAGAGTTGTATGTGAGAATCAATTGAAAAAAAAAAAAAGAAAGAAAAAGAAGCACAACTTTTCAGCCTTTTCATAGACCATATGGCACTATACAATAGAGGCCCTCCTCCTCATTGTTTCTGAAGAATGATAGAAGAATAAAGAATAGTTTTGCTACAAATAGCCAGACGGGTGAAAAATACCTCTAAATGATCATGTGTTTAGTTGTTTCAGCTCTATAAATACTGATTTCTGTGATGAAGTGTTACCAGTGCTTTTTTATCAGGACATTCATCCAAATTGACTGTGCTAAGGGTGGAGTTGTGGAAAATATACACTTGGAGTGTTGAATGAGAATTTGCAGTGTTGAAAAGCAATCCCCAGGAAAGAGGCATTTTTCAGATTGTGGGCCTGCTTAGTGTCATTAACTTGACCACTAGAGTGCCTGAAAACTAAAATGAAAGAATATTAAGATAGGACTTACAATGCCTGGTTTCCCAGTGTTGTCTTTGACTAAATAACAAAAATGAAAGCCATGAGGTTATGAATAATGATGATGCTAAAATGAAGATGATAGCAGTAATAACAATAGCTTCCAGTGAGGAATAACTCTGACCTAGGCACTACACTGATTGCATTACGTGTTTTAGATTACAGATTCCCTTGCCAACTGAACTGTATGCCTCCATTTTCTAGCTGATGTGGTTGAGCATGAGATCTAGAAACCATTCTTATTCAGCACCCAAATGTGATTCTGTCACTCTTGTTCCCAAATTCACATATTTACTAAATCATTTTTGTTTCTTTGTTGTTTTGGCCTACATTTTCCAGTGAGTTTGGTATTTCATGCGTAAGTTGTAAGGATCAACACAGATTATTATCAAGTACCCTTGAAAGCAACCTATTATTCTTCAGATTTGACTCATTAAAAATATTCTTTTTAGGGCAGATTTGTGGCACTGTGGGTTAAGCTGCCATCGACCACAGCTACATTCCGTATCAGAGTGCCTGGTTGCAGGTCTAGCTACCCAGTTCCTCTAATCCAGTTTTCTTCTTGTGCACCTGAGAGGTAGTAGATGATGTCCCAAGTGCCTGGATTCCTCTTGCCAGTGTGGCAGACCTGGATGGGGGTCCTGGCTCCTAGCTTCACATTGGCTTAGCCCTGTTTGCTGCAGGCATTCTAGGAGTGAAATACTGTATGGAAGTTTGGAAGATCTCTCTTCCTTTCTATCTCTCTTCATCTTTCCCATTGATTTTCAGATGCACCAGTAAATAATTAGATCTTTAATTTTGTTGTTGTTGTTGTTTGTGTTGAATGACATAGAATTTCTGTAGCTGTGCTTGGGGAATTTTGCATGCTAGAGCAGAAAAGAGAAATTGTATCATTTAAATTTCCCAACATAGATTCATTGCTCTCTGCATAAACTTTTTGTTTAATGTCTAGCTTCTGCTAGCTCATACATGAAAATTCAGATTTGAGATATTTTTTATCCCCAAATCAAATATGACATGTATTTACTGTTTATATATATATTTATCTGTTACTGTTGTATATATATTTATATATGTGGAGGTGGCATTCAGTTCATAAAGCAAAGCAGATTGGGGAAGATTGGGGAAGAGCAGGCATTTTTAACATTGGCAAAAGGGCTCATTTTATTTTATTTTTCTAATTTGCTTTTTTATTATATCTTTGACAATCTTGACATAGTTAATTATGGTAAAAAGGTTCAAGGGTTATAGGGAAGGGGCAAGACCATTATTTCCATATTGTCTCCTTCATGTATCTGAGGTAAAGGGGGTTATTGAGGGAGAAGCTCAACCCAGTTTCCCACCCACCCCAAGTCCCGGATGTGGGGCATACCCTGAGATACTTGCTCAAGTAGTTTTGATAGTTCAGCCATGAATCGCTTCCAATATTGCCACTCCAAGCACAATGAGGTCATTGAAGAATCCACTGATTGACATAGTCCATCACAGAGTCTCCATTTGCCCAGTATTTCGCTGCCAACATATAGCTGAGGTGGTTGATTGACCTGTTCTGTCTTCTGTCTATTCTTGGTTAGGGTTCTGAGTCCAGCAGTTCGATTGGGGAGATCCCCAAAGAAACTTTGAGTTATTCCCAGACCAGATTCTTGTGTGTTCAAGCAAGCACAGGGCCCGGCACAGTCCATCACCACGATCAGCTGGTGGTTGCAATTGCTGGGTTGTTTCTGTTTTCAGCCCCGACTTCCACTGGAACCAATGGGTGTTTCAGTTCAGCCTGACTCTGAAAGGGCTCATTTTAAACTTTACTTTTCCAGGAATGAAAAGCATAAGATGAGAAATCTACTCTAGTACCAGTGCAGGGAGATGAAGAGTATTGGAGTTAGCGAGACAATTTAGAGAAGATCTACTGCACCCTTATCTTCATTTTGCAGGAAAGGAAAGAATGCAATAGGGACAGACCACAGACTTTGAGTTAGGTTGTGCACATTTGAATCTCTGCATTGCAAGTTTCTAGAGATTTTACTTTGGGACAATTTTTAAAAAAATGTGTGGATCTTTCTGTGTTTTGTTTTAAGATTTCTTTCTTTCTTTCTTTGAAGGCAGAGACACAGACAGAAATAGACAAGGACAGATCTTTTATCTGCTGGTTTGCTCCTCAAATGGAAACAGTGTCAGGGGCTGAGTTAAGCCAAAGCCAGGAGCCAGGAGCTTCACGTGATCTCCGATGTGGTTAGCCTAAACACTCCGCCATTTTCTGTTGCTTTCCCAGGCCTGTGTGGCTCTTTAAAGACTGAGGGTACTGTAGGTTGACTACCACTCAAAAGGCCTACTTCCAGAGATGTTCAGGTTTTGGATTTTGGAGTGCTACGTGTACATATTGAGAGATCTTAGGGATTAGACTCAAGAATAAACGCAAGATCCATTCGTGGCTCATGTACATCTTGCACAGAGTTTTTAGATGGTATTTTTAATACTTCTGGGTATTTTTGCTGTTACCTTTGACCTCCGAGTGGGGTCCTCTCTGAGTGTTAGTAAGGTTTTGAATACTGGAGCACACTGAATTTCAGGTTTGTGATGTACAAAATATACAATCTATCTCACAACATTATATGTAAAGCTAGAATGATGCTGAGTATTTTCAATAAAAATTAGTTCTTCTCTCTTTTAAATACCTGATTCATGTTGCATACTGCTAAGCACCACTGTAAGGCCTCCTTTATTTTTCCTTTCTGAAATGTTACCTTTGCCTGAATCTTTCTCTTTGCTACAATTGTATTAAACAACGATATTTTAATTTGTTATTTCAATACCTTTAGGGGTTTGTTTAGAATTTATTTTTATGATTAAGATTTAGATCAATTAGCATTTATAAAATTTTAATACCTTTGAAGTGCTTTTCCATCTTCTTTTTAAAAAAAATTATTTATTTTTATTGGTAAGTCAGATATTGAGAGAGGAGGAGAGACAGAGAGGAAGATCCTCCGTCCATGACTCACTCTCCAAGTGGCCACAACGGCTGGAGCTGAGTCAATCTGAAGCCAGGAGCCAGGAGCTCTTCCAGGTCTACCACGCGGGTGCAGGGTCCCAAAGCCTTGGGCTGTCCTCAACTGCTTTCCCAGGCCACAAGCAGGGAGCTGGATGGGAAGCAGGGCTGCCGGGACTAGAACTGGTGCCCATATGGGATCCTGGGCGTTCAAGGCGAGGACTTTAACCACTACGCTATCACGCCAGGCCCAACTTTCCCATTTTCTTAATATATAATTTTTTTCTTCAGCATTCTCTCTCTGATTAATTCCTAAGACACAGACATATCCTGGATCTTTCTTTCTCATACAAATAAATTTGTTAACATTTCCATTTCAACTCTACAGTTATGACAAATGTTTCTATTTGAAGCAAAATTTACAATGTTCTTTGCAAAATCTCATGGTCATCTAAGATGAACGCTGGCGTTTGGCTGATTTTTCTGCTTTTCAAAAAGAATGATTTATTTTATGTGAAAGGGTACAGAGAAAGTGAAAGAAGAGAGCGAGGCAGAGAGACAGAGAGAGAGGGGAGGAAAGAGAGAGGATCTTCTATTTGCTGGTTTACTTGCCAAATGGCCACAATGGTCAGAGCCGAGTTTGATCTAAAGCTGCGGAAGTAGGAACTTCTTCCTGGTCTCCCATGTGGGTGCATAGTCCCAAGGCCTTAGGCCATCCTCTGCTGCTTTCCAAGGCCATTAGGAAGGAGTTGGAGAAGTGGAGACATGAACTGGTGTACAGGCATCTGCAGGGGGAGAGTGAGCATTATGTTCCCTGGCCAATTCTTCTTTCAAGTGCTTTACTTCCTTAAATATTTCAAATAGCTTCGTTTTTGTATATTCCATTTCTGCTTGTACATAAAGCCATTAGAACATCTTGGGTATCCTGTAAGTCATATCTGACCTGCTATACTGCTAAGGAATGTTCGACTTTAGTAGTAAATTAGCTATTTGATCAAAGTAATCGTGTCATCATAAAGACTTTCATGCCTACCCTTCATTTGCATTTTCATTGACAGTATTTCAGTATGAGCTGTTACGAGACCATGTCTGAAATGTTGTAGTATTGATGATCTGACCTGTTCTTTCTCTTTTGATTCACTTGCATAATTTCGGCAGGATGATACTAAGCCTGATTTGTCACTTTGCCCCAGATGCAAGAGAATGCGTTTAGTTGCTTACTAGAATAACCCCAAATGTCCCTTTCAGGATCGAAAACAAAACAGTTTGGTCTTAATCAAATCTATTGAATTGAATTTCATATTGTTTCCAATATTTCCTCCACTGCAGCCAGGTTGGCTCTTTTACTACGGGAGTTCTCCCTTCAGGAAAGAGACTCATGTGGGCCTTTGGGCCTTGATCCACATCATTTCTTCCAGCGAAAGCACCTGATGCATGCTCCTTGGCTCTTTGGGGTTTCCACAGCACTTCTGCAACCATGATTTCATTTGCTCCTCCATATTATCATAAGAAATAGTTGGAATTAATTTTCTCCTTATTTCTCACACACAAACCTAAGGTCCTCAAATAATGTTTCCTGGCCTGGATTTTTCACTTCAAAACACTTACAATTCCATCAGGAATGGCACTGTGGTTCAAAAGGTTAACTTACCACTTTCCAAGCCTTAGAGATCAGTGTCTGATTCACACTGGTTCCAATGGAGTTCCTTGCTAATGGTGTCTGGGAAGATAGAAGATAGTCCACGTACTTGGACCCCTGCCCCCCTTTGAGGATCAGGCTGGAGTTCCTGGCTCCTGGCTATTGCAGCCATTGAGAAATGATTCAATATATGGAAGATCTTTCTCTCTCTCACACACACAGACTCTTATAAGTAAATAAATAAATAAATAAATAAATAAATAAATAAGTAAATAAACCTTTAAAAAAAACCACCAGTGTCTTTCTCTGCTGCAACATCTTTCTATTATTAAAACTCAATTAAATTATCTTTTTAATAAGGTTCCTTATGGTCACTAAAGCTCACAGATAACTCACCATAGATGCCTATAAATGTATTCAATTTTATCTGTTACTATTCCTGATTTCTTTATTGGACAATAAACCTAAGAACTGGAGTGTCGTTTTCGGGATGTGGGATGGGATGGTTCTGAGTGCCTAATATAATACTTAAAAATGTATTCTTTAAGCTTATTTATTCTTGAAAGGGAGGAAAAGAGAACTCCCAATTACTGGCCCACTTCTCAAATGCTTTCATTGACCCAGGGGCTAGAAACTCAATCTGTCATGTGGGTAGAAGAACCTAATAACTTGAGCAATCTCCACTGTCATCAGGTTCTGCATTAGGAAGAAATTGAATTCAGGAGTCATATATTAGTATTGAGCTCAGCTACTGTGACGTGGGATGCATGCATCTTCACCAATGCCTTGCCTGCTAGTTCAAAACATATCTCCAGCTATAGTGTTTTGGTTCTCACGTTGTTTTTACTAGGTGAATTCTCCTTTGGTTCAGAATTTACTGTACTTTGCACATTCAAGCAAGGATTCACTATTGTTTTTAGTTACATTACTACGATTATTTTGATAAAGGATATTGTCAGCTGAAACACATATTTAAGAGAATGGCTTTGTTTTAGTCATAATAACCTAGTGGTAGAATTAATACAAGCACTCAAATAAATCAGCTCAACAATGTCTAGGGGTGCATCCTGCAGTACTGGTTACTCTGTTTCTAATCCTACATCCTACTAATATGCCTGTGAAGTTGCAAACAATAGCTTGAGTACTTGAGTCTGACACCTCTATTAGGGACTGGGACTGAGTTGCTGATTCCTGGCTTCAGTCTGCTTTAGCACTAGCTGTCGAAAGCATTTGGGATATGAACCAACAGATGAAGGATTATCTTCCTCTGCTTCTGCATCCCTGTCTGTCTTTCTGCCTTAAATAAACACATAAATAAAAAAGAAAGAGAAACAAAAACAAGCAATGTCAAGTGTTTTTAATTTTAGCATGAAAAATATTATTTGACATTTCAATGTCATATCAGTTTTTGGTTATTACATCTTTTCTGAGAACGAGGTGTGGTTGCCAATGAAGATACACAGATTAGTTAAGTAATGTTAGTATTATTCCTCTGTGATTAACCCCAAGATTGACATACAAAAATTCTACTAGCCATTTTACGTGACCTTAAATAACCTCTCTTAGCTATCACTACTTTTACATTGCTAAGTTATCTGTACTTGGCTTGGAACTATTCATATGACACAATTACACACAACAAGCCAAGAACAAATAATATCAAATGCATACCAACATCTCCTAGTTTTTTTATATTCAATATCTCTAGGAAAAATACTAATTGGAAATTCCTTTTTTTTTTTTTGCATACCAAACTACTTTAAAAACCTGGACTGGCACTGTAGTGTAAGCTGCTGTTGGCAGCACTGGCATCCCAGTGCTAATGGTCTAGGAAAACAAAGGAAGAAAGCCAATGTGTTGGGCCCCTGTACCTAACAAAGACATAACAAAATTTATTCATTCCACTAAAGATCTTTGAATATCAAAACACCAAAGACCTTAAAAATTAAAAAAAAAAGTGAACACTCTGGCCCTTTGCTGAATTTCATGTTCTTTACCAAACCCAGAGGTGTACTGGCATTCAAAATATCTTAAAGCCTAAGAAACATGAAGCTGCTTAATGTTTTATATTTGCCAATGATTACTGAGCATCTGTTTAGCCAAAAGACTATTAGTAATGCCACGTTTGAGCAATAATCAGCAACTCTTGCTATTTAAGGCCTTGACATAACAGTTTCAATAATTTCTATTAGAATTTGGAAATTAACTGTGTAAAAGAATACATTTTAAGGCTAAATATAATAAAAATACCATTTTAAGGAGGGAGAGGTAACAGCAAATTAAATGATCGAGAAACACTGAATATCCTAAATAAAAGATAGACTCTCAATGAAACTGTAAATGTATTTTGACAATAGGATGTTGGACTTTGTGCCATTGTCTACGCCTATAGTGTCAGTATATACTTGCTTATGTAGCAGAATGTTGCACTTGTGACTGTTTGTGAAAAACTATACTATTATAATAATATAGGGGAAATCAGTGGGGTGGGGGAACTTGGAAACAAGGGAAGGAGAAATCCCTCAGCCCATGGAATTATATCATAAATAAACAAACAAATGAATGAGTAAAATTTGAACAGGCAATGCATTGTGAGTGGATATGTGCTAATTAGAGATAAAAAAGATAGTGGTATAGAGTTAAAAAATTTTTAAGCAAATATTCTGAGACTTAATGCGATACTCATTTGAGAAATACTACATGGTTTACTTTAGTTTAAGGATATGGCAAAGGAACAGCATAGAAAGAGTAGGTGGTCAGAAAACCACATGAAAAGGGCGGATGGGTACTGAGATTATAAAACTTACAAAGGGTTAGTGATGAAGAGAAAGATGCCTGCAGGTAGCAAATTATTTAGTAAATGAAAGACATGACCTTGGGCCTGGCAGGATGGCTCAGTGGATGAATCCTTGCCTTGCAAGCTTTTGGATCCCATACAGGCGCCAGGTTTTTTTTTTTTTTTTTTATTATGGCTGCTCCACTTCCTATGCAGTTCCCTGCTAGTGGCTTGAGACAGCAGTAGAGGATGGCTCAAAGCCTTGGGACCCTGCACCTACATGGGAGACTCAGAAGAAGCTCCTGACTCCTCCTGGGCTTGGATTGGCTCAGCTCCAGCTATTGTGGCCACTTGGGGAGTGAACCAGTGGACAGAAAATCTTTCTCTGTATGTCTCTCCTTCTCTCTGTAAATCTGCCTTTCCAATAAACAATTCTTAAAAAAAAACATGATTTAGAAAGTGGTAGAAATCTATAACAAGAGTTATTACGTATCAAATGATAATAGTAGGTACCTACAAGAAATTGTTGATTTTTTTGTTTGACAACAGGTGTGGGGATACAGGGTAAAAAGAATGTCTGCCTCATTCTTGCGAATGTAGAAAAAGCCACCAGCTGAGCATGTGCAAGGTACGCTGGATCTAACAATGAAAGAATCCGTAGCAAAGAGGCTGGGAATATTGAATTTATTGCTGTTTCAAACCACGAGTTTCTGCGAATGCAGAGGATGTGCTGAAAATGCTGACAACATGGAAGCTGACTTTATCAATTCAAATTGGAGTATAAATCCAATTTATGCATTAGTAAGTGGAGAGGAAAAGGCTAGGTCAATGAAGGTCTTTTGGACCACTAAATGGACTTGGAATATTATTCTGTTAGGAGCCACTGGAAAATTTTATTTTATTTTTTAAAGATTTATTCATTTTATTACAGCCAGATATACACAGAGGAGGAGAGACAGAGAGGAAGATCTTCCGTCTGATGATTCACTCCCCAAGTGAGCCACAACAGGCCGATGCGCGCCAATCCAAAGCCAGGAGCCAGGAACCTCCTCCGGGTCTCCCACACGGGTGCAGTGTGTCCCAATGCATTAGGCCGTCCTCAACTGCTTTCCCAGGCCACAATCAGGGAGCTGGATGGGAAGTGGAGCTGCCTGGATTAGAACCGGCCCCCATATGGGATCCCGGGGCTTTCAAGGCGAGGACTTTAGCTGCTAGGCCACGCCGCCGGGCCCTCCACTGGAGAATTTTAGGCAAGACATTTTACTCTGGCTTCTCTTGAAAAAGAACTACAGAACAGGTGTGGAACATAAAGACTATTCATGAAGTAGCTTCAATAAAAGTAATTAGAAAGTTAAAGTTGTCCTTAATGTGGACATAAAGGATTATTGGAGGGGCAGGGTTTCAGGAAGAATATCAGAAATTAATTCTGTATGTTAAATAAATTGATTACACATCTAAATGGGCATGCTGAGTAGGTAGTTGAACATTAATATAATTTGAACATAATTTGTGCCCTTCAAATGTTTATTTTTAATTGAGGATTTAAGTTTTCAGGGTTGTATTATAGGGAAATGCTGAATCTTTGAAAGGTAAGGCCTGATTGAATATCAGGTCAGAGAAGGCATGCTCTTGAATGGTGGTTCATATTTGAATTTTTTTAAAAATATAAAATATATTTATCTTTATTGGAAAGGCAGGTTTACAGAGATAGGAGAAAGAGAAAAATCTTCAATCTACTGTGTCACTCCCTCCATGGCTGCAATGACCAGAGTTGAGCTGATCTGAGGCAGGGAGTCAGAGTTTCTTCCTGGTCTTTTATACGGGTACAGGGTCCCTAGGCTTTGGGCTATCCTATACTGTTTTCTCAGGCCACAGCAGGGAGGTGGATGGAAAGTGGATCAGCAGGGACATGAACAGGTGTCCATATGGGATGCTGCACTTGGAGACAGAAGATTAGCAAGTTGAGCCATTGCTTATGTCTCATTTGAGGTGTTTAGTGATTTGCACAATTGATTCTTCATAAAGGGAGAAAATCCAGCCATCTCTGTTCTTTTTCTTCAACTCCTGGCTAGAGACATAATCAACTTGTTGCTTCACATGCTCTGCAATTGCCATCCATCTTTCCACTGTGTGATTACACAAAGATGGCTACCTAGAATACTATGTCATTTAGATATCCAGTCTCTAAAACTCAGTCTTAAATAAACCTTTTTAAAAAATAAAGTTAGATATGTCATTATGGTACACAAAGCTGATTACCAGATATGGAAATATACATATATATATATATATATATATATATAGTATATAGATTTTATATATATATAATATCATATATATAATATTTTAGCAAAGATACATGTTAGAAAAAGAAGTCTGTGAGTAGGCTGTGTAAATGGGAAAAAGATGAGTATTATGTATTGTTTCGATGCTTTTCTCAATACTCTCACAATATTTTCTAAAACAGTGTACTAAATCTTCTTTATCAAGACTTTATTTCAAAAGATGTCAGATGGAGTGTCAAAACAGGAACTAGCTTCTCTTCCTAATCTTAAAAATTGTGGTAACTCCTACAAAGTAAAGTTTCTTTTGAACAGCAGAGCATTCATTCTAATGAGGAAGAAATGTGAACCATTCTTGTTAAGAGATTTGTGGTGGAGACCTATAGGCATTTTTTAATTGATAGTCTGAAGCTCAAAGACACTTTTACTTATTACTTTATTGAGTCATCGATTCTTTAATGAAATATATTCACTAAGCATTGTCTTTGTGGAGTAGACCATAAAGGGTTAGGCGAAAGATAATACAAGATGTGAGGAAGAAGAAAGGTTGCTGTCAAAACTTGTGAGGTGTTTAGCATAAGTGAATGCGGCACATGTATCTCTAATTTATTGATTGATTTGAGTGGCAAATAAAGAGACAGACAAACAGAGCTCCAACCTAGTAGTTCATGCTTCAATTTCAGCAAGAATTACACCAGGGCAATGGCAAAAGCAAGGAATTCAATCTGGATCTTCCATATGAATGGCAGCACTCAACTATTTGAGCCTTACCTTGCTCCTGGAGCTGTTAACAGATGTTTGGATTTGGAATGGATACAGTATTGAAACCAAAGCATTTTGATAAGGGATTTAGGCGTCTCAAGCAGTGTCACTCTTCAAGTCACCTCGCTAGTGCATTTTACCCAAGACAGAAACAGCAGTGATGAATAGCAGAGTGATTTGTTTCTGTACGAAAATGAAGAGTTTATTTTTTATCTCTCAAACAATCAAAGAAATTACAGATTACTCCAAAGGATTATCCAGTATGCATTGTTCACAAACCATAGAGACATTTCCGGCCAGAATTCCTGGAACAGTATTCTTGATATTTGTGTGGCTTTAGATCCTCTGTTCTCATTGTTTCAACTTAGATGTTACCTTCTGAATGGCTTCCCCCTCTGGTACTTTTTTTTTTTATCCTGCTCTTTCTCTTTTCTGACAACTGTTACTTTTTCTTTTTATTTATTCATTTTTTGTTCACTTACTTGTTTGATATTTGCACATTAAGTATATGGCTCCGGCAATCTACTTTAAGTTATCAGCTGGTAACAAGAAGTCTATTTTGTTCCAACTAAATGACACATTTCTGGATAGATGATGAATTAATCAGTAAGTAATAAATGAATAAGGTATTTGTTTAGTAGTTTATAACATATAAATATCAGTGCAAGTTTGAGCTATTGGTGAAATTTCTGAGGACAACAAAGAGGACAAATGAAATAATCTTTGGATACACCAACATTGTAGTAACAAATAGAGAATCATTAAGGTATTTTAGAGAAAAGAAAAAGTGTTCCAAAACTAAGTGAAACATGCTTCAGGAGCTGCATTTTTTTTTTTTTTTGTTCAAGGGCAAACAAAAGTCACTTTCAAATTCTTGATCTTTTCATAGAAACATAAAACAAACATAATGAAACAAAAAGAGTTGCTCATCATTTATTATTTTTCTCCTCCTCCTTGTGATCAATTCTGGTGCCAAGAAATTAGCGTATTTTCCCTTCCATTTCCAAATTTTTAAATTTGGAACTACCATTTCTTGACTTTGAAACAATTGTCTTAATTCTTATGTTGGTTTTCAGCATAAAGAATACCATTTGTGTGTCTAAATATGATCTCTGTGTGTGCATATATATGAGTGTATATGTGCGTTAATATTTGTTCTTTGAGACTAAAGCAAGGTTTGATTTAATGAAAATATTTCATGAATTCTATCTAGGTCTACATAAGAGAGCTCAGAAAATACAAACTGCATAGGACCTAAATGTACTGATTAGAAGATCTAAATGTCGCCAGGCATGACCCACGGAGTGAATAATTTGTTTCCCTAGGAACATATGGAATCCACTGACTTCAGGAAATATTTTCAGAGCACACACATATTTCTTCAAGACGTTAACATCCCAAGGGAGGCGGAGGAATAAAAACATGACAGGGAGTAATTTAAAATGGCAGGTACTGCAGTTTTCTTTTCCTGTGCTGGAAACCTGATATTTGATACAAATGTAGATGATTTTCTTATGATTGCTATAAAATGTTGATACTGTTATTTTCAAAATTCTCTAGAATTATTTTTTCCTCCTCTTTTGTGGAATTCTGGTGTTTTTGAATGGCTTAGATTGTGGACACAAAGAAATCAAAACATTGCACATTATTTCTTTCAATGTAACCACAAGAAAACACAAATGCTGAGGCTCTGATTTGCAAAAGAATATTGCTTATTAGTTACGGTATGGTTCAGTGGGAAAATAGAGTCCAAAATTAAATTATATTTCACTAGACTGTAACAATCAAACCTTAATTTTTGTGCATCAGTCATGTTATTTTCCTTGTTTAACTGTAATCTTTTAAACATGTCTTGTAAGATTATAACACCTCATGAGACTTTAGGACTGCACTTTGATACATGCACTCTAATCCCAAGTCTCATTTTACCACTAGTAGTATGTGTGCCATTCAGCACTTGGGTAGAATTCTTTCAGTTGCAGCTTTTTTTTTAACCTATAAAAGAGAGCTGATGCCATTTAAGGAATAATGGAAGTACCTGAATGTACATTTCCTTTCTTCCTAATTGCCAAATTTTTGGTGGGTGTTGAAAATGTTAGAATCGTGGGGTACACTGACTGTAGACATAGAATCCCATAATCATGCACAGGAAACCATGTTTGTAAAGGCAATAGTTTTATGCAAAGTATTTTCAAGATGTGATGATGGGTCCTGAGTTTGTAAGTAAGAAACTCCATCTGAGGACACACATATTTATGACAATGGCTTTTCAAGAGGTGATCCATGATAAACACATCTTGTTTTGCAAACTACTATATTCATCCATAATTCAGACATATTAATATTATATAATTATATACTTGCCATATATTTATATCTGTATATATACAAACATAATAGAGTGCAATTTTTCAAAGCTGCATTTTGAAAATGTTCCTGCATTTAAATAATTTTGATTCACAATGAAATCATACTGTTACTTCCACCTTTCATAAGCTTTCATTAGCTTCTGAAGTACCCTCATAGTTGTATCTATAAATATTTTTAATGATGCATATTATTGTTATACCAGTATGTGAAAAACTGTGCTTTTTCTAATTTTGTTTGGTCTGCATCTTTATTTAAAAAAAAAATCACTGGTTACAATGAGGTAATTTGGCTTCAGGGTCGAATTATTTATTCATTAACAGTGAATAAATCAGTGACTTGGGCCCAATATGGTGGCCTAGCAGCTCAAAATACATAAACTCATACACATTTTTTATGAACTTGTTGAAGACCTGGTATATATTTCAATGAAGAAAAGGCAACAAGGAGCTTCAGAAAAAGTTATATGCATTCATCTATAACCTATCCCCTTATTCATTTGTTCACCCAGTTATTTATGGAGATTCTATTAAGTTGTTCTAGAAACTCGAGACTCACAGGAATGGGCAAGATAGACTATCAGTGCTGTCATGCATCTTAATACATTTGGAAGATATTCATTAGGCATCCTTACTAAGATAATTTTTAAGGTGAGTGTATTAAAAGGCAAGTTAAAAAATTACAGCTGTTATACAGGATTATAATAAACTGCTGGTATAGTTGAACTGTTAAATTTGTTCAAGAGCAAGCTCTTCTTCTCTTTATTGTTATTTTTCATCATTAGAACATAATATAAACAATAGGCATACAGTGAACACTGGTCCCAAATGCTCCCAATCTATTACAAGTGCTATGCATTAGTTCTAATTTGAGAAAGTGCCTCAAAAAATTACGAAAGATGTAGTTAAAAGATAAATTAATTTTGCTGCAAAATGTGAAATCCATGCATGTGAAGGGTTTTCAAAAAGGTTATAGAAAATGTGCATTATGAAAACACTATGTATGGATTTCAAAAATTCTTTTGCATTAAAAATAAACTTGTCCTTCAATTATACTTTCCATGAACACTTTAAAGTAATTTAGTGTGAGGGAATATGTAATGCTGTCGTGACAAGGATAGGTTGGGCTGATGGGATTTAACCGAACCCTCAAAAATGATTTCTACTAAGAGGAATGTCAGGAGTCCTCATTTTCCGGATGTTTTTTTCATTTTTTCCTTTATTTTTTGACAAACTTTACATACTTAATTAGAGCACAAAGGTTCAAGGACTACAGGAAAGTGGGTAAGACTATTATTTCCACATTGTTTTTTTTTTCTGTATCCGGGGTAAAGGAGACAATAAAGGGAGAAACCCTATCCGGTTTCCCACCCATCCCAGGTTCCTGATGTGGGGCATGCTCCAAGGGTTTTGCTCAAGTGGTTTTGATAGTTCAACAGTTATGAGTTACTGCCAATCTTGCCATTCCAAGCACGATGAGGTTGCTGCAGAATCCACTGATTCACCTTTTCCTCAGAGTCTCCATTTGCCCAGGTTTAACCTTATGTTTCCTTGTATTTATGAGTTTTTTTCTGGTTCTGTCACATATTTGAGTGTTATTCTTTCTCATAAGAGTGACATTCAAGTTCTCTTTTAAATTTTCATGAATTGACACATATTCATTAAAAAATAAAAGTTTTGATGAATACCTATCAGGGGTATATGAATTTGAAAATTTTTTAAAGATGTTTAATTTAAAGGGAATTGTTTCTCCCAAATTAATGATATAAACTCTACAGGTAAGTGTAAGTTTTGTAAGTCTGAGAAAGCAGAAAAGTTTTTTTAAAAAACTTCAGATGTTGGGCAGTAAAAGAGTAGGAATTGGTGTTTGAAGGGCCAAGATCAAACACTTCAGAAAAACCCACAGTTTGTAGATATTAGCTGAAGTATCATTAAAGGTTAGTTTCCACTTCCTGCTATGATATGTGGATATGAGACTTTAGGTAACAAGTTCTGACACTTTAAAACAAAAATCCAATGCCACAAGCTGGTGATTAGGTTGTAATGGGTTATAAACATTTCAGTCCCAGCACTGAGGAATTCTTTCCTTCTATGATTTTGATCATTTCTCTAGACTCACATGCTAAACCTGTCTTGCTAAACTCCCTTTTATATTGCAAGCCAAGAAGACCGCACTGTAAACTTTGGGGTTCCGTCTGTTACTGTCCAGGCAGACCTCTAGCTGCCCTGTGCCTGGTTCTGGAACCACTGCCAGTTCCGAGATAACCAAGGAAAGACAGGCAAACCATGACAGGACAAGAATAGGGAAAATAGGATTAATTTATATGGTTTCATGTTTTTAGATTTTATTCTGTGACGTGTAGTAGAATGTGTTTTGAGAGTAAAATCTATATGGATCCCCTTGCAGTAATCAGTTACAGAATGACCTCATTTTCATTCCAATGATGAGCATGGACTTTTTAGCTCTCAGTAAGGACAACAAGCAAGGGAATCCCTCAAGCTTGATCCGTTACTAAGATGTGTGATCTGTCCACAGCGATTCCAGTGCCCCAAATGCTATGAACATCACAATATTCAGAACATTAAGAAGAATAAAAAATGTATTTGGAGTATGTTTCAAGGAATCCAAGGGTAAGGAATGTGATTGTGATGTTCTAATAACTCAAATGTAACCAAAATTAGCTAAGAAAACCTTAAGATCAACTTATTCATTAGCTTAAATGACAAGAGAAGATGATAGGTAGAACTAGGTCCAGTAACTCAGCTCAGATGTTATTATTTGTATACTTAGATCCTAAAGTAGAAATAAGTCATATACTGCAAATTCATTTGTCACATATTATTCTGTAATAACAGAATGTCACATAGCAATTAGGTTTACAGGATTAAAGTGTCTACTTTTTACAGGAAAACATACGCATAAAATATGTGTTTGCATAACAAGTTTTTCAGGATAAAACACTATGGTGCAACAGTATTTATAATTTCATGCTTGAAGACAAATATTCTTTAATTAAAGAGTTAGATAATGGCAACTTTGAGCAATTTTAAGATAGATTTATGAATATTTCAGAGATTAACTGAATTTCTAGAATTTTGGACCAATTTTTAAGACACTTAACCATTCTTTCACTGTTCAAGTAATGTTCCGTATGCTCACACTTGCAGTGTCAATTATGACTAAAGAATAGAAGGCAAGTTCAGGAGAAAGAAATGATAACTTTTTCTGAAGAAATTATACATGAAATTGGAGATATATGAAAATGGGTTAAGTGGGCAAAATTTATAGAAAAAGGAAAGAATAAGGCACAGTTATCTCTGTTATAATAGCAATGGAAATCTAAGAACGTTATTGCAGCTACAAATCTTCTCAGGTAAAGAATGCTATGGCAAAGAGATGGTGAGAAAATATTGGACTCAGAAAGCAGACGGAGTCACAGAAGGCTAGAAACAGATTTCAGCTCAGGCAAGACTGGAGGAAAACTGCGTGAATGAAATGTTCTATCAGGGTCACTTTCAAGTTCAGACAGAAAGAAACTAGCTAATACTGAAATAAGACTCAATGACTGAGTGGTTATTGAGGGCCAGATGCTATGCTAAGTTTTTGTTCTACCCAAATATATCAATGTGGACATTACAATTATAAATGCTCATATAGGGCCCGGCGGTGTGGCCTAGCGGCTAAAGTCCTCGCCTTGAACTCACCAGGATCCCATATGGGCACCGGTTCTAATCCAGGCAGCTCCACTTCCCATCCAGCTCCCTGCTTGTGGCCTGGGAAAGCAATTGAGGACGGCCCAATGCATTGGGACCCTGCACCCGCGTGGGAGACCCTGAAGAGGTTCCTGGTTCCCGGCTATGGATCAGCGCCCACCAGCCCATTGTGGCTCACTTGGGGAGTGAATCATCGGATGAAAGATCTTCCCTTCTGTCTCTCCTCCTCTCTGTATATCCGGCTTTCCAATAATAATAAATCTTTAAAAAAAAATAAATGCTCATATAGGTGCTGTTACTCTCATCCCAACTTTGTCCATGGGAGCGCTAAGACACAGGGAGTCAAGCGACTTGTATAGGTCATTCAGATGATTCGCAGGAGATTTATACTTTTTATACTAACATGGGAAGTGTGACATTGGGGTTCACACTTCCATATGAAAATGTCCCAAAGAAGTTTTAACTATCCAAAGCCAAAGCAAAACAGGTGTGTGATTATCTCGAGACTTGTGTGGATCCCACCAGGGATTAGTTATTGCATCTGCTGTCCTTGAGAACTTGTAGCTTCTGTTTTGAACCTGTCAAATGCCTTAAAATTGTGAGGTAACAGGTATCAAATTAGAAAATTCTCCATCCTGGCCACTAGGTGGTGGTTAGCACTATCAGCTCAAGGATAGTTCCTGATAACATACAGGACAGAAAAGGACAAAATGTAGTTTTAGATGGTCACACTAAGTATTCTTTTTGCATAGTAGCAAGATGCAGTTTTAAAAAAAAATTCTTGGTAAGACAGATTGTCTTTTTCCGTGTATTTTTTGAGTATCCACCATCTGCCAGGCACTGAGGTAGGCCCTGAACACAAAGATAAGCAACGTAGAATATGGCTTAGGATTTAAACACCTAAACAGGCTTATATATCATTGCAATAACTGAATATTTAGGGATACATATAATTATAGAATTGAAGAGTAGTACTCCCAGCCCAGCATGATATCCCACTGGCTGAATCGTCACCTTGCAAGCTCTGGGAACCCATATAGGAGCCGGTTCATGCCTCAGCTGCTCCACTTCCCAGTCAGCTCCCTGCTTGTGATCTGGAAAAGCAATGGAAGATGGCGCAAAGCCTTGGGACCTTTGTCCTACACCCACATGTTAGACCCCAAAGAAGCTCCTGGCTCTTGGCTTTGGATCAGCTGAACTCCAACTTTGGGGAGTGAACAGCAGATGGAAGATCTTTCTCTCTGTCTCTGCTTCTCTCTGTAATCTGCCTTTTCCATAAAAATAAATTTTAAAATGAATAACACTTCAAAATGTGTGTGTGTGTATATACAAACACATGTATATACTTACAGTCACAAGAAGTAATAAAAAAGTTTGATCACTAAAATACAGAGATCTTAAGAATTTGTCAATTAAACTGCAGTATATTTAGCTTTTAAAATCTAAGTAAGATTATATCAAAGGTAACAAGCTGATCAGAGCATGAATTATGTGTGACTACTTTTACTGATACTCAAAATGATACATAATTGTATTTGAGTACCAAATTACTCTGAAACCATATCTAATTGACGATTTGTCCACTAACCATTTAAATAATGGCTAGTTTTTCACTTCATGTGAATTTAAATACATCAAATGTCAAGTTAGAGGTTCTGAGCAGGTGATACAACCAGTTTTTTTATAAACATTTTCAGTGGATAGTTACAATTCATCAAATTATATGCTGTATGGATAGAAAATAAATCAATATTCCTTTATGTAAATATATGAAGCATAGTGTTTTATACATGAAACAGCTTCAATTTTTTAAAAATTTTTATTGTTATTATTTTTCATGATACAAATTTGTAGGTATAGAATTCTTCCTTCCTCCCTTCTTCCACATTTTCCCCCTCACCATTTTCCCCCATATTATATCAGTAGTACAGTCTTTTCATAACAGTGATAAATTTAACATTTTGTTATTCAAATGTGTCAAGGCATTTTAGGTATAGGCAAACATAGAAAATCTAATATCATACTATTAAGGTGTATTTAACTGATTTATTGAGAATCCTCCTTTTATTAAGAAGTAGAGATGAGTATCTTCACTTTCCAGAGGCTAGTTTCCATTATATAGTTCATCTATGAGAATATATGTGTATATTTGTTTACCTATATATCTACTTGTTCTGTGTTTTGCATGAAGATTATCTCACACCAGAAAGAACATGATATTTGTTCTTTTTAGCTTAAAATTTTTTTATTAATTATTTCGCATTATGTGACAGTTTCATAGGCTCTGGGAATCCCCCCATCCCTCCCCACGCCCCTCCCCCCTGGTGGATTCCTCCACCTTGATGCAGTATTACAGTTCAAATTCAATCAAGATTCTTTCCTTGCAAACATATACTAAGCATAGAGTCCAGCTACTTATTGTCCAGATGGGTTGAACAGTTTCTTGGGGAGACCATTTCTGGTCCGAAGTTAGAGCTGGTAGAATATCATCCCAGTCAATTAAGAGTCCCAATATAACATCAACAGCAATTTGCAACATTCTGGAATTGACATGGTTTTGAGTAACCAGTATGTTAAAAAAAAAAGCAAGTTCTTAACCACAACCTATGATTAGCTCATTAACATTTCAATTTTAGCTCATATACAGGACCGGCTGCTATATACCTTAAAATGGCTATAAGGTACCATTTAGCTGTCTCGTGTCTATTTCATTTTAGTATTTAGCCATTTGTTGTGTTAAAGTATAATTTTGCTGATCTTGGCAGATTTTAGGATAATCTAGACTGGCTTGTAACTCTAACAAAACATTTGTCGACAGTTAAGGTGCAGAACATTTTTTTTGGGGGGGGGGTGTGCAGGAAAATCCTCAACACCATGGTGAGGAGTGACTAATCTTTGTGTCCCACCCAGCGAGGCATGAGCCAATCCACGCCAGCTCTTTCCTGTCAGATTCCAAGCTCTACTTTTTGTTGTTTGTCTATTTATTTTAGGTTTTTTTAGTTTGTATGATTGTTTGCTATGAGGGGTTTTCGGAGCGATCCCGATAGTCATTGCGAGGGAGAGTGGGGGTCCAGAGTTGGAGCCAGGCTCGGACCAGAGAAAGCTCTCCTCCCTGGTCCCGAAGGACGTTTATTGTTCTTCTGTTTCTGCAGACCGCTCAGGGCTTCTGGTTGTCTTTCCGATGATGTTGGTTTCTGCACGATAGTGTTTGGACTTCTTCCATCCCCTGCGGAAGCTCTGGTTGGGGGTGGGTGACCTCAGATTACTCGGCCTCCGAGGGCATCCAATTCCCTGTGGCCTCCTTGGCAGTTGGGATATAGTCCTTGTTGCTCGTATTAATAGTTTGTGGTGAAGGTCTGGGAGTCTTCATGGTTGAGATCCAAGCTTCCTCCTTACCACCTGCTTTATAGCTTAAAATTTTTAAGCTTTCATTTTAATCTTTTGGAAAGCCTAAATTTGAAGAGTTGAATTCAATATGATTTTTATTTCCATTACACTCATTTGTGTTAAGATTGCTGTAATGTTTATGGCTCAGGAAAATTTGGGGGATGATGTTGTCACCCATATTGACCTAGTTGGAGAGCAAAAATGTCTGAGTTGGTTCTGGAGTGGAGTGTCAGAAGGCACTGCTCGTGTATTAGTCCATTTGCAAAAAGGCTCCTGGGAGTAGTTAGGGTGATGCTTCAATTTTTGATACTTGAAAGACCTGTTCCTGATTTTTACTTTTAGAATATCTGGAAAAGTCAGCAATGTGTGAGAAAGTAAGGATCTGAAATTGAGTCTCCCTGCATAGATACTCCAAAAGGTTGCTACATCACATCACAAGCAATCAGGTAGAACACGAAGCATGAAAATCTCTGTTAATGTTTGTACTTTAATAAATCACATTTTAACATAATTAAAAATCCAAATACCATAACTTTGCTAAAAAATAAGTGTTTATTTTAGCTCATAGTTTTGGAGTTGCAAAGTCTGGGGGTCTGATCTGTCATCGAGTTTCTTCCTGTCAGAATCTCCATAGGAGCTCATAGCACTTAAAACAAGGGACAAATGTCTGTCTCCATCTGTATGATGTCAGCTCTCCTACTCACAAAGCCATCAGGAGTCAATCATTGGGGCATCATCTCTGTGACCAATTCTAATCTACCCTAAGCATCATGGTTGCACTGTTTGCATCCTCTTAATGGTATTTGTGTAATATTTTTGTTGAGTAAACTAATATATGATATCAGGGAAACAAATTATTTTTTAAGATATTATTTATTTTTGTTGGAAACATTTACAGAGAGGAAAGACAAAGGGAAAGATTTTCTATCCATTGGATTACTCTCCAAATGGTTAATGGCTGGAGACAAGCCAGTCTAAAGCCAAGAGTCGGGAGCGGGAGCTTCTTTTAGATCTCTCAAGACTGGCAAGGGCAATTTGCAGTTTTAAATAAGAATTCACTCAGTATTGGAGCACCCAAATACACAAAACAAATATGAATAGACACAAAGCCAGAGAAAGATACTAGTATAATAATAGTGGCATTTTGGCATCCCAGTTTTGGATGGATAGATAATCCAGACATAAAAATCAACAAAGAAATAACAGGATTAAACTGTATCCTAGAACCTTACAGAAAATTATAAAATATCCCTCCCAAAGCTACAGAATATACATTCTTTGCAACAACACACGAAATTCTCTTGTTTAGATCACACAGTAGGCCACAAGCAAGTATCCACATATGTTAAAAACTAGAAATTACACAGAGTATCTTTCCAATTATGGTGAAGTTAAACTAGATTATAGCAGGAAACACTTTGGAAATTTTATCAATACATGGAAACTAAGCAGTTTACTCCCAATCAATGGAAAAAGGAAAAAAATTAAAAGTTTGCTTTTTTTTTTACTGTTTATTTCATATTTTAAGATTCCTTTTTTGTAAGAAATGATTTTTATTTTAAATTACTGTTAGTTTTTAGTTGATTCAATATGATTTGCAGACTCATGAACAGGAACATAATTGGTTGTATCACTATCAAGTAATAGTCACCACGTGTAATTATATGTGATGTACTTTTGTATGACTGGCAGCATAATAAATTTGTTTGTAGTAGCATCACCACAAAAACATGTACAATGTGTTCTCTGTGACATTATGATAGCTGTTTCGAGGTGACAGGACAATTTCGATTTCACTATAATCTTTTGGATATATGAACTATAATCATTTATAATAGTGAAAGGGAACATAATTTTGGTAAATCCCTTCAGAAATCAGGAAGGGTTTGGAAGGCATATTGTTTGAAGTAATAGCTCCAGTCTAGATAGACTTCTAGCAAATGTTGGAAAAAGTCTATGAACTTTCCGAGGAGAGAACAGAAGTATCAGAGCACCAAACTAATAAATGTAAAGTTCTCGAAAGATGCGTTACATCTTTCCAAGAATTTTGAATGCTGATTTATTAGAAAGGAATGTAGAAAGTAAGGTAGAAAAGGTAGTTCAATGGCAGATTCCAAAGTATGTTGAATGGAAAATATGTCTTCCTTTCTACATTTTGTTACACAATAGGATGTTCTGGAAAAAAATATAAATAGAACAACAACAGCTTAAGACATGTATTTCTGCTAGTGCAGACCAGTAACTGTTGTGAAACAAAATTTTAGCATACTGCGACTACAAAGAACAGGTAATTGATTTATTAACATTCCACTAGAATTTCGTTAGTATTCCCTCAAACAGTTACAGAGGCAAACTTAATCTAATGAATTGTAGGGAAGACTTGAATGTTTCGTGTTTAACAAAAAATAACGCTTACAATATTAGAATAAAAATGACTTGAACCCTGTAATATGTATGGCAACTCTTTGCTAAATTGTATGTGATGATTTAAGGAGTTGGAGTAAAATGGAATTATTTTTATGTTTGTTCATTTCTCTAAGAAATTTAACTGCTCTCTGAGATTTTTCCGTTCAGAAGGATGATTTGCTTCACATTTTTCATATGCAGTTAGCTGAGGGCTAAACCCACATGAGAAAAACAAACCTCTCATAAAACAGCTGTGTTTCTTGTTCATTCTTTTTTAAAAATCTGTTCCATTCAACATCAGAAACATCAATTTATTTCAGAGAAGCCAAACCTCAAAACACGATTCTGAATCATGTTGTTGGTATTAAGCATATATGTGGCTCTATTTTGAATATTTACAAGTTTAATTATGAATCTTAGCAGTGTTTTCCTTTAATTAAAGTTTTCTAAGATCTGTGGAAGACAGCACTTAGAATTATTCTCTTTGATCTCCTGTGACGCCTTTCACAACTTCTCTACCCATCAATATCACCTTGGCCTGGTGTGAAGCACTCAGAAGTACATAACTGAGCCAAGACGATCAAAAAGACAGCATCTCAGGCTCCCTGAGGAAATGTTACCAAGAAAGGAGACACTAATCTATGCGCAAAATACTCATGATTTTAAAAGTCTAAGTAAGAATACTACAGTTTGGAGACATATGCATATCTGATTTATTTATTTATCATAAAGGAATTCACCACCTTAACAAATAAATCAGCCCCAGACCAACTCAGTGGCATAGCATGCTAATCCTTTGCCTGCAGCACAGGTACTCCATATGGACACTGGTTCATGTCCTGACTATTCCGCTATCTACTCAGCTCCCTAGTATGGCCTGGGAAGTCAGCGGAGAATGGCTCAAGCTCTTGGGACTCTGCACACATGGGAGACCTGGAAAAGCTATTTTGGCTACAGATGGGTTCAGCTCCGGCCATTGTGGCCATTTGGGGAGTAAACTAGCAGATAAAAAAACCTCTCTCTCAACCTCTCCTTGGCTCTTTGGAAAAACTGCCTTTTGAATAAAGGCAAAATCTTAAAACAAAAGCAAAACCAGACAAACAACAAAAATCCAGCCCCAGGTGATCATTTAAAGTGATTCAAAACTTTAAAAAATAGAGAGAAGAAAAAAGAAAATATGAGAAAAAAAGAAAGGTATTTAACAAAATTGCCACATCTGTTTATTTATTTTTTAAAAGATTTATCCATTTTTATTACAAAGTCAGATCTAGAGAGAGGAGGAGAGACAGAGAGGAAGATCTTCCATCCAATGATTCACTCCCCAAGTAAACGCAACGGCCGGTGCTGCGCCATCCAAAGCCAGGAGTCTGGAACTTCCTCCAGGTCTCCCACAGGGGTACAGGGTCCCAAGACCCTGGGTCATCCTCGACTGCTTTCCCAGGCCACAAACAGGGAGCTGGATGGGAAGTGGAGCTGCAGGGACCAGAACCGGCGCCCATATGGGATCCCAGGGCGTTCAAGACGAGGACCTTAGCCTGTTTACTTTAAAACACTAAATATTTGGGATTATTTTGAGTTTTTTTAACCTGATAATCTACAATAAAGCTACAGGTAACATGGTATTGATGGTAAAATACTGAATTCTTTCTACATATAAGTAAAGAAGAAGACAATAATATCTGCTGTCACCACTTTAATTCAATCATAGTAAAGATGACAGAGAATTCAGGCAAGAAAAAAAAAGCATTTAGAGCTGAAAGAAGTAAGCCTCTCATTATTTATATTTCTGCCTATGTAATAAATCTGTTAGTCTACAAAAGAGCTTGAAGAATTAAGTGATGTTGTGAAGACTGTAGAATATGCAATATAATCAATTACATATCTATATTATAGCAACTAGCAACTTAAACTATGTAAAATGCATCTATATGTGAAATACTTTGGAACAAATCTGACAAATGATGTAAAGAATTAGTAAGTACACATGAAAGTACAAAAGATTATTGAGAGAAAGAAGATTAATGTAGGCGAGGAACATTATCTTGTTTAATGTCAGAAAATTCAATGTTGTTAAGACTTTCATTCTTCCCTAAATGTATGTTTTAATTTCTCATAATCCCATTCAAAAATTCAGCACATATTTTTGGTAGCATTGGAAACTTACTTTGTAATTCACATGAAAATGCAATTGACCTTTGTATAAATTTTATTCATAATAAATAATGATTATGGCTCCATTCAGCCGTTGCTTCTGCAGATCAGAAGTCTGACATGGTTAGGTTCTTAGACTATTAAGAGGTATTGATGTCTAGTGTTGAAATCAAAGTGTTGCTAGGTCCAGTTGTCTTTGTTTCTAAAAAACCCCAAATTTACATGCAAGTACATAATTGTTTTCAGTATATAAGCCTCAGAAATTATGCAGGATGTATATCTCAGGTGGAGTGCAGAAAATTTTTGAGCCATCTTTGAATTCTAAATTATGAGGTTTATCATACTTGACCACAAAACATATTATCATGTTGTGATAATAGTTATCAAATGAATAAGCAGAATGGAGATGGATGAGGAAATCAGATATAATGGAAGATCCAGAAATAGATCCATAAAAATATAGACAACTGATTTTTGACAAAGGGGATTAAGTGTAGAAAGGATAGGCTTCTCAACAAACAGTGCGGGTATAATTGGATGTCCACATTCAACAAAACAGTGTAATTTCCAAGAAACATCAACAAAAGCTTCAATTCATATATTGTATTGCATGTACAATCTAATTGAAATGTATCAAATACCAGATTGTTAGACCTGAAATTTGGTTTTTGTGACCAAGGGATAGTCAAAGATTTGTTACATATATGACATCAAAAGCATGTTCCATAAAAGAATCAAAGACAAATTAGACATTATTAAAATATGAAAAACCTGCTTTTTGACAGACACTTTCAGAATTCTCAAGTGGTATATGCATCATCGACAAGGAGAGCATCAATTTCAATGGCAACAATTTTTTTTTTCATCTGCAAAAACGGTGACTAAAAGAACTAAACGGGGAGGCAAGATGGTGGTATAGAGTACAGACATGCTTGATAAGAAGGAGAATCTTTAGGCAGGGAGAAGTACAATAAATAGATTGCAGGGAAAAAGTAGGGCTCAGGCAGTAAGCAGGAGGTACCAGGAACCCCCTTGGACACAGGGTAGCTGCGGAAACAAGAACTAAACATATTTTGAAGTGCTGAAGGAAGAATGATTCTATATCTAATAAAATCATCTATCCATAATAAAGGGAGAAATAAATACATTATTAGACAAAAAACTAAGGATTTATCAGTGTTTATTATGGCCCAGCATGGTAGCCTAGTGGCTAAGTCCTTGCCTTACAAACACTGGGATCCCACATGAGTATCAGTTCATGTCCTGGTTGGTCCACTTCCTATCAAGCTCCCTGCTTCTGGTCTGCAAAAGTAGAAGATGGGTCAAAGGCTTAGCACCCTGCTGAACCTATGTGGGGGACCTAGAAGAAGCTCCTGACTCCTGACTTTGGATGAGCTCAGTTCTGGTCATTGTGGCTGCTTAGGGAGTAAATAAAACAGATGGAGGATCTTTCTCTGCCTCTCCTTCTCTCTGTAAATCTGCCTTTCAATTAAAAAAAAATAAATCTTTAAACAATTAGTGCCATGTATTTGAACAGAAATTAGAGGTCAAAAAATGACAGAAACAGAAAATCGGCTATTTGGAAAAAAATGGACAAAATGAAGGTCTAGTGAGACTGACTAAGACAAGACGCAGATAACCGATGTCAGGAGTAAAATGAGCAATCACTGCCATTACCCCTGCAGCTACTGAAAGCATAAAAAAGTGACCCTCTCATAAATTCAAGTTTGTAGAGGAAAGTCAGACAATTTCCTAAAAATCACAATTATCCAAGGTGAAGTTAACAATTTGAATAGTCTTTTAAACATCAAATAAGTTACAAGTCACTCATTAAAACTGAAAAGAGACACTCGGGTTAAAAAAAAAAAAGTTCACTGAATAATTCTAGCATTTAAGACTAAGAAGAAAGTAAAGGTTTTTCCATTCAAATCACTGTTACTTAAACCAATCAGAGAAGTTCTAGTCAATGAAATAAAGGAATTTGAAGAAATAAAAGATATCAAAATAATAGGGAATAAATAAAATTATGTGTTTGTAGATGACTTAGTTCTCTACAAAGAAAGGCCCACAAACTCTATTAAGACAATGCACCACGGAAGTAGTGAGTGCATTCAGTAATACTTTAGGATGTAAAATTATCACATGTAGAATAATTTTATTTACATATCATCATGATGAACATGTGACCAAAATTTTAACTATACATTGAAAGAGTTTCAAAGAAAAGAAGATAATATAGGCATAACCTTATTTCAATATGTGCAGGAACTATATGCTAAATATTACAAAAACACTAAAAAATTAAAGAAATTCTAATTAAATAATAAGACATACTTTAATAGGTTGATCAACTCATCACTGTGAAGAAACAAATTCTTCATAGATCTGTAAGTTTCTGTCACACTCATTAAAGCTCCAGCAAGCTTTTTGTTGATGTAGAAATAGTCCCTAGAATAGTTCCAAAACCCTAAAGTTTAATACATGTTGATGGAATTACTCTATGCAGGGAACTGGATGAGAAGTAGAGCAGACGGAAATGGTGGCCAAATAAAGCACTGGTGTTTGGAGGTGGAGGATTTGCCAGTAGAGCCATCTCATTGTTCCCATTTTTTCTTTTATTTGATAAGCAGGAGCCTAAGAGAAGAACAGAAACACTGACAAAAAGATGAGATCGCCATTCACTGGTTCCTCCCCATATACCCTCAGCAGTGATGACCAGAAGCCCAGAAGTGAAAACAGATCTCCCATATGGGTGACAGGAATCCCCTGCTGCGTCCCAGCTGCATTTTAACAGGCAGTTGAATCAGAATTTTCTAAGACTTCAGTACAGAATATGGTGGTTCCTCTTCAGCAAAGGAAAATCCTTCCCATGAATTTTGACTAAGGTACCAAATATTTCAGCAGAGTGGGACTAGACTTCAAGAAATTATTCTAAGGCACTTGACTATTCATAGGCAACAAGCAAACACTTCCTTTAATTAATCAAATTTATTTTAATTCAAAATAAATTATTTGTATGTAATACAAAACTATAATACTTATAGAAAATAACAGGATACAGAAAAAGTAGCATTGGTCTTGACGCACAGAAACGCATAATTGTTGGAGCTGGTGCAGTCGCTCAATTGACTAATCTTCTACGTCCAAACACCCACCTCCCATATGGGCATGGCTTCATGTCTCAGATCCTGCATTTCCCGTCTGGCTCCCTTCTTGCGACCTAGAAAAAAAATGGAAGATAACCCAAGTCCTTGGGTTCCTGCACCCTGTGGGAGTACCAGAAGAAACTCCTGGCTCCTGGTTTCGGATTGGCTCAGCCATTGCAGCCATTGGAGGAGTGAACCAGAGGATAGAAGATCTTTCTGTCTGTCTCTCCTCTCCATAGATCTGCCTTTTCAGTGAAAATAAATCTTAAAAAAGTATAATTCAAAGATTTTTATAATTGCTTGGTGAAATACTAAGAGATTGAAGGTGTATCATATAACAATAAAAGAAATTACTTGCAAAGTATATAGCAGGAAAAGATTATCTCGAGTATATGAACTCTGAAAATTTGATAGTAAACACATCAAGAAGCCCATTTGGAATGTGGAGGGAATAGGGACCATCAGCCTTGTGTGTAATAGGTTCAGGTGATTTCTGTGACACTGATGTTCTGAATCTGAGGACCAATTTCAGGTTTGGCTGCTATGTTTTGGATCAGCTTCCTGCTTAGTGACCTAGAAAATCAACAGAAGGTGACTAAACTACTTAGGCCCCTGTCATCAACGTAGGAGACTTCAGTGGAATCCCTGGCTTTTGGCTTTTACTTGGCTCAGCCCTGGATGTTATCACCATTTGGGGATGGGGGGCACGGGCCACCAAGAGATCTCTATTTTTTTTTTTTGTCTCCTCATTCTATTGTTCTGCCTCACCAGTAAATAGATTGATGATAGATATATCTTCACAGAAAGCAGATGAAGCATACAGATTTTTCTCTGAAAGTGATAGGCAAATGACAAATAAATTCATGGACAGATGTTTAGCATTAACAGCCGTTAGGACAGTGACATTCAATCTATGACAATAAAGGTGTTAAAGATGTCCTAAACAATGAATATCTTGTTCAGGTTCATGGATTAAAGAATTTTTTTTTTCGGTGCACTTAGCTTTTTTTTTTTTTTTTTTTAATCTTACTTAGTTTATTAGGGTACAAAGGGTCAAGGGCTACAGGGTGAATGTGGGTAACACCATTGTTTCCACACTAATATTATCATTTTTCCCTGTATCTGGGGTCAGAGGAGAAAGAAAGGGAAAAGCCCCACTTAGCCTCCCACCCATCCCATATCCCCCAACAGGAGGCGCGCTCCGAGGGTCCTGCGCAAACAGTTTTGATAGTTCATCAGTTCTGAATTGCTGCCAATTTCTCAGTTCCAATTGCAATGAAACCTATTCAGAGTCCACTGGCTGACAGTCTTTTCATGGTTGGGGTTCTAAGATCAGCAGTTCAGTTGGAGGGATCTCCAAAGAAACTTCATCTGAGATCGAGCTGGACTACAACACCTGTTGGTTCACAAGGAAGACAGGGCTGGAAACAGAATGAACCCAGCAATCCCAACGACCAGCATGTGCATAAGCTGATTGGTGTGATGGACGGTGTTGGACTGTGTACTAGCAAACTTGCGCAAGAATCAGGCCTGGATTAAAGATTTAATGCAAATGCCAATTATTCCCAAATTATTTCTTCAATGAAGTTTAAGATGGCATATGAAAAGGTGACAAGCTGATTTTTAAAAATACAAATGAATAAGCAAAGGACCAAGAATAGTCAGATAGATACTAAAGAACAAGGGCACAAGAGCTGAATGACAAAATATTCTAACATGAAAAAATAATTGCAATCAACAGAATATGCCATGAATGCTGCAATAGCAACATGATAACTTGACATGAATTATGAGCCAGAAAGAAAAAAGAAAGTAATTGCATCTCTACCATACAATATCTACAAAAATTAGCAACAGATAGGTTAACTACATAACTGTCAAAACCCCAAAAGTCACACACACATTCACAAGGAAATCCAGAACAGATGTCTTGAAAAATCTATAAGTATTAAAATGAGACATAAACAGTACTGAATATGCAAACTTGCTACATTTGACAATGTTAAGTTTAAAGTATTTTTTCTTTTTTATTTATTTATTATTTTTAATTCATTAATTACATTGTATTACGTGACACAGTTTCATAGGTACTTGGATTCTCCCCACCCCTCCCCAAACCCTCCCACCATGGTGGATTCCTCCACCTTGTTGCATAACCACAGCTCAAGTTCAATTGAGATTCTCCCATTGAAGCATATACCAAACATAGAGTCCAGCATCTTATTGTCCAGTCAAGTTCAACGGCTTTTTAGGTATACCCTCTCTGGTCTGAAGACAGAGCCAGCAGAGTATCATCCCGATCAATTAAAATAATGTATTTTTTTCATCAGAAAAGTAAAAGAGGAAAAATCAGCATACAAGCCAGCATAGCTACACAGATTTGTCAGCAAAACTACTAACAAATAGTATCAAGAATTTATAAAGAAGTATTACAAGCCAGTTTTTAAAAATTCAAGTAAAAAACTTAAAGAATATTTCTTGGAAATGGAAAAACACTTTCCAAGTTGTCTAAGGTGAGCGTTCTGATATCATTACTCATTAACAAAAATCACAAAAAGAGTGGAGCTGATCTAGAAGTCAAACCTGAGTTAATCTGCCGCAAAAGTCCGGCTTCTCCACAGCTCTGAGCCACTTAGCTGATCCATTTTTAATCACCATGAGTTGAAATATTTCAGGGATGTGACTACAAAAATATTTCTGAGGTCTGCCCTTTCTAGACAGTCCAACTATTATCGCAAAGGTTAAGTATTTTGACATAAACCTTTCTTAAATGTATAGCCCTCCTTGTTCTGAAATAGTGTATGCTAGCTCAATTTCTTGTGTTTCTTAGTGTTCAGGATATGCTTTATAAATATCAACTATTGTCACGGATAGCTATTCTTCAAAATCCTTCAGGGATATTTAGTCTTTGTGCTGGAATAGCCATAGACTATATGTCTTAGGGCTCAGAGAAAAATTATATGGTTCTACTCTTTTCTTCGCTGGTGCTTGTCTTGTTTGGTGTCTGTTGCTAGGAAGCAGAAACTGTGTGGCCATATTTGTAGGTTTTTATAAAGTCATGACTAACTTGTATTTCCTTCAGGTTAGTGACCCCAAGGCTGAGGACATCTGATTTGGGTATTGAAAGTGTTATTTCCTGCGTTTTCAACAGCTTTCCAAATTCCACAAAATGCTAGTTAAGAAACCAGCAATTGGTAAAATCATAAAATCTCAATGTTTTAAAAAAATCATGACATTTGAATGCGAATTGTATGTACATATTCCTTACCAAATATATTTTTTTATTTTGTTATATTTGAAAGGAAGTGCATGAGCGAGAGTGAGAGAGATATCTTACATGCTCCGGGTGGCTCTCCAAATGCCTGCTACAGATGGATCTGGACCAGGTCACGGCCAGGAACTCTATCTGAGTCTGCAGTGTGGGTGTCAAAGACAGTGCCTGAGCGGTCATCTGCTGCCTCACACGCACATAAACAAGACAATGGAGGAAAGCAGAGGTGGAGGGACTCAATCCCAGGCTGATATGGGTTACTGCATCCTCAGTAATGACTTGCAGCCACTGAGCCAGTGTTGAGTTTAACTAAAGATTGTGGTTACTTTCGGATACAGAGTATTGAGAGATATGTGAGAACTGGATTGTCTGACAGAGCATGCTATTTTCAATTTCTAAAGGATAGAGAGATGTACAATCATGAGTTTCCACTCTGAGACATCATGTGATAATTTTTGGCCAGGGATTCTTTGTAGATTATTAGCTGTATGATACTTTCAGTTTAAACAGAAGAGCAAGGGCACGGTAAGAAAGCTGTTTCAGATTATGTATTGATGTCTGTATATGCTCAATAGTTATTCCTTACTTATTATATAACTCATTATATAAATATGAATTTAGCATGAGAATATTTAATGCTTAAGCAATTTTTTTCTAATTTTTTTAGATTTTTTTCTAATTTTTAAAAATTTTTTTTTCTAATTTTTTTCTAATTTTTTCTAATTTTTTTCTAATACCAATCATTTCAATTACTGGTAGAAGAAGATTAATTTTCCTTAGCTATATATTTAGCAAATTGGTACCAAAATATTCCCAAAGGAATGTTATTGGTAGCTGGAACAAAATTAGAGCTAATTTTCCAATGGGTAACATGGCATTTGGAATGTGGTAATAACTTATAGCTTGAGAAAATACTAGTTGCCAAGAATGTGTTTTTTGAACATAATCACACCTAATCCCCATTTCAAACTTATGAGTTGGGATCTACTTTTAGCTTCATTTCCTGGTGAGGAAGCTCAGGATTAGAGGGTTAAGTAACATGTCTGGTGGCAAACACCCAGTGGCAAAATTTCTATTGAACTTGGTTTTGTTTAAAAATATCACCACCTCTATATTACGTTACATCTTTCTTACATATTTGGAGCTCACACTTTAGAAACTGAAAATCAGATCTGAGGGCATATTCTTGATCTAAGTTTATACTCATAAAAGTAAACTATATCCCATATACTTCTCATAATATTTACTTTCATAATTTCTTTGTGATCTGAGGTTGAAGTTGAACATGAACTACAGAGACTTTACGATGTGTAAAGTGGCAAGAAGTCATAAGAATACCCCAAGTTGTGTGGGATTGGTAGACAACAAATTAGTTTTTGCTCAGGAACACACTATTTTGTCTCATCACATCAACGAACTTTATATTGGTATGCACTATTAAACAGTTTGTTAATGAAGTGTAGGATATGCTGTTTTGTCAACATTTTTTTCCTCCCAGGAACTGTCTTTACCCTACACTGGTGCTTCTAGGGACATCAATATTAGTGCTCCAACCCTATCCTTCTTGTACACAGTCCAGTGATCCATGCCTGAGAGGACTGCACTTACTGGATGCAATGATTGGTGCAGAAGAGGTGTATGATTCAAAGAGGTCTGCTTGAATGTTACTTTACAATTAACAATGTCTCACTGGGAAGAATGTTATACCATGGACATAGATGAGATGGGAACATGCACGTCTCATTCTGTTAATGGACATCTCTCTAACACTTGGAAAGACCAGACAGAAAAAGTTGCTAGAAGGTGTAGGTCAGGGGGTATCTGGCAATATTATTTTAGCTTTTAGGATTAATAACAATAGTTTCAAAAAGCAGTTATTCTTCCTGTGATTAGAGTTTTACCTGTGCTTCAGTCCTATGAAGATTTTCTTTTTGTTAAGTACAGGATAACGTTGTCTGTTATGCTTGAACCCAGTCAGCTACCTTTTCTGTAACAGTAATTGGGTTTCATTGTCTATCAAAGACAGAAAATAAACACAAAAGAAAAAGAGATTATTCTTTAACCAGAAAATCCAGAGATAGGTTCATATGCAGCCTTCACTTTTATTTTCTCTTAAGCCTTTATTTCTATGTCTCCACACACATGGGTTCTAAACACTGTGGGTTCTAAGACATGGATGTGAACTTAACTGAAACACTTCCTTAGGAAAGGGAAACAAACATGAAAAAATACATACATGCAGGCATACACATACAAGTATACTAAGTCAAAACAAAGTGAAATAGTGAAGAGTGGGAGAGTTTTTTTTTCCTGTTTCGAGAATGAAAAAAAAAAAAAAGCCAAACTGGATAAAGGAACAAGAGTTATCTTAAAATTAGCATTTTTCAAAATTCTGAAATCCCATCTTAAATCTGGTCAATCTCAGTTTAAACCTCTTGAGAAAATGGCAGATTCTTTCATTTTTATTGAAGGACTGGGAGATAATCTTGAGAGAAAAAGCCTTGGTCTTGTAGAACTAATGCTTTGATGTTGACATATTTTCAAAGAAACACTTTCCCATTTACTGTACAGTGTAAATGCATGAATGGTGCACAATGTATTGCTACGTTATATCACTGCCCTCTAATATATTTTTGCCCTCTAATAAGCAAACTTTCCACAAAATGGAAAAAGAAAAAGACACTTGAGTAGATACTTCTCTGCTGTGAACAAGTCACCTAGATAGTTAAGGGAAGAGGTGTTCTCAGAGGAAACAGGAAGAGCAAGTGTCGGGGGTGGAGCATGCTGTGCAGTGGGGGTGGGGCAGAAGGACGAAGAGGAACAGGTGGGAGCCAAGAAAGCAGAGAGAGTCTACCCAGGGCTTGTTAGCCCATTATTTTTCTGAATGACATGGATAATGTTTAAAGGATTTTTATCAACAGAGTTAAATAACTTGGATGTTTTGGAAAATAAAGAAACAACCTATTACACTGATACCCAGGAAGGCCAACGAAGCATCTAGGACAAGTGTTGCTGATGGGTGACATGATATGAAGTCTAGCATTTGAGGATTGGGTTGCAATATGAAAGTCACCTGTGACCTTGAAAAACAGTGTATGTGGAGTCAGGGGTGGATACTGAAGACAGAATGAAAATGAAGTTGAACATGATCCCATCTCTGGCTTTTAAAGTTAAGGAAAATTTCCTTTTCATTTGAATTGAATTTGTGGTTTTTGATAGCAAAAGATTCCCAATTAATATTTTCAGAAGGGCATCAGAGGTGGATTCCTAGGAAACAATAAAAAATAAAATAAACCTGATATCCTGTGCTCATAGGAAAATCTTTACATGATGATAACATAGACAAAATTCTACCACAGTAAGCACTATCTTTTCCATTAAACGTTCAGTCCTGATCACTGGTACTGTTATTAGATGCACAACTGTGTATCTGAGTATCTTCCCCCAGATAAGACTCCTTAATAATCCTGTAAACTCTTGGATTTGGCACAACCTTTTCTGTGTTGAGTTCAGTAATACCTGGTGTCTAGCGTCTGTAACTCTGCATTAAGTTATTCATGATTTAAACTGTCTATACATTTGCTTTATGCTATGCTTTTATTTCACAGTAGCATCTTTGTTAAACATGTATCAAGAAGATTATCGTGGAAACTAAAGCAAATGATACAATGTTACATACAGATTTATTATCATTCTTTGTAACTGTATTCTTTCTAGTACAAGTTCCTGCACATGTTCACTTTTATATTACTTTTTTCACCACTTTCATTTTATTTTTAATTAAAGTGGATGTCACTTGATGTACCAATATTTCACTGTCATACAGGGGATTTTCTCACATGTTCTAAAAGGAATTTATTAATATATTATGTTCTCATAATAACATCAAGTGCATGATAACTGCTATAATGCAGTCCTCATTAATTTCCACGGTAATGCAATTATTAAAACAAAAAGAATGGATTTAATGTAGTTCCTACATAAAATTCTACTAAAAATATCTTGGGGACCAGCATTGTGATACAGTGGGTAAAGCTGCCTCCTGTAATCCACCCATCACATATGGACACAGGTTTATGTCCTGATGATTCTGTTTTTGATGCAGCTTCCCAGTAATGGTGTGGGAAAAGCAGAAGAAAATGGCCCAAGTACTTTGGTCCTGCCATCCACGTGGGAGACGCAGATGAAGCATACATGGAAAAGTTCAACTAAAGGAAATCATCTGTAGAACATAATTCATGAATCTGGAATTTCTTAAAAAAATTGGTTATCAAAGATTCATAAATAATCAGGAGGCACCTGGACTAAGTTTGCAATACTTTTTAAAAAAAGAGTTATAGTCTAGTAGGCAATGGTAATTTTTAACCTTGAGGTTTTTATTAAAAATAATGATGTGAGCTGGCGTGGTAGCCTAGCAGCTTAAGTCCTTGCCTTGCGTGTGTCAAGATTCCACATGGAAACTGGTTCTAATCCTGGCATTCCCTCTTCTCATCTAGCTTCCTGCTTGTTGCCTGGGAAAGCAGTCAAGGATGGCCCAAAGCCTTGGAACCCTATACCCATGTGGAAGACCTGGAAGAAGTTCCAGGCTCTTGGATTTGGATCGGCTCAGCTCTGGCCATTGTGGCCACTCAGGGAGTGAACTATCAGACAGAAGATTTTCCTCTCTGTATATCTGCCTTTCCAATAAAAATAAATTGATCCTTTAAAAATACTGATGTAATGATAGGCAAATTAGGATAATAATCATTGATAATTTAAGCAGCAGGGACAGAGCAAGCAAACTAGGCATTGCAAAAACCATTTAAGGTTTTTGTGTGCATTATATGATTTAATCCAAGACATTTATTGATCACTGTGTGGTGTGATTATTGGATTAAGTATTATATGAACATTATATTTCAGTACTGTCAAAACTACAATGTTGAAGGTGTTTAAACCAGTTCTAGGTTTTTATGGGAGATGAGAAACTGAGACCAGTCACAAAGCATAATGTATTGACTAGGTATTGTATATAGGTACTTCAAAAGTTTCACAGAAAATAGGTATTATGAAAATAATTTGTGGGGGCCCGGCAGCGTGGCCTAGCGGCTGGGGTCCTCGTCTTGAACGCTCCAGGATCCCATATGGGTACCGGTTCTGATCCCTGCAGCTCCACTTTCCATCAGCTCCCTGCTTGTGGCCTGGGAAAGCAGTTGAGGACGGCCCAGTGCATTGGGACCCTGCACCCGTGTGGGAGACCTGGAAGAGGTTCCAGGTTCCTGGCTTCGGATAGGCGCAGCACTGGCCGTTGTGCTCACTTGGGGAGTGAATCATTGAACGGAAGATCTTCCTCTCTGTCTCTCCTCCTCTCTGTATGTCTGACTTTGTAATAAAAATAAATACATCTTTTAATGAGGGCCCGGCGGCATGGCCTAGCGGCTAAAAAGTCCTCGCCTTAAAAGCCCCGGGATCCCATATGGGCGCCGGTTCTAATCCCGGCAGCTCCACTTCCCATCCAGTTCCCTGCTTGTGGCCTGGGAAAGCAGTCGAGGACAGCCCAATTCATTGGGACACTGCACCCGCGTGGGAGACCTGGAAGAGGTTCCAGGTTCCTGGCTTCGGATCAGCGCGCACCGGCCCGTTGTGGTTCACTTGGGGAGTGAATCATCGGACGGATATCTTCCTCTCTGTCTCTCCTCCTCTCTGTATATCTGGCTGTAATAAAATGAATAAATCTTTAAAAAAAATTTATGAATTTCAAGTTTTTGCACCCAAATAGTCTCATCTTTTAATTCAATTGAATTGCAGTAAAATCATCTCACCATGTCTGTGGATTCCATACCCAGAGAGTTAGCTAACTATGGATCTAACCACTGTTTGTGTCCTGAATAATAGAGTATAGCAACTACTTAAAGAGGATTTACAATGTATTATTATAAGACATCTAGAGATGAAATAATGTATCTGGGAAGATACATGTAGGTTATATGCAAACACTATGTCACTTCCAATACGAGACTCACATTTCCATAGATTTTTGGAGCTAAGAGATGGAGGCCATGAAACCAATTCCCCAAAGCTATTATGGGAAGACTGTATGTTTAAAATGAACAACAGCACAATTTTGTTTCAAAATAGTAAGTCACAATATTCAAATACAAATGCCCAATTCTAAGGAGACACTTTTCTCTTGTATTACACTATAATTATAACTGCTCATCCCTATTTTTTTGTTTAATTTGCTAAAGATTCAATTTCTGTTTTTGAAGGCAGAATCCTGGTTGTCAGTGAGTTGATATGACACATAATGGATAAAAAGCCATGCTTTTAACATGATATGAAAAGAAAGTTGCATCATCAGTGTGGCAGGAAGAATTTTATGTCAGCTTGCAAATAAATTCTCACTTGTGTAGAAGCCTTAAATGAATCCATTAATTGGGCTGGACCTTCAGGTATGAGGACCTTGATTAGGCTGTGCTATCTAAGACTTCTGTAACAAACTCAAAGACATGTTTCCTTAACAAGAAGCTACCACATAGTGAGGCCAGTTCTAAGTTTTGAAGATGGCCGCTTGAAGCTAAGAACAGCCTTTGGCCAATAGCTAAGAAGAAAAATTTGGACCCTAGACTTTGAATGCGAGGAATTAAATTCTTTCTACAACCTGAATGAGCTTGGAATATAATCCAGAGCTTCAGCTGAGCACGCAACCTTGGCCAATGCACTGGTTGGAGTCATTTTAGACCTGAAGCAAAAAGTCTGAATTTTTACAGATACCATGAAATAATAAGTGCTTATTTTAAGGCATTATGTTTATGTGGTAACTTTTTATTTTTTCTTTTTCTGTATTTTTTCCACCGTTCTTCGGCTGTTGGCGATGTAACTGGAGCAGAATGACTCTCACGATTAATCTCAGAATGGGTTATTAGAATGGCCACTGTGGTGGTAGCAGGGGGTGAACTGAGATTGATTTCAGATATGTTGGGGCAGTATTATGAAAATGTGTTTTTACCTGTTTGTTGTCTTAGTTCAGATATACTCCTTTAGTGACATATGCCTTTAATATTCCTTGAAGTGACCTTTTTATCCAAGAATTTTTGACAAAAACAAAGCATTCCTTTAAAATGACTGACTTTATGAAGTGAGCTATTTGCTATTAATTAAACAGTGACTTAATATATTTACATCTTTCCTTGATTGTGATGTGTCTTAGCATGTTTGTTTCTAAAACTGTGATGCCTAAAAACTGATGTCAAAAGAAACATCTTTCCCTGAAGGCAGAGGACCGAGTGGTTCGGTAGTTGTCATTGCAAATCAGCTATGATTTTTGTGTTTATGTAATATTGGGTTCTTTTATTTGCATTGAAACCAAAACATTGCTCCCTGAATGGAATTTATTGGTTTGAATTATTATTTAGCACAGCTTCGCTAGTATTATGAAGCAGCACTGATATGAAAAATTGCTATCTCTATGGAAGTTCACCTGCCATGGACTATGATGGCTTTTGCCTTTTATCTGTGTAGAGATATGTGAAGTATAAAAACAACAAAGCTTTATCTTCAGGTTTTCATGATGTGGCTTAAGATAAAGTTATTTGTTGGCAATGCAACCTTTAAAAAACTATTAAAACCAATCTGAACGAGGTCAGATCTATGTTAATTAGAAATAGTAGAACCAGTTATGATATGGGATAAGGCAGGTAGCTAGATTGAGCTAGAAACCACACTTACCACATCCTGTGTAATCCTGTCTGCCCTGCTCACCTGTCAGGTGAGTAACTGTTAACCTGGCCTATGTGGGAGGTGACACATAATTAATCCCTTTCCAATCCCTTGAAAAGCTAGGAAGTGGAAGATTCTTTCTTTCTCTCTGCCCCTCCCTCCCTCTCTCATTCTGTCTTGCTGGCTCTCTCTGACAAGACTGGGTAGTTTCCACTCATATCGTTTTCTCTTTCTCCCTCACTTTGTTCCTGAACAATGCCCACTGGTGTTTGCTTTACTCTCCTTTAAAATAAACCTTGTCCATTTGTGCACCATATTTGTGCTGTATTCAGAAGACTTCCCAGGCAGAAGCCAAGAACCTGAAATAGAAATGTAGACACTGTCTACGGCATACCACCTGAATGCGCCTGATCTCGGAAGCTAAGCAGGGTCTGGCCTGGTTACTACTTGGACGGGAGAAATGTAGACGCCACCTCGCTTACAACAGCTGTGGACCTGAATCCACACTTCTTGCTTCAGCTGTGCTTTTTGCTTTAATTATACTTACTTCATTCGTATTTTATGATTGCTTTGCTTTAACTATCCAAAGCCATTATTACCGCACACCAGATAACAAACCCTTTCTTCGTTATTATTTCTAAATGCAATGCAAATTATGAAGTTTAAAGATTAAAAATCAACACAGTGGGACTGGCATTGTGGCCTAGATGGTAAAGTTGCTGCTTGTAACATCATCATCCTATATGGACTCAGAGGATGCTCCAAGTCCTTCCACCTCTGCACCCATGCTGAGACCTGGAACAATCTCCTTCGATCTGTCCCAGCCCTAGCCATTGTGTTCATTTGGGAAGTGAACAGCAGAAGGGTGATCTATTTCCCTCTCAGTAACTGTGCCTCCCAAATAAATAAAAAGCAATCTTTTAAAAAGATGAGCAAACTTATATCAAACGCAACTAAAATGAACTAGAAAGAATTCAAGAAAAAAAAAAGCTTTATACTGCAAAAATAATCTACTTTTAGTGAAGGACCAGACACAGTGTAGTTTCGTGAAGTGGAATTTTCATAAAACAAAACAAGAAAATTGATGGAAGAAAATTATTGTAAATCAAGAAAAAAACAGAAATAACATCACAATTACAAAAAAAATAAAACCTTAATTTAACGTTCTCTGCCTGGTAAAACAAGTCAGCTGAAGAGAAACAGAATGTAGATAATCTAAGTAATCTCCACTATTATAAATATTCCTAAATATGCAGTTTTAGAAACTGCAAAGAGGGAATATGTATTAAAAATAGGGCTCGTTTTAGCTATTTCAAGCGGACTTTTGACACAGGTAACTGCTTCAACAAAAAGGGCTGGGAAAACAAGGGAAGGAGGCTCGGGGCGCAGTCTCCACCACTGAGGGACCCCAAGAAGGCCTGTCAAGTTTGCTGCTACTTCTGCCTTGGTTAGGTCAATGGGTAATCAGATGATGCCACTGACACTTTGAGAACACATCACAAATGTGACCCAGCGATTAGGGAGCTGCTCTGACACCTCCACAGCAAGTGCTCCTGGAGCTCAGAACCAGACACTGGAGTGGTGGTATGTACTGCACTTATTTGTCAGCAGCATCAGAAGAAATGATAAGCCATCCCCTGTGTCTCTTGAACTTTCCCAATCTCAAAGGGTGGGCTGAGGGCATTTTTAGTTTCATCTAATCTAGAGTCTGAGATGTCAGTTTCTCTTAGAAATGTGATATCTAGCTTTTCAGCCCACATTATATTAATACCATAGTTGCCATTTACACCTCCCACATGAGCCCAAAACTTGGACCTTTAAAACAACAGGTATATTTGGACACAAATTATTTATTTACATGCTAAAGCTGAATTATGCACATCAACTTTAGACCATAAAGTAATAAAACTGGTGATTAAACATAGATATTTAAAAGAAAGCAATCATAAGATTAACATTTAAAAATAATTTTCAATATAAAATTCAAATTTGCAGGGTATCTATAAAAATGAAATATATATTAATAGTCTAGTTGAAGCCAGGGGTATGAGGAGTATGAGGAATCCAAAACACAGCTTCGGATGCTTTCACTTTCACAGCAAAGATCTGAAATCAAGAAATCCCTGCAGCCTGCTGTACCTCACTACTGGGCTTACAAATTAAATACGATAGAACATGGTTTTATACACTAAATTCTCAGTTTTAAGAAATTAGTTTTCTCAGTTATCACACGCAGAGGGATAATGATATTCACTCACAGAGATGTTGTAAGTTGGTACAGATATTACAAGTGAATTTTGGTAATGTATATCAAAAACTTTTGATATATTGAATAAAGTTTGATGCAACACTTGTATTATATCTCAGGAAAGTAACCAAAAATATGTAGAAAAACATGGAATAGAAGAGCCAATATATTGCTATTTACCAAAGTTGTCTAATTTTAGCAAAATGTTTGATAAAATATGGTATAAATTTAACTCAATGCTACATGCTATTAAAATAATATTTTAGAAAAAACATCCAATGATTGGGAAAACATTCAGATTACATTACATGATGAGGAGAAGTCCATAAAATGACATATATAACATGACACAAATTTCTATACATATTTTTATACAGAAGATAATACCTTAAAGTTAAAAAAAAAACTGAACAGTTTTTTAGTGATTGGTATTTCAGTCAAGAACAACAACAAAATCCCAGTGGTTTAATATATGACAGTTCATTTGTTTGCTCTCTCAAGGTCTGTTGAGGGTACAGGCAGCCTTCCAAGGCAGCTGTCTTCCATGTGGACACTTAGAACCCTAGGCTAATTTGATCCATAACAAGTGCACCCATGATTGTTGTGGCAGGGGAAGAAATAGCGTGTGAAATCATTCAGGTGGCTTTTTCCTCTGCATTTTTACATCATTTACAAGCAAGTATTTATGATGAGAACCCCCAAGTATCTCAATCTATAATTCAAAAGTATACGCAATTGAAATAATCGAGTATCTCATATCACTCTAGTGTCTGAAAGTTGCATTCAAATTCATTTCATTCCTTAACCATAGTATGACTAATCTTGAACATGCTATATATTCTACCAGAGTCTCAATTATGCTAGTTTAAATGTCAAGTAGTAGCATCAAGGTCTTGGTGAAAATTCTGAAATACTTCCTCAAAAAACAGAAATGAAACTGGTTGTGATACAAAGTTTTAATTGGACTTCATTGGATGTCTCTTGCTTTCTTCTTTAGATAATGCCTATACATTTTAAATATTGTGGTTTCTGCAGTGATTTTACATATGAAAATCATATTGTTTACTCAAAGTGACCTGTCATTATTTTGCCTCATGGCTGTCCCAATTTTGGTTTTGTCATTCCCATAACTTTTGCCATGGAATTTATGGGATCTAACTTTCAAACAGCTTGTGTTGCCCAACATCAATTGGAACTAGAATAATATTTTGGCCAAGCTCCTCATCTTGTGTGTAACCTTATGTTAGCCCATCTGAATTCTAGATCATGGCTTTTTATAGTATCTAATAAAGTTGATTTTCATCTAATAGAAGGGAATTTACCTCAATAATTAACTCTAACGTCAGACTTATTCCTTTGTACAACTGAATAAACAGCAACTGGGTAGCTTATTTAAAATATCCTGTAGTGGGAATACATTATAATATTTAATAGAAAATACATGGTCATTGAACAACATCAAGAACTGCTGGATCTAGTTTGGAGATAGATCTTAGATCCTTGCCTTGAGGATTGTTCTGTCTCCAAAGTGAATCTAATATGGTCCAGTTAAGACTTTGGAAATGTCTTATACAACTCATTGCTAATCAAACTGCTCGTGTACAAACATCATGATAAGTGACTTATTGACAATAGGTGAGACTTCACAAATGAAGGAAGAAAAAACATAAAAATTCATTGAAAAGAAAATTGTATGTAGTATTAGAAATATAAGATGTATGTGATTTCTTGATTTCTTCTGCATGTGGTTATAATCAAATCCAACCTTTCCTATTTCACATACAAAATGAAGTTGGGAATTGTGCTAAGAAGGGAATTTCAATTGGCTTTGACAGGTTGGAGTGATTTCGAATGTGGCTTTGAGATAGTGGTTTTGCTTGGCTAATACATATTCTTCAATTTTGTCAATTGAGACAGAAACCCCAAACATAGAGAACTGTTTGAAAACTGGCTGTTTTCTGCCAGGAAGGCACACTGAATTTGGTGTACAATGTTAAGATCATGAATTTTGCTAAATACAATTGCAAACACATGTTCTATTGAAAGCAGGCAATGAAGAACAAATTAAAAAAATAAACAACACAGAAACAGATTTCATTAAGAAACACTAAGCAACACCAAGGGTGTTCTTAAGAATTATAAAAGTGTGCAACTACTATAATTATTTTTACATTGCAAAAATACTAGAAAACTGTATTGCTTGTGCTATTTGTTTTTAATAACGACATGAACGTCAGTGTCTTAGCAACTTCATTCTTTCTAGGTGGACAAATTTTAAGCACATAAGGAGAAAACATCAATATTGAAATTTTAATTTAATTATTAGGGCTGTCTTAAAATTATATTTGTTCAGATTAGAATATTATGGATTATAGATGAAAATCATCACAAGACTAAGGAAAAGTCATAATTATAACATAATCTTAGTGTCATCATTCTAAGTGGCAGAATGAATGACATTTCCAAGTTTACTTGATGTATGGAGTTAAGTCTTGTTCACTGCTCAATGTTTTCCTCACACTGTCTTTTTCTTTGAAACAGCAGAGCTGTCCCATAATGCTAAAACATGGAACCATAATGTATGGCATCCATATTCAAGAATCTGTCAGTGACTAGGAAAATGCTTCCTAATTTTTGGTTTAAAATCACAAATTTTCTAGCTTTCTGATCTTTTAATTTGCTTAGATCTTCTACCATTATTGTAACAACATCTCCCCTCCAATCATAGTTGTGAGACTAGCTAGTGGTTAAACTCAAATTCAAAACATGCCATTCCCTTTTTCTCAGCTTGCAACTTATAAACAATAGAAAGTACTTAGTTTATTTATTCCCTCATTCACCAAATTTATGTCTTTCTTTGAGGTGCATATACTTGTGTGACGCGTCTCTTAAATTTGTCTTGGTTGGAAAGTCTGTCTTAAATCATGTGCTCCTATACAACAAGGACCAGACCTATTTAATTTACTTTTAGCACATCCTACACAAATGCAATGAAAATATGTGAACCTAACACATGAATCCTGATGATTATGGTGATTACCATAATTTATGTTGTTTCTTTTTTACTTCTCAGTGGGGATTACTTGTAATTTATACTTGGTGATGAGAAAGTTTTTGAATATTTTTTGTGTAAATTTTCATATTTCTTTGAGAATAAATAGCACACATAAATATAACACTTAAAACTTAGCTGTAGTATTTCTTTAATTTTATGCCACATCTTTGACTTCTCCGTTTATCTGGGGGAATTATTTATTTAGACAAATTTTTGAATTCTTTGCAGTTTTCTTTTTGGATTTATAGCAAAAGTCTGTTAATTATTTCCTATCAGGCACTATTAGTGTATGACAAACTTTAAAGAAATGGCAAAGGGGCAGTTAAGATAAAATGTTACACAACAATGCATGGCATTTTCTCCCCCCTCCATGTTCTAATGCAATCCATCACAGCAAAGCCCTGACCAAGAGAAATATGGACATTTAAATTTTTCTCTTCTGAGATTTTCTCCTTTCTTGCACAGTGAGAAAATTCACTGGTTTCTTGTTTTTATTCTATTTTATACTTTTCCTATAGATACTTACAGGAACCACATTTCAACAGAAATAAATAACAATTAGGAGACAAAATTGGTGACACCACGCCTTCTCACTGGAAACCCATGCTAATACTGTCTATTACCTGTAGGCTTTCTTGAAAATCTCTTTTTAACAGCTTCATATGGCTCTCCTTAAACAAGTCTCAGTGTTTAAAAGCAAGCATAATGTCATGTACATCTTCTTATGTCTACATCACTGCATTGCTCTGCATGGTATACAAAGGATGCTAAAGATAAATATTAAAAATGCAACTTAAATATGTATTACTGTTAATTAATATGTGATCCTTCTATGTTAGGTTGTGAAGTTAGCCCTAGATCTTAAAGGAAAGTTATTATCAACTATTGGAGAGAAAACTCTTTAGGCTGTGGATTTTACTTATGTATTTTATAAATCAAATACGAATTTCAAGGAATTTATTCTCTTATATTTTTCTTCCTCAAAAACATTTTCTCTGTTTTCACACTACTAAGGTACTGTATAGTTGTACTTCACTTTGTGCCTCCTATCCTTACCTGTGTGACACAAAAGAAGCAACTATGTCAAGTAGATTTTAGTAGTTGAATCAGATTTGGCAAAATTCATAGATTTCATAAAAGATCACTGTCTATATTAGATGTTTTTAATTCACTGTTTATACAATCCAATAAAATTATAGCTGTAATACTTTCAAAATAGGGACTGCACATACTTTGAATAGAGAAGTGAGGTCCAATCCTTTGTACCAAAAAAGACTAAAAGTGAATCAGTATAAAACAGACGTAACTCAAAAAGTTCAATGTGGTGTTTGTTCATTTTGTAGTCATAAACATACTATACTTTTCAGCTAACTCTCACCGATAGCATTGTAGTACATCACAGTTACGTAATTAAAATGGTTGAAAGTGGGATTTAAGTCTCTAAGGATAAATTAAATAATAATCGTTGAGATTTATTTTTAATTTTGATAATTGCTTAGAGAGAGAGAGAGAGCGAGCGAACGAGAGAGAGAGAGCGAGAGAGAGGGAGAAAGCTCCCATCTCCAGATTCATATCTCAATCATCGATGATTGTTAAGACTGAGCCAGGCAAAAGTCAGGGTGTGGGAACTCAGTGCAATCTGCCCTATGTGTAGTAGATATCTAACTGCTAGAGCACAGCCTGCTTCCTGCTAAATAGACATCAGGAAGTAGGGAACTAAACTGAGACTCTAACAGGCTTTCTAATATGGGATGTAGGCCTCTAAATGGATGATTCAATCATTAGATCAAATGCCTACACCTATGATTTGTGTTTCTTTAGTGGTGTCTCTGCAAAGTACTTTTCCAAATAAAATGACTCTTTGTGATAACTAGTTCATGAATTTCACATAAAATGTTTTTAAAAATTTAAGTGGTATCAAAGCAACTAAAGAACTCTTAACATTCCGTAGCAAGGGAGGATTTATTGAAAGACAATAATCAATTGAATTTGTGTGATGATCATTACAATTCTACGTTAAAAAAGCCTGGAATAATGCAAGTAGTATTAAGTTAAAAAGGTAATTCACTTATAGACATTTACTATAGATGAAGCTTATTGGTTCTAAAGGTTGGGGAAACACAATGGGAGTGGAATGACATTGGAAGAAAAAACTGTGCTAAACTTAAATAGCACACATTTTAAAGTACTAAAAACAATCCTTGACATTTATTATTACAAATTGAACAACCCTAACAGAAAAATATGAAATTCGAAATGAGTGGCAACACTACTGCATATGTAGAAAATTCTACTCTTGGCCTCACATGATGTCATTCAAAGTCGGTGTTTTTAGAACAGTGTATATAGTTATCTTAAGGCTATGTATGTAAGGAGTAAGTAAAGTATAAACAAATTTTGTGTTGTGGCTTAGATCCCACTTCTAAGATATTTCACAATGTATGTGCAAATATCCCCAAATATGAGAACAATTTCAAACTGAAAACATGTCTTGCTTGTTCCAAGCATATCAGATAAGGGATCCTCAAATTCATGTGCTGATAATTTTTTTGAGGAGCCATATTATGTTGGTGAGAATGAAGGATAACTTAATGGTTTTTATTTTTGCTGTTTTTTAAAGAATCATTGATTTTACTTGAAAGAGTTACAGAAAGAGAGAGAGAGAGAGAGAAACAGACTGATCTTGTATCCGCTGATTCACTCCCCAAATGGCCATAATGGCCAGAGTTGGGCTGGTTTCAGGTTGGATGCAGGAGTTTTCTTTAGTTCTCCCACAAGGGTTCAAGTACTCAGGGCCTTGGGCCAACCACAGCTGCTTTTTCAGGCCATTACTAGGGAACTGTATCAGAAGTGGAGCAGCAGGGATTTGAACCGAAGCCCCAAATGGGATGCTGGCATTGTAGGCAGAGGCTTTACTTACTCTGCCACTGCACCAGCCCTAAAATTCTGACTTTTTTAAAAAGTAAAGTAAATTAAAATTAGAGGCATTTTATGCAAATAAATCCTGTGTAAAATTAAGGAATTTTACAAATTTGGAAAAAAGTTTAAAGAATATGATTAAAATGAAATATTTTTAGGTTCTGAAGATAAGACAATGTCCATGGGAAATGCAATAGATAATTTTTTAAACTGACTTGTTAAGGCTTTATCATTTTTATTCATTTCATACTTGTTTAATTGTCACTGTGTAATTTTCTAAATTTGTTAGCTATGTTGTGTTTGTTTAGCCTTCACTGCCAAGTTTTACATTTTCTTTGTATCTGATAAAATTATTTACTATAATGCTCTCTTTGTACAAATAATGCTACAAAGCTGACTAAGCCTCACTAGGATTTAACATTTTCTTTTTTATACACAAAGCTTTTTATAGTTCAAAACTTGGCTTTCTCACTGTACTATACATGTACTTCTTCGGAGATGCTTTTTGCTTTCCATTTTATATAATTTCTTCAAACTCTTGATCTCCTGAAGTTCAAGGGTATTTATAGTGCCTGTAACCAAACAAGTGACTCTAACGGACTGCACTTACCTCTTCATTAATGTCAGCAGCAGTTCTATAATGCTGATTTCCATCAAGTTCTTAAGATACTGTTAGAAACAAGCATTAGCCTGGTGGTTAAAATGTTCTGTCAAAGTCTAATTTGACCCAATCGAACTCCAAGCCAAGTTTGGATTCAATTCCTTGGTTTGGTTCTGGAATCTCACTTCCTGCCATTGAAGAACCTAGAATGTGACAGTGGTGGATCAATAGCTGGATTCTTACAACCCATGTAGGAACTACCTGGCTCCCAGTGTTAGCCCTGTCCCAGCTATTGCCCTATCCCAGCTGTTGCAGACATTAGAACAATGAGCCACAGAATAGGAGCGCGCTCTCTCTCTCTCCCTCTCTCGTTCTGTTTCTCTCTTTCTCTTCTCTTTTTCAAATAAATTAAGGCAAAGGGTGCGGATTATAGGAAAAGATGAATCCAGGACATGAGCACTTAGCATCGTGGAGTGCGGAATGTCTTCTCTTTGGCTTATTTTTCATTGGGTATCTCTTTTCTTCCAGTGTGGTCATGTGAAAGCAGGTACAAGGCCTTTCCTGTTACAGAAGTGCTTCATGCTGAGTAAGCTTGAATTGAATGGTGTATAACAGGCTCTCTTTCCCTGGTATTCCTTAGGTTCAGTTTTCGCTGATACAGAGGTAACATTGTGGCATGGCAGAAGGAAAAGTGGAACACTGGTTCTGTGTTGTAACTTTGCAAATAATTTCATGAGATTAGTACAACCCAATGTCTAAATTAGGGTTCTATGTTGATAATCAGGACCAAAGTGATAGCTGATAATAATGTCATTTAATAAGTCATTGCTTTAACAGTTGTTCCTATTTTTATGTCTCATTTTGCCTTGGTTGCTTCAGGAATGTATTGAGAACCTAGTCCTTTTTAAAAATCTTATAGCCCTTCAACTTAAAGGAAGTATTTTAGAGATTCACAAAATGCAATATTTTTATTTCTTCCTTCACGTGGCAGTAAAATCAATTCTATGAAGCTTTGAAAGATCATTGATCCACAGTAACTGATCCAGAGAAACTGGCCAGTTCCTGATCCCTGTAATTGTCCTTATAGCATCCTATTATTTATAATCACCTGGGAACATTTTTGTCTTGCATGTGCCAGGATGCCATATAGGTGCCATTTTATGTCCTGGCTACTCCACTTCCCTTCCAGCTCCCTGTTTGTGACCTGGGAAAGCAGTGGAAGATGGCCCAAAGCCTTGGGACGTTGCACCAATGTAGGAGATCCTAAATAAGCTGGTTTCTGGATTCAGATCAGCTCAGTTCTGGCCTTTGTGGACACTTGGTGAGGGAATCAACAGGCAGAAGATCTTTCCCTCTCTCCTTTTCTCTATAGACCTGCCTTTCTACTATAAATGAATAAATCATTTTTAAAAAGAAAAACCAATGCCATGAATTATTAGGACCAATGATAATGTCACTACAACACAAACAAAAAGGGTCCAATATTTAAATGTGTTTTCATCTACATTTCTGGTTTTGTACAGATTTATTTATTCATTTGAAAGGCAGAGCAGCAGAGAGCAAGTGAAAAATGAGAGACAGAGAAAGAGAGCTCTCCCATTCCCCTTTTCATTCTCTAAAGGTCTCAAAAGCCAGGTCTGTGCCAGACCAAAGCTGGAAGGCAGAAACCTTCCTGATCCCATACGTTTGAGGCACCGTCCCAAAGATTTGGGTTGTCATCTGTTGCCAATTCAGGGGAGTTGACAGGAAACAGGATTGGAAGAAGATCAACCAGAGCTCACAAGACGATGCCAGCAGTGTGTGTTCAGAATTTGTTCCTTGCGGCATGTAATTGCTTGGAGCATTGCAGTAGAAGAAGGATGCTCACCTACAGCTGTGGGAAACACAAAAGATCAGAGAGGTGCTGGATGAAAAGTCAGTATACCATCAGCCAGTGAGATGATTCTGTAGACCACCAACATTGAAGTGCAAATGGGTTACGGTCAGAATATAGGAATAGGATCTGTGACAACAAGAGTAGCGTGTTGAATTATAGAAGACTGGAGGAATTTCTTGAAAAAATAAATTATCAGCTAATGCTTTGTTTTAAAGATTTAATTAATTTATTAATTAATTATATACTTATTTATTTAAGAGAAGGGAAAGAGAAAGAGGGAGTTAGGGAGACAGACTGTGTCTTTTAACTGGTTCACTCCATGACTGGACCAGATAAAACCAGGGTCTATAAACTCAGTTGGTATCTCTTTCATGTCTAGAAGAGACTGAAGTACTTGACTCATCAGTTGCTGCCTCTCAAGGTGAAATAAGTAAAGCAAGAATAAAGCCACCACCCTCTGATATGACAGTTTTAACTGTTGTATCAAAGCCTCTCCTAGCAGATAGATTTTAACACCTTCATGAAGTACGTGTGAGTCCTCCATGTTAGCACAATCACAGGAAAGTGCGATCTCTTCTTCTTGTTTTAAGTCTCTGTGCCATTTTTAAAAATATACCAGAGGTTAGTACTAGTATTAACGTCTTTTCCAGTAAAGCGGTGCACACTACACTGTATTTTTTTAATGTGATTTGCCTGGTATGGCCTGGGGCCTGCTCAAAGCCACCACTGACAACTGGTTATCATTCAGTTTCTAGTGCTGGCACCCAGTTATTTTCAGAGTGGTTGACTGACAGTGGCCAAAATTTACTAAGAGGTGACTCTGCTTCTGCACCTGGGTCTTCACAGTTGAAATGCCCCTTGCCTAACTTTACAAGGCTGTGTGTGTGAGCTTCTTCAAAGTTGATTTGATTTTTGAAGAAGGCTGTAAACATAGTTTTTGGATTTTTGCACAACATGGATGGTATATGGGAGGGTTACTGCCCAGAATAGAAACAGAATGGATATATATATATATATATATATATATATGTATATATATATATATATATATATACATATATATATATATATAATTTATATTATATTATATATTATATATATATATTATTTCTTAGAGTAACTAGATAACTGCTTTCTATAGTTTCTAGATTTTTCCTAAGTGAAGCTGCCTTTGGTGAGAATTTTATTTATATGTAGTGTGTATATTTGGGGATGAATCACAGACATTAGCTGTGCATATAGCTCATAGTTCTGTCAGGAATCACCCAGACACAAGAACTTGGCTGTGACTTTCTTTGTATCCTCTGCCAGGTCACAAGGTGATGCTTCAATGTTCAGAAGGTGTACAGCTTAAACACAAATGAGAGCAAGGAAAACATCAGTACTTTGGTAGAGAAGCAAGTAAAACCCAAATAATTAAAAACCTCTTTTGGGTTCATAGTTTTATTTTCCCCATTTGCAGTTCCTAGAAGTAGAAAATATATATTCACATTTTGCCATCCTTTCTTCTTTTTGGGCAAAAACGTAATTTACTTTGGAAACTCAATGGCCTTAAGTATTGTTTAATGTATGCTTGAGAAAATTTTGGAGTAGAAAGATAAATGAAATGCAATATTTACATTGTGTTAATTTTCTTCTCTTGTTAGAAAGCTGCTATTCTGCAGAAAGAGAAGTATGTAAAAAATGTATGCATTTTAACTATAAAATCAATTGTCATAAATTGTATATATAGCAAATCACATGGGAAGTCTTTATTTCCTAATCTAAAAAAGCTGCCTCAAAGAAACGTTTCAGCACACAGAGGCACATGGGCCACTTGGCAGACAGCCTAATTGAAACCAAGGGCCCCAGAGAAGAGCTGAACCCTGCATCTGCTGTCCAGAACTGGCTGCGCTACACTTTGAACCAGTGCTGATGGCTTTGTACACAAAGATCAAAATGAGTTTGTTTTATTCAGCTGGGTTGTAGAGGTGCACGTATTTTGGCTTCTGGATGCAATAAAGCATTGAGCTTTCAGATAAACAAACTATAAATCTAATCAAGTTTGGGCACAATGATAAGTAGATTGCTTATATGGGGAAGAGACAGAGAGAAACAAGATGAGACAGTGGGGAGAGAGAGAGAGAGAGAGAGAGAGAGAGAGAGAGAGAGAGAATCACAAAATAAAATGGTTCATTCCTATTTCATGCAATAGAGTCCTATTCATAAATCTTGGTGTCTGTCCAGTTTGAACACTATTTCCTCCTCTTGTCCTTCTCCTCCACCTCCTCCACTTCTCCTTCCATTTTTCCTCCCTGAATTTTTCCTTCTATTTTTTGCTCATATTGTAGATAGACTATAGATACACTTTCTATTAAACGGGTGTCTTGGGAGCAATATAAATTTCCTTGAATAGAAGAAGATGAATTATTGTAAAATACTTTGTTTTACATTTGAGTTAGAGGACTTTGAAATATCCCCACTATTTCTCAAAGAGCTGGTAGTGCAATACAGACACATGATCAATATTTCTTGTGCACTTACTTGCTATCTGTAGCCATCAAAATTAGCATCATGTGATATCTACTCATTCTCAGCTCTGTGCAGGGAAGGAGAAGAAAAGAATGACAGACCCTCCGTCATACGCATTGAGATTCAAGCACTCCAAAATACAAAGTGTTTCAGCTATGACCAGGAAATGGAAAGGTGTCATTGATTTATTCATGTGTTTCAGATACTTCAGCCTATTTCACAACTTCAAATATTGTCGGAACCAGTCCATCTCCTTACTTTACTAAAGAGCTGCCAGATAAACCTCTAGGTATAATAAAATATGTATCCATTAGAAATGACAGAGTTCCACAGGTAGATTTTACCTGAAATTTGAAAGATGGAATTTTCATTAAAGTGAATACGTAAGTTGACAGGTTTAGAAACTACCTAGGAAATAAATAATAGGGATTTCAAAATTTCGACAGGATTAAACGTATCCTAGCTGTATAAGAAACAATGAATATAATAAAGAATCATTATCCATAATCTGAATCTCTACTGACATTCATTCATAGATAATTACTTTTTAAAATTGTTTTTATTGATAGTTCATTCACTTACCCTAACATTCATGCTTTCAAAGGCTACTCACAAAGTTTACTCACAAAATTTTGTAACCAACACCTCAGTCTAATATTGTACCATTTTCGCTGCTAGCCTGAGGAAATGCCACATCCATTAGCAGTGAAAATGATTGATGGAAATTTTGGGTAACTTGTAACTTTTTCCTAAATTCTAATCCGAATGAATAAAGGTTCACTTATAGTTTTGAAACATTCAACATAGATGGACTATTTTTATCTCAAATTTCTTTACAACTAATATACTTTTCTGTAGATGAACAAAATATTTCAAGTATGTATTGAAATAATACAAAGTTGAGCAGTAAGTTGGATAGCTTATTGTATAACCTCCTCAGTCCCTTAGTGTCTTTAGACCTGCTGATTACAAGCTAAATAGGCTATTTCTGGCCCATGCAGTCCTGAGAACTATGCTAGGAGTTGAATTTCCTGCTCAAAAAATATATAAAACGCTCAAGAATAACATTTGTAATTATACTGATATTAATGAAGAACCAATAAATAGGATTTGTTTATCACCTTGTTATATTGGAATTGTTCATATGCTTCTCACTTATTAGTTTCTTTATCCTCATGAATGCAAATAATGTAACACAGTATTTAGCATAACTTGATTCCCAGCAACAGACATCAATATCTATGTTTTCCGAAAATCAGTGAGTAGATCTGTTATATGTGCAGAAGCTTTAGCCTCAGTGAGGGGTGGGGTAGTGGACAGAGGCTGGGACAAATCTATGGAGCAAAAGCCATAGCAGTGTTTATGACTCTGAAACAATCTGGATGCCACAACTGTGCCACAGTGGCTGAGAGGCTGAATGTAATGTCCTACCTTACTGATATCACGGAATGAACTGCTTAGGATTCAGCTACCAAGACATGTGCACCAGATTTGTGGATCCTGTATCAGGTGTTCATTCCATGGCTTAATATGGAAGGAACAAGCTTGTTTGGCTTCTGTGATTTTTAATTTTAGGTGTCAACTTTGCTGGGCCATGTCTAGATATCTGGTTAAATATCATTCTGAGTACTTCTGTGAAAGTGAGCTTTGAATGAGATAAGCATAGAAACCACTGGACTTTGAGTAAATAAGACTATTCTCTACAATGTGGGAGGACATTATCCCATTAATGGAATGTCTGAATAGCACAAAGACAGAACTCCCTTGAGCTAAAAGAATTTCTGCCTTTGAACCTGAACTTTCATTCTTTCCTGAGTCTCCAGTCTACAGACCTGCTCTCCCACATTTTGAAATTGCCAAACCTCTACAATGGTGTGAGTTTATCCAGTAAAGTAAATTCCTTATTATTATTATTATTATTATTATTCAATACACATTCTGTTGGTTCATTTTTTCCTGGAGAATTTTGAATATCACAGCTTCCTTTGTGTGAGATGCCTAATGCATTCCAAGATTTCTACAAAGTGGAGAGTATTCCTACAAAGTGGCTAACCTCTCTAATAAATTTTGACCACTAATACTTAGGGACAAGCTCAATGATGAACGGTCGAAAGTTAGCAAATGTCCATTTTACGTACTGTCTGACAGGATGGGGCTCAATAGATCTATGAGATTTACCTGAAAATAAGTCATAAAAAATGTTTTCTAAAGCAGCAGAGAGGCCTACATTGGAGAAGTAGAAGAGGAAGGTACTCTAAGTCAGGGTACTAAAAATTCTGACATGTTTTCTCACTGAGGCAGCAATGTAATTGAATATGGAGAAAGAGATGCTGTGTCAAATCCTTGAGTAGCCTGGAAGCTCTGCCTTCTGCCTACGCTGAGGACAATTCCCCTTTACATGCTCCAAATATTCTGAAACCACAATGCCAAGGACACCATAAGCCCAAGTATAGGGAGAGGCCATAGAGGGAAGAGGAGCAAGAGTAAACAAGGGGTGGAGAAAGGGAGAACCTAACTGCATAACACCCGAGTGACTACGTTTCTTAAGAAGTGTATTGTCCAGCTACTCTTACAATCCACCCTGCTGTCAAGAAGATCAATGATAAGTCATCAATCTGAGCTCTTTCTGGACCCGTTAGCTCCAAATTCTAAGTCAAATAAAATAGTTGTTTTGTGTCATTAAGTAGTTGCAGAGTAGTTTGTTAGTGCAGTGGTAAATTCCTGGGATAGATTCCATCTAGCTGATATATTAATGGCCAGGGGGGGAAATACCTCAGCTGTTAGTGAAGTTAGTGGATTTTAACTGATGGTTAGAATTAAGAATTGAACCAGGAAACATGTTCCAGTGCCATCCAGGATACTGAAGAAGATGGGAGGGAATAATGAACAGCAGAGGAAATGGGGACTCAATAAAGATGACTGGTGTTATTAAGGTTCTCATTTATCTTATCCTGAGAATTTTGTTAGAGTGAACAGTAAAACTAAAATGGAGATTTTGGTAAATGCTTCATATTATTATATTTCAGACTATTAACAATGACAAGCAGGATCTTTCTAGAACCAAAAGAAACACACACGAATATGTGTTTTGCTAGCATAAATGTATTTTGTGTTAAAATCTATAAAGATGCATGTAAGCTTATCATGCTAAATGGAAATCATGCAAGTACATGTTTTTTAATAAGCTAAAATTTAAATACTTACAAAGATAAATCACAAAAATAATGAGGTTACTCTAAGAAATAAAAGCTTAAAATTTGAACTCGTAAGTAATGATTGCTACTGTACCTGATATAAGATCTTAGCATCCGATTTAGTTGGGTAATTTGTTTTGGACGAATAATATTGAAATACTATGTTTTGTGCCCTTTACTCATCAAAAGCTACAGAAGTGGACATATAGGAATATTAACCCTCAAAAATATCAGAAAAAGATATAAATGTCCTGGTAAGCAGAACATTTACAAGAATTTGAAAATATAAGCAAGGCAGAAGTTTTTTCTAACACCTGTTTAAAAACAAGCTAACTTAAGAATCAAAATGATTACCATGGATTTTCCACTGTGATAAAATACGGTATAAATCACCTTATGTTCAAAAATTACATTTCTATCAAGCATTTGTGATTCTGCAAACTTCCATAAAGAACAGTGATGGAAAGCTATTGCTTTATTTTAAACAAAGTAGATTCTTCAAGGCATTTTGCATTCAGCAAAAATTATTTTGAATATAAAGCAATTTCATTTAAGTACAAAAATTGTCCGCCATGCTTTAATATTGAATTATTTAAAAAATTTTCTGTTTAACCAAATTCCAAATAAAATGTTTGATATATTTTTAAAGCTCTTCATGGAAATAAGGTTTTTAGTTTATATTATCTGCTGTCTAACATGTTTTGCCTTTTATTTTTTGGAGCAAAACCTTGTGGCCAACTGTACGGCTCACTAATATTCTGCTCAATACCATGCAAGGACAATGGGATAGTCTTTCAGTTTGCTTATATTATTAGCTATTATGTCAGTATTAAAGATATCAGAAAGCATTTTAGCCTCATAGATGAGGCAGAGAGCAAGTAAATAAGCACCATGACACCTGCTAGTCTCAATCAAGACTTTGGTATCAGTAGCAAAGAAACATGTAGGGGCATGAGCAGAAGCTCAGCTATCTCTACTTCAAGGTTGAAATTGTCCTAGCCCTGCAAATAGCTGTGTAACATGGACACCTCTGTTTTGGATACAAGGGAAAGAGAAGTGTTCTGATGCTACAGCTTGTGAAATGTAACACCCTTGTCTGCCTCTGTTATTAAGCACAGTTGTTCACACCTAACCTCATATTTATCATCCTGCATTGTTATCTCAAGATACTTATGGTCTAATAGGTTCCTAGTAAGTTTATACATGGGGCTTTGTCTTCTGTATTAAGTTGAAGTTCTTTGAATACAGTAGGAATGCCTCGTAATTTTGTTTGTTACTGTACAGAATAGCGTAGGTCACACACAGTAATGCAAGAGGTTAATTAACTGATATGGTGTTTATTGAACTTGTAGCTCATGCTAGTGCCTATAATAGGTGTTATGTGTACAATTATGAAAACAGCATTGATTTTGACCTCCTAATGAATTATAGAAGTCACAAGGTATCCATAGCACACACTCACTCCCTCATACATTCACTTCTAAATATTGCAAAAGTGAGTTCTTTATTTATTTTTAAATTTCTGGAATCTCCCCTCTCAGCAGAACTCTAGCCAAAGATTTTCCAGCAGTCACCAGGTGTATAGTCAAGAAAAGCTATAGGAAAGGCATAGAAGGAGAATTAAAGGGTCCAGCGTGAGCTTAGTGGTTAAATTCCTCGCCTTAAACGCATGTGCCGGGATCCCATTTGGGTGCCGGTTCTAATCCTGGCAGCTCCACTTCCCATCCAGCTTGCTGCTTGTGACCTGGGTTGGGCAGTCGAGGATGCCCAAAGCTTTGGGACCCTGTACCCATGTGGGAGACCCGAAAGAGGCTCCTGGCTTTGGATTGGCTCAGTTCTAGTTGTTGTGACTGAGTGGGGAGTGAACCATACGATGGAAGATCTTCCGCTCTGTCTGTTCTCATCTCTGTATATCTGACTTTCCAATAAAAAGAAATAAATCTTTAAAAAGACAAAAAATAAAGGAGAATTAAAAACTGAAGGATTTGATAAAATACATGGGGAATTACATAGTGAACCCTGTGTTTCATTCTCATGTTTATTTCCCAGAACTTTTCAGCTTCTGGTTTGAAAAGGATGTTTGTAATGGAATGAGAATTTGTATGTTGCTTCACCTCCAAAGGGATTGCATTTGATGACAAGACTCCTAAAGGGGGAATGTGGTTAAGGAGGTCATGGAGGTGAGGCCCTAATCTGACAGGTTTCGTGCCATATAGGATAGACATCCAAAAGCATGTCATTTCTCTGGGAATTAAGAGGATATGTGAGCACACAGTGTCATGGTAGCCAACTGTAAGCCAAGAATAAAGTTCTTGGAATGAAATCTATGTTGGTGGCGCCCTGATCTCAGATGTGGCTATCCTCCCGAGCAGTGAGCATAACCTTTCTGCTGTATAAAGCTCAGAACCTCTACTAAAGGGCAACTCTCCTCCATGATAAAATCCAATTGAACAATTCTTGATGGAGTTTTCAAATTATTTCAAATATACCCACTGGGGAAGAAGGATAATTTGCTCATAATAAATCTGAGCACCATATTTGGCAAAATGTTACATCACAGGAACATTTAGTCTTATGCTGGCCTACTTCTGCCTTTTCAGAGGATGGTACGGGCCTAAGAGCACTATTGTAAGGGTCAGGGTGGGGTAGATTACTGTGAATTCCAACTGATGGTATCTAAAAGCACTGTAGTTATGTCTTTTGGGGATGTGACTCTGCAATTAAGTTTAAGTATAAAAACTATGCTAGAATTAAAAGAAGAAAGGGATTAAGTATTATGCACCTTTTCCCTTATGAATATTGACTAAATGAAGAATAGTCAGTTATGGGGTAATTTTTCCTAATGATGAGATGTTTCTAAATTAGGTATAATTTAGATATGGAGGGAATTGTGCATACTTTCTAGTGAAATTTATTGGTGGAAAAGATCCAGTGATCATAAAATTAATAGTAGATAATTAATCCTATAAGACTGACTCCCAGCTACAGACTATTGCTGAGGTTGCCTTGCACCTAGGAAAGTGTTAACGCTGCCGAGAGGAAAGCAGCCAGAGCTGACTGGACCTAGTTAATGTCGAATTTGTGTTAATTATACCAGTAAGCCAGCATAATTGCATTTAGTTTTAGTTTTAGTTTTAGTTTTTTTTTTAAGGTAGGTAGGGGAGTGAGGAATGCTGGGCTGGATACATGGGATGCAGATTACCTAGGAGGGAGTTTGAGGATGTATTTGGAGTGGGAGTAGCTGAGGGGATGTTTGAAAAGGGAGGATTGACTTCTGAGGGCTTCCATGGGCCAGGCTACTGCGTTCTTGGTTAAACAAGGGAGCTTAGACAGAGAGCTTTAGAGAGGGGAAACTTGAAGGTATGTGTGTGTCAGGACAAGGCATTTACCCACATAAGAAACCGGGCTGGGCTAAAGAGCATCAACCAGTGTCCACTGGCTCACACAAAAGTTAGGCTGAAGGGCATGTCTGGCTAGGGTAGGCTGAAGTCCTTGGCCTCAGTTGTCAGAGTAGAGGGTAGGCTATGTCAGGCTGGGCTGAAGTACCCACCAAATGTGAAAGAGCTGGAATCTGGGGCAGATTCTGTAGGGCAGTTGTGAGCTTTCTTCTGTGGGAATGCAGGAAATGTTGGCTTGCCTGGAAAGCTGAGGGTGGTGATGGCCTGAGCCAGGATGAACCAGAAAACTCTCCTGAAAGAAATTCACCAACACAGCAGCTAGGGCTGGGAGGAGGTAGGGCAGGGATGAGGGGAGGTGTCAGGATACAGCACCCACTGGCACATACAAAGGCCAGGACTAAGGGCAGGTCATGCCAAGAAGGGCTGCCGCACCTGTCAGCACATAAAGCACTTGGGGATGTGACAGATCTGGTAGGGCAATTTCAGGAACTCCCCTATTAGGCTGCACGCATTGCTGGGAGCCCAAAACCAGGATGGGGTGGGCCAGGCCAGTCCAAGCTATATCACTCATCAGCTTTATTGTGGGCCATATCTGGGGACTGGCCTGACTGGTTACAGCATCCACTGACGTGCATGAGAGCCAGGGTTGCTAGGCCGCCACACCTACCAGCAAAAGCTGAGATTATGGGTGGGCCATCCAGGCTGGGTCAAAGCATATGCAAGTATATGCAAGACCAAGTGCTTGGAAGAGGCCTGGTAGGGGAATTCTAGGGACCTGCCTGCTAGGCTTCATCTGCCACTGGTGAGTGCAAGAGCTGGGGCTGTGGTCTGACCAGGCTGGGAAATGCTGCAATACCCGTTGGCATGCATGTGGGCTGGGTCTGGAAGTGGGCCTGACTGGGCTAGGCTCCAGCACCCATTGGTGCTCTTAAGAGCCAGATAGGGTATGGGATGGGACCGGGTAGGCCGTGGCACCTACTAGGTCACATGAGAGCTGCTTTGGGGAGTGCACAAAGCTGGGATAGGCTGTAATGTGTATCTTTGAGAGCCAGAATGAGTGCAACCAATTGAGCTAAGCTACAACACTCACCTGTGAATGTCAGAAGCGGAGGTCTGCTATGTTAGGCTGGACCACAGCTGGGAACATACCCAGGAGGGGAACTGTGAGTGTTCCCCTATGGGTTTATACCTGTCGTTGATGAGCATGAAAACCAGGGCTGGGGGCAGGCCAGGCTGGAGAAGATATGCATAGAGGTAGGGACTGGGAGTGGATCAGGCTGAGGTAAGCTGCAGCACATATGGGTGTGTATGGGAGTCAGATGGGATGTAGGCTGGGTCAGATTAGAGCACATGCAAAGACTGGGGCTAGAGGTGGACCTGATGGGGGATATTGCCCCTATTAGGCCACAGTAACTGCTGATATAATTCAGGAAGAGGTCCATGACTGGCTGGTTGGGCTGGGCTGGGCTGGGTTGCAATGCCTATAAGCACACATGAAATATGGTGCTGATGTGGAACTGACTAGGTAGCCACATTCCCTGGTATGTGTGCTGGCAGGTGCAAGTGACAGACCTGGTCCTGCACTGGTTGACATGCACAAGATTCGAGTCTCAGGTTATTCCAGGCAAGGATTTCTTTGTGGACACCCCAGAAGGATTGCTGAGCTCAGGCCCAAGCCCTAGCCAAAATCACAGGTGCAACCAGCGAGTGCAGCTCATCTAGTTCAGTGAAAGATGTTGAATGCCTTATCAGAAGACAGAAAGCAGAGCAAGTTGAATCACTCTCCTGACCAAGTTTTGGAGCAAGTGTTTGAGTCTGTGCCTACACAAAGGCAGACTTTGTTAACCAATAGACCTTGGAAATATTTTATCAGCCATGGAGCAATGAAACCAGCAACTTATTAGAACTATCAAAACCATTTAAGTAACACCCTTGGAACATTCTTCACCACATTAGGGAAGAAGGGAGGGTTTCTAAGACATCTTGAAATGAACATCCTTCATCCCTGGATGCTGATGTAGTTTGACAGCAAGCCTTCCCACCCTCCATGCAGACACAGGAAAAAATAATCCTGAAAAATTTGCCTAACCCACCTTCATTGGTACCTGACCCTCCCCATCCTAATCAATGGCTCACAATTATGTAAACAATATTTAAAATATCAAAAATTTAAAAACACACACATAAAACATAAATTTATCTTTGGTCCAAATAGTTTTTAGAAATTTATGCATTTTTTTTTGTACAATAAGGATTTTCTGTTAACTTCTTGAACACCTCTTAGATACATGGATTTAATTTTTTTTTCACCAAAATCAACTTACCTTGAGATAAGTATTTGGTTTTGTGATTTGTATCCTGGTTTAACACATCCTATAAGTGCTTGGGTTCAAGTCCTGGCTCCATTCCCCAATTCAGCTTCCTGATACTAGATAGCTAGTGATGGCTCAGCTAATTGAGTTCCTGTCAGCCCTACAAGACACTTGGGTTGAATTCCAATGCTCAGCTTCAGCATGCTCTAGCCAGAGTTGCTGTGGGTATTTTAAGTGAATCAGTGAATGAAGGGAGGAAAAAAAAAATCAGGAGGAAAAGGGAGGGAAAAAAAGGAGAAAATCTGGCCTTGAGGAAAAGATTTTAGAAAAACAAAATTTCGAATGACATTCTATGTAATTTTTGCTGATATTCTGCAACCTACCATACATTCCTTTTTAAAATTTTAATCTTTTTAAAAATGTTATATTATGGGGCCCAGTGGCATGGCCTAGTGGCTAAAGTCCTCGCCTTGAACGCACCGGGATCCCATATGGGCGCCGGTTCTAATCCAGGCAGCTCCACTTCCCATCCAGCTCCCTGCTTGTGGCCTGGGAAAGCAGTCGAGGACGGCCCAGAGCTTTGGGACACTGCACCCACGTGGGAGACCCGGAAGAGGTTCCTGATTCCCGGCTATGGATCAGCGCGCACCGGCCCGTTGCGGCTTACTTGGGGAGTGTAACATCGGATGGAAGATCTTCCTCTCTGTCTCTCCTTCTCTCTGTATATCCAGCTTTCCAATAATAAAATCTTTTAAAAAAATGTTATATTATGATACAGTTCCATAGGCTCTGGGATTTCCTCTCCTCTCCCGCCTATTTATGTTCCCTTTATTATTACAATAGTATAGTCCTTCAAAAACAGCTTCAAGTTCACCATTCTGATATTTAAGTGTATCCTGACATTGACGGTATGGACAATGGCAGAGAACAGCATCCTATTGTCAAGATATATTTAACAGTTTCATTGGGTATATATCTTTTATTTGAAAGTAAAGATGCATATTTGTGTTTACACATGTCAATATGTTAGTCTCTAGTACACAGTTTCTCTAGATATTTATTGATCTTATATTTTACCCGAATGGTGCCTTGTATCTGAGAGAACCTATGATGTTTGTCCTTTTGGGATTGGTTTATTTCACTGTGCATAATGGTCTCTAGTTGGGACTGTTTTGTTTGTAGACTTTCATTCTTTTTAATAGCTGAGTAGTGTATTCTTAAATCAATCTCTGTTTTGCTCTAATAATTTATGACTGTGCTATGTGTCTGGAACAGGCAGGAGAGTTTGTTCTGAATCATAATGAAGTGAGGACAGAGGTTACTCCTTTGGTGTGCGTGGATGGGAGGTCACCATATCTAGAAAAGGGTATACGGAGGACAACAGAGCATGATCAATTCTCTCTTCTTGATCTCTGTATAAAGACTTCCATCTTTTCAGAAATTTTATTGCTCTTGAAATTCACGGAGTAACCTACTTTGTAATGGTTTGAATTAAGTAGCCTTTATTTTTGTACCTTTCCCATATTAAGGAGAACAATTTATCCAGGGTAAAATATAAAGGAATATATGATGTGGAAACAGATGTTTGAAGAGAACTGACTGTTGGCGAGTGATGATTCTATCTTCCTTCTCTCTTTCCATGGGATTGAAGTGTGCACCTACTTCATTCTAAGGAGTAAAAGAAGGGCTTCAAGGGGTACGTGAGCAAGAGCTTATCTGTTGTGTCACTAAAGACAGTAGTGTGGGATGGGAACACGGAGTCAAATGAGAGGCACCTTCTGCATCAGGGCTGTGGTTATCCAGGATAACCACAGGCTGTGGTTTGTCCAGGATCCTCCATAAAGTACCTTGCACTGTGATGTAGTAATGCCAGTCAAATTCTGTTCTTAAGGAATCAGAAAGGAATTTCTATCTAGAAGGAGAAAGAGAAAATTCAAATCATTTATACTGTAGGCTCTTAAAATTCATTTTCATCCATTGTCTATATTTCTTGACCCTCATTAAACTTTAATGTGTTGCCATTATTCTTTGGCTCAAATCACTTGCTTTGAACTTCTGCTAATATTTTCACTGGTGTTACATTTGTTCAAGCGTGCAGACTATTATAGATCCCAGTGTCAACTGTCTTCTCTATAGTGATTTTCTGTGCTCATCATAATTTACTCTTTCACACTTTTCAGTCTCAGATTCTTGGGAACCATATCCTCTGGCTCACTGTTCACCTCTTGAGCCAGTGCTTTGAAGTTTCTTCATTTCCCTTACTCTCTCTACTTAAGAATGTTGATGATCTACGATTTTTTGACTCTATATGCTTCCCCAGGATTTTCCTCTTTCCTGCCACTCGTTGTTATGGTGACCTTTAAAATCAGAAAATTTCTTACCTATGGGACACGTCTGTTTCACACTGAACATATCCATTTATCTTTTACTTTCAAACAGCCTTCTTCTGACATTCAGTACCATGATTTATAATACTATAAGTAACTATCACTTTACCGCCCTGCTTCAGACAGTAACCCAGGAGTGATCCCAGACTTCTTGCAGACCTTCATTCCCACATCAAAGCAGCCATGAAGCTCTAGAGATAAAACATGTGAAAATCTGATGAATCTATCTGTTCCTCAAAGTTAGGTCTTCATTGAATCTGACCCAGGCTGTTACCTTACCCTCTTTCAGGGTTTCTGTCTTAGATACTTGATCAACATATCAGAATGTCTTTTTAATTTTTTTTTTTTACTGAACATGAGACTTAAAAATGTTATCCCAACTTTTTCTTGTTCATGAAGGAAAGTTTAAATTGCATAGCAGTGTCATCAAGGCCCTCATCATTCGGCTTTTGTTTGACTTCCTCTTCTAGAATGAGAATGACATGAACAAAGAGTGTGTGTTGTGTTGTCAGGTAGCCCGGGCTTCTCATCTTGGTTTTGCAATTTTCTATCTGACTAAAGACAGAAGCTTTTTCTAGGAGCCTTGGGATCTTTGTGGTGAAATGTGGGCCAGGGTATGTAATCACAATGATAAAACAAAACCATATACTTACAGCATCCATTGCTCCTTACATTCTACTTTCCTTTATTGTATTCCCTTTACCTATGGGTCAGCATGTGAACTTGCATATTTCCTTTGAAAGTATCTCTTGCTTAGGAATTCTTTGTCATTCTTAAACACAAAGCTGAAAGTCACATCTTCTGTGGAGCATTTCTCCATATCCAGTACAAAGTATCAATTGTCCCCTCCATTTCTACTCCTTTTCATATTCTGTACATTTCCCAAGTGAGTTCATACATCATTGTACACTGATAATGAGACACTTGGACATGGCGGGGACACATATAGGTGTGATGCATTATAAGAAGCTGCCAAGATGCCAATTCAAATGAATGAATGAATGAATAAAAGGAGAAGGACTCTGAGATGATTGTTTTCATCTAAACTCACATTGCATGACTTTTTATCATAAAAAATGAGTGTGTGCATGTGTGTGTGTGAGAGAGAGAGAGAGAGAGAGAGAGAGAGGCAACTTGGTGTAGCAATTAAGAAATCACTTAGGATACTCAATTTTCTTTTTAAAAATATTTATTTGTGGGCCCCACATGACAGCCTAGTGACTAAAGTCCTTGCCTTGCATGTGGCCAGGATCTCATATGATTGCCGGTTCATACCTTGGCTGCTCAAATTCTCATCCAGCTAACCTGCTTGAGGCATGGGAAAGAAGTAGAGGATGGCCCAAAACATTGAGACCATGCACCTGCTGGAAAAGATTTTCCATTTGCTGGTTCACTCCCCAGGTGAATGCAATGGTAGGAGCTGAGTTGATCTGAAGCCAGGGTGCAGGGTAACAAGGCTTTGTGCCATGCTCTGCTGCTTTCCCATGCCACAAGCAGAGAACTGAATGGGAAGTAGAACAACCAAGACTGGAACTGGTACCCGTATGGGATCCCAGTGTATGCAAGGTGAGGATTTAGCCATTGAGTCATCATGCTGAGCCAACCTGCATTTTTTGTTAGAGTGCCTAGGTTCAGTTTTCAAATTCCTGCTAGTGTACACCTAGTCAAGCAGCAGATGATGGGTTGAGTCCTTGGATTCCTGCTACCCATGTGCAACTTCCAAATTGGGTTCTGAGTTGTGGTTTCAGCCTGTCACAGCACTGTCTCTTTTTTTTTTCTATTCATTTATTCATTAATTACATTATATTACATGACACAATTTCATAGGTACCGGGATTCTCCCCCCTTCCCCCAAACCCCTTCCCCATGGTGAGTTCCTTCACCTTGATGCATAACCACAGCTCAAGTTCTGTTGAGATTCCCTAATTAAAAGCTCACACCATAGAGTCCAGCATCCCACTTGTCCAGTCAAGTTCAACGGCCTCTTAGGGAGGCCCTCTCAGGTTTGAGAGCAGAGCCAGAAGAGCCTCATGACAGTCTATGGGGCGCGCTGGGCTGACCCCGAGCAACCCCTGGCATACTCAACACTGGCTGGGAACAGACCTGGTTGGGGAGCTTCGGGGAGGCCTTGGCTGGGTGGAGGTTACCAGTAAGGGCCGCAGGAACTGGAAAGGGGCTGAGTTCTGGTCGGGTCACAGTTGTACTCCCTTGGCACAAACATGGATTCAGACTTGACGCACCATGCCGGGTTAGACCGCAGCACAGTTTGGTGCTCTGGAGGACCAGGGTAGATGTGGGACGGACTCGGCTAGGTTTCAACCCCAACTGAGCCATATATGAGCTATATATGTGGGTATGGACGAGCCGTGGCTGGGCTGAAACTCTCAACAGCACTGTCTCTTATTGGCACATGTATATCAGTGGATAGAAAATCTCTATCTCTCTGGATTTGTCTCTGTTTCCTCTTCTCTCTCTTTCTCTCAAATAAGATTGATCAAGTTAAAGCAAAATAAATGCTAATGGAAAGTCATGAGATTTGCTAAAAAATCACTATTTTGCTAAAAATCACTATTTTGTAAAGTGAAACTCCAGAGGAAAGGTTAACCAGAATGACATTCCTCAGTTTAGAGAGAGTGTAGAAATGACTGACACCTTAGCCATGTCATTTTTTAGGTTAGACAAGCTATCCATTAATGCTCCAATGTAAATGAGCCCTCTCTGATGAAGAATGATGACAGAAACAATTCTTGAGGTGGACAGTACTAAACAACGAAGCCCTTCTTCATGTGCCTTTGACACTTTCTTGACAACATCTTTCAGTATTTGTCGTAAGCTCTTCCTCTTGAATGTCAGGGAATGGATTATTTGGCCCTTCGAGGTCCTCCCCATCCACATGAGCACATGCATGCCATCAAATAATACAGATTTGACTCTCATGCAAATGTAAGCACAATACATTTTTCTCAAAGCTATTAAACCCTTTTTTTATTATAAGCAGCACTTGCACCAGGGGAGACCAAGGTTCACAGATGGATAGCATAAACTCATATAATTATACTACGTATCTGCAAATAATTAATTTGCTTTGTGCATGCAATTTGTGTGTCATTGCTCAAACATTCTCTTTCAAAAATATAACTCAAAATGTGTTGAACGGGGCATCAAGCGTTTTAGTTTGCCTAGTGACATATTTCAAGAATAAGTTACACCAGACATGAAAGTAGACAGTTGGCCTGTTTTCTGCAGGGATGATGAGCAGTTACTAGGTCACCAAGGAGTGATTGGAAAGACTGAGGACTTTTGGGTTCCAGACAGAGAATGGCCATATTATGAGCCAAGTGCATGTGGAAAGTTGGCAGTCAACCAGGTAGAGCCTGTGCTGGACTTTAAACTGTTCAATTCTGCTACAATACCTTCTGCTGCCATGTTTTCTCTTTTCTTACCTTCCCCCAATGATTAAGACTTAAGATGGAGACTGAACATTCTTCCACATATTTTGATATTATCACCTACTCCACTTCTCTAATACAGCCTCTGCCCCAAAGCAGTGACTTAATTTTACTTTACCTATGGCAGCATGTTATCTGTTCCTTCCATTCTTGGGGTTGGGATCAAATGATGGAAGTCTGCATGGAAAGTCCAGTACTGTTTTTGCAGCTATAAAGAAGCTGTCTGCTAGCTCTAGAACGCTGTAACACCGAGTTCAATGATCCTTAAGCTTGGAGCAGCATCACTCCTGGTGGGGATGCAAACTTGTGGGGCACATTTTGGCACCAGTGCTGTTAAATAGCTGATGGAGTCAGGGATTAAAATGGTCTGAAATGACCAAGACAGCGCATCACTACAAAATAGGTTGGATGTTTCTGACTTCACATGCCAATAGAGTCTCTACTGGGAAGCAGGGGTGTTTAAAATTGTTCCAGTGTTGGCCAACAAAACCAGCCAGTCAACAAACAAGAGTCTGTGTGGGGGAAAAAAGGTAGTTTGAAGCTACTTGCGTGAAGCACTAGGTTCTTCATATAAAACATGACAATTTATTTCATCTAGGAGCCTGAGATCACAGGAATGGATGTAGAACTAGAAACTGTTTAGGGTATTAAACAATTCTTCCAAGAGTTAAAAAGAAAGTAAAAAAAAGTACACTTAAAAACTAATAAATATTCAATTAAAAACTCTGAGAGTTAGATGTTAGCAAAAAACTAATAGCCATTTAATAAAAAAAAAAGGTATTATAGATTCAGAAAGATCTCTTTTGAACAGTTCTCAGCACTTAATCCTTACGTAATCTTGGCCAACACATTTGGTCAGGGAGTATTAAGTACAATATGGTTTGTCGAGAAATTAGTTTATGCTCAAAGTCCTACCACAATATCTAGGTAATTGAAAAATGGTAAATAATAATAATAAATAACCAGTAACATTGATAATGATATAATTAGCTTGGGTAGGAAAATGAATTAGGTTATTTTTTAGGTCAGTTGATAATCAATGTAATGTGACATAAAACAATCCTATATAAAATAAATATAATATTTGATTCTTGGTGAAATGGCAGAAAGAAAAAAAACCTCTTCGATAATAAATATACTGTTTCTGTGAAAGAGAAAATGTGGCAAAGAAGAAATTATTTTGTTCTAGTACTGTTTTGTCTCTTAATTAATTGTACAGCTACTTCCCAGCCTGGGTTTAGTTGCTTTTTTCTTTAAAAATGGAACAGTTCTGCAAGAGCTAAATATGTTCAATTATTCAATATTATTATAATAATACTGTTCTTAGTCCCCCCTTCCACTGTGAGTTATGTTGCTGTGAGCTTTCAGTTAGAAGAACTATTTTGTAATTAGCAGCATCTTGGGATAATTCAGTTTTTGAGAGTGAGAACATTGAAACCATAGACCCTAGCTGCATTCATCCATCATGTACATCTGTGTGCAAGAGAGAGCTATAGTATGCTGAAGTACAAATATCTTTAGGAAAAAAAAATAAAGTGCTCAACAAGATGACTTTTTGAATTCATATAAGACAAATAATGGTTCTATGTCATTTCTCCCTATCAATTCCAGATGCATGCAAAGATTTACCAGACTTTCCAGTAGTTGCTTTGTTGCTCATGTCCCTGGTGAATGTACAAGAAGAGCTATTGTTCTCTTACAACAATACTCTGTTGCACAATCTCTACCACACTGCTGAGATTTTTCAGGTGCAGCGATTGCCATGTTAGCCAGGAAGGGTGCTGGCTGTTGTATTTATTCCTTCAAACAACCACGTATTTCTTTTTTTCTTTTTCCTTTTAATTCTTTTATTATTATTATTGATTGCATTGCATTATGTGACACAGTTTTATAGGTACTGGGATTCCCTCACCCCTCCCCTAGCCCTCCCCCCATGGTGGATTCCTCCACCTTGTTGCATTACCACAGTTCAAGTTCAGTGGAGATTGCTTCATTGCAAGCATATACCAAACATAGAGTCCAGTATCTTATTGTCCAGATAAGTTCAACAGCTTCTTGGGGAGACCATCTCTGGTTTGAAGGTAGAGCCGGCAGAGTATCATCCTGATCAATTAAAAGCCCCAACATAACATCAGCAACAATTCATAAAGTTATGGAAGTAATTGACATGGTATTGAGTAACCAATATGTTTTAAAAAATACAAGTTCCTAACCATATCCTGTGACTTCTTCATTGACATTTCAATTTTAGTTTATATACAACCAGGTTCTATACACCTTAAAATGGCTATAGATTACTATTCAGCTGTCTCGTGTCTATTTTCATCATAGTATTTAGCATTTTATAGCGTTGAAGCATAATTTTGCTGAACCTGACTTTTTTTCGGGTAGTCTAGACTGGCTTATAACTCTAACAAGACATATGTCAACAGTTTAGGTGCAGAACAGTTTTAGGAGGGTTGTGCAGAGACATCTTCAATACCCCAGAGAGGAGTAACTAATCTTTGTGTCCCACCTAGTAAAACCACATATTTGTCTCTACTGGAAACTCAGGAGATACAGAATTGGTTTTCAGCTCTACCTGAAGTGCTTGGATAGAAACATTGTCAAGCAAATATGGGGAATGTCTGAGAAAAGGCAACTTTCAAATCTGATGTCCAAACACCTTTTCTCATGGATATTTCGAATCATTTCACCACCACTTCATGTACAGCTCCTCCTGTTCTTGGTTTCTAGGAATAGAGCAAATGCTCTTTTAATCATGAAAATGTATAATATAGCTGTGTAATTGGATTAATAGCCATTTGTAAGACTATCAAAGGCTGAAAAATGAGGAAAAGTCATTGGGATATTTTAATCGGTCAACTGAAATATCAGAAAGAACCAAATAACATACAAAAGTATAGCACTTAATTATGCATGATATAAACTATTAGTCATTTATAAAAGGTCAGATAAGGTTTATAGCTTTGTCATCATCTATATCATTAAATAATCTGAGTTGAGGTTGACATTGTGGAGCAGAGGCTCCATTTTGCAGTGTTGATATGAGTACCAGTTGCTCTGCTTCTGATCCAGCTCCCTGATAATGTGTTTGGAAAGAAGATGATGGCCAAGTACTTGGCTCACTGCCAGCTAAATGGGAGATATGGATGATATTTCTGATACTTCGCTTTGGACTGGCCCATCCCTAGTCATTGCAGTCATTTGGGAAGTTTACTTGTGGATGAAAGATCTTTCCCTCTCTTTCTCCCACCCTGTCCCTCCCTCCTCTGTGTGTGTGTATTATGCTAGCTTTCAATTAATTAAATATTTATATAATTACTATTACAAGTATTTGGCTACACTTAATTTCAAATGACTAATCATCAGTAATCATAAAATAAAAAATTTTCTCATCTATATGATTGTGGAGGCAGAAATATGGACTTAGCGTATGTGTCCTTTACTCCTGTCCACAAAGTGACCTTAATATTTTAAAATATTAAGGCAGTTAAACCCAACACTTGGGGGAGGAGCAGTCCACAATCTGGCCTTTCTGTTGTCTGCAGAAAGAATGGACCCATTGCCCCATCTGTCACTTAGTGCCTACAGTCATCTCAGAACCAGCAACATTTCTAAGTGCAGACTCCTTTCAGGTACTGGCGAACTGGTATTGAGCAAGCCTAGTTAAGGTGCCAGAAACCCTAGTCAGTTTACTAAAGTTGACTTTGCAATTACAGTAGCGTAATTGCTGTCTTTAACATAATAGGTTACTAAAGAATTGTGAGTGTGAGAAAGAGTGAAATACACTAATGGCTGTAGGTGCCAAAGCCTAAAATATCATGTAACAAAACTCTTAACTCTTGGGAAGAATTCTCAGAAGCCTAGATTGAGCAGAACTAGAGCCAGAACATACTGATGGTTATATTGTCATTACCTTATCCTACCCAGAGGCTGGGGTAGTCTGGAAAACATGAGCTGCACTCATCATTGCTAAAATTTATAAGACAATAAAAATGACACATACACAATGAGTAAAGAAGGTTTTCATCATATTTCCAGATTTCAGCTCAATTCCTTTTTTTTAACCCCCTATTTGTGCAATTTTCTATGATCCTCATGTTTTCAATCCCTTAGGACAGCTCTCCAGAAACCAGAAAAATGTTAAGCATTTTAAAAGAGTATAAAGTTCAGAACTCAGCAGAGAAATTATCACTTGATAGAGGATAAGCATGGTGAGAAACAACATCTTGCCTTTCTTTATCCCTTCCCATACTTTTTCTGTCGCAGGAGAAAGGAATGCAGCATCAGAATCAGGTTGTCATCATTTACACCAGTCACTGTCATTAAGTATTAGTCTAATAGTCCATTCTTCACATAATGTGGTGGCATGTCATTTGGATTGTATCCCATGTGTGGCACTTTGCAGGGGAAGTCTCTTGGTCACTGTGGGGCCTGCTCCTCTCCAACAGGAGTTTTCAATCTTCATTGTTCTTTTTGCAGAACCCTTTGTTTTAAATCCTAAGACATAAAACAGAAGAAAGCAGAGTGTTTCTGTTAGAAACAGGTCTGTAACGGGGCTCGTCACACTACTCTTTAGCTTCTGAGAAGATTTTGAAGACCCCCCCTGTTGAACAATAGTCCCAGCTTCTTCATTCAAGCAAAATTTAGACACAATGGGATTGCCTGGAAGAAGAACTCAAATAAAGAGGGAAATGCACTTGCTTAAGGTTTAATTTCACTATGTCTTGAAGCTGTTCACTGACAAAGATCAGGAAGTTTAGGAATTTCTTTTTTCCCCCACCTTATTGCTTTTCTTTTTCCTCTATCTGGGATAAAGGGAGAGATAAAGGGAGAAGCCCCACCCAACGCCCCTCCCATCCCAGGTCCCTGATGTGGGGCATGCCCTGAGGGTCCTGCTCAACTGGTTTTGATAATTCAACAGTTATGTGTTGCTGCCAATCTTGCCCCTCCAAGCATGAAGCAATCACTGCAGAATCCACTGGTTGACATAGCCCACCTTAGAGCCTCCATTTGTCCAGATTTTCACTGCCAACACATGTCTGAGGTAGTTGATTGATTTGTTCTGTCCTTCATCCTCTATTGTAGTACCAGGTGTCCTCTGCAGGTTCTGATGGACTTCCATATCTTCCATGGGCAACTGAATATGCTGTCCACTGCTCCATCTGAGCCTCTGAGGAGGCTCAGCTTTGACACTTGCGCTCCATGGCAGACCATGGAACCTGCATTACTCTTCATGGTTCAGGTTCTGAGTCCGGCAGTTCGGTTGGGGATCTCCCCAAAGAAATTTTGTCTGAGGTGATCCCAGACCAGATTCTTGTGTGTACTTGCCAGTACAGGGCCCGGCACAGTCTATTGCCCCCATTCAGCTGGTGGTTGCAATTGCTGGGTCAGTTCTGTTTCCAGCCCTGTTTTCCATTTAAACCGATGGGTTTTGTAGTCCAGCCTGATTCTGCTCACACAGACTCGGCCCTCACGCAAACCAGTGGGAACTGCAGCCTAATCAGAAAAACATGCAATAATCCCCACCAAGCCCACCCCCTGCCCTGGTTCCCATGTTTACCTGTATGTACTATAGACTTGTCCAGTCTGTCCCACATCCCTTTTAGCTATTCTACATGTCCATGAGCACTGAAGCCTAGTTCAACACAACCAGCCCTACTATGCAGCCCACATGCATGCTGATGGGTGCCATTCTGTCCAACCAGGTCTGCCCCAGTCCTGGTTTTCATGCTCTCTAGTGAGAGTGATAACCCTAGAGGGAGGTGCCCACTATTTTCCTCCTGGGCCCACTCCTGGATGATGCACTTTCCGGGTTGTTCTGCCATTTAACCTGACAAAATTAGCCCCCAGTGCCTGCATATGCCATCTGATGTTGTGGTAAAGCCCAACCAACTCTCACCCATTCTGATTTATGCTTGCACCAGTAGGGACAGTCAACCAAGCCTGGCTCTTTCTCAATCTGGATCAAATGAGGCCCACAGGTGTTGTAGCCCTGCCCAGTCTGGTCTGCTTCATCTCAACTAATGCTCTCCAATGGGCGAGGTATTCCAGCAGGGGGCCCTCCACATTCCCCCTACCAGCTTTACCTCCTCCCACCCTGGTTCCTACAGGTGATGGTTGGGTGCTGCAGCCCAGTCTGGCATGGCCCACCTCGCCTAGGCATTTGCCAACGGGTGCTGTAGCCTGGTCCAGCCAGGCACACCCCCAATTCCATCTGCTGATGGTTACAGTCTATCCCAGCCCAGCATGCACCCAATCCCAGCTATAATGTGTACTGGTATGTGTTGTGATCAAACCTGGCCCAATTCTCACTGTTCTGATGCTCGGATTCACCACAGGGTGATGTGAACTGGTTCAGCCTGGTCAGCCCCCAACCTATGCCAAATGTATGCTGGTGGGTACTTTCCCCTGGCCTGGTCTGAGCTACTCCTTATCGTGTTCCTTGCGCTCACCTGTAGAGACTGTGTCCTGCTAGAGGAGTTGCCCAGGCTCCTTCATCAGAACCTCTCCCAATGTCAGATCTCATGCATACCAGTGGGTCCATGAGCCAGCCCTAGTTAGTCCACCTCCTGTCCTAGCAGGAACAGTGGCCTTTCCTGACTGGCTTTCAACCCATTCTGGTTCTTACTGTTGGATGTTTCAGCTCAGCCTACGGTCATTAATACCTAGACACGGCTCACACATGGCTCAAAAGGAGCAGAGACCTAGCCTAGTCCAACTTACATCTACTCTGGTACTCCAGAGCCCAGATGGTGCTGGAGTCTAGCCTGGCTTGATGTGTCCAGTCCCAATCCACACTTGTGCCAAGGAGAACTGCAGCCATACCCAGACCAGAATGCAGCCCCTACTCCAGCCCTTGCATTCACCAGTGGGAACCCCAAACCAGCTAGGGTGTCCTCTTAGCTCCCCAACTGGGCCTGTTCCCAGCCATAGATCACATGCATGCCAGTGCTTTGACCCAGCTTGGCATAGCCCCTTACCTGTCTTGGCCTTTGCCTTAGATGCTGTGGCATGGCATCCTGGCTCATGCAGACCAGCCGGTGTAAGAGCCTAGCTCAGCATGACCTGTGCTCCATCCTGATGTCTATTTTTGCTTTTGAGCTAAGGTTTGCTCAGCCCTGCCTGGTCTGCCTCCTTCCATAACTGAACCACACATTAGCCAGTCATTGGAGCTACTTTTCCCAGCTTGTATGACACCCAGGCCTGGATCATATGATCACCAGCAGGACCTATGACCCATAAGGGGAGTTTTCCAAGTTCCCCTATTTGACCCCCTCCCAGACCCAGTTCTCATACATGCCAGTGGTTGTTAGGCCAGTGCCCGGCATGGTCTGCCCTTCCATCTTGGCCTAATATGAGCTGGTGAATGTTGCAGGTCCACTCCACACCCTATTTAGGATACACATTTGGTGCTGCTGCCTTGACCAGTCCAGACTGTTGTCGGTTCCTTTACCTGTAAATGATGGCAGGTTCCATGGTCACACCTGGCTTAGTCCATCATCACCCCAACTCTTGAGCTAACCAGTGGGACTAGTATTTCCACAGGGTTTGACCCATGTATCCCCCGGAACTGGTTCTCTTGTGTGCTGGTTAGGGTCATGGCCTTGCCTAATGTGACCTGTCCCCTGATCAAACATTCTGTCAGATACTAGGATCTGGCCATGCTAGACTAACCCCCAGCCTTAGCTTTCATATGGACTGGTATGTGGTGCTCAACACAGTTCAATAATAACAAGCTCTACATGGGACCCTCAAGTAGGCTGGTATGTCAGTCTGACCCATAAAAATCATCCGATCTCTCTTCTCCAAACCACCAGATCTGAGGACCCTTGCTTACATTCAAGGAAAAGTTACTCTGTCATTGGGAATCCTTCAGGATGGATTCACAACCCACAAGCACAGTGGGATCAACATGGACATACCTAGGTAGCAGTTCCATACCCTTAGACCCCAGAGCATGCTGTCAGGTGGCCAGCAGGTAGAGCCTAGTGCCAAATGGCGTACTGGCTGCTCAGGCCCAGCTCACTGCATGTTCACCATGGCTGGAACCAGGGACCCAAGCATGGGAGTCTGACCAAGAGGCTGCTGGAAGTTCTCTCATCGAGACCCCAAGATCGCACCCTCCTTGTCCCAACCACTGCATGATGTTGGTGGTGGGTGAAGCCTAGGCCCACCTTGTTTTCCAGATTTCCCCTCTCAGGATACTCACCAGGAAGGGAAAATCCTCTGGAACTCTGGCAGGCCTGGGCCCAGCTCATCGCATCTTCGCGATGGCTAGGGCCAGGTACCCAAGCATGGAGTCCGACCCAGCCTGGGACCTCGGAATTTCTAATATGAAGGTACTTCAGAAGATTTCCAGAAAAATGGGATTGGATTTGTTTATTTTGGTGAGAAGAATTCAAAATCAGTCCATGCTTTCATAAAATACATTTTTTTCCATCAACTGTTTGGTGAACTCCTATTTTTGTTTATCTTCTTGGAATTAAAAAACAACGGCATATTTCACATGTATATAGGCAGAGATCTTTTTGGTTGAAATTTGTTGTTTTCAAATTCTGAGGAGATGAGAGAGAGATACTTTACAGAGATTGAATCTGAGATCACTTTGAGGGAAGACTATTGAGTGAACATATAAAGCAGTCTTTTGAGTTAGACAATTCAGTACTACTCAAGTGATAAAAAATGCACTAAGAAATTTTAGCAGTTAAATAAGTCATACCAAAAATTAATGTAAGATCCTGTGAAAGGCAGTAGGGCTTTATGTTAAGTAACAGAGATGATTGTACCCTTCCAAGTAAAGACCTGGGAATGTTATATGTTGTGTATAAACTAAAATTGAAGTATAGGTGAGGTGGTCACAGAAGGTGGCTGGGAACTCGCATTTACTTTTACCATATTGGTTACTCATTACTATGTCCATTAATTCCATAATGATGTAAATTTTTGCTGATGGTATGTTGGAGCTTTCAATTGACTGGGATGATACTCTGTTGGCTCTGTCTTCAGACCAGAGAGGGTATACCTAAGAAGCCGTTGAACTTGACTGGACAATAAGATGCTGGACTCTATGTTTGGTATACGCTTGCAATGGGGAAATCTCAACTGAACTTGAGCTGTGGTTATGCAACAAGGTGGAGGAATCCACCATGGTGGGAGGGTTTGGTGAGGGGTGGGGAGAACCCAAGTACCTATGTAACTGTGTCACATCATACAATGTAATTAATGAATTACAAATAATAAAAAAAAAAGAAAAAAACTGATGAAACCCTAGTCACATTGGTCAGGAAAATCAAGACAGAAGACACAAAATACCAACACCAGAAATGAGGGAGGTGTCCTCACTACGCTCCAAGGAAGGAAAATGAATATAAAATACTCTAAACACCTACCTTTATGCCATCTCCAAGACAGCTGAGATGAAATGAACAAATCCCTTCAAAATCTCAAGCTATGCAATGAAAGAATCTCAACTGAATTTGAACTGGGTAATACAACAATCCATCATGGGGGAGAGGTTCGGGGAGGTGGGGGAAATCCCATTGCCTATAAAACTGTGTCACATAATGCAATGTAATCAATAATAATAATAAAAACACACACACACACACACACACACACACACACACACACACACAAAAGACCTGGGAAGATCAAGACCTAATGGGGGAGGCATTTGTCAATAAAAGTTCAAGATCCTGAGGGTTGCTGCCCATAATCAGAGAACCTCTGTTGGAGAACCCTGAAGACATCAACACTTAAGGACTTAACCTAGTCTTATGCTGTGCATTCTCTTCTGATGGGAGCATGAGTGATTTCTATCACACATATACACACTTCGTGGGCATAAATAGATATCATCCTCTCACCAATTGATCATATACTTTTGTGGCCTCTTTATCTTGAGTCATCCCAGTAGTGTTTTAATGTGCACATCTATTTTCTCATGAGTCTTCTTATTTATTTATTGTTATTTGAAAGGCAGATATTGAGGTGAGAGAAGAGATTGAGAGGTCTTTCATCTGCTATTTCTCTCTCCAAATGGTTACAACAGCTAATGCTGGGCTGGCTCAAAGCTAGGAGCTTGGTATTTTCTGGGTCTCCCACGTGGGTTTGGGGGCCCAGAATTTGGGTCATTTTTTGCTGCTTTCCCAAGTGTGTTAGTTGGGAGCTGGATTGGAAGTGGAGCAGCCAGGACATGAACTGGTGCCCAAATGGGATGCCAGCACTGCAGATGGATGCTAAATTTGCTACATCATGACATCAGCCCGCCTTTTCACCTTGTTAATAGGTGAGATAGAAAAAAAGCAGCCATCCTTGGTCTTAGTATAAAACAAAGCCATTAAGCTGTTTTGTGGAATTATATTGTAGTTGAGTGCTATGCCTCAATTATAGATGTCAAAATTCCTCAATGAATTTTGAATGGTGAAAGTCTAGAGTTCCCATCTTGACATTTCAAAAGGCTGGTGTGGATGTTATTTAAACTCTCATTTCTGTTATGTAAAAAGGAGATTGTCAGCACTCCATGTCCAACTATCCCATGGCTCTGGAATTCTGAAAAATGTGTATAATTTTTTCAGACCAAACTGTACCATCCTGATGGATTTACTAAAAGGCTTTTAATTTCTATAGGATTCTCCCGCTCTTACTGTAAGGTAAGACCCACACACACTCGACTTACTGTGTCGCTCGTGGATTTTTCCACTCAGTTGACCATAAGCTTGTGATACTTCCAAATCTCAAAAAAGTGATTGGATTGTCATCACTGAGTGCCATTGAGGGGGCTTAGTCTCACCATGATTCTGTAGGATTTTTTTTTCTTTTGAAGTTCTGAAAAATTATAGCTTCCAGAAATGTTTTAATATTTCTCTAAAGAAATAGCAAAACCAGAAAACTCATGCTTGTTTCATTCTGTTCTGTATTATAAGCTTCAAAGTTCAGCATCCTTGGAACTCCAGGACTCTCCACTCTAAAAGATGCATGACTAATTGCATCCTCGCACCTAAGAAATTGCAGGCAAAGTGGAGCACATACCGAGTATTTCTTTGTACGATCATCAAGGCAGTCCATACGTAGATGTACTACTCAAACAATAGTGAAAAAGTGTGAACTAAATTAAAAAGAAGTCTTCCATTTACAAATTATTTTGTTAGGGGCTTCTTGGAAGAGATTGTTTGGATAAAACTCTATTTCTTGAAAATGTGGCTAGAGAGAGAGAAAGCATAGAATACTACTAATACATACTAAAGCTTTCTGTCTTTTCATGAGTATATCAAGACACATTGCCTTAGTAACTACCTTGTCTTTGGAATAGGACTCATTTGCTATAAAACGTAGTAAGGAATATGCGTGAACTTCTGTTTAATAAGTTTATGGAATTTGAGGTTCAGAGTACCAAAAAAGCAAAATTGTTGTTTATTACGCTTTGTGTCAGACACAAGATAGTCATACAGATTATGCTTCTATTCTCACAATAATCATCTAGGTTGATAGTGACTTTCTAACTTTGTAGATAGGAAATTTGAAGCTCCAAACCTATATGACTGAATTGTGAAATTGGGATTAAAATTGAGTTGCTTTATCACTGAAATTTGTTGTTTTTAGGTCCCGGCGCGATAGCGTAGTGATTAAAGTCCTTGCCTTGCATGCACTGGATCCCATATGGGTGCCGGTTCTAATCCTGGCAGCCCCACTTCCCATCCAGTTCCCTGCTTGTGCCCTGGGAAAGCAGTTGAGGACGGCCCAAAGCCTTGGGATCCTGCACCCGTGTGGGAGACCTGGAGGAAGTTCCAGGCTCCTGGCTTTGTATTGGTGCAGCACCGACTGTTGCGGAGACTTGGGAAGTGAATCATTGGACAGAACATCTTCCTCTCTGTCTCTCCCCCTCTCTGTATATCTGATTTTGCAATACAAATAAATAAATCTTTAAAAAATAAGAAAATATATTTTGGATTGGGTTCAATATTTTCTTAGCTATTTTTTTGACAGTAAAACATATGATAAATGCTGAAATATCAGGCATACCTCAATAAATTTGACAACAGGTTTTATATATTTATAAAATAAGCCTTTATTGAAATATAGAACATCACTAAAATATATCCATGCCCAACTTCGTGTTTTCACATAGTTTTGGTAACTGCTGCTTTAGAAGTGACTTTTATTCTGATGATCTTCAATGATAGATCAGGTTGTCTTTTCCAGGACTTACATAAAAACAACACCCTTTTACATAAAATTTTCTCTTACCACTCTATTCTTGAAACTTATTTGTTCATTTTTATGCATCGATATTTTTTCCTCTTTTTGTAACTGAAAGAATTTTAAAATTAAATTTTCTATTTAAAACATATTGGGGCTATCGTGAATAAAAGGTACTATGAATGTTTCTGTCTACATTTTGTTTTCTTTAGAAAAACACATGCTGGAGAAATTATTGGGTCACAAGGCGGACGTGTGTTTAACTTCTAGGAATGATTTCTCTATCTTCCTAGGAGTGTATTTTGTATTTATTTTTATTTATTTTGAAGAGCATAGAGACAGAGACAAGGATCTTCACCTATTGGTTCACCCTACCAATGCTTGCAACCTCCGGAGTTGGGCCAGGACAAAGCCAGGAGCCAGAAACTCTATCCAGGGTAGCAGGTATCTAGGAAGAGACTGGGACCCAAAGCAGAGCCAGGCCTTGAGCACTGGTGATCTCATATGGGACACAGGCATTCCATCAAGCAATGTAACTGCTGAGCCAAATGCTCATTCATCACAAGAAGTTTCTGCATCTTTTCCCATTTTCAACTAAAAATCTGCAACATGGGCCTATCAGGTTATGCACCTGATATATCTTTTTAAATTTTACTTTGTTTATTTTTTTGATAATCTTACTTGGTTACTTAGGGTACAAAGGGTCAAGGGCTACAGGAAAGTGGGTAATACCATTGTTTTCACATACTAACATCATTTTTCCCCTGTACCTTGTTGGGGTGAGTCCCCATAACCCCCCCAGACCTGCCCTTACCCTGGTTTCAATGCTTGCCAGTATGTACTTCAGACTTGTTCAGTCCCATTTAGCTCTCGTACATGTCAATGCGCATTGAAGCCTAGTTCAATCCAACCAGGCCTACTATCCAGCCCACACTCATACTGGTGGGTGCTGTTCTGTCTAGCCACCCTGTCCCTGTCCTGGTTTTCCAGCTCTCCAGTGGGAGTGGTAACCCAAGGGGGGTGCCCACTATCTCCCTACTAGGCCACTCCCACTCCCTAATTATGCACACTCCACGTGTTTCTGGGGTTTAATTTGACAGATTAAGCTCCCAGTGCCAGCCTCTGCCAGCTGGTGGTGAGGCAAAGCCCAACCAACCCTCACCCACTCTAATTTTGCTTGCACCAGTCGGAACAGTTAGTCCAACCTGGCTCTTTGCTGAACTAGCTCACCTGAGGTCCACAGGTGTTGTAGCCTGCCTTGTCTGGTCTACCCCCATCTCAACTCATGCTTTCCAGTGGAAGTGGTTGTCCAGCAGGGGAACCCACTTTTCCCCTGCCGGCTCTGCCCCTCCCCTCCGATTCTCACATGTGCTGTTGGGTGCTGCAACCACATCTGGTACGGCTCACCCCACCTTGGCATTCTGTAATGTGCAATGGTTTGTGTAGGTTATGCTCCTGATATTTATATGCACCATGACATATCAGGTGAAGCCTCTGCCTGAGGTGCCAACAGCCCATGTAGGTGTCAGATTCATATCCCAGCTGCACCACTTCCAGTCCAGCTCCGTATTTATGGTCTGGAAAGCAACAGAGAATGGTTGAAGTTCTTGGACCTCTGCACCCATGTAAGAAACCTGGAGGAATCCCCAGGCTCCTGGTTTCAGATCAGCTCTGCTCTGGTCCTTGTGACCATCTGGGGAGTGAACCAGTGTAACCTCTGTCTTTGTCTCTCTTCTCTGTAAATATGTCTTTCAAATAACTTTTTAAAATGGGCCTGGTGTGGTAGCCTAGGTGCTAAAGTCCTTGCCTTCCATGCACTGGGATCCCATATGGGTGCTGGTTCTAATCCCCATAGACCCACTTCCCATCCAGTTCCCTGCTTGTGGCCTGGGAAAGCAGCAGAGGATGGCCCAAAGTCTTGGGATGCCGCACTTTAGGGGAGACCTGGAGGAAGTTCCTGGCTCCTGGTTTTGGATCGGCACAGCACCGGACATTGTGCTCACTTGGGGAGTGAACTCACCGACAGAAGATCTTCCTCTCTGTCTCTCCTCCTGTGTGTATAACTGACTTTGTGATAAAAATAAATAAATCTTCAAAAAAAATTATAATGTTCCCCAATTGTCTTTCCAGTACTTCAAAATCTATTATTGTATCATCCATTGCAAATTATATTCACTGAATGTATTTATTCTTACTAATAGCAAATGGCAATTAGAATATTTTTCTAGGGATCTTATATGCTTGTATTGTATTGCAATTTATGCATATTACATAATTTAACCACAAAATAAGGTTGTGACATATCATTATTTCTACTTCACAAATTAGGAAACAGAGACTCACACAAGTGAGCTAATAAAGATTACTAGTACATGACACATGCAGGCACCACAGATGAAATGATGCACACGTTGTTTAACTGGTGTGTTGAGAGTCTTTACTCTGTCTGCTAAACGTCCTCACCCTAAACAAGGATATCATATTTTTCCAGTCCTAACCTTCCATTAAAGGATATTTGGAACATTATCTCTTCCAAATAACTTTGTTTTCACTAACTTCTGACATAGGCAGATTTTTTTTTTCTTCTGATCTTGCATGGTATTCTAAGAACGTTATTAATAGGCCATTTTTTAGAGAAGTTTCCAGCTAATAGTAAAACTGAGAGAAAGCAAAAGCATCACATTTAAACTCATCTTGCCCATATTCTCTCTATTATTAACATCTTGTATTAATGTGATTTGTGTGTTACAGTTGATGAACTAATGATATGTTTATTAATTAATTAATGTTTATAGTCCATATTAGAGTTTGCTCTATTGTTCAGTTCTATGTGTTTTGAGAAGTGCAAAATGTCTTGCATGCACCATTTGTAAGATAAATGAAATGCATTATGTTCTTTTAATAACATCTTTCATAGAACAGATATTTTTAATTTTAATGAAGTTCAACTTATCAACTCTTTTTTATTTCATGGATTGTGCTGTTGACATCATTGTGCGTAAGAAGTTACGTCCAAAGCTGAGGTCAGCTATTGCTCCATGTCATATTTGAAAAGGTTCTGCAGTTTTGAGTTTCATATTAGGTTTGTAATCATTTATAATCGAACTTGCATGAAAGTTGTAATACGTATTTGTTTATTTTCTTAAATATCTCAATATTCAGATGCTTCAAAACTGTTCAGTAAAATATCTTTACTTCCCTGAATGCTGTTACTCTTTTCTCAGAGGTGAATTGGCTAAATTCACGGGGATCTACTTCTAGTCTCTTTGTAGTACTCCATGGAATATTTACCTAAACTTTCATTAATCGCATACTGTTTACTGTAACCAGTATGGAGAGTGCTTAGACAATTGAAAATTGATCTACCAGCTACCTCACTCTCGAGAATATACCCAAAATAAGTAAAATCTGGGGCCCAGCATGGTTAAACTCCTCACCTTGCACATACTGGGATCCCATAAGGGCACTGGTTCTGATCCCTGTGGCCCTGCTGCCCATGCAGCTCCCCGCTTCCCATCCAGCTCCTTGCTCATGGAAGAAGCTCCTGGTTCCTGGCTTCAGATAAGCTCAGCTCAGCCCCGGCTATTGCGGCTGTTTGGGGAGTGAACCATCAGACAGAAGGTCTTCCTCTCTGTCTCTTCTCCTCTCTGTATATCTGACTTTCAAATAAAAAATAAAATAAATCTGTGTTAAAAATAGAAGTGAAATCTCTATATAAGAAAGTGATGTGCAATCCTCTATTTCAGCACAATCCATACCAGCTAGCAGATTGGAACAACCCCGATGCCTGTCAAAAGAGGAATGGATAAAGAAACGGTGGTACATCTACTCTATGGAATGCTACTCAGCCATTAAGAATGAAATTCTACCATCTGCAACAAAAGGGAGTGTTAAGCCAAGTGAATAAGCCAGTTCCAAAAGGACAAATATCATATGTCCTTCTGATACAAGGCAATCTTCATATAGAATACAAGTTAAATAGATATATAGGTAAATGTGCATATATTCTCACAGATGAACTAATGAAGACTAACATAGCAGGAGATGAAGATATGTCGTGCTATGTGTCTCTAGTCCGTAATAAAAGGAAGATTCCCCATGAAACTTCTAAATATACCTTGACAATACGATACTAGGTTTTCTACCATTGTCTATAACTACAGTGCCACGATACAACTAAGTCAGAAGAATGTTGGTCTTGTGACTGTTGTCAAAGAATTATAATATTGCAATAATATAGGGGAAAAACGTAGGAGGGGAAAAATGGGTGGGAGATACAGAAGGTGGAGGAGGAATTCCTATACCTACAAAATTGTATTATGGAAAAATAATTACCATTAATTGATGTTCAAAAAAAGTGTACTGATTTTAAAAAGAAGAAAATTAGTGTTTTGTCTTAATTCCCTCCAACTTATAAATGTATGTTTTGTCATAGTTTCTCCTTATACTCTGTAATTTTTATCTCTGATTTGTCTGACCACATTGGAGATTCTTTAAGGAGAGCGCATCTATCTTGTTTATCACTCTTTTCCACTTGTCCCAACATAAATGGTATATTATGGTATTAAGAATATAAGCCTCTTCCAGGATGGAAATCCTAGTATTGGAATGAAATGAATGAAATGAAAGCTGGCCCTTGAATACCCTCTGATCCATCTACCTGCTTTCTCAGGAAGATTTTGATCAGTTTAAGGTACCTGATGATTGTATCTCTTCCAGGAATGTGGCTGAAATCCTGAAAGACAATTTTGGAGAATAGTAGGTGTTTTAGGGACTTGAAATAAAAATGAGTCAGAATACTTCTGAGCTCCCAGGGCATTAGTTGCAATGAGATCTCCTTCTGAATCTCGTTAGTATTTTTAAACCGACTTCTAGGATACTTACAATTGCACAAACAATGCTACTATACACTTAATTTATCTGATACTAAAATTTAACCTGTTAAAATGCATGTCAGAACATGGAGAATCAACATTTACAATCTGGCTCTCACCAAAATCTACTTAATGGTAAAGTCCACACTTTTCCCAGTATGTGCTACAACACTAGTTGCTTGGGGGTGACTAACACCTGCTAATGCCTGGTTGAATCTCTTTATAAAGTAAACACTTGCTCAACAATAAGTTGTTCTTTGTAACTGCTGCTGATTTCTCACTTGATGTTGTAGAAATAGAACTACAAAGTTGGAGAATAAGATGAACTGAAGATCCAGCTAATGTTGAAACCTCAGACACTCCAGCACAGTGGGACCAGCAGAATGAGAGAAAAGTAAGATGTGGACTCAGTAAACATTTGGAAACTATCTTAGCAGAAGGAGAGATGGGGAAGATGGAAAACATGAAGGTTGTGACTATGTGACTCAGCGTTTCAACCTAAGAAGCTTTCATCAAATAATTATATTTTAAAGGGTGGCTAAAAGGACAACCACCTGATATTTACCAGGAACTAGAAACAGTGCAATTCAGAGAAGGTAATGGGGACGCATAGGGGTGCATGGTTTGTTTAAACTGAAATAAAACTGCTGCTATTTTCACTGCTCTGATTTTGGCTAAGGATCAGAAATATCTGCTGAGTTTCCAAAAATATAAACATATGAGCTCCTCCTCCTCTGTGAGTTTTAGCAGTACCTACATATTTGTTTAAAATTCCATGAATGTTTGTAATGTACAGGGTAGAGAAAGCTTATTTTATACAATACTAAGATTTCTATTGGAGGAGGGTGTTAGGTCTTAATACTATAACATACTGCCTATGTCGGATCATGTTTTGAATTGCACCTTGCACCTATCCGTACATGTGATAAGAACAACTCCCCTTTTACGTGTTCATGTCCCTGTGAAAGAAATGAGATATTTCCTCCATGTCTTGAATGACATACTTGGACATTATTATGAAAGCTCTTTTTTGCTGGAAATAAATTTTTTTTTGGCATGAAAACTCCCTCTGGTGTCTTTGCTAGAATGCACCAAGGAGTGGAGCGAGAAATACAGGTGGGCGACTCTCTGAGATCCTGTGTTGACCCATATCCTTGGTAGTGCAGAGACTGCCCAAGTGTGGACCAGAGCCTACTAGCCATTTCCATGGTCTGGCCAGACTGGCGTCTGAATGCACACTCTGTATCTCTTCTGTGTGTTGTATCAGGCAAAATGCTCTCCTAGATGAGATATTCCCTCTATACTTGAGAAAAATAACACATACCTTCACAAGATTTTACGAGTTATTAATGTAGATAACTTCTATTTTTACTTTTCTAGAAAGTTTATATGCAGAGAATGTAATTGTGTACTACTCTCCTAGTCACTGGTAGCAGTTTTAAATCTTTAAAACATATTTAGAGAAAAAGCATTGAACTTGAGACTAGAAGACTGTTTCAAAGCTGTCTTCAGAACTTTCATTTTATCTTTCACAAAGTGAGGTTTAAAACTTTAAATGTAAAGAAAGGATTACATGATGCAACATTAAAAACTAATTTGCAAATTACATTTGCTAGATAATCTATTTGACAAACATGCTGGGAGCTAAAATTAATTTCCTAAATTTTAATCCAAAATTTTAAAAAGATTTATTTATATTTATTGCAAAGTCAGATATTCATAGAGGAGGGGAGACAGAGAGGAAACTCTTCCATCTGATTATTTACTCCCCAAGCTGCCACAACTGTTGGAGCTGAGCCAATCCAAAGCCAGAAGCCAGGAGTCTTTTCTGGGTCTCCCACACGGGTGCAGGGTCCCAAAGCTTTGGGCCATCCTCAACTGCTTTCCCAGGCCACAAGCAGGGAACTGCACAGGAAGTGGGACTGCCGGGATTAGAACAGGTAGCCATATGGGATCCCAGTATGTGCAAGGCAAGGACTTAAGTCACTAGGCAACTGCACCTAGCCCTTGATTCAACTTTTAAATTTATCATTTTTTTAAATTTCTGGACACGTGAACTGAGGTTCCTTGCAGAACTGAGCAACCTTTTAAAGTGAAATGATCCAATGCGAAAGCTAAGGTGGTTTCTGACAAAATGTGTTTTCCTCAATTGTAAATCTTTTTCAACATGAAATACCTACATGATTTCTTCTATGTTCCGTTTTGTAGCATAAACACAGCCTGAAGATGCAATGAAAGCATTAGATGACTTGAACCTAATGTAAAGTGACAACTTGTTAATTAACTCCAACATTCAAAACACCATGTTTGCAGGCTAAATTTCATAGATAACAAAATTAGTGTGTACTTCTAATATAGTTTCACAGTGTGAAATATATTTCAAATAGAACACAATGAATATTTCACCAAATTCTGTTTTTTGATTGTCAGAGTTAATTCATCGAAAATGGTGAAGCTGTCATATTAGGAATGAAAGAAATAATTTATAATGTATATTCTTAAAGAAGTTCCATTGAACATTCAATTGCCCAATAGTATTTTTAAAACTAATTTGATGATGCTCTCTCAATTATTGAAAGTAAGTTTTTTTTACTGCTAAATTTGTGCTTTTCATGATAAATAACTTTTTATAGCTTTTGTTTAAGACAACCTATATTTAATCTATGTAATCAATATACTTAAGATATTTTGGATAGAAGTACATCTTTCTGAGCTATTGTGTAGTATTTAGAACTTCACAGTGAACTTACACGAAGATTGTGCTCTCTAGTGACATTTGGACATCTCTTTGAATAATTACCTTAACATATTGTATTCTGCGTCTGCCTTGCTCTTCATGAAGCAGGTGCTGCAAATGTAAATACTTTGGAAGGGAAATCTGTCCTTATTCATTACATGTGGTTAAAAATGACATCTGGGGAGTTTGTCATTCAAGGGGAGCCTGTCTCCACCCCCATCTTTGTCTTGATTACGTGGTTCTCTTCCCTGCAGCTCCCTCCTCTGCTTGTCTGCTGCACACTGCACAGATGTTTCTCCTATTGCTGCTCTGTGGTAAGTTTTCAAGCAGCTTTATAGACGTAGATTTCCAGATGTGTTCCTCCATTTCTCTGAATAGACCTTTTCTACTTACAAAGCGCAGATCACACTGCTGCACAGGCTTTTGATCTCGTGGCTACAGAAAAAACAAACAGCACTCCATTGATGTTGTGTTTTGGGGGGCTTTGACTACAACACTCAAAGTAAGTGTCCTCTTCACTCTTTGAAACACTACTGGCAGATGTTTTCCACAGACTTCTCCACCCAGAAGTCTTTATTCTCACCCCTGCTCTGCTTAGCTGGGGAACATGGATTAATGTGATGTGGTTCTGTTTCTCATTTGCATTTGCCTTGAGACTATCTACCTGCAGTCTGAAGTGAACAATAAAATTTAGTTCTTCCCAAATTAAAATATAGTTAATGTGGTGTATTTGTAATAGGGTAAATAATAACTTCAGATAATGTATACTTGCTGAAAAAAATGTTAATACTAATTATTTGCTTAACAATTCTGTGTATTTAACAAATTCATTAGAAGGAAAAGAATGAAATTAGATCGTCTCAGTACTTTATTATTTTTTCTACATACATCCACACATCTTCCACTCACTCATTCTTTCATGCCTGATTACTCGTATCTGACAATTTAAGGCCTGCCAGGTGACTGACATTCGAGATGCACAGAGAAGGTAGAGGATTCTGACCCCAGGAAGCTCATGACTTAGCTGTGTAGGTAAGTATGACATGTTCAGCGTATTTTCTTTGATACCAATGTATAGAGTTCAAAAAGCATGAAAGACCGGAGCAGCTGGAAGAGGCAAAAAATATTCCAAGCAATGTTACGACTTCAACCAAATTTGTGAGACATCATGTAATATTGGTGACTCCGAAGGGCTTTTTGTATCATATGAACAACAGACATTTTGTGAAACAATAATAATCAAGAGAATTTTTATGCTGAATAATTTTTGTGTATTTGAAATATGAGAGAGATCTTGCATTTGCTGGTTCAGTTCTAAAAAAAATTACAATAGCCAAGGCAGAGCCAGGTTGAAGCCCGGAACTAAATTCAGGTATTTCACACGATAGTAGGGATCTAAGTACTTGAATTACCATCTTCTGACTCCCAGGATGCACATTAGCAGGAAGTTGGATTGTAATTGATACTAATTTAGTTGTTCTGATAATCTCAACCTTGCTACATCACAACACTTGTCACCAAAGGCATGATTTCACTAGTCTTTTGAATAGCTAAGAATTATTTGTGATTGTATTTTATAGAGAAAATGAAATAGGGCTATACTCATTGACATTCTTATTCTAAATATTAAATCTGTAGACACATTAATTTCTGACTCTAAATCCATTTCCCTCTACCAGGTATTAGAGTAAATGGAATTACTAATATAAGGTAAAACAGTTTACTTCCTTAAGGAAATTTTACCTGCTTGTTAAATTTTGTATTTGAGATATTTGATAAAGTAAAGCTAGGAAAATAGAATGCAGACATATCACTCCGTTTGACGAAGATTAAAGGTATTATATTCAAATCAAGAGAAAACTAAGCAAAATAGAAATATGTAGTCACTCTCAAAGAATGGATGTTTTTGATTTATTTCATTTTAAAACATTTATTCACGTGTTTGAGAGGTTCATACAAACAGAAGGATTGTAAAGAAGAACTTGTACTCTCTGATTCACTGCCCAGATCCCCACAATGGGAGCCAAGAATTCAACCCACATCTCCCATACTTGTGACAGGATATAGTCAGTTACATTAGCCATTACTGCTTCCTCCCAGGATCTGCATTGTAGGAAGCTGGTGTCAGGAGCTGGAGATGGACAACAAACCTGGGCACATTGATATGACCGGAGGCATCTTAACTGCTAAGCCGAACACTTAACAATGTATTAATTCCAGCAGAGAAATGCTTGAACTTTAATTGAGTTTGATGTTTTAACCTGCTATGTAAGAAAATGTAGAAGTGGAAACTCTTCAGACTGAAAGCGGGTAACTCATGAGATACACAAGAATGAAGCATTTGATTTAGTGATAGGAAGGAACAGTTAGGGTCCAAAATTATGACAGCCACAGCAAAGTTTATCTCCATTCCAGTCTCAAGTAGTAAGCCAAGGTTCAGACAAAACTACAAAATATTCAGGAAAGGTGCTGATCCTTGATTAAGAGTTAACAAAATGTAACTTTTGATTAGTATTTAGGCCAAACTGCTGTAACATACAGCAAGAACATCGGCCTCAATATTAACTTTATTTTTCTCACAGATAAAGGAACAAACATAGATTGGTAACTGAGCTGGAGAATGATGTATGCCATGTTTCATAAATAGGATTACCAATTGCAACAACTATAGTATATGATGTACCTCCTATTATGTAGGAGCAGGAGATACATAAGGAATCTCTGAACCTTCTTCCTAAATTTGTTGCCAACCTGGAAGAGTTCTAAAACAATGAAGTCTTAAAAACATATGGTTGTTTGCTTATGTGTGTCTGGTTGAGTGAATATTGAGAGAGGTGCCACTGAATATCATCTGAATTTGAGTGCATTGCTGTTTTTCATTATTTTCTTCCCCTCACTGGGGAAGGCAGGTGATTCACATGGGCTAAGAATGAGATGTGACATCTTTTGTTCCTTTCTGACTCCTGACTGAAGCCTTCCTGTACTTGCTCCTCCTGTACTGTGTTGTCTACTTAGTTTGTTTCATCAAAAGTTGTTTCACCTACAGCTACCAGTTGTGTGACTTGGCCTCTTTGAGTGTTGGGAATGGAAATTGGATTTCCTGTGGAGTATCTTCAGCATAGTCCAATGAACCATCCATAAAATGGTTGTAAAGAAGACAGATATTAACCCTGAAAGAAAACTGCATAAATTCACGAAGATTGAGATAATTTACAGTGTGTTCAATTCAATGTGTTTTATACAAAGTATTTGTGTAAAACCATTATAGATGAAACAATTCAATGTAAAATTACTTTGACATTGTGTACAAGCAATTTTTGATGATTATCCCTACACTCTCAATTGTCATGATTTTCAGGTTACTGGGGTTGCTTAATGTAAGATTAGGACTCAGATGAATGTTTTTGAGATAACATTTTTATTATATCACTCTACAGTAGCACATAGTAGTTAACATTAATAGTATTATATATTGAGATTTCTATTTGTTATGATTTTATCATACTAAACTATCTGTAGTTTAGTATATATATAGCATATGTATACAATAAACATCACATGAAAGTACTTCAAAAATTTGTGGAAACGTAGTTAGAAGCTCATGTTAATGAAAAAGTTATGGGCACCAAGGACTACATCCCAACTGCAAGGAGACCACGGGGAATTGGAGTTTCTTTGGAGGCTAAATACTCTGAAGTCATCCACTCCCACATGAATCTCCCACATGGGATAGAAGAAGTCCAAATCTCTCCTTGCAGAGTCCAATGTCACCGGAACAACAGCCAGGAGCCCTGAGCGGTCTACAGAAACAGAACAATAAACTCCCTCCGAGACCAGGGAGAGGAGCTTTCTCTGGTCCTTACTTAGTTCCAATACTGGATCCCCACCCTCTCTTGCAAGGACCATCAGGGTTGCCCTGGAGCACCCCCCCTCAGAACAACAAAACCAACAAACAACAACAAAAGATTAGAATAGACAAAGAACAACAAGGAAAGCTTAGAACTAGACAGGAAACGATCAGTGGGGACTCACACATACCTTATTAGGTAGGATACGAAAATAAGCTACTCCTAACTAGGGTATGGAGGATTTCTGTGCACACCCCTCCCAACAGTGTTCTATGCCTCAACCGGTGTCACATACCTTGCTAAAGGTATAAGCCAGTTTAGACTATCCTAAAATCTGCCAAGTTCAGTAATAATCATGCTTCAACACAATAAACTGCTAAATACTAAAATGAAAATAGACATGAGACAGCTGAATAGTATCCTATAGCCAATTTAAGATAGAAGCCAGTTGCATACAAACTATAATTGAAATGTTAATGAAGTAGTCACAGGATATGGCTAAGAACTTGCAGTGTCTAACATATCAGTCACTCAATACAATGTTAACTAACCCCATAATGTTGGAAACTGTTGTTGATGTTATGTTATGGCTTTTAATTGGTCAGAATGATAGTCTGCCAGCTATGTCTTCAGACCAGAGTTGGTCTCTCCAAGAAACTGTTGAATTCAGCTGGGCAAAAAGATACTGGACTCTATGCATGGCACATGCTTGCAATGAAAGAAACAAGACTGGATTTGAACTGTAATACTGCAACAAGGTGGAGCAATCCACCATGGGGGGAGGGCACGGGGAGGGGATGGGGGAACATCACAGCCTATGAAATGTTGTTATAAAATGAAATGAAATCAAAATATATATATTATAAAAAATTATGAAACCTTTACATATTTTGTGAGGGCTTTTGATGAGCATGTTTGCATGGATTTCAGATCTGTCTTACGTGATAATTAATATTTCTTTGGGATCTATTTTGCATCCACGTTTCTCATGTTGGATGTTAATTTTCTATAGTAAAACGTTATACATTCATTTTGTAGTTTTGAAGTTATTTGTTGTTATTTCTAGCCTACACTGATTCACAAAGATTCTTTTACTTCCTTAATTAATTCTCAAGAATTGTAATGTTGCCATTAATTATTCTTGGTAAATGTTTGTAGTGTCAGCCACTTGGGATCAGAGTGATTTTATTATGAAAGTTTTAATTTAAATTTAAAAACTCACTCTTTTTAAATATATAGTGCATGATTTTTTCTAAATGTGTATTTAAGTATACCATACTACAAGAAAGATTTAGATTATCCCAAAATGTTTTCTGAACCATTTGTTACACTCATTCAGTGCCTCCATATTTTGTCTTGATACTCAGACTCTCTGAAATCTTGATTGTTTGAGAAGAAATAATTCAGCTTTAAGTCCTTCTGGTATGACTTACATTGTTGACTTAAAATAGTTGATTTTATTATAATCCACTTATCTATTTAAACTTTTAAATTTTTTGACATATTTGTCTTTTTCACTGTTAAAACAGAATTAATAATACAGTCTTTTCTAAACAAGGGAAACTTATAACCAATAAATTTCACCATGTGGGTTCCTTTCTTCCCATTGGCTGTCTTTAACCTTTCAAAGTGCACTGGAAAATTGGGATACAGGCTGTGAATTTTATTTTCCTTTCAAATAATTAAGGGAAAGGGGACAATAGATGTATGAAGAAGTAAAGTGTTCATATTTAAAGTTAATTTTATCTTAGTCAATTTTATACCATAGACAATTTGAAAAGACATGTAGCCTTTTAGGATTTTCATTGTTCTTAAAAGGAATTGATATTAGAAGTCTTTATAAAGTGCTAGAGCAAGAGGTAATTATAATAAATGGTGATTAAGCTTACATTGGTAAGCAACTGTAATTCTTCATCTACTCTTTCTCAATAACAGTGTACCATTAATTTTAAAATGTTGTATTTAAGTCTTTTTATCTTTAATTAATGAAATTTTTATCTTACACATAAGTATTGCTTGACATGTTCTCATCTAAAGAAATAGACAAATCATGTCTTTAAATTTACAAAACAGTTTGATATCCTGAAATGGGTAAAAAAAATCACACGCAATAATGGTTTCACATCCAGTATGGCTTTTGAACATTCTATCAGACATTGATAAGCCAAAAATGTCACTTGTCACAGAGTGAAGGTAATAACTCTATGCTGAGTTTTCTGAGTCCATCACATCCAAGTGGAAATGAGATTACACTATTAAAAGAAATCACCATTTGAAAAATCATACAACAAATAACAGGACAATCTTGACACCGAGATGCCAATACAACATATCCTTCAGCAGTCTGTTTTTGTTCTTAGAGTCATGGCAATCCTAACACACACAAACCTACAATTACTAATGGCTGTGGCTTTTTTCTTTCTTTCTTTTCTTTTCTTTGCCTGGTTTGTTTTATGACAAATACAAAGAAAAATGCTGACATGATTGAGTAGAACATAAAAATTGGGTTTTATAATTCTGCCCACATATGAAAAGTTAAAATGTCCCATGGCAACCTATTATATTTTGAATAATGAAGCAATCACAAAGAAAAGTGACTATTTTATAAAGAAGCACAGTAATAAGTTAACAAAGGTATATAATACTCCTTTGCCTTATTTTCAAAGTGGGCCTACTTATTTAATACTTCCTCCTTTCTCTCATTATAATAAAAATAAGTTTAGCTTTTTAATGCTTTTCCTACCTCTTAATTGCTTATTTTAACGTCACCAATTTCATTAACATTTCATTTTCCTTTATTTTCTTTATAGAGTGATTTTTTTATTATCCTACTTCTAAATACGTACTTCTCAGTACAAGTAACTAGAGCATCTGATGATCTCAATAAGTCTTAATCTTGTGAACATTCATCATTTTCATATTCAAAAATATATTTTTATTTTGTTTTTCCCTTATGTTAAAGATTTCACATTACATTTTCCTGAAAAAAACTTAAGTTATATTATCCTGTATGTCAGTGAGGATATTAATAAGAAAAAACTTTTTTGAATTAATGAAAATTAAAACAAATGTTTCAAAACCCCTGAGATGTAGCACAAACAGTATTGAAAGGGCTATTGATCTTGTATGTGCATGAAGGTTGCCTTAGATAAGAAAGAACATATGATATTTGTCGTCTTGGGATTGACTGATTTCACTGACTATAATGATCTCTAGTTGGGACCATTTGATTGCATATGGCAGAACTGCTGTTTGAAGATGGGAGAGGTGAGGTTGATGCATTTCAGGATTACTGCTGTAAGCTCTCCCGAGCAGGAAACACAGTGTATCAAGCCATCCGACAGCCAACTAAGATCACTTTCTAGCATCCTTTCTCCTGCCTGCCTTTTTGCATCTTTCTTCTGATATTTAAAATGTGCTATAAGATTCCTGTGTGTTAAATTCTACTGTAGGTGTTACAATCATAGCAGAAATCAATAAAACATATTTCTAACAACCAATAATCTTAATCACAATAGAAATCATGTTAATATATGTTCAAACACACGAAGTCCTAAACAAATATTTTGGTTATTATGAATACTGGGAATATGAACATTTTATAAGGTTTTATATAAGCACAATATTCAGTTTTTGTGGGTACATATCTAGGAGAAGACCTGCTGCATTATGTGGTTACTCTACTGTCAATTTTTGCAGAAGTGCCAAACCCTTTTCCATAGTAATTAGAACATTTCATGTTCAACTTAGCAGTGTGTGAGGTTTCTAAATCTCTATATTGTAGCCAAGACTAGTTTTTAAATTTACTTTTATTTTTCTTTATTTTCAAATTTAGTCATCACAGTTGGTATGAAGTGGTTTTTATTACAGTTTGACTTATATTGTTGTAATGACTAATGATATTGAATATTTTCTATGTGCTTATAGCTTTGTAAATATTTAACTCCTTTGCCCAAGGTTGTTATTTATTTAATTTTTATTGTGAAGCTAATAATTTTCATATATTTTACATGTGATATTTTAAACATTGTAAAGTTAAACCTAAGAATTCCTTGTATATTCTTGACAATAGAATCTTATCAGATATATTATTGGCAACCATATTCTTCAAATTGGTAGACTGTCTCTTTTGCTAGTATCCTTTAGCACAAAAACTCTTTAACTAATGAATGGTTAATTTTAGGTGCCAGCTTGACTTGTTTAAGGGATACTTAGATAGCTGGCAAAACAGTATCTATCCCTGGATATTTCTGTGTTACAGATTTCCTAATACTAGATAATTAAGAGAATAAGTGCTATTTTGGGTCACAATCCTGGACATTGGGAAATCCAAAATCAGGTCAATGCAGCTGATGATAATCTCATTCTATTTAAAATCATAGCGAAATCAGAAGATCTTTGTGTGACCTGGTGTGCTAAGTGAGGAAAATTCACCCTCAGTGCACTAGCATCACCTAATTGTTGGGGACTTGGATAGAGCAAAGAGTCAGAAGAGAGGCACATTAGGACTTCACAGTCTTCGTCCTTTGAACTTTGAGAGATGAGATAGCAACCTCCAAAGTTTTGGGGCTCTGTCATCAGAATAAGACCATCCTTTTTGAAGTCTTTGGACTTGAACTGAGCCACACTACTGGCTTCCCTGGTTATTTTGCTTCCAGCTAGAATATTGAGGGACTTAGTGACTGGGATTCTGTAAACTCACAAAGATTTCAACATATGTTTTCTTCTGTTAAATGGCTTACAGTTTTAGCTCTCATGTTTACATCTTCAATCTGTTCTGGGTTAACGTTTACATATGATGTGAGGCAGAAGTTGAAATCCGTTCTTTTCCATTGAAACATGCAACGCTCAAAGCACCATGTGTTGAAACAATTATTCTTCTGCACTGAATGTTGTTAGCATTATTATTGAAGATCACTTGTCTGTAGATACAATCCTAGTTCTTTGGTTGTCTAGCTTTATGCCTGCACCACATTTTATTGATGGCTGTGTTTCCGTAGTAGTTTTCTTAGGAACTGTGCATCCTTCAACTTTTTTTAAAGATTTATTTATTTTTATTGGAAAGTCAGATATACAGAGGAGGAGAGACAGAGAGGAAGATGTTCCATCCGATGATTCACTCCCCAAGTGAGCACAGATAGCCACAACAGGTAGGGCTGAGCCTGGTTGAAGCCAGGAGTTAGGAATGTTTTCCATGTATTTCATGTGGGTGTCCCTTGGCACAAATCCTTGCACTGTGTTCTTCTGGTTTTTCCAGTCTGTGAACATGGAGATGGGTGGGATGTGGAGAAGCTGAAATTAATACCCACATGGGATGCCAAAATTCCATGTATTGACTTTATCCACTCTTTCACAACTCCAACCTCAAAACAATTTTCTTAATTTTGCTTTTGTTTACAGACATAGACTGACAGATATAATATTGATCTTATACCCACAAACAACCTTGCTGAACATGTCCTAGCACATATACAATACGTATCCATGTGTGGATTTTTAAAGATTTTTTAAATAAAAGATCAGGTTATTAAGACATATTTTGCCTTTCTCCCCAATAGGTATGTCTTTATAAATTTATTTTTGTTTTCCAATTACGGTTTTGTAGGTGTTTTGTGGTTGTAAGAATTCTCCCTTTTTTTCTCCCCTCTCCATCCTGAACTTCCTCTACAAAGGCAAAAAATGTAGCATCATATCATAGAGGCATATTTAATTGTCTCACTGGAAGTCCTCTCTTTATTCAAGAGTGGAAATGCATACTTCAGCATATCTTCACTTCCCAGTATGCTAGTTGCCATTATACAGTTCATCTGTGAGAATATATCTAAATATATGTAAATATATGCAATTGTTCACCTGTATATCTATCTCATATTTTGCATGAATGTTGTCTTGTATCCGAGATTTGGGGGGGGGGGGACTTATTTCAGCAAGCATAATGGTCTCCAGCTGGGACCATTCTGTTGAAAATGGTAGGATTTAATTCTTTTTAATGGCTGAGTTATATTCCATGAAGTAGATGCATCACAATTTCTTTATCTGTTGTTTTTGCCTTTACTATTGTAGGTTGTGCTTCAATGCATACAGGGATGCAGGTTGCTTCTCGCATGCAGATTTCATTTTTTTGGATATATTACCAGTGATGAGATAGATGGGTCATTTGGTAGATCCATTTCAGTTGTTTGAGCACTCTCTATGCTGGCTTCTGTAGTGACTGTACTAGCTTACACTCCTACTAACAGTAAATCAGGGTTGCTTTCTCACATCCATGCCAGCAGGTGCTGTGAGTAGAGTTCCAAATATAGGCCAATCTCACTAGAGTTAGGTGGAACCTCAATGTGGTTTTCATTTGTATTTCCCTAATAACTTGGGAGCCTTAGCATTTTCTGATAGGTCTATTAGCCATTTGGATTTGTTCTTTTGAAAAATGCTTGCCCATTTCTTTCATCCATTTATTCACAGGCTTATTTGTTTTGCTGTTGCTAATATGAGCATTCTCCATACTGACTTCCACGGAATGTATTCTTTATGCTGCTGGGTTCATTTTCCTATAATTTCGGGGGTGGGAAGGTGTTTCATACATAAGAAATTTTTAAGTTGTTTATGAAAATGTAAGGAAAAAAGCTGTGAAGGTACTTCAAAAATACTTTGAATTAAAATAAATTTTGCGACCAACATTTTTAAACAGATTTTTACCATACCTTTCTAATATTAATAACAAATGTGTTCTGTAATTATTTTCTTTGTGAAATCTTTTTTCTGATTTTTGTGTCTGTGCAATAAACACGTTCTATGATTTAAAATTTTTAAATGTACTGAGACTTGCTTTGTAACTCAGCATATTGCCTTTCTTTAAAATCCTTCCTGTGTACTTCAGAATCCTGTTTTCTGCACTTTCAAATGATTTGCTTCAGTTGGTTTATACCGTTAACCAACTCTTTTGTTTTGCTGAGTTTTGTATTTACTATACCACACTTTATTTTTCCTCTTCTTTTAAAGATTGTTATTATTATTTTTTCCCTGATACAGTTTTGTAGGCATAAGGATTCCTTCCTCCCATCTCTTTTCTTTTTCCCCATTTTCTTTTCCCACCATTCCCCCTCCCATATTATCACAGGAGTATAATTTTTAGTAACAGTTACAAGTTTAACATTCTGCTATGTAAGTGTAACATAGCACTGTCAGTATAGGAAAGGGTAAAATATCTAGTGAAATAGGCTAGTCCCAAAATGATGGACGTCACATGTTCTCTGTTATAAGACAACCTTCAAGTAAAATATAAAATAAATAACTGTATTTGTAAACAAGTGTATGCATATAGCCTTATAGATGAACTATATAGTAGAGATTAGCATACTGGGAAATGAAGATACCCCTGAATAAAAGGAGAACTCCCAGTGAAACAGTTAAACACATACCTTAACAGAATGACGTTACTGAAAGTAACATATTTAATGCTGGTACCGTGGTACAGGGGATTCAGCTAGTTTTTCTGATATTTGCATCCTACATCAGAGTGCTGGTGTGTTAATCCTACTTGCTCTTCTTCTGATCCAGCGCCCTGCTAATATCACTGGAAGGCAGAAGGGAGGCAGGATAGAGCTCTTATTAGTTCCAGGCGTCAGCCAAGAACCTGGCTGTTGCAGCCATTTGGGAGTAAACCAACAGATGGAATGATACTTCTCATTTCATTTCTCCCTCTTCTCTCCTTCATCTGCATTTCAAATAAGCAAAAAGCACTTTTGAAAAAGATAAGTAACATTTAAGTTTGCAACTTTTGTGGTTGAATTTGTATTTCATCAGTCAAGTTTTTGCTTCATGTATGTTGGGAATTTGCGGTTAGGTGAGTGTGTGTTTATAATTGTCACATCTTGATAAGTTCACTTTTTAAAACTTTTTTATTGTCTTTGTCTCTGATAACGGTTCTTACTTGAAATCTATCCTGTTTAACATTATTGTAGTTACACCATGTGTCTCATAATAATTGCTTGCAAGGTAAATCTGTTTCTATTCTTTTATTTTCAATCCATATCTAACTTGAATCCAGATACGTCACTTGTCTGTAGGACAGTGTTAGATGTTTTGATGTGTTCTTTTGTTATTATTCTTCTAACCATTTTACTGCTCTCTACCTTTTGAGTGGAAAGTTTAATTTATTGAATTTTATTCAAATGACTAATAAAAGAGGATTTGTATTTGCCAATTTACTATTCACTTTCAGTATGTTAGCCTCATTCCCTAAAATTATGTATTCATATCTTTTTAAAATATATATATATTTTACAATATGAATATATATTAATTACCTTATTTGTTTTGCAAATTATTCCTGAATTATTTTCTTTCCTAATGATTTCTATGAAACTTCTCATAAAATTTTAGTTTGTGGGAATAGATTTCATATTAAGACCAACTTAATTTTCACAATGTAGGAACACTCTACCTGTGTAGTTTTGTTTCCTGTTCTTTTTGGCCATTGTAGTCACAGTACCATATTTAAACATGTGTTCCCTAAACACAGATTTACAGTTATTCCATCTGTATCTGCTTTTTAATCAGCAGAGAAAAGGGATTAAAAAAAACTATGTTGACGCTATCTTTTACGTTTATCTTGTAATTGATGCTTGTAAATGATATAATTGATGTGATTTATGCTCTTTATTTCTTCATGTGAACTTGAATTGTAGGTTAGATGTAGAGTAATAATAATCCTGAATCACAGGAAGAATATTTGAAGTGGAATTAAACACAAAAGTCATATAGTCATTGTATAGACTTCAATAAGCTTACATCATAACTTTAATCACCTGGGCAAATAATTATAATATATTGATGAAATTTTAAAAGTCAGGTATAAGTTAGTGTATACACAATGATCTTATGTCTTTAAAGAGTGAGTATATTTTCTATAAACCAAAAAATTTAAAATAGAAAATAATGTGTATGCCAAATTAGTAGCATTGTTTTTCTTTCTGCATAGTAAAAGCAATGTTTTTAAAATTACAAATGGTGGGCCCAGCGCAGTGGCCTAGCGGCTAAGGTCCTCACCCTGAACACGCCCCAGGATCCCATATGGGCACCGGTTCTAATTCTGGCAGCTCCACTTCCCATCTAGCTTCCTGCTTGTGGCCTGGGAAAGCAGTGGAGGATGGCCCAAAGCCTTGGGACCCTGCATCCACATGGGGGACCTGGAAGAGGTTCCTGGTTCCTGGCTTTGGATCGGCGCAGCACCAGCCGTTGTGGTCACTTGGGGAGTGAATCATCGGACGGAAGATCTTCCTCTCTGTCTCTCCTCCTCTCTGTATATGGAACTTTGCAATAAAAATAATATATTTAAAAAAAATTACAAATCGTGGTTTTTCTTATTTTTATCTGTACATATAAATAATTTGAATAGAAAGAAAAACATTGATTTTGATTATTCATTAATTCCTTATTTCTCAATGAGATGTAAATTAGAAGATGAAGAAAATGGTATTGAAAATAATTCATTCTGGCAAATCAGAGAAGCATCTTAGGATTTCCTAACCAGAACCCAACTGGAGTATAAGCTCTTTCACACTTACTTATATCATATGAGAGTCATACAGTGTTAGGCATGTATGCAAATGAAGCACGTATTTGTTTCCAATGTGCATCTAGCACTCAGTGATTATGTGAATGAATGCATGATTGCCTAAGTGAAAATGACTATGAACTATATGTACATTGAGTCTCTTTTGGAGATACCTGGGAGAACTTGTTAGAACAGCACTCAGAACTCCTTAGAAAGGAACAAATGATTTATTACTCATAAAAAGGCATGAGATATTAGGTGAAAAGCCCTGTGCAAATGTGAAATATTATATTCACGTGACTTTTAGAATGATCTGAAAGACTCATAACATATAGTGATTGCCAAAAGCAGCTGACAGACCTGTTCAGCTGAGTGAATTTTAACAAATAAAAGTGAAAGTTGGATAAAAAATCATATTCAAAGTTATTCCATAGAAACTGAGATTTACCAGACTTACCAAGCCAAATGAATAATATTTACTTTCATTTAAAAATTATATAATCCAACCATTGAATGTTTACATGAAAGTATTAAATATATTATTAATTTATACCATGGGGCCATGATTCATGTTTTTTCTGCCTAAGACTTTATTTTTTTTCCTCCTTTTCTCAAACATGTTTGGCATTTAGAAGTTTTAGAGTAATTTCCCCCTTTGGCTTCACCTGGGGTCTCTGCTGTCCCAGAACCTCCTCTTGACCTCAGTGTTGTGTTTTCATTTAAAATAGGGCATGTCTATAAATGTCAGCAATACAGGGCAATTAGAAGTTTGAAAAGGGCTGTAACATAAACCAGCATTATAGTGAAATGGATATTGCCTTAAGCTGCCTGCAATTCGCTTGCTGTTGGAAAGACAATATCCTGCCATTCTCCCATGGTGGCCTTCAATTGAACACATTTGGCTGAGGATTGACCCATTATTAAGGTATGTCTCTGCCAGGATTGAAGCAAGGAAGCAACACACAGAGCAAGTGAAGGCAACAAACTGGGCTGGTCATTGGACAGCTCTGGGTCAGTCAGTGTTCTCCCGATTCTGTGAATTGGGTGGCAGGTACATGCTGCTGGGCTTGACAAACTTTCCAGGATTTTGAAAGAACTGATGTCTGTGTGTTTAGGTATGTGTTTCTGTTATTTTTCTCTTTTAACACAAGCATCAACACCACCAACCGTAAGATCCACCACACTGACGTGAACTGAACTTTATTCATCTCATGTTCTTCTGCTGCCAGGAATAGAAGCCACAAATAATCTTGCAAAGTTAGAAAGCAGAATATGTTTTTGACAAGACGTATCATATTGTTCTAATTTACCAACTTCCAAAGATGTTCGACCTTTGTGAACTTAACAGTGATTTTTTTTCTCTAGCCGGAGGCCTTTTGACACACTGTCAGCTGGGCTCTGGCTTGCCCCATGTGACCTTGGAGCACATTTCAAACCAGATAAAGTTGCTGCTTAAAGTCTCTCCTGGACTTGCAAACGGTGTTGCTCTCCCTATTTTGGTGTTTGGTTCAATAATAAACTGTGAAAAGGGATCAGGCAAATGTGTGCACATTTTCAGATTCTAGCTACTCTGGACTGCCTCTGTTTAAGACTCCATGTGCTATGGGGGTAACTGGATGAGAACATTTGGAGGACAATTTACCAAACTGCCTGCTCTTTTTCTGTTAGGGTGAGTCGTCTTAATTAAATGTAGCTCTGGTGAGGTGTTTCCATGATACTGGCTTCTAGTTCCTAATAGCATTTCATCTCGTCAAAGTCAGCTTTCTAGAACTCATATCTAAAGCTGAAATGAAATGAAAGAATGTAATTGAGTGTAGGAGGGAAATCTATATCGCCAGTCTGCTTGTAAAAATCAAGATTTCTAGGCAGACTATGAGCTATAGTTTTGGCTGTCTCAGGAAAGACTTTAAAAAATCCTTGCTGTCAACGGGCTTTTGAGGTTTTCCAGATTTCAGGGAAAATTAAATAGACCATGAGACATGTAAAAAAGCATGCCCAAACCATGAGAACTGGGAGGAACTAGAATGGCTTATGAAGGAAGTTGGCTGGATTTCTCTTGCTGGAAAACTTTAGTGGCTTTTGGCGTTTGCATCATTTTGTTTGAGATAGCATACCTGATACAAATGCCAAGTACCAAAGGTGGTTTAAATGCCTGTATAGGCAGAGATATATGGATCAAACACCTTTGCAAGGTCAAGTTCAACACTATTCCAGATTTAGTGTGAGTACGCTGTTTTCACTTTCTTGAATGTAACTAATGCAATTGTTTTAAATAGATACACAATCCCTTTTTACAATGAGTGCAGCAGAGAAACATTTTTAACTATATGATGGTATAAAAGTTCAGTTATAACTTGAATAATATTTTGCCTACACTGTATAAACCAAGATGGCTACCGTGTCACTGAAACTAGAGATGTCAGTAAAAGAGTTAATAGAGGAATCTCCTGATTAGAATATCAGTCAGCCTCTCAGCTGACACATTCTTCTGCATATAAGTTGGTTTCAAAAAGCTCATGGAAAATGGAAGTAAAGAAAAGTTTAATGAAAAGCTATGTGTATGGGAAATCTTCAAAACAATTCATAGAAAATGTGTATTATGAAAAAACTATACATAGATTTCAAAGTGTTTTTGCACCATAATAAACTTGTCTTTTAATTGCATTACTTCACAAACTTTCTGAAGTCTCCTTGTAGGTTGTGTCAACTCTCAATCTCATTCTGTGCAGTAGTTTTTCCAAAGTTTTCTTCAGCATTTGTGAGTTCTTCTTTCTTTTTTCCTTTTAATCATTAGCCTTGCTGTTTTAAAAAAAGAGATTTGTTTTTAAAATTTTTATTAGAACGGCAAATCAGATTTCTGGAGAGGAGGAGAGACAGAAAAATCTTCCATTTACTGGTTCACACCTCAAAAAGCCACCATGGCCGGAGCTGAGCTGATCCAAATCTAGGAACCGGGAGCTTCTTCTAGGTCTCCCACAAGGGTGCAGGTTACCAAAGGACTTGGGTCATCCTCCACTGCTTTCTCAGGCTACAAACAGGGAGCTGGAAGACAATGAAGGAGCCAGGACATGAACAGTGCCCATATCAATCCCAGCACCCTCAACGTCAACTTTTACCACTGAGATGCTTTGTCAGACTCAGCCTTGCTCTTTTTTTTTTCTTTTTGATTAATTTATTTAAAGCGCAGGGAGAAAGGAGAGAGGTAGAGAGACAGAGACATAGGGAGAGATTATCCATTGATTACTTCCAAATTTCTGCAGCAGTCAGAGTGGGGTCATAGTGGAGCCAGCAAACAAGAACTCCGTCTGGGCATGCATTTGGATGGCAGGCACTCAAGTATCTGGAGAGTAATCTGCTGCCTTTCCAAGCTGGAAACTGGATCTGCAACACAAGAGCTGGGTTCAAACCAGGCACTCTGATATGCTTTTTGGGCATCTGAAGTGATCTTATCCCATTACTCCACAACACCTGCCTCCATGGCCTTACAAATTTTACAAAAAAAGTTTCTACTATTATTTTTTACAAAAATTTATTTATTCATTTATTTACTTATTTATTGCACAAGTCAGAATTGCAGGGAAAGAGAAAGAGATACAAAAAGAATCCTCAAATCAATGTCACATTCTCCAGATGGTTGCAAAGCCAGATTGGGCCAGCCGAAGCCAAGGTGGGGTGGCAGGAGCCCAAACACATAAGTCAATTTATGCTGCTTTCCCAGGAAACAAGCACCCTTATGGGATGTCAGCATCATAGGTGATTTTTTTTACCTGCTGTGTTACAACTCTCTCCATATGTACATTTAATTTATGGGCTCAGCATGATATACTTCAATACCTGTATATGATGCATACTGAACAAAGCAGGGTAATTGATGGCTTCATGTTCTTTGAAATTTTTCTTTTATTCATACTATATATACAAGTTATTCTGAACTAAAGTCACTCCTTTATTTCTAATTGTATTTGATTCTTGGTATTCATTCAGCCTCCTTATATTCATCTTTTATTTCCAATATCTAATGCACTTTAAGTATTTTAGGCTTATTTTATTCAACATCTTATTCATTCTGCTGCAATTAATAGTATCTCATTCTTTTTCATGACCTCATATTCCATCATGTATACATACCGCATTTTATTTATCTATTCATTTGGTTTAGGTTATCCATGTTGATGCAAAATCTTTGCAATTATAAATAGTGCTGCAGTAGCCACAGAATGAAGGGCTCTCTTTCGTATACTGATTTTATATAAAGAATAACTTGGTCACTGGTGAGACTGTTTTTAGCTTTTTCAGGAACTTCATACTTTTCCCCCATAGAAACTGTATTGATTTGCATTGTCATAAATGGTGTAAGAGTTTCCTTTATGCCACATCTTTGCAGGATTAATCAATTGTTTTTTTTTCTTTTGAAAAATAAGACATTCTAAGTGGAACTTAAAATTCGTAATTTTTCATTTGCATTCATATCATGTTGAACATGTTTCATGTATTTTTGAACATTTGTATTTCTTCTTTAGAAAAGTATCCATTAAAATCTTTTGCCCATATTTTGATTGGATTATTTTTGTTGTTGAGTTTCTGAGTTTCTTTTGTATTCTGGTTGCTAGTCATTTGTCAGATGAGTGATTTGAAAAAATGTATTTTGTTTTTATACAACCTGTATACTTTATTGATTTCTCTTTCTGCTATGTAAAACATTATTACTTTGGTAAATTCTGTTTGTGTATTTTGATTTCAGGGGCATATAAAAAATATTGCCTATACCAAGATCTCCAAGTACTCCCTCTACTTTTTTGTAGTGGCTTTACAGTTTCTAGGCTTACGTTTAGTTTTCTGATGCATTCTGAGTTGTTTCGTTGTGAGAAGAGGGGTAGTCAACGTTCAGTGTTCTGATTGTTGACATTTACATTTTCCAGTATCTTTTAGTGAAGAAGTTGTAGTTTCTCCAAATGTGTGTTTTTGATGACTTTGTTGGGAAATGGCTGGGTGGATATATATGTATCTATTTATGTCTGGGATTTAAATGTTATTTCATTGGCCTATAATTTTATTTTTATGCACATGGCTAACTTTTTTATTTGCCATAGTAATATAGTATATCTTGAAATCACATATTGTGATTTTTCCAGTTTTGCTCTTTTTCACAAGACCATTTTGGTTACATGGGATCATATGTTTTCATATGAGGATTTCTTTTTCTATGTCTATGAAGAATATATGCATTCTATGGAATGCATAGAATCTGTGACTAGTTTTGAATGGAATGGACATTTTAACAATATTAATTTAATGCATGTAATTTTTAAATCATTATGTTTTCATACTGAGCTGATCCTTGTTGATTATACAGTGAAGTTTATTGCCTCTTTTAAAATATTTGAAAGAAACAGTGACAGGGTGTGGGGCAGAGAGAGACAGAGAGAGGTATCTTTTATCTCCTTGCTTACTTCCCCAAATATCTACAATGGCTGAGGCCAAACCAGAAAGTAGGAACTCCATTTGAGTATCCCACATAGGTGTCAGGGGCCCAAGTACCTGGGTCATCTTTCTTCTGTGCTTTCCCAGACACAATCCAGGGATCTGGATTGAAAGTGGAGCAGCTGGAACTTCAACAGGTCCTATTATTGAGGGACAATAGCTTATTAAGCAGTGGTTTAACCTGTTGTACCTCAATGCCAAACCCTATAATTTTTGTCTTAAAATATACTTTTATTTAATTTGAATATAAATGTCAGTTTTACTTTGTTACTTTTGATTTCTACATGTGTCTTCACTGGTGAAGTGTGTTTCTTGTAGCCAGCGTATCACTGGGTCTTGCTTGTGTTTCCAAAGCCTGTAACTTTTAATTGGAGGAATTTAGCCCATTCTTATTCATTGTTATTATTATTATTTTGAGGTTTGTGTTATTTATATTTATTATATATTATTATATTTTTACTTGGAAAGTAGAGTTACAGAGAAAGAAAGAGATATCTTCCATGTCCTGGTTCACACCGCAGATGGCTACAATGACTGGAACTGGGCCAAGCTGAAGCCAGGAGCCAAGAGCTTCTTCCAAGTTTCCCAACTAGGTTCAGGGGCTGAAGTTGTTGGGCTATCCTCCACTGCACTCCTGGGAGTATTAGCATAGAGCTGAATTGGAAGTGGGACATCCTGAACTTAAACTGACACTCTTTGGACTACCTATGCTGCAGGTGGCAGCTTAACCCATTATGTCATAATGCTGGCTCTAACAGTATTGTTGCTGTTATTATTACTGCAATTTAGGCTTATTTAAAAGGTGAGATTACAGGTACATGGGCATGTTTAGATGTGGAAAGAATTGGTAGAGAAGGAATGTAAGAGAGGGAAATGTTTCTGCCTTCCACTCTGATTCCTCAACATGACAGAGATTGCCCTTCTGCATTTTCCAGTCTGTGTGATCTTGGAAAGAAGAGGGTTTTTTATGATACTGTCCCCGATTTCCTGTAGGAGGAAGTACACCTGAGGGAAGGGTCACTGATGGACAGAAAGGAGGGTGGGATTTACAAACAGCAGGGGAGAGTGGCTTCCAGTTCGTGACTGTAAATTAGCAACCTACCACCCTCATTCTCTCTCAGAGTTTTTGGTTCTTAACCCTTAAGGTTGTTAACGCGGAACAGATTCAGCACATCTTCTGTAGTTAATTCCTTCTGATTAGGGATGTACAGTTTTTGTATTAGAGGCTCAGGAATTTCTGTCTCATCTCATGGATCACTCTCATGAGCAGAACTTCCCCATGCAGTGTCAATGGCTATGTTCCCTGTATCTTCATCATTACTATGAGATATACTTGGCTTGTCTGCACAGGAGTCAGCAATGTGGCATGGAGTAGTCACGTACCCGTGTGCCAAGCTCAGATCACACTGACTTTGGTTCCTGAATTCAGAGAGTCTGATGTGTCTGAGGCCATCAGCAGATGAAGGGGCATGCTGCTTGCTGACATGAAATGCCACTGGTGCTACAGCAGGTACTGTAGCCTAGCCCAGGGAGCCCCACTGGGCCTGCTCTTTAGGCCTCTGCCTTGGTTCCTCCCAAGCCATGACTTCTGCATGTACCAGATGGTGCTGTGGCCACCTAGGGAGGCCCATGGCTACAGCTATTCACATCAAAAGTCTTAGTAGTCTGGATCGCAATAAGCTGGTGCTAGTGGTCCACTCCTTCCCCACCCCTATCTCCTGTTACAGTTAACACAGAATGCACATGAATTAGGTCCAGAACACCAGCCAACCATTGGCTATATTTCTCCCTGCAATGTAGCATTTGCCTAGGCAACAGGCAATCTAGGCAATTGCTCATAGCTGGGGAGCAGTGTTATTGATGTCTTAACTCTTGATTTTTGTCATTTTGTGAATTTTTTTATATCTGTTGTATTCTTCCTGTCTTTTTCATCTTTTTAGTCTTGGGATCTACTATATTAATAAGATTTGATTATTTTCTTTTTCATGCATGTTTTTCTTTCTACGGAGTTTTATGCTTTCACAAATTTTTATGATGGTCATAACCTTTCTTTTATTTCTGGATATAGGACTCCTTTAAGCAGTGAATAAATCTCTCAGGGTTTGCTTCTCTCAGAAAGTCTTTATTTCCTCTTCATTTCTGAAGGTGACAGCAGGGAGCTGAATTGGAAAAAGAGTAATTAGGATTTGAACTGGAGTCCATATGGGATACTGGCCCTATAAGGCAGAAGATCAGCCTATTGAGCCACTGTGCCAGTAACCTCACTTTGATTTTGAATAGGCTTTTCTACGTCTGTCCCATTTTATTCATCTTCAAGGATTCAAAATATTTGCTTGTTTTCTGATGTCTCAATGGTCTTATAATCTATCTACATTATTTTTGCTTTTACACTCTTTCTGAGATAGTTAAAAAGATCTGTCTTTTTAAAGATTTATTTATATTTTATTGGAAAGGCAGATTCACAGAGAGAGGGGGAAATAGACAGAAAGATCTGTCTGCAGGCTGCTGGCTCACTCTCCAAGTGGCCACATTGGTCGGAGCCAAGCAATCTGAAGCCAGGATCCAGGAGCTTCTTCTGGTTCTCCCTTATGGGTTCTGATTCCCAAGGCTTTGGGCCATCTTCCACTGCTTTCTCAGGCCACAATCAGGGAGCTGGATGAGCATCAGAGCAGCCTGGACATGAACTGGTACATTTATGGGTTTCCTGGCACATGCAAGAAGAGGATTTTAGCCACTAGGTTATCATACCAGGTCTGAAAATATCTGTGTTTAAGTTCATATATTCTTTATTCCACTGGATATATTTTGTTATTGAAATTTTTCTTTTGCATTAATTTGAAAGGAGGAGAGAAATGCTCAGAACAAACAGGACTGGGCTAGGCTGAAACCAGGCACCAGGAACTCATTCTGGGTCTTCCACAAGGATGTCAATAACCTCTTGAGCCATAACCTCTTGCCTTCTGAGTATACCTTACTAGAAAGCCAAATCCGAAACTAAGGAAGACAAGATCCTGAGACCTCTGATGTAGGAGTCTCAAGGAACATCCTGACACAGCGTGTACTTCAATGCAAACCCCTGCTGAGGCTATACTCCATACTGCTTACTTATTGAATTCTTATTCTTTTTAAATATTGTTTACTTGAAAGGCAGAGAGACAGATTGACATAGGTGTGCATAGATTAAATATGTGTGCATGCATGTGTGTATGTATTTATCTGTTGAGAGAGCCACAGAAGGATAGTTAAAACAATGAGGTCTGGGCTAGGCTAAAAGCAGTAGCCAGAAACTCTGTCCTGGTCTCCCAAATACATGTCATGCGCCCCAGGACTAGTGTCATCTTCCACTTCTTTCCTAAGTATATTAGTAGGAAATTGAATCAGAAGAAGAACAGGTAAGACTTAAACTTGTACCTTAAATGAAGTATGATCTTTGCAAGTGGTGGCTCAGCCTGATCCATCAGTTGGTACATCCTGCAAATAACCACAGTAGCTAGAGTTGCCTCAGTCTTAAGCCAGGACTTCCATCCGGAGCTTGCATTTGAGTAACAGGACCCTAGCAGGTAGACCACATTCTGCTTCCTTCCAAGGCACATTAGAAGAGCTGGAACAGAAGTGGAGCATTCAGGACACAAAATGGCACAGTAGAATGGTACACTGGTGACATAAGCAGATTAATCTGCTGGCTATGAACTGATACCTTTTTTAAAGATTTATTTATTTTTATTGGAAAAGCAGATCTACAAAGAGGAGGAGAAACAGAGAGAAAGATCTGTCCGATGATTCACTCCCCAAGTGACTGCAATGGCTGATGCTGATTCAATCCGAAGCCAGGAGCCAGGAACTTCCTTCCAGGGTCTCAATGATCTAGGCCATCCTCAACTGTTTCCCCAGGCCCTAAGCAGGGAGCTGGATGGGAAGTGGAGCTGCCAGGATTAGAACCGGTGTGCATATGAGATCCTGGCGCATTCAAGGTGAGGAACTTAACCGCTACGCTATCACGCCGGGCCCCTGAACTGATATTTTTAAAAAAGATTTATTACAAACAGATTTGCAGAGAGAAGGAGAGACAGAGAGCAAGATCTTCTGTCCTATGGTTCACTCGCCAAGCGGTTGCAATGGCAGAGCTGAGTCAAACCGAATCCAGTAGCCAGAAACCTCTTCCTGGTCTCCCATGCAGACTCAGGGTCCTAAGGCTGTGGGCCATCCTCTACTGCTTTCCCAGGCCACAAGCAGGGAGCCAGATGGTAAGTGGAACAGGGCTGCCAGGATATGAACTGGTGCCCATATGGGATTGGGGCGCATATAAGGCGAAGACTTTAGCCCCTATACTTCTGCTCCGGGTCCCTAACTGATAGCATTGTATTTGAAATCTGTTGCTAAAAAGCTATTGTATTTGTTTGAAAGAATCATGTTATCTGCCTCTCTCTCTTTTAAGTTCTTGTAATGTTATATTGAGTAGTACATCTGATAAATCAGTTGTCTCTACCAGTTTCAGATGTTTACTTTGAAAACAATTTTCCTGATGTGTCTGTTTCATGGGCAGAATGAATATGATATTGCCTTTCCACAGCTTCCTTGACTGTGATCAATGTCTCTTGGGACAGTGTCTCTGGCAGAGTGACCAGAATGACTTTTTGCAGGGGTCCCTTGTTGGTAAAAACACTTTGGTAGCTCAGGTTGGTGTTTTGCATAGCATGGTGTGATGTCTACTTTTTCCTGTGATGCTAAAAGTGTATGTGAATTACTGTGATTCTACATCGTTACAAAAACTGGACATTTAAGTTTAATTTTATTTTAATTGTATTCAGTTGGCAGGGTTGTGGTGGCATCTCTTGTCTTAAATACTCATTGTAACTAGTGAACTGAAACATTACAAAAAAGATTTATTTATTTATTTATTTACAAATTGAGGTTCACAATGAGAGAGAGAGAGATCTTCAACCTATTCGCTACATACCAGAAGGCTACAACGGCTACAATAACCCAATAACAATACCAGAATGCTACAGACCCATGCCAGCCTCTACTAACTGAACTATTAGTTTTGCTTATTTTTAAAATTCTAGATTATTCATTTGGATTTTTAAAACACATTTTCTATTTTGGGGACCAACTTCTCAATCTTAACTTTTACCTCTTGAACACATTTTTGTGATTAAAAAAATATTTTTTATTGGTCTGAAGTCAGTCTTATTTTCATGGTTTGATACCTTGGCTTTTTCTCCGTTTCCTTGTCCTCTGCTATGCTTGGTTATTTTCAATATGCATAGAATCACATGTGTAATTATTTTCTTGAAGTAATCTAAAGACTAGATGCTGTTAGCATCTCACAATAAGAGATGTATTCTTTAAAGGTAAAATTTAATTTTATAAATTACATTTAGAAAACTTAATTTTATATATAATAAATACAAAGAATTGTCATCTTTAATTTTATAAATTTTCATTCATTCAATTTGTTTATTTGAAGAGCACATGCAAGCACATAGGGAAAGACAGAGTATTTGAATCCACTGGTTCACTCCCTAAATGTTTGCAACAGCTAGGCCTGGGCCAGGTTGAAGCCAGAAACCAGCAAAGGAATTTTGGTCTTTCATGTGGGTGACAGGAATTCAAGTAATTGACCAGTCAATTACAGCCTCCCTGGGTGAAAATGTGCCAGAAGCAGGAGTCAGAAGCTAAAGCCAGGATCAGAGCTTGGGCACTCTGATGTGATATACCAACATTTGCACCAAACACCTGCCCCCACGATAGGGATCTAAATGTACCTTTCTATCAGAAGCTTGGGCATTGTGGTGTATTTGGTGATACTAGCACCTTCAATATATCTCCTTGTTCTCATTTTGTAGATAAGTGGTTATAAAGAGACAGCAGTGCTATGGTAAGCCATAGCCATTTTTGATTTACTTCTATACCCACAGTGCATCTTTATCAGGTCCCAAACCAATGCAAATGGAATTCATTAGTACCCATTACTAAACCCTGTCAGCTATGGTGCTTCCTCAGTCATGTGGTTGCAGAAGAAGTCTCTTGTAGAGACTTCCTCTGGAATTATCAGCCTGTCCCAGGAGAATGTAACCTAAAATGCTACGTTTACCTTCCTGGTTCTCTGTCATTTTAAATCCTAGAGTTGTAATTCTATTATTACAATGGTTCTCTGATCATTCAAGGATGCTTTCTGTTTTACCTAAAAATATTTCCAATAATTTTCAGCTGGAGTCATGTTATTAGAAAGATATGCCATCCAGTCTTCTTTTCAGTGCTGTTTGTTAGTTTTAGGCACCTGCAAGTTCCTTGGAGACTTCTTTTCCTCTGCACTGCCACCGTTTGTCTTGGGAATTTGTTCTTGGTCTTCTTTAAATTTCCGTTTCATTTTTATTTTTCCATCTAGTTTTCAGAGCTCAATTTAGGTTTTCACCAGATGGCATTTTCTTGAATTAAACTCTACTTCCAGTACCCCTACAGGCATACCCACATGAATAACCTAATGGTAGTTCAGTCTTGAGTATTCAAATGTGTATTTTAATTACATACATTCCTACCTCTTGCCAGGACTTAGTCGTGGTCCTATATTTCATATTTTGAGATAATGTCACCAATAAATGTTGTCAATTCTTAATGTTTTCCTGAATTTCTGTCTTCTATTTCTGATTCTCTGCCCTCAATCTAATGCATTAAGTCCCATTGATGTTTTGGTGATATGTGTCAACCATTCTCTCATTTACAAATATTTTTTTAAAATACTTTAAAATATGTATTTTCATTGGAAAGGCAAATTTATAGAGAGAAGGAGAGGCACAGAAAAAGATATTCTATTTGCTTATTTACTCCCCAATGTCCACAATGGATAGAGCTGAGCTGATCAGAAGCCAGGAGCCAGAACTCCCATGTGGGTGCCAGCTCCTAAGGCCTTGATCCATACTCTGTTGCTTTTCCAGGCTGCAAGCAGGAAGCTGGATGGGAAGCAGAGCAGACAGGACACGAACCAACATCCCTCATACGATACTGGCACTTGCAAAAGGAGGGTTAGCCAATTGCGTTATTGTGCCAGGCCAACATTAAAAAAAAATATGTAGGTAAATTCATCTGACAGCACGTTCTGAGCAGGACTTTGTGATAAAACTATTAGCTAAACGACTTGGAGTAAATTACTAAGTGACTCTGTGTTTCTCTTTCCTTTTCTGCAGAATAGGCATGGTTATAATGATACCTACTTAGAGCACAGTGTAAACACTAACGTAACATTTTTTTTTCTCTGACCACCCTCCACCTTTGTAATGTGACTTTGTAGCTCCTGTCTTCAAGAGATTATTTCCCTATCTTGCAACCTGTGCCAACAATGATCTGTTTTAGACCACAGAAATGACTAAATGAGAAAGATGTGCTAGTGCCTTCTAAGAACCTAGTCTATTTATGTTTTGTTTTTTAAAAAGATTTTTTGTTTATTTTATTATTATGAAAGTCAGAAAAGAAAAAAAGAAGAAAGACTGATCTGTCGGTTCTCTCCCCGGATGGCCACAGCAGTTAGGGCTGGGCCAGGCCCATGCCAGGAGCCAGGTGATTTCTTTGGGTATCTCACAGAGTGATGTCAGGGGCCAAACACTGGGGCAATTTCCTGTTGCTTTTTCGAGCCAGTCAGCAGGGAGCTGGATCAGAAGTGGAGCACCCAGGATAGAAACAGCATGCCTATTGGATGCCAGTGTCACAGGCAGCAGCTTAATGAGCTATGCCACAACAATGGCAGAATCTACATATTTAGAAGTTTTAAATATTTTATGTTGTCTAAAACTCACCCAACTACTTTATGAACAATAATGGTTTGGCCTTCATGAAAGCAAATGATATTGTGGGGCTGAGACAACTCTTTGCAACTGCACCTATGTGGGACCAGCCAGCCAGCTAACTGATCAAAGATGATGTAAGATATCAACCAAGACCAGAACACTGACAGCCAAGAGAATTAAGCACTAAAGGATGGTTGTTGTTTTCAGTAAGGCACTATGTTTTGTGCTATGACCCTTTATAAGAAACCAAATGATAACATTACCTCATAGGATTGTAATGACATTAAACCAGCTAAAATATTATTTTATTTTATTTTTGTATGTTTTTATTCTTAAATAGGATATATATAACATCTAGATAAAATGTACATTTATCATTATTATTATTTTATGAAAAAGTTCCATAGGCTCTGGGATTTCCCTGATCCCCTCCACAAATCCTTTCTCCCAAAACTGATTTCCCATATATAATTACAATAGTCATAAGTCCATCATTACAGGCATAGACAATGGCAGACAGTCCAACATCCCATTGTCAAGATATATTTATCGGTTTCATTGGGAGTCCATCTGTGATTTGCAAGTACAGATGCATACTGTGTTGTGTCGTCACATATGATAGTCTCCTTTACACCGTTACTATACATCCCCTTAAATGAAAAGTCACAAAACAAAATCAACAACAGGAAGAAAAAATAGAAATTCACAATGCCATGAAGTTAAATAACATGTTACTGAATGGCTAATATGTTACTGAAGAAAAAAAGAAAACCAAGAACCTATTGAAGAAAATGATGGTGCACTATGATCTATGAGTCACTGAAGAATTTAACATGAGAAAAAAATGTTTTGTTTTTTTTTTTTAAGATTTATTTGTTTTTATTGGAAAGTCAGATAAACAGAGAGGAGGAGAGACAGAGAGGAGGAGAGACAGAGAGGAAGATCTTCCATCCATTGATTCACTCCCCAAGTGAGTGCAACAGCCGGTGTTGCATTGATCCAAAGCCGGGAACCAGGAACCTGTTCCGGATCTCCCATGTGGGTGCAGGGTCCCAAAGCTTTGGGCCATCTTTGACTGCTTTCCCAGGCCACAAGCAGGGAGCTGGATGGGAAGTGGAGCTGCCGGGATTAGAACTGGTGCCCATATGGGATCCTGGCGCGTTCAAGGCGAGGACGTTTTAGCCGCTAGGCCAAGCCGCCAGGCCCAAGAAAAAATTGTTTTGAAGAAGCGAAAATAAAAACAAAAACATCAAAATCCATAAGATATAGTTTTTGCCCATCTTTGTGGTGATATGTTTCTCCTGTAGGCTTCAAATAGATGGGTTTTAATTTTTGATCTAGTCTATTAATCTATGACATTTGATTGATAGTTTAAGCCATTTACATTCAGAGTTAATATGAATAGGTGGTAATTTGGTTCTGTCATTTTAGCAATGGGTTGTTTATTGTTTAATTTAGTCTTCTGTTGTCATTTTACTAGGATGTTCTTCACATTTGCCTTTGGTTTTGATGGGTGCTATTATTTTTGTCTGTCAAGAGAACGTTCTTAAGTATACTTTGTAGGGCAGATCTGGAAGAGGCACATTCTTAGAGTTTTTCTCTACTGTGGAAGAATTGTATTCTATTTCAACTGAAGAGAGCTTGATTATCATGTGCTGTGGTGAGGATCACTTTCATTCAACCCTTTTGGGAGTTCTGTGCCCCTCCTGTATTCTGTTTTCCAATTCTTTCTCCAGATTAGGAAAATTTTCCTTTATTATTTCATTAAGTACATTTAAAAAAATATTTATTTTTTAGATTTATTTTATTTTTATTGCAAAGTCAGACATACAGAGAGGAGGAGAGACAGAGAGGAAGTGGAGCTGCCGGGATTAGAACCGGTGACCATATTGGATCCTGGCACGTTCAAGGTGAGGACCTTAGCCACTAGGCCATGCCGCCAGGCCTGTGATTAAGTACACTTTTAAACCCAACTTCCCTTTTTGTGCCTTCTGGAACTCTCATAACTCTGATACTTGGCTATTTAACAGTGTTCCTTAATTCTTGAAAACTTTTCTTAGTTTAACTCTGTTCCTCCTGCAGCTTTTTTTATTGTTACCCTACTGTAGCAAGAAATATCTTCCAATTCTGAGATTCTTTCTTCTACCTTATTCATTCTATTGTGGAGGTTATCCACTGAATTTATAATTTGCTCGATTGTGTCCTGCATTTCTAATAATTCTGCTTGATTTTGTTTCAGTGTTTCTATTTCCTGTGCGACATATTCCTTAAAGCCCTGCATGTGCTTCTGGTTTTTGATAAGAAACATTATAACAAGTTTTTAAAAGTTATTTATCTCCCATTTCCCAATGTATTAACTATGAGATTGGCAAAGACTTTTGCTCTTTTGCACAGACGTCTTTAGTACTATTTGTTGTGCCTTTGTCCCTTTTTTTGTTCTTGGTCATTGTACCTCTTTTTAGCAGATTCTTCTCCAGAGAGCAGGTTTCTAAGTTGTGTCACTCACGGATCTGCACTTTGATTATACTGATTGCTTTTGGTACCCAGTTCTTGGCTTGTAATCACTTGTACTACTCCCTCCAGCTAGTTTCAGGTCTGGATTCTTTTTTTTTTTTTTTGGATTCTTGTTTTAGGCTTCACCGCAGCCTCTTAACTCCAGCTTCCTGTGATCTCATGATGTGGCTGCACTGTTGTCTGTACAACCTTTCTCTCATTTATAGTTTGAGCAGTTTTCCAAGATTATGGAGACACTAGGTTGTTGGTGGTATCAATCTTGCCAGAGCAGGCTGGTGATTAGGTCTGAGGGCCACACAGATCTATTTTAACACATAGGATGACAAAGTCAGTATTATTTTTCCTTGTAGGGCCAGTTCATTGCAGTGAGCTGGAAGTGAGTTTTCTCCTAGCTCAGCACATGAGCAGCTTGTTGTTTGCTCTCCAGTCTCACAGCCTTTGCCACACTGTACAAAATGGCACCTGGTATGTTACTGGTGGCATTCTGGAGCTGCTGGCCATTAGGTCTGGGGCTATATAGACCTATTTTGTTTGGAACTTGTAGAATGCTATGTTAGTACATTTCACTGACATTTGCTATAGCAGAAAATAAATCTAGTTGTTTTAGAATTAGTTGAAAACTGTCTAAGTGCAGGAAGAATTTGGAATCTGGGACTGGAATATTCTCTAGGTATGAACAATTGTATATTGTCAACTTTCTTGTTTTAGTGATTGTAGATCAGTTAATTAACCAAAGTAATATTGGTTGAAAGTATATTGTAGTGAATTTCCATAGTGAATTTCACTTTGATTGAACAGAGCAAGATTTTGACTTATAGAATTCAATTTAAAAAAATTTGTGACTCCAACACAGTGGCTCAATTGGTTACAACTCCCCCTCCAAGCACCAAGATCCCATAAGGACACTGGTTCGTATCCTGGCTGATCTGTTTCCCATCCAGCTTCCTGCTTGTGGCCTAGGAAAGCAGTAGAGGATGGCCCAAAGCCTTGGGATCATATACCCATGTGGGAGACCAGTGAAAAAGTTCCAGGCTTCTTCAATTCATCTCGGGTCTGTACATTGCATCTATTTGGGGAGTGAATCAGTGAAAGGAAGATCTTTCTTTGTCTTTTCTTTTCTCTGTAAATCTGTCTTTCAGATAAAGATAAATAAGTCTAAAAAAAAGTTAAGTTTATTTTTGAAACTCAGAGTTGATGGGATTAGAAAATATTCTCTAACCAGCTTTATACAGAAATGGGATTAAGAACTGAATAATGTGAGATTTAAGCATGTTTATTTTCTTCAATTAAAGTATCAAAGTAAAATATTAAAGTATTAAAGTAGACAATGAGATGAAAGCAATGTATAACCAAAGATCTTTCTCTTCTACAGGTTACATTTAAATGTTTACAAAACCTTTCTTTCTACATTACCATGGTGAACCTGAAAATAATATACAAATGATATGACATGTCAAACTGTGATTATGTAGCTTAATTATACATTAAGCTCAGCAGTAGTAGCTGGTGCTGAATGTTCTGTGTTAGAGCTCACGATTTCCTGAAGATGTCTGGTTCTTATTGGAAAAGACAATGGTAATACAAAAAATAACTTGGGTAGATTTGCCTGTTGGAGTAGTAATCTGAGAATTTGTGCTTTGAATATTTTTCTTTCTTTGGATACATAAAGTAGTAGAGCGTGACTCCTGTGGGTTGGTTCCACTTTGTGTTTTGGCTTTTGTATTCCAAAATGGAATCGTTTTCCTTGGCAGACTCCACAGTAGAGTCAGACTGGAGTAGGAAAAGTACATGGATTTTATTTTTTTAAAGGAGAGTAGGGATTTGCACAGTGACCCAGATGTGTGCTCTTTGAACTCCAACTGTCTGCATTCAAATATGCAATGAGAAGTAAACAGCATTTAAAAAGACCCTGTTGGATACCTTGGGGGTATTTCTTGCACAGTGTTTTGGCAGCGTGCTTTCTAGCTGAATGAGATTTATTGCTGAAGCACTAAATCTTCATTATACATGGCAACCTTACTCCCCTGCTGTCCTGGTCCCTTTCCATTCACAGCTTCTTTTTTTTTTAATCCCAAGATCTTGTTTTTTCTCTTCTGTAGCTCAAATTTCAAAATAATTTACGTTCCAGTCGATCGCAGAATTGACATTGCATTAAATCTGTGAACGTGTCATTCACAAGTGTCAGAGAGCACAAAGCTCATCCAATCCATCCATCAATATTTAGTCAGAAGCGCTCTGCAGCTTTTTAAGTGATCTATGTGGCTAGGTGCCTGACATAACTATCAATGAGAAGCAGGTTCATGCATTTTGGCTAGGTGCAGCTACAGGTGAGTATTGAAAAACAATACTGCCTCATGTGTGATCCTATTACTTTTCTATCCATAGAAAAGTAGGCCAGCTCAGATGGAAGATCTTCCTCTCTGTCTTTGCCTCCCTGTACATCTAACTTTGCAATAAAAATAAATAAATATTAAAACAAAAAGAAAGTAAGCCAGGGTAAGAAATTGGCACAAATGATTAAGAAACTTAACCATTACCATATTTTCAACAACTTAAGAAAGACCAAACAAACATCTAGATAATTATCTAGTGTCTAGGAAAATTAGTCAAAAAAAAAAAAAAAAAAAAAGACCATTTTCTTAATTCCAGGTATCCAGAAAATTTCATGTATGTTAAACTGCTTTTCTACTATCTCTGTTGTTTGGGAGTTAAAACTATTATTATGTATATTATTATGTATTTTTTTTCCTATTTGCTTCCGGTAGTAATGCTAGATTAAAAGAATCGTACCAGGACCCTGCATGGTGGCCTAGTGGATTAAGTTCTCACTTTGCATGCGCCAGGATCCTATATGGGTACCATTTTAATTTATTTATTTTTTAAGATTTATGTATTTTTATTGGAAAGTCAGCTATACAGAGAGGAGGAGAGACAGAGAGGAAGATCTTCTGTCGGTGAGTTCACTTCCAAACTGACCGCAAAGGCCAGTGCTGTGCCGATCCAAAGCCAGGAGCCAGGAATCTCTTCCAGGTCTCCCACATGGATGCAGGGTCCCAGGGCTTTGGGCCGTCCTCGACTGCTTTCCCAGGCTACAAGCAGGGAGCTGGATAGGAAGGGGGGCTGCGGAGATTAGAACTGGCGCCCATATGGGATCCCAGCAAGTTCAAGGCGAGGACTTTAGCTGCTAGGCCACTGCGCTGGACCCTGGGTGTCATTTTTAATCCTAACAGCCCTGCTTCCCATCCAGCTCCCTGCTTGTGGCCTGGAAAAGCAGTCGAGGATGGTCCAAAGCCTTGGGATCCTGCACTCGCTTGAGAGACCAAGAAGAGGCTCCTGGCTCCTGGCTTTGAATTCGCCCAGCTCTAGCTGTTGTGATCACTTGGAGAATGAATCATCGGACAGAAGATCTCTCTATCTGTCTCTCCTCTTCTCTGTATATCTAAATTACCTAACTTTCCAATAAAAGTAAAATAAATCTTTTTTTTTATAAAGATTTATTTTTATTACAAAGTCAGATATACAGAGAGGAGGAGAGACAGAGAGGAAGATCTTCCATCCGATGCGATCTGAAGCCGGGAACCAGGAACCTCTTCCAGGTCTCCCACGTGGGTACAGGGTCCCAAAGCCTTGGGCCGTCCTCAACTGCTTTCCCAGGCCACTAGCAGGGAGCTGGATGGGAAGTGGGGCTGCCGGGATTAGAACCGGCGCCCATATGGGATCCCAGAGCGTCCAAGGCGAGGACTTTAGCCGCTAGGCCACGCCGCCGGGTCCAAGTAAAATACATCTTAAAAAAAAATAGTAACAATCAGCATATATAAAGTTAGAAAATACTAATCTGCCATATGTAATGCAGCTATTATGTAAAAAGTTGTTCATTTAAAAATATTTATTGCCTGCTTATTACAGCCAATCCAGCACAATTTGTAAGATATGTTTGATGATATTGTTTTTCTACAAAATTCTTTTTATTTTTAGAAAATAAAATACCACATTTTTCATAACTTCTGAAATTTGTAGATAAAATTTTGTATCTATTTTAACTCTTGATAATAACTGAAATTTTTCCTTTTTGTTATATTTGTGTTTTATTTACTTGAGCTTCCAATATGCTTACCTTTAAAATGGTGTGAGGGGTTCTGCATTATAAGACTCAGAAGTCCTCTATAGTTCAGAGAGATATCTGTTTTATAATGGGCCCTCATATTTGTAATTCCCTGACTGCATGAAACAAACCTAAAGTTTCTATTCCTCAATATATTAACCTGTGAAATGGTACTAATGCTTGATAGATTTACTATGGTGATCTTAAAAGAAACAGAATAAATACATTTTGAAGACAGTAAGGAATTGCTACCTTTTTTCTATCCTGTAGAAGAATTCCCCAATTTTTATTTTACTGGAAGCATTTTATAAATTTTGAAGTATTAACTTTTTGTTTATGTGCTACTTTGCAAAGTACTATAAACATTGCAACTGATTTGATTAACATACCTCTGCAAATGGGATTTATTTGCCTGAAAGAACAACCTTGCCTTGTGTGTGACACACAGTTATGTATGCAGTGGGAGATCATGTTAGTTTTTTTTTTTTTCCTTTATCCCTTCTGAGGTCTCAGCATCATGCACTGGAGTGTTGTTATAAACAGCAAGGAGTTAATGAATCAACAACCACCCAGGGAGCTGTTATTTACAGTAACATTACAGCAAAGATGATTTATGTGCATGAGGTTCCTAGGTGACAGTGGAGCTGAGATTGTAAATTGATGTAGATGTAGATTGTCGCACAGGAGGTGCCGGTGGCCTTTGTTTTCTATTTTGAGGCACAACAAAGGACAGAGGGATGACGTTGGAGCCCAGATACCCGCTAAGATCACATTTCGCTTCCCCATTTCTGTTTTTGTAGGAAGGGTATTTGCTAACTTATTCTCCTGTTGGGAGATATATAACTTCTTTATGCAGGCTCATTACTGAGACTTCCATCCTAATACTTTCCAAGTGCACGGCCACCTGCTGTCATTTCATAACTGATACAAGGACATTTTCTCATTGTTGATCATTGTTCCTTTCCATTACTTTTACTTAAAAGTTACAAAAAACATTTATGCAGAGTATATATGCTGGAAAGGTAACTGCTGATTGGGCCAATGTTAAAGTTACTGCAGGGGGCTACTGATTTGACAGAATTCTGAGGTTATGCAAATTTTCTCAATTAGTAAACATCTGGGTTTCTAATCAGGTTTTGTTCCTAAAGTCACGGTTAAGGTTTTGAGATGCAGTTTTCTTGTTTGAGATGCATATTTGAAAAATACAATAAGTAAAGAATGATATTTTTAAAAATTCTTTACATTCAAATGTGTATTTAAGAAAAGATCTTTCATCGCTTCTTGGCCTTTTGGTTAAGATCAAATGTAAAAAAAGATCTTTCATAATACTGATGTTTTTCACACACAAAAATTCTTATTTTATTTACTTGAAAGGGAAAAAGAGAGAGAGGAAGAGTTCATCTGCTGGTTTACTCACAAAATCGCTGCACATCTGCAGGAGTTGGGCCAGGCCAAACCCAAGACCCTAGAATTCCACTCAGGGCTTCCAATGGGTGGCAGAGGCCCAAGTTTTAGGTCCATCGTCTACTGCTTTCCCAGGAACATTAGCAGGGATCTGGGATTGTTGGTAAAACTGTCAGGACTAAAATGATTCTCTTTTAGCTGATCACACTGCACCTGTTTCTATTATAAAGGAAACAGAGCAGGTATATTATCTTTCCTTGACAGAATTTTAATGACGTTCTCCAAAGTATTATTGTTAGAATAATGTGGAACAAGAATAAGAATCATGACTTTTGAAGCTTATTCCAAGTGTTGTTCTCTCATGCACTCATCTCTCTGGCCATTTGTAATACAGACAATGTGCAATCATCTGGTTAGCGGAGATATTTTTAAAATAATTGTATGAATATATGAGTTCTACAGGCATATTTTACCCTTCACATGTAGACAAATACTTTAAATATGTATTTGTCTCCATTCCATAATGTGCTTCCATGTTTAACAGTATGTCTAAAATGGTACAAATAAGCAAAATTTCAGTGCTAGGAAAAATATTGCTTGAACAGAAAGAAAAAGTATAAGAGAAAGGTAAAATACACTATAAAACAAAGAGCTGTGACAAACACACAAATTACATTGATAAATGCCTATGAATAAGCTACTTTAACACTACACAAAAGCTTTCTCAGATTGAAACCAAGCCATAGGAGATTTATGCACAAAGATTATTTTTTGAAGATTTATTTATTTTTATTGCAAAGTCAGGTATACACAGAGGAGAGACAGATACCAAGATCTTCCATCTGATGATTCACTCTCCCCAAGCGACCGCAACGGCTGGTGCTGCACTGATCCAAATCCAGGAGCCAGGAACTTCCTCTAGGTCTCCCACGTGGGTACAGGGTCCCAAGGCTTTGGGCCATCCTCGACTGCTTTCCCAGGCCACAAGCAGGGAGCTGGATGGAAAGCGGAGCAGCCAGGATTAGTACCAGCACCCATAAGGGATCCCAGCATGTTCAAGGCAAAGACTTAAGCCACTAGACCATTGTGCCAGGCCCTAAACACAAAAGTTATTATGATAACAATATATTTAAATACAAAATGACCCAGAAACTAAGGGCTGAATAACAATATACAATGCAAATTCAACAGCTTACTCTCTATGGAATGGTTGGAAACAGGGCACGCACATTAATCAGGACAAAACCAAACTAAACCAAACCAAACCAAACCAAACCAAAACAAAGCAAAACAAAACAAAACAAATCTAAAACACCTTTAATGATAAATACTGCATTCTGCTTTGAAAAATATGGCATGTATGCATATATATTCACCAAAATGTACCATCAGCATTCCTAAAATGAAAATCAAATATGTGCAAAAATATACCAAATACATCGCTGATTAATTCTATTCACTTTTCATCCTCCTTAACAAATTTAGTAGACAAAGTTTCTTAAGAATATTGAATGATAACCTAAATAAAGCAAACAAAGGATATGCATTCCAACTAATATGACAAAGTTCGTATGTGCTTAGGAAACAAATTATGTGCCTTTCTTTACAAGCACAATGAACATTTACAAGATTTAATTATTTCTCATCTATAAATACTATTAGTATAATGAAACAGTAGAAACAATACAGATAACACTTTCAGACCATATTGCAACAAGAAGTAATAATCAAATGCAAAAATAACCAATCTGCCACTTCGAAATAAACACAAACAAAAACATTTTTCAAACAGCAACTGAAAATTCAAGTCTAAATGTAAGAATATTTTTTCAATGACAATAATATTCATCTCATAACCTAGGAGCTACTCATGTAACTAAATAACAATTTAGGAAAATGATTAATCTTGGTACTTGTATTAGTAAAAATAAACTCATCACTTTTTAAAGCAAAGTAGGAAAAAACAAATAATGTCAGAAAAAGGGAAATGAATACACTAGTGAAATAAAACTAAATGAATGTCAGAAAACAGAAGCAAAACAACATGCTGGCTGTTCCACTCCCCGTGCAGCTCCCTGCTCTCACTTCTGGTAAAGCACTGGAACACGATCCAAGGGCTTGGGCACCTGCATGTATGTAGGAGACCAAGAAACAGGTACTGGGTCCTGGCTCCTACCTCCTGTTTCCTGGCTCCAGCCTGGTCCAGTGCCCACCATTTTAGCTATTTGAGAAGCGAATTAGTGGATAAAAAACCTCTCTGTGTGTCTACTTGTCTCTGTGTACTCTGCCTTTCAAATAAGTTAATTAAAAAATATTTTGGGTTGGCAATGTGGCAAGTAAAGCCAATGGCAGAGTCTGTTGCACCTGTCCATAAAATTCTGTTCTGCTTGTTCACAGTATAGAATTATCAATAGGAAGATGCTGTCTGTAATTGTATAGCACTCACTGAAGTTATCGGCAATCATATTCTGGCCTAAACAGAGCGAGCATACTATACAAGCATCTTGTGTTGGCTAAAGACTTTTAAGAAGGACTCTGCTCCTGGGGCTCTTCGTTTCCTGCCAGTTGGAGGAATATGAATACAAGGGTCTAAGTCTCCTTATCTGTTCCTCTCGACTGTCATAGAGTTGTTTCCTTGTCTTTGCTATTGTAAATTGTGCTGGTGCAGATATAAGATTACAGGTCACTTTCTCAAATGCATATTTCATTTCCTTTGGATGTAATCCCAGGAGTGAGATAGCTCGGTCAAGGAACTTCTCTTTTGGAGAAAATGTTGTGTGGCTGAGAAATAAATTTCTATTGTGTTTGATGCATTTGTAGATATCTGAGTCTACTTGCTGAAGTTGATTAGCCTACCTTAGCTAATGGATTTTTTTGTTTTGTTTTTAACTTTTTGCCTTCAGTATATTTTGAGAGAACAACACCAAGGTGAAATTGAATGAAAGCGGTAATACAGGGAGCCTTAACATATTCTGGTGTTTATAGTTTTTGACAGTGCAAGGAAAACTAATAAAGTAACTAGTTAGAATAGAAGATTACTTGTTTTTGCTATATCCTTCCATAACTAAATTTTCTCAAGATTTTTATCATAAATATAAAACAAGTAGTTGAAGATTTTTTTCTTGATTTAGGCTTGGAATCCAGGTATTGTGTTGACCAATAAAAATTTCATTTATTTACTAAAATGCTATAAATTCTAGAATATAGAGTCTAGAATTATACACATATTTTAAAACTTGTTTAGAATATTAACTAAAAAAGGGCCCAGCGCGATAGCGTAGTGGTTAAAGTCCTCACCTTACACATGCTGGGATCCCATATGGGCGCTGGTTCTAACCCCCACAGCCCCGCTTCCCATCCAGCTCCCTTCTTGTGGCCTGGGAAAGCAGTTAAGGACGGCCCAAAGCCTTGGTACCCTGCACCTGCATGGGAGACCTGGAAGAGGTTCCTGGCTCCTGGCTTTGGATTGGCGCAGCACTGGCCGATTGTGGCTCACTTGGGGAGTGAACCATCGGATGGAAGATATTCCTCTCTGTCTCTCCTCCTCTCTATATATCTGCTTTTCCAATAAAAATAAATAAATCTTTTTACAGATTATTAACTAGAAAGATATAAATTCTAGATTATCCTACACTAGCTAGAACAGAATAAATTCTAGAATAGTATATGTGAAAAGTGAAGATTCTAACAAGCCTTTATAATAAACAGATAGCTAATACTGTCTGCACAGAAGTCAAGCACAGTAACATTCTTTGGTAGGGCCAAGATCGCCTTATGACATGAATAAATAAAAAGGAAAAATCAGTCTATTGTCCTCCACAGTATGTAAATGAATAAATAATGAATCCTCAAAAGGTAACAAGTTAAAAACCTAGTGGAGTTAATTTTCACTTGGACATTTCTCAGAGCAGATTCCATGATATGTCATTCATGACCCTTGGGAAAAAAAATCTAGAAAATGTGCTTATATCACATTTGGTGTAGTTAAATGAGTACCTGGGGATTCCATCAATAAGAGTTTATTTTGTCAGTGCCCTGAAGAAATGACCTCTTGTATGGCGAAACTGACAAGAGACAGCATCACTGCTCGACAGTGTGGATGTACCCCACAGAGCAGAATGAAATACAATCAGCATTACTGTATTTAATACATACCTGACAATCCTGAAATTCCAAGATTACTGTGGGACTAGATAAAGGATGCTTACTGCTCCCACTGATTTGTTAAGATATTATTTGATTTGTGGGGCCTGCACATGTTAAGCTGCTGCCTGTGACACTGGCATCCCATGGGGTTTGTAGGGTTACTCTCTCTCTCACTCTTTGCTCATGCATGCGCGTGTGCATGCGTCTGCCTCTGCTTCTGGCTCTATGCATCTCTATCTCTGTATTTATCCCTCTCTAGATCACAGTGTTATCCACTTTTGTCTCACTTCCGTTCAATACTCCAACATCATGGCTTAAATTACAGGGTTTGGATTCTTAACGTCATGATTAGTTCATAATTTTTGCTGCTGTATCCCCCATATCAGATTTGTACACTTTTTACAGCCTCTTCAGTGGAAGTGGAATATTTTCTTTGTCTAATATGTAGTATTTAAATTTCTTGTTGTGTTTGGATTCATAAACTAATAATGGAGTAATAGATTTATTTTTCTTAAAGAGATTATATATATTTTTTATTTTATAGGTAGAATAACACAGAGAGAAGTAGATAGATAGGTGGAGTGAGTGAGTGCGAGAGAGAGAGAGAGAGAGAGAAAGAGAGAGAATCTCACATCCATTGGTTCACTCCCCATGTGACTGCAATAGCCAGGAACTGAACGAATTCAAAGCCAGGAACCAGGAGCCAGGAGCTTCTTCTGGGTCTCCACATGGCTTCAGGGTCTTAAGGACGTTATCCATCATCTGCTTTCTTAGACCATAAGCAGGGAGCTGGACAGGAAATGGAGCTGGTGCCCCCATGAGATGCTGGTATTGCAGGTGGATGTCACACTGTGGTTCAGGCCCCAACAGCTATAGCTTTTAATTTTTTCATATTCCCCTGTCATTTCATTCCTTTCCTATCAGGAACCATAAAACAGACCCAACTCAGTTGTTTCAGGGATGGCCCTTAATTCAGATATGTAGTAGCTAAACAGGTAAGCCGAGAAGACAAATAGGAAACAGTAAATCATCTCAGAGGTTAACAACATTGAGAACTGTACACCTTCTCTCTGACTGCCAAGACATGAAAACTGGCTGCCACACTTAGAGATGAATCAGTAGAGCTACTGAACACAAAATGGAACTTGTTTGGCTGTAGCAAGTCATATGGAAAAGGTTTGAAAGAGTAGAGACAAAATTACAGCCAGAAGAGGGATGGGACAGGTTACTGCAGCTTTTCCTTTCTTAATGTTCTTCAACGTGTCATTAACCCAAGCTAGCCCCAGTTAGATGTCAAGGTATCCTTAATATGTTGCTGTGTACCCGTCTATGTGTCTGAATTAAATGCTCTCTCTGAGTGATACCTCTTCTGCTTCTTGACAGAAACGATGCAAGTTGGTGGAGGATAGTGGAGAGATAAAAACTAAAGCCATGAATGCATTGGTTTTAGAGTCCAGAAACCACAGGGAGGTTAAATCCTGCACATTGCAGAAATGAAAAGGCCATAGACAACTGATACAAATTCAAAGTCACTATTAGGTAAGCAGGTTATCTTGCTTTTCCATTCTCCTAATTTTCATTTCTTACCATTGCTTATCATTGGAACAACCTAGTCAGCTCTCAATCGAAATGTGGCTACTTACAGTAAAGATAAGAAAAAGAATTGATATGAACACAAAGAGGCACGTCATCATTACCACCCCTCCCAACACACACACACACACACACATACACACTCTACCTCTGTATGTTTCTGCCACACTTCAGCTTTCCAGACAGCTCTGTCTCAATTTTTCTTAATTTGGTTCCACTATTTAATTGTTTTACGAAGTATATTTCTTCTTCTTCTTTAGCACTGTGTTTGGTGTGAGGTAGGGATGAGAGAGTATAGTTTAAAGGAGGACATCTCATGTGCTTGGTAGGACAGATCCCATTTGTCTCTAACTGAAATTTCATTTTGTTTTATTTTTTTGACAGGGCTGCTCAGTATAACAAGCATAAGCTTTCCGAATAACAAGATCAAGGTCTGAGTTTCAGACCCACATTAACTGTGTGATTGATTTTGGACAAACTACTTAAATTTTCTTATCAAATGGGAGGAATATTTGTATCATGATCTGTTTGATAATTAAATAAAAGAGAGCATACATATTTTCACATTGTGAGTCAGTAATTAGTGGTTTATTCATATGTGGTCACTGCTATTATAACATGATCCCTGTTAGGTGGAAGTGCTGTGTATCTTCACTTGCATTTTCTGGTTCATGATTTTTTTTTTATCCTACTTTTCATGGAACCATTAATTAATAGGACTCACAAAAGAACAAACTATCACCAAGCATGTGTAAATTTAATATAGCTGTTCGATTTGGACTACAGTGAGGACACCTAGGAATTGGTAGAATGCCTACACATTATGTGAATTTTATCAACCACTTTTATACATCTTTCAACATGATGACCAAGTTAGTGAAATTAAGAGCAACGAATGTTTTAAGAGAAAAAAGGGTTATTTAAACTAAATTTTAATGCTGATTTCCAGAAACCAAAAATTGAATTTAACTTGTAATCATTCACTTCTTTAGGGATTTTAGCTGCTGAATTAAAATGTTACTATTTTAATACTTCAAAGGCCTCTTACAAATTTCAGCGAACATATTCATATTTTATAGCATTTGAGCCTAGAAGTTGTGAGAATTTTTCTGACTTTACAAATGCTGTTGAATGCTTATGTCCATTGTAAAAGGATGTGTGTTTTTACAAGCTTTTTCTTTCCTCTCATTTTGAAACTCCATCAAGAAGTTTGAGCTTCCTTTTATTACTTTTCAGGAAGAATGACTCATTCGACACTTTAACCTCTGTTGCCCAACTATTCTTCTTCAGAGAGTGTCTCCTTTAATGGATTGGTGTTACATAAAAAAGATTTGACTATATTCAGTATTAAAACAAACATTAATTAACATATTTGTTGGGATTCTAGGCTGCCAAATCATTGGTTACACTGACTGTTTCTTTCCAAGCTTGTTTTGGCATTGTCAAAACTACGTCTGAGTGACCCGGACTCTTTCCTAATTTCGGAAACCAAGTGCTTGGTTCTAATATTGGGAAGCAATGAATCATTAGGGTTCCATCAGACTTCATAGGACCTCATAAATGATTTGGAAGTTAGAAAGCTGTTTCATTGCCTAATACCTATCCTGTCTCATTTGATTCACATTTTCAATTTGATTACTAGCAACTTACCACCATCTCCTCCATTGCTAATGGAAATATTCAATACAAAGGCTGAATCTAGACTATGTGGTAACTGTCTTTCTACTGTTTCCAACATAGCAGTCCTTTATTACTAAATGTTCTACAGGGCTGAGCATTTTTACCAGTGCAAATGTAAGTAATTTTGATGGTTGCAAGTGTATTCGTGGGTAATGAGAAATTCAATTTGTCCTTGTCAAAATAAAAACAAAAGAACAAAACATCAGTTGGTCACAACATTTGTGTTAGTGGAAAGCATTCATCAGCGATTAATTGGAGAGAGGACTAATTAGAAAATGGTTTAACTGCATCAGTTTTGCATTGATCTGACTGTAATAAATGTCTTCTGGTGTAGCTATAAGACTGGTGGCAGTTGCCTTAAGGTCAAAATATCCACAGGGAGTTCGTTGAAAGTGGTACAGAAGGACTTCACAGGAAAGTGAAACAAAGGAAAATGATTGATGATGTGTAAGGACTTCCTTCTGTGAGAGTAATTTAAACCTTTTAGAATTGTTTTAAAATGCTTCTCCTATAAAGTAAAAAGAAGTTCAGCACAGCTTAACTTTATCTGGATATAAATGTAGAGACCCCATTGTTTGAAATGCAATAATAGTCCTAGTTGTTATGACAAAAAACACATAAATATTTTCAAATTAGTCTTGAAATGCTGAAAAATTAATGCAGAGGAAATTAATTGCATGTAAAGACCTAAAAACTGGAAAAACAATGATCATTTTAAAACAAAAATTTCTTTTTAGACAATCACAAAGTATAGCAAATTGCAATGTGAATACAAAAAACAGCATTTGAGAACTATAGAATTTTTTTCAGAAAAACTAAATCATATGAGCATTAAAAAATCAGCTTTTTTATTTTTAAGGATTTTATTTTTAAGGATTATTTTAGGTTAAATGGTCAATTAGTAGACACAATTTATTTTGTCATAAGTGTTAAACTCTATTTTACAATCTATACAATTCATAATGTTATTATCTGACATAATCAAACTAGGAAAAATAATGAAAAATACTCGTACTAAAAATCCTGATTCAACCATATGCTGAAAAATATTGGTGTGTATATTTTAAAAGTCTGTAAGTGATAACCATCATGGTTAAGTCTATCATGAAAATGATTCTGTAGTTTTTTGCACATGCCTTTTAGTTCCTTCTGCAATTAAGAATACTCGCACACTTACATTTAATAGCATTAAGAAATTAGTGAGGAAAGAGAGCAGTAAATCACCATGTACATTGATTGGTGTTCATCACATAAGACTTCTGACAATGTAAGGGAAACTTCCTCTATCACTGTTTTTATTTTGATTTGCCTCAAAATTTACACTCATTGAAAAATACACAAAGGTAAGAACTTGCTTTAAATTCCTAACTTGCTGATTGACAGGCATTCCTTCCATGGTAATAGGGAAACTGTTTTAGCAACTCTTATATTCTTGGAAAAGACCGTGTTTGTTGTAATTTAACACTTACCACAACTGATATCTTACCTGCATTTATCAATGCCAAGCCACAGAAATGCCTGGAAGGGCTGGAATGCTTGAAGCTCCTGCTATGCATCAGAGGTATTTTGACTCCTTCACTACAAAAATAGCATACCACAGAAAATATATTCTGATTGCTTGTAGTAATCCAACCCACAAACATGTAGCTGAGTTTTGGTTTTATGACCCGGAACTAATCAGTGTTATTTTGAGAGTAAAAGGCGATTATCAATTCACAGGTTTATAGAGTTGGTTTTGGGTGGGGGTAGGAGTAAAGATGAAGAGGCAACTTCAATGTCAAATATCTACAAATTTTGTTCCATAAGAAATTTAGAAAACTGTTATATATCTCCAAATAAAGAGTACCATATCGAGATGTGAAGATACAATGCAGTGTACATCTCTGGTTCAGAATCATAGATGGACTCTCAAAGAAGTTGTTTACTATATCTTGACAATAAGATGCTAGATTGTCTGCCATTGTCTGTACCCACAAAGTTAGATACATTTAAATAGCAGAGTGATGGACTTATGACTGTTTATGAAGGTCTTTTATTACTACAATGATTTAGGGGAAATCAGTGTGTGTGGGGAAAATCTGGGGAGGAGGTACCAGAAATCCCAGAGCCTAAGGAATTTTATCATAAAAGTTAAAATATATATAAGTGAAAATAAATAAAAATTTTATAAGATATCCCTGAGGATTTTATAAGACAAAGCAGAAAAATAGTTCTTGGATTTACAAATTCAGATATTCATTCACTTGCTCATTAAATACATTTTGAAGTTATAAATTTAGTGACAATCTATTGGATATTAAAGGGCCAAAGATCAAAAGATCAAGATCTAAGATATTGAAAAAGTTCACAGAGGGAGGATATGGATTAATGCTATTGAAATTGCTTCAAAAGAACATGTATGAAAGCTATTTCTGTCCTTTTAAGGTCATTTTTTAAATATTAGAACAGTATATAAGCTCATTTGGATTCCAAGGTCATTTTCAATATCAACACCTGTGCGATGTTAAGTATTGAAGACCATCTAACGTTTTGCAAATCAAGGATTTTTGAGTAAAGAGTTAGACTAATGTCTGAGTGACTTTACTAACAGCTAAAATGATTGCTTCTCAATACTCATTTTCTGCCCTCTGTTGTGAAATGACTCTGTTCTTATGATGGGAGGGGTGAGTTAAAGAAAAACCTAGCAACTAAAGGAAACAGCTTTCAAAAAAAAAAAAAAAAAAGCCAGAATACTACTTATGGGCCCAGGTCCTCTTGAAACTTTTGGAAGACACTGGGGTCTCAAGGTGCTTGTATCTTTAACTTCATTTAATATCTCTTTTCATGTCATATTTTGGGCATATATATACATGCTTACTCATAGAAATTACTCTGTATTAATAATTAAGATGATTTGTCTGTTACTATGTACTCAAAACCTTTCCTTAAATTTCCTGGATGGATTTGTTGATAGAGCTATCACAGGAGAAATTGCACTATTGGCTATATTTAGGAATGAATCCAGAAATATGTGATAGATATGTCTGAGATAGAAATACTTAAATTTGTATGCAATGATTCTTAATTCATCCTACATTTACCAATGAGATAAACTGTGTGGGACCATCAGTCAAGAAAATTGAACTTTTGAGCAAAGTTTTACAGAGGAGACAAAGCAATATTTGCATTTTCAGAAGCATTGCTGTATACACCATGTAAATTGTCAGTGAAGACAGCAAAAAAGTCTGCTAAATCTCATTTGGAAACCCTAAGATAGAATATTTTGTAAGTCTATTTCTTGTATATATTATTTTACTCCACAGCTCACTATGACTGAGATTCAACATGTGAAATGTTGACAGAAATAAAATTGCCTCTAATGTATTTTATCCTATTCCCATCCTTCTTACACATAGCCTACCACCTTAAAAATTGTGCTGTGAACAAAATAGGACAGGTAAAGTTATCTTAAGTAGTTTGTCTTCAATAGCTTTAGCCTTTTTTTATACAGCAATATTTAAGTTATTTTTTGCTCCCTAAAGGAGCAAAATTCTAATTTTCAGAATATATTTGTAAGCTTAAGTAGAAATTGTCACATTTGTCCAGAATAATATTGAATGAATTATCTACCACATGATGGAGTGGAAATACCAAATGCTGTTTAAAGGGAGTGATAGAAAAGAAAAAAAGCCAAAATACAGTGCATCTTGTTTGTGGATATCTGGTGTTCCAGCCTCAATGCAAATGCATCAGAACTATGTTTTGATGAGAAGTCAATATTGGCAATTAGGAAGGGTGGCACAGTGATTTATGAACCTCTTGTGATGCCAGCATGCTAGATGCAAGTGCTGGCTTGAATCCTGGCTGCTAGAGTTCTGATCCAGCTTCCTGTTAACTTACTTGGGAAAACACAAGTGCTTTGGCCAGTGTCGCCCATGTGAGAGACCAGTACTTCCAAGGTGGAGCACCTTCTCCTGGCTTCAGTCAGATCCAACTCTGGCTGTTGTGGACATTTGGGGGAGTAAACCAATTAACAGAAGATGTCTCTATCCTTGTTTCTTTGTGTCTCTCTACCATTTAAACAGTTTTTTTTTTTTTTTAAGGAAGGAGAAAAGAAATAAGGGAGGTTCTTGGGGGGGGGCGGTTGTGTGACTTGGTCATAAAGATTTTTCCTTCTAAAGCAAATGCAAATAGAAGGTAAACTTATTTATCAGAATTTTGTTTTCCCATGAGCACAACGATGCTCCTTCACAAGGTGAAGGGAGGATTCTGGAAAGCAAAGTTTGAACAAGAAAGAAGAAAGACAGGACAGAGAGGATGATGGATACCCAGCCAGAGATGGGTTGAAAAGCAGCTTGATACAAGCAGTAAATGACTGATATTTTTCATGATTTGCTTTAGGCAAGACTTTCTGGTTGAAGATAAACTGGATTCCACTCATATGCAAGATCCATATTCAGTTCTGAGGTTTCTGGCTTTGGTGTAGCATGATCCATGAAGATGTGAAATTTTGGGCAGTGACACAATGAATAGGAAATCTGTGTGTCTTGCTGTCTTTACATTTCTCTGCCTTTCAAATAAAATGAAAAATGGGCCAATAAATGTAAAAATTATATATGCTAAAGACATACTCTAATGTGATTGCAATATCACCATGCTGATGCATTAATAAAAATGAAGATTTATTATTGAAATTATTATCTGAATCTGGTTTCTTAAGAACTTTTACTTAGTGGGGGCCTCGGGATGGGGGCGTCTCAAGCCTGGAACACACACGCCAGCCACCACGTGCACGTGGTGAGCTGCTCCTGGGTGGCCAGTGCGCCATTTGGCACCAGGCTCCGCCTGCTGACTGCCTGGCCAGGGAGTTCTGGGATTTTGGTTCTTTAATTGGCTGCTTAGGTAGCTCCATGCTGAACCCACAGTGCTTTGAGGACATGAATCAGTCCTAAAGATTCCCAATGACAGTACATCTTCCTCTGAAGAACCTGTAATTACTTAATAATGCAGATTACCGAACACCAGTTCATTCAAAAGCTAAGATTCTGGGTTTGTCCAGCAGGATGTCCCCATTACCTGACATGATGATGAATCAGCAGAGGGGTCACAGTAGGAAGGACCATGACATTAACTAGCATTCGGGAACCATATCCGGGGGTAGAATGTGTGGGGGATGTGTGGGCCAAACCCTGTGGAAATTCTAACCCCACTGGATGGCTTAGGAGGGAGGGTGGTAACAAGGCAGGTGTCGTGACAGGCAATGGGCTGTGCTGAGCTGAGCCAGAGCAACCACTGGCATGGTTGGGGAGCTGGGGGGAGACCCTGGCTGTGTGGAGTTTCCCACTAAGGGGCACAGGAGCTGGAATGGGGCTGCGTTCTGGTCGGGACACAGTTGTAGTCTCCCTTGGCACAAGTGTGGACTGGGACTTGACGCACAGGGCCAGGTTAGACTGCAACACCTTTTGATGTTCTGGAGGACCAGGGTAGATGTGGGATGGACTAGGCTGGGTTTCAACCCCAACTGAGCCATATATGAGCTATATGTGGGTATGGACGAGCCGTGGCTGGGCTGAAACTTTCAACAGCAGGAACCAGAATGGGTTGAAGGCCAGTTAAAAAAGGCCGCTGCTCCTGCTAGGACAGGAGTTGAAAGGAGTGGTGCTGGCCCATGGACCCCTGGTATGTGTGAAACCTGACACCAGGAGGGCTCTGATGGAGGAACCTGAGCAGCTCCTCTACAGGACACTGACTCTGCAAATAAGTGCAGGAAACATGGAAGGAAACAACCCAGAAGAGGTTATGGAAAGTGTCCCACTGGCATACATTTGGCATGGGTTGGGGGCAGACCAGGCTGAGTCAGTTCGCGTCATCCACTGGCAAGTCCGAGCGTCAGAACAAAGTGTGGGTCGTGCCAGGTTTGGTTGTGACAAAAGCAGCACACAACACAGAATGCCAAGGTGAGGCTGCCTGTGCCAGATGGGACCACAGCACCCAGTCAGCACATGTGAGAATCAGGAAGGGAGGCACAGAGCCAACAGGGAAATACGGGGTGGTTCCCTTGCTGGATAGCTGCTCCCGCTGGAGAGCGTGAGCTGGGATGGGGACAGACCAGAATAGGCAGGGCCACAGCACCTGTGCGCCTCTTGTGGACCCGGTCAGGGAAGAGCCAGGATGGGCGGGCTATTACTAATGGTGCAAACAAAATTAGAGTGGGTGAGAGCTGTAGGGACTTACCTGTTGCAGGCACTAGGGGCTAATACTGTCAAGTCTAACCACAGAGCCAGCTGGAGAGTGCATAATCTGGGAGTGAGAGAGACCTGGGAGGGAAATAGTGGGCACCTCCCTCTTGGGATACCACTCCCATGGGAGGGCACCAAATAACTAGGATGGGGACTGGGGTGGTTAGACAGAGAGGCACTCAACAACATCCGTGAGGGCTAGATAGCTGAGCTGGTTAGATGGAACTAAGCCCTGCGACACATATAAGAACCAGATGGGATATGGGGCAGACTGGACTAGTCTGCTGCACATACAGGCAAACCAGGGCAGGGGCGGGCCTGGTGGGGGTTATTGTGGGTCGCTCTGACTGGGCCGCAGCTCCCACTGGTTTAGGTGAGGGCCGAGTATGTGATGGGCAGAGCCAGGATGGACTGCAACACTCATTGGTTCCGGTGGAGGTCGGGGCTGAGAATAGAACCAACCCAGCAGTTGCAACCATCAGCTGATCAGGGTGATGGATCGTGGAAGGCACTGTGCTTGCTAGTACATATAGGAATCTGGTCTGGGAACACCTCAAAGTTTCTTTGGGGATCCCCTCAATCAAAATGGAGGAATCAGAACATTAACCAAGAAAAGTGGAAGATGGAGTAGGTCAATCAACCGCCTCAGCTCTATGTTGGCAGCGAAATACTGGACAAGGGGAGACTCTATGATGGACTATGTCAATCAGTGGACTCTACAACTGCCTCATCGTACCTGGAATGGCGAGATTGGCAGTGATTTATGACTGGTGAACTATTGGAACCACTTGAGCAAGGATCTCGGAGAATGCCCTACATCTGGGACCTGGGTGGGTGGGAGACTCGGTGGGGCTTCTCCCTCAATATTCCCTTTACCTTAGATATATGAAGGAAACAATAGGGAAATAGTGGTCTTACCCACTTTCCCATAGTCCTTGTACCGTTTTACCCTAATTAACAATGTAGATTGCCAAAATATAATAAAATAAATAAATAATTTTAAAAAAAAAAAGAACTTTTACTTAGAAATTTTATGGAATTAATTTTCTCTGTATTATTTGAAGTTGGAAAATCTAAATATATATATATTATATATTTCACTTTATGAAATAAAGTATATATATTATATATATTTCACTTTATGAAATATATATATATAATTACACTAGTTAAGCTCAAATAAGCTAAAATACACAGTGCATCCTCATTTATGATTATTTTAAGTATGATTCTATATGATATTGAGAAGCTGAGTGTATCACATTGAAATAATTATCCATTGTGACCACATGAAGCTTATTCTAAGAAGAAAAAACTTGCATAACATGAGGAAAACCATTAGAAGAATTCAGCACATTAGCAGGAAAGAAAATAAGTAACTTATTCAATAATAATCATTGATAAAAGGGAATGATTATTTATTTTATCATATATTGTATTGTATAAATGCAGAATTTCCTCAAATCTAAAAACAGAAACATGGGATTTTGCATGAGTGGAAAATGTATATGGTTTCATCTGTTTTATATATATATATATATATACATATGTACACATATATATACATATATACATATATATAATTTGATGATGTTTACATAGTTGATTAGGGTAGGAGGAGTCGAGGATTAGGGGATAGTGGGTGAGGCCATTGTTTTCAAATTTTCTTTTTCTTCCTCCTGTATCTGGGGGAAAGGGAAAGATAAGGGGAGAAACCCCACCCAGCCTTTAACCACCTCAGTACTCAGTGATGGGAAATGGCAACCTCATGTCATCCCAAGGTCCCTGATATGGAGCATGCTCTGAGGGTTCTGCTCAAGTGGTTTAATAGTTCTGAAATGATTATCTCAACAATCTAAGGATAAGGAACTGCTTCAAAGGTCCATTGGCTGAATAATCACCAAGATATGCACCAAGATATTTGCCTTCTATGCTTGACTAGGGTAGTTGACCTATTTGTTCTGCTTCTCCTACCTCTACTATGATACCAGATGTTCTCTGCAGATCCCAGTGGGCTGCTATATCCTCCATGTGCATCTGGGTATGCCATCCACTGTTCCATCTAAGCCACTGAGGAGGGCAGTTCTGACACAAGTACTCCAAGGTCAGACTACAAATCCTATGATTCTCCCCATGGTTAGAATTCTGAGTTGGGAGGGGTGTGGTCACCACATAAACCTCGTCTGAAGTGATACCAGACCTGACTCTTGTGTGTGCTTGCCAATATGGGGACAGGCTCTGTCCATCATCCACATTAGCCTACAAAAACACATTGGTAGTTGCCAATTGCTGTGTCATTTTTACCTCTAACCCCATCTCTTAAGTAAACCAATGGATGCTGTGGCCCGGCTTAACCTTGCTCACCACAAACTTGGCCTTCACATATACGAGTGGACTAGCTGCAACCTAGTCAGAACCCTTAATAACCTCCACTAGGCCCACCCCATCCCTGGTTCTTATGCTTGTAAGTATGTGCAGCAGATTGGTCCAGTCTGTCCCACATCCTATTCTGCTCTTGCATACATCAATGGGCATTCAAGCCCAGCTCAACCCAACCAACACCACTTTCTAGCCCACACTCATGCTAGGAGGTGCTACCACCTTTCTATCCAGGCCATCCCCCAGCTTTGGTTATCATGCACACTAGTGGGGTTTAGAACTGATCAGAGAGGTACCCACATTTTCCCTACTCGGCACATTCACAGTTTTGGAACTTGTATTCTCTAGGTGGTTCTGTAGTTTAGCTTGACAGGATTTGCCCCCAGTGCCAGAACTTGCCAGCTGATGCTGCAACAAAGCTCAACCAGCCTTCTCTTTCTCTGGCCTTATGCATGCACAAATGGATACGATTAGCCCAGTATGGCTTTCCCCCAACTCAGTTCACATGTAGGCCAACAGGCGTTGTAACCCTGTCTGGCCTGGTCTGCCACCAATCCCAGGTCTTATGCTCACCAGTGGAAGCAGTATCCAAGCAGGGGAGCTTCCCGCACTCTTCCATCTGGACTCTCACTCCCTTCGCTCCCAGTATCACTTGTCTGGAGGGTGCTGAGGCCCAGTCTGGCATGGCTCATCCCACCTCGGCATTTGCCCGCAGGTGCCATAGCCTGGCCTGGTCCAGTATACTCCCAGTTCCAACTCATACTGGTGGGTGCTGCAGTCTGGCCAGACCCTCATGTAAACTGGCTGGTGTTGCAGCCCAATCCAGCCTGTCCTGCACCCCATTCTGGTTCTTGGATCTGCCAGTGGGTATTATGAACAGGCCCAACCTGGCCTATTCCCAGACCTGACCCACATGTATGCCGGTGGATATAATAACCTGGCATGGTTTGGGCTACTACCAGCCTTGGTTCTTGCACTAAACTACAGAGACTCCATCCTGACAGAGGAGTTCCCAAAACTCCTCTATCAAGTTTCCTCCCTGTGGCAGATCTCATACACACCAATGGGTCCTTGACCCACACTGACTTGGTCCACCTCCTGTCCTGATAGGAACAGTGACCTTGCCCAACCAGAACACACCCATTCCGGTTTTTACTTTTGGGTGCTACAGTCCAGCCACACTCTATCCACGCTCTGACACGGCTCTCATGTGGTTCAGTGGGAACCAAGACCTAGTCCAATCGGTCCTACACCCTTCTTGGCTCTTAGGAACACCATTAGGTGCTGCAGTCTAGCTCAGTCTGGCATACCCTAGGCCCTGTCCACACCAATGCTGAGGAATACCACAAAATATCCAGCCCAAATCACTGCCCTGATTCTGGCTCTTGCACGCACCAGTGGAGCATCCACTTAGCTTCACTAACCACAGACCTTGAGCATAATGGTGGTTGCTCTGAACCAGCTCAGCATTGCCTATGCCCCATCTTGGCCTTTGTCATCAGATGCTGCATCCTTTCTTGACCCAACCTTTTCCCAGTCCCAATTATTGCTGGTGAGTGTTACAGCCTAGCTTTGCCCAGTCTACCTCCATATCTGGTTCATGCACACTGGTAGGAGCGATAGCCTAGCGCAGCATGACCCACACTCCAGTCTGGCTCCTGCACATGCTAGTGGGCTAAGATTGGCCTGGTCCTGCCTGGTCTACCATCCTCCAGAACCACCACACACACTTGCCAGTAGGTGGAGCTACCCTCCCCTGCCTGACCAACACCCAGTCCTGAATCGCATTGCTCACCATCAGCAGCTACAGCCCACAGGGGAGTTCCCAAGTTCTCCCATGTAGCCCACTCCTGGACCGAGGTCATACTTAAGCAATGGGTGCTTAGCCCTTACCTGGCCTGGTCTGCCCCCTTCATCTTGGCCTTTGTATGAGCTTTTGGATGTTGTCCACCCCATATCACCCCCATACCTTGGGTATACCTGTTAATGTTGCAGCCTGGACTAGCCCAGCCTGTTCCTAACCCCAGTTCCTATGAGTGTCGGAGGGTTCCATGGTCATGTGTAGTTCAGCCTATCATCACACCAGTTCTTCTTCTTCTTTTTTTTTAGATTTATTTATTTTTATTGGAAATTCAGATATACAAAGAAGAAGATCCTCCACCTGATGATTCATTCCCCAAGTGGCCGCAATGGTTGGAGCTGAGCCAGTCTGAACCAAGACCCTAGGAGCCTTTTCTGGGTCTTTCACACAGGTGCAGGGTCCCAAGATTTTGGACCATCCACTATCGCTTTCCCAGGCCACAGCTAGGGAACTGGTTGGGAAGCAGTGCCATATGGCATCCCAGTGAGTGCAAGGTAAGGACTTCAGCCACTAGGCTACTGCATTTGGCCCCACACCTAACTGTTGAGCAAATCAGCAGAAATTGCAGTTCCACAGGGATGGGTCCACATATCCTCCACAGAATGTGCCCCCAGTCCTGGTTCTCTCACATGCTGCTTAGTGTCATGGCCCAGTCTAACTTTACCTTTTTCCTGTTGTGCTTCTTGTTGGTGGGTATTGTGATCTAGCCCTGCCAGGCAGGCCCCCCAGGCCTAGAACCTGTGTGTACTAAAGGGTGGTGGTTAGCAGTGGGCAATGCTATCTAGTCTAACTCAGGTCTCCCACTTGGGTGGGTGCATCAGTCTGATCCAGAAGGGTCCTCCGGGGTCCCTCTCCAAATCACTCAGTTTCAGCCCTCTTCTTATCTACAAGTACAGTGGCCTTGTCAGTGGAAATCCCCTGGAAGTCATTTCCCACCTACAACATAGCCCTCCACTGGTCCTCCCTTTCTCATATCCCTATATCCACTTCCCTAAGAAATCTATAATTCATGTGCTAAGGAATACTAGGATTCCTAGCCTGATCTTTCCAAGCCTAGTCTTCTAGTGGGGGTGGCATGCTGACCTAGAGCTCTGCTTGTCTGCCAGAGACCCAAGATCATAGATGTGTTCCAAGACTTGGTCCTGTGGCACGTGTGCAGATCTGGGACCTTTCCTCTCCTCTCGCCTGGGACACAAGTGAATGCCCGAGACTCCAGCCACAACCCATGGGCAAACCACACGAGACTGAGACCTTTCCTTCCTCCCTCCCCTGTCACCTTTGGGACCAAAACACTTGTTCAGTCTCAGGCCCACTCTGACAGTTCCGAGAAAGAGTCACAAGACCCCAGAGCCCATGGAAGAGAGGGAAGCCACCAGAGACTCCAGCTCCACCAAGGATGAAGGAAACCACTGGTGGCTCTGGCTCTGCTATGGCGGAAGGAGATGGTTCAATTTAATGAAAAGAGAAAATTGACTGTCAAGAAGTTCCCAGTCACTCAACTAAAGACTAAAGTTTACTTTGGGAGGTAAAGTTGAGCCAGAGGTAGATTCTATTGTAAATGCTAAGATCTAGAAAAGGTGCAAGTGATACATAGGAAGGAAATGAAACCAAACAGGTGATGATTTATGGTAGTATATCAAGATCTGCTTAGCTATACGATGGAGGAGAAGGGTTTTCATCAGTCAAATGAATAGGATAAAGTCAGCAATCTTCTAGACATTGAGATCCAGGCAGTTTAAAAATTGTCTAATCAAATTAAGTCTTGTATCTACTTTAAATCTGTTAAAATTAGTTGCTCAAAGGAAGAGCCTGAAACTGGAAGGAATATTTAAATAGGCATGAAACTCCTTGCTCCTGATATGTCAATGCTTTGATACACATTTTAAAACTAAAACTAAACAAAATTCGTATGTTGGTTCAGAATACAGAAGATGTTATGACTTGAGAGACAAGTAATTAAGATTTTCACACCAATGCCAGAATCTTGGAGAAAGGGGTTGTGCATGACCATTGCTGACACCTACATGGTCTGGAGTCCCGCAAAGGTGTAACAGAGACTGGGCTGCTTTGGAATAGGAGTAATTGCAGAGCCTGAATTCTTCATGGAAGACAGGTCTTTCATTTCCTCTAATTTGATTACCTCTATATCATTATTCATACACATATAAAAACACCATACAAAGAGCAAGTCAATGGAACATGGCTTGTTACACTTAGGTTTACTACAATGTTAATCTTTGGACAAACAGCCTTACATAAATAAGAAAATTCTGTAAATCTTTTCCTTTCCAGCTGAACATAATTAATGAAATCATGCCTTTAACTCAGTGATAAAGGTTTTTCAACAAAAGCCATCTGTTCTAGAGTAGTCAGGTGATTTCTTAACTCCTTCCAATGGTCTATTTCTAGCTAAAATAAACCACAATCCTCACACAAATGGAGATGAGTGCATGTGAATTGAGAAAGGTCATAAAGATTTTGGAAAAATGTGAATCAATTGCATTCTTTATAAACAGTGGTTAAAGTTGCCTAAATTAAAAGTGTTACTGAAAGAATCAGACTTCTCTCCCTCGTTCCTTTACTTCACGAATCTGAGTCAGAAAACAAATCCTGTAGTGTGATCTTCTGCTTGTGCAGAGAGAGGAAGGTAGGGTGCTGGATGCCTACCTAGTAGTTTGAAATTGAAATTTAAAATCTTTTCATCTCAGCTCCCATTATACTCTTATAGAATGAAGAAAATACATAATTTTGTTATTTGTCATCAAAGTTTAGAGGTCATTGATTTGCATCAGTAAAATCTAGTAGGATTATGGCCTGAAAACAAAAAATAGAAACCACTTTTTGCATTATACTTCATTGTTATTTACTATAGTTACTGTTGATGCAGATATCAGTGCATAACACATAATAGTCACAAAATATTCTCTGCTAGTACAAATGTAGACTGCAATAATTTGTAGATTATTATGTCTATAGCAGGAGTGTGTGTGTACCTTTAGTTATAAATGGGAGAGTTGGTTATGGAGGAGCCCTTAGAATTTTAGCTTTAATCAAGACTGACTCCAGGGATATCAAATATCACCAGGATTTTCATCTCTGATCGTTGTTAAGATGTGTTCTCTTCTTGATTGCTATTATTACTGTGTACCTGGTTGTACTTTAAACCTACTTCATTCTCATCAGTCATTCAGTAGCATGTTTTTTAACTTCAAGGCATTGTAAATTTCCATTTTTCATCTTGTTGAGTTTGTTTTGTGGCTTTTCATTTAAGGGGATATATAGTAACTGTGTAATGGAGAGTATCGTTTCCGGATGTGAGGATACAATGTAGTATTCATCTCTACTTCCAGATCAAAGATGGCCTCCCAATGAATCTGTTAAATATAAATTGATACTAGGATGCTGGACTGTCTGCTATTGTCCATGTCCACAATGATGGACTTATGACTGTTTATGAAAAATTATACTATTGTAATAATATAGGAGAAACTAGTGGGAGGAGAGAAAATTTTGAAGGGGGTAAGGGAAATCCCAGAGCCAATGGAACTGCAACATAAAAGAATAATAATAGAAAAAAATGGGGAAAAGAAGACGACACACAGAGCACCCAATCTTCTGTAGTTGCTCCAGGAACATTACTGGGGCCACTCTGATAGAGTAGAGTAAGGAACCAGTAACTATGGC